>NW_025111005.1:0-685479 GCF_015476425.1 Leptopilina heterotoma
CAGCTCTCACACCAGTTCTATTTCTCGGCTCTTCTTCTCCCGCTGTCGTGCCCAATTGTATCAGGGCTCTCTATGTCCTCCAGGCCCCGCTCTCCAAGATTCTCCGTATTTCTACACAATTCTGGCATCTCAGGAAGTTTACTCCTGGTGTTTTGCACACTAGGCATGACTCCACTTGGGCTTGCCTCAGGGGGCATTGTTTGGCATAATGTCCCTGTTGCTGACATTGAAAACAGATCCTCCTGGGACAATCTCTGGCCCGATGTCCTATAGACTGACACTGAAAACAAACTCCCATTAATTGCTTTGTTGCCGTTTGTGAACCATTTTGTTCTACATTTGGCAAACCAACTGGTTTGGCTCCTCCTGACACAATTCCTGCGTACATGGCTGGGTATGCAATTTGCATAGGTCCTGGCCAGATTTGTGGTCGGGGTGAACTGACTACCTGACTCTGCTCCGCTGATTTTTGGGCTGTTTTCATAAGTGTCATAGCGTCTACACATACACTGTCTGGCTTCTCTTTTATCCTGGCCTCGTTCGTCTCTTTGCTCTCCTTAGTTGAGTGGTCACTACCACTCGACTCCGACTCCTCCTCCGACGTCGCTGCTTCTGATCTCACCGTTTTCTTGAATCGGCTTTCCTTCACGGCTGCTGCAGGAAAACGCATCTTCTCTTTAGGTGGAGGGGGGGTGTACCTCTCGTCTAGGTCTTTGGCTTTTTCGAAGTTCCGTAGAATTTTCTCCATCTGGCTGAGAGAATCAAAATATAAGTGGTCCAATTGTCGTCTATATTCCGGCGTAAGTCCTTTGTAGGCGATTTTGGCTTGTTGTTTCTTGTCAAGGGGGCGCTTCATGTGTCCTAAGATTAACCTGAAGCAGGTCAAGTATGGAGATATTTTCTCTCCTTTCCCTTGTGTCCTGGCCCTCAGCTCATCAATCACGTCGTCGTCGTCTACTGTCACCAGATATTCATTTTTGAACGCCCTCTTGAATGATTTCCACGACCTTATCTCTTGGCGGAGACATCTCAACCAACTACTGTCACTTTTCTGCAACATGATTGGCAGTGCTTGCAATATTTCTTGATCAGAAAATTCCGACCAAGCCTTACAGTCTTCCAAGCGCTCCAAGAATTCTTCGGCACTGTCGTCATCACCAAAGAATTTTAAGTCCCAGTCCTTTAGTGTTTTAATCACTTTGGACCTTCGGCCGGACTTAATTTCTTTGTTTTTCCCCCCACTTCTCTGGCATTGACTCAGATCACTCTCAGATTCTGACTCACTCGTAGAGTCATCTAAGATTGATCTCCGGCTCTCCCACTGACCTCTCTTCGGTCTGTCGACCCTCTTATTCTCTCTTTGACACTCTCTACACACTCTATCACTAACACTAATTTTATCCCCACCACTAACTCTCTCGCTATTACTACTACCTTCACTGCTCTCGTACTCTTTTCCTCTATTCAGTCTGGTTTCTCTCTCCCCTTTTCTCTGCCCTTCTTCTCTAATGTTACCCAATTTCCTAACATGATCACTTTTTCTTCCCCCTCTACTACACACACTTCTTTCAGTCTCTTTTCTCACTGGCTCTCCATTTCGTGGCACTCTTTGTTGAGTTACACTGTCTTCATTCCTGCTACTTCGGCTTGACTGGCTTCTAGGGGCGGGTGTGGGCCTCACTCTATCATTTGTGTGATGTGATTGTGAGGTCTCGGCTACAGGGGTTTTTCCATGTGGGGACACGATGTGCGATTGTTGATGGTGGGTCAATTGATACCCATCACCAATCTCGGCCCTACATTGGCTTTGTTGCAACTCCCACCCCCCTCCAGAATACTGGTGATCTATCTTCTCGGCATACTCCATAAGTCTTCTTATTTCTGGCGACAAACCCAAACGCGCGACTGAATCACGGAGGCTCTGAACATTTGGAGCCATTGTGGCTGAGGTGATGGTGTGCGGCGATGTCATGACAGTGCTCGTTGTCATACTCATTTGAGCACTAGTAGTGGTGGGAGAAACAGTCGTCATACTGGCTGTTGACATGACTGGGGGTGGGGTGTGAAATTTGGGGTGGTTGCAACGTTGGTCGGATTCGCTCTGCTGTACGATGCCCCATCCCGGGATTTATTTCTCCCACTCTCCCTAATTTCCCTTGCACGAATTCTTTCATGGATCTGGCTCGCCCCACTATCGGATTCCTCATTATCCGCAGATGAAAACTGGCCACCCCTTTGTCGCGTAACAAAACGAAACGGGCTAAATTCTGGCTCTGGGAAGGCTTCCAATAAAAAGATTTTATCGGAATTTCCAAGGTCATACTGGTCGCTAAATGGCACTTCAGTACCATCAGTCAAGGCCAGTCTCATCTCGGCTCTTAACAATCTCTCTCGCAATACTTGTGACGACCCGCTGATACACAATTGGTGTCTCAGTAAGTTCGTCACTACTTGACCAATTTGCATGACTCTAATTGTTTCCCATGCTCGGCTTACGCATGGTACTTCAATTAGTTCGCTCATGCGTCTTTTGTACTCCTGCATCTCGCTACTTGCCTTTGCCATTTCAAAGAATCAAAAAATTTTCTAAGTTCGAATAATTTAAAATTTTAAGGGGGGTGCACAATTAGTATACACGGCCCTGTGCTATCTTGAAAGCAAGGACGTACCCACTCAAGGAGGGCCCCCTTTCAAAATTTTTCTTTTTCCGGCGGACTGGTGACTCGGCTCTCCCTCTCTCTCTTCTTCTCGTTCTCTCTCTCTCTCTCTCTCTAGCCACTATTACTACTACTACTGAGCCACTTTTTCTGGTGCGCGCGAACTTTCTCTCGACTGCTGAAATTCAAATATCCCGGCGCGTCGTTTCTCTCGACCGTACGGCGTACTATTTGCAATCACGTGACTAACCCGAATTTTATTTCCGGTCTAACATGTGCTCGGCATAAAAATTTTAGAACATTTTTGATTTTACACAAGTTTGTTTGGAATTTTACTCGGGATTTTCTCACAAAACTGGCTTTCGGCAAACAAAAAAAAAATCTTTAATTTGTTGATTTAAATTTTTATCACAGCAGGAAATTTCTACAGTCTCGAAAGAAAAAGAAAATTTCGAATTTAATGGCAAAAGCAATCTACAACCTTACTTTACACAATTTCTGGCCGTAATTTACTCATAATTTATGAACAAATAAATTCTGGCATTGTCAAAATAAATCAATAAACAATCTGGCAATGGGAATTTTGAATTTTCTGTCAGCTGGTAACATACAATTTTTATGTCTGGCGTTAGCAACAGAAAATTCAAAATTCTGGCAACATATACAATTTTCTGACACTGGCAAGTAACAAAATTTGAATCTTCTGGCTATTGACAAAATAAACTTTGGCTCTGGCTAAATTAAAGATTCAAATTTCTGGCACACTTGCACTAAAATCTGGCTCACAATTAAATTTCAGTCGTGTCTCGGTTCGAGCTTGGCCCCACGTTGGGCGCCAAATTTTGTGACGTATAATTTTAACTAATTTTAATTTAGTGTAAAAGTTCTGCTTTACGTCAGGCAAAATCCGACGCTTTCAACAAAAATAATAATGAGAAATTAAATAAATAAAATCTCGCCGTCAGGCGCCAATTAATTTTGAAGCTTAATTAATAAACTATACTCGACTCTTTAAAAACAACCCGACAAACAACAATACCTCTGAGACGCTCTCAATCGTCAGAGGAAATTCTGCCTGAACAAGTTGGCAAGCAGAAATGCCAACGACGAGACACGACTGGTAAAATACTGGCCCGATACTGACTCACCCCAACGACGCTTCTCGATTTCTCTCTTTCCTAATTCCGGCACGCTCCTTCCAAAGGATTCCTGAATTGAGGGAAGAGAAATAATCCAACACACAAATAAGTCACTTTTCACAATTTCTACTTTATTACAACTCTTTACACAACTCCAGTTCTCTCACACACTCAAAATTTAACACAACTACTCTCAACTCTATCTACACAACTCTCTACGCATCTCGTAGATCAACTCATTACCAAGATGCCGGCGAAAAACTACTGACACCTGTTTCTCGCTTTTCCTACACGTGCTCGGCTTCTTCGACTCTTCTTCTCTCTCGTTCCGCTGGCTCTCCTCTCTCTATCTCTTTCTAATAGACAGCGGCTCTGCCCTCTACCACTTTCTCTCCTACTAACTAGCCGCGCGACACACATTTACCACTGATAGTGGCTCACACGGCAGTTCCGACTTTCTAAATTACCATACCAATTAACGATCACGGTTCAGGGATAATTCCGACAGATGACATGACGATTCAGAATTTCGACAACATAAAGAACGACAATTCACATCGTCACAATATTTAACAAATATATTTGTAGCTTAAAAACTCTTATTTGATGCAGGTCCCCAATGTATGCATCTAAGTCTTTTAATACAATTTAAACAATAGCAAATACTTTTTTGCTAAATAGCAATCTATAACATTTCTTACTTTATTTATTAGTCAGTTGCAGACAGGGTTTAAATGTTTATCTAAGATATTTTTTAGCTTAAAAAATCTGATTTCATGCAGGTTTCCAAACTATGCATCTAAGTTTATTAATAAAATTTGAACTTTAGCAAAAACTTTTTAGCTAATTAGCAATCTATATCATTTCTTACTTTATTTATTAGTCAGTTGATGACAGGGTTTAAATGTTTATCTAAGATATTTTTAGCTTAAAAACTCTGATTTGATGCAGGTCCGCAAACTATGCATCTAAGTTTATTAATAAAATTTAAACTTTAGCACATACTTTTTAGCTAATTTGCAGTCTATAACATTTCTTACTTTATTTATTAGTTAGTTGATAAGAGGGTTCAAATATTTAACAAATATATTTTTAGCTTAAAAACTCCGATATGATGCAGGTCCCCAAACTATGCATCTAGCATTTTTAATACAATTTAAACAATAGCAAATACTTTTTAGCTAATTTGCAATCTATAACATTTCTTATTTTATTTATTAGTTAGTTGATAAAAGGGTTCAAATATTTAAGAAATATATTTTTAGCTTAAAAACTCCAATTTGATGCAGGTCCCCAAACTATGCATCTAGCTGATTTAATAAAATTTAAACATTAGCAAATACTTTTTAGCTAATCTGCAACCTATAATATTTCTTACTTTATTTATTAGTTAGTTGATAAGAGGGTTTAAATGTTTATCTAAGATATTTTTAGCTTAAAAACTCTGATTTGACGCAGGTCCCCAAACTATGCATCTAAGTTTATTAATAAAATTTAAACTTATCAAATACTTTTTAGCTAAATTGCAATCTATATAGTTTCTTACTTTATTTATTAGTTAGTTGATAAGAGGGTTCAAATATTTAACAAATATATTTGTAGCTTAAAAACTCTTATTTGATGCAGGTCCCCAAAGTATGCATCTAAGTCTTTTAATACAATTTAAACAATAGCAAATACTTTTTTGCTAAATAGCAATCTATATCATTTCTTACTTTATTTATTAGTCAGTTGCAGACAGGGTTTAAATACTTATCTAAGATATTTTTTAGCTTAAAAAATCTGATTTCATGCAGGTTCCCAAACTAATGCATCTAAGGTTTATCAATAAAATTTAAACTTTAGCAAAACTTTTCAGCTAAATAGCAATCTATATCATTTCTTACTTTATTTATTAGTCAGTTGATGACAGGGGTTTAAATGTTTATCTAAGATATTTTCAGCTTAAAAACTCTGATTTGATGCAGGTCCGCAAACTATGCATCTAGTTTATTAATAAAATTTAACTTTAGCACAATAATTTTTAGCTAATTTGTAGTCTATAACATTTCTTACTTTATTTATTAGTTAGTTGATAAGAGGGTTTAAATATTTAACAAATATATTTTTAGCTTAAAAACTCCGATATGATGCAGGTCCCCAAATTATGCATCTAGCATTTTTTAATACAATTTAAACAATAGCAAATACTTTTTAGCTAATTTGCAATCTATAACATTTCTTACTTTATTTATTAGTTAGTTAATAAGAGGGTTCAAATATTTAACAAATATATTCTTCGCTTAAAAACTCCGATTTGATGCAGGTCCCCAAACTCTGCATCTAAGTTTATTAATAAAATTTGAACTTTAGCAAAAACTTTTTAGCTAAATAGCAATCTATATCATTTCTTACTTTATTTATTAGTCAGTTGCAGACAGGGTTTAAATGTTTATCTAAGATATTTTTTAGCTTAAAAAATCTGATTTCATGCAGGTTCCCAAACTATGCATCTAAGTTTATTAATAAAATTTGAACTTTAGAAAAAACTTTTTAGCTAAATAGCAATCTATATTATTTCTTACTTTATTTATTAATCAGTTGATGACAGGGTTTAAATGTTTATCTAAGATATTTTTAGCTTAAAAACTCTGATTTGATGCAGGTCCGCAAACTATGCATCTAAGTTTATTAATAAAATTTAAACTTTAGCACATACTTTTTAGCTAATTTGCAGTCTATAACATTTCTTACTTTATTTATTAGTTAGTTGATAAGAGGGTTCAAATATTTAACAAATATATTTTTAGCTTAAAAACTCCAATATGATGCAGGTCCCAAAATTATGCATCTAGCATTTTTAATACAATTTAAACAATAGCAAATACTTTTTAGCTAATTTGCAATCTATAACATTTCTTACTTTATTTATTAGTTAGTTAATAAGAGGGTTCAAATATTTAACAAATATATTCTTCGCTTAAAAACTCCGATTTGATGCAGGTCCCCAAACTGTGCATCTAAGTTTATTAATAAAATTTGAACTTAAGCAAATACTTTTTAGCTAATTTGCAGTCTATAACATTTCTTACTTTATGTATTAGTTAGTTGATAAGAAAGTTCAAATATTTAACAAATATATTTTTAGCTTAAAAACTCCGATTTGATGCAGGTCCCCAAACTATGCATCTAGGATTTTTAATACAATTTAAACAATAGCAAATACTTTTTAGCTAATCTGCAACCTATAATATTTCTTACTTTATTTATTAGTTAGTTGATGACAGGGTTTTAATGTTTATCTAAGATATTTTTAGCTTAAAAACTCTGATTTGATGCAGGTCCCCAAACTATGCATTTAAGTTTTTTAATACAATTTAAACAATAGCAAATACTTTTTTGCTAAATAACAATGTATATCATTTCTTACTTTATTTATTAGTCAGTTGGTGACAGGGTTTAAATGTTTATCTAAGATATTATTAGCTTAAAAACTCTGATTTGATGAAGGTCCCTAAATTATGCATCTGAGTTTATTAATAAGATTTGAACTTTAGCGAATACTTTTTAGCTTAATTGCAATCTATAACATTTCTTATTTTATTTATTAGTTAGTTGATAAAAGGGTTCAAATATTTAAGAAATATATTCTTCGCTAAAATACTCTGATTTGATGCAGGTCCCCAAACTATGCATCTAAGTTTTTTAATACAATTTAAACAATATCAAATACTTTTTAGCTAATTTGCAATCTATATCATTTCTTACTTTATTTATTAGACAGTTGATGACAGGGTTTAAATGTTTATCTAAGATATTTTTTAGCTTAAAAAATCTGATTTTATGCAGTTCCCCAAACTATGCATCTAAGTTTATTAATAAAATTTGAACTTTAGCAAATACTTTTTAGCTAATCTGCAACCTATAATATTTCTTACTTTATTTATTAGTCAGTTGGTGACAGGGTTTAAATGTTTATCTAAGATATTATTAGCTTAAAAACTCTGATTTGATGAAGGTCCCTAAATTATGCATCTGAGTTTATTAATAAGATTTGAACTTTAGCGAATACTTTTTAGCTTAATTGCAATCTATAACATTTCTTATTTTATTTATTAGTTAGTTGATAAAAGGGTTCAAATATTTAACAAATATATTCTTCGCTTAAAAACTCCGATTTGATGCAGGTCCCCAAACTATGCATCTAAGTTTATTAATAAAATTTGAACTTTAGCAAATACTTTTTAGCTAAATTGCAATCTATAACATTACTTACTTTATTTATTAGTTAGTTGATAAGTAGGTTCAAATATTTAACAAATTTACTCCTCGCTTAAAAACTCCGATTTGATGCAGGTCCCCAAACTATGCATTTAAGTTTTTTAATACAATTTAAACAATAGCAAATACTTTTTTGCTAAATAGCAATGTATATCATTTCTTACTTTATTTATTAGTCAGTTGGTGACAGGGTTTAAATGTTTATCTAAGATATTTTTAGCTTAAAAACTCTGATTTGATAGAAGTCCCTAAACTATGCATCTGAGTTTATTAATAAGATTTGAACTTTAGCGAATACTTTTTAGCTTAATTGCAATCTATAACATTTCTTATTTTATTTATTAGTTAGTTGATAAAAGGGTTTAAATATTTAGGAAATATATTCTGCGCTAAAAAACTCCGATTTGATGCAGGTCCCCAAACTATGCATCTAAGTTTTTTAATACAATTTAAACAATAGCAAATACTTTTTAGCTAATTTGCAATCTATATCATTTCTTACTTTATTTATTAGGCAGTTGATGACAGGGTTTAAATGTTTATCTAAGATATTTTTTAGCTTAAAAAATCTGATTTCATGCAGTTCCCCAAACTATGCATCTAAGTTTATTAATAAAATTTGAACTTTAGCAAATACTTTTTAGCTAAATAGCAATCTATATCATTTCTTACTTTGTTTATTAATCAGTTGATGACAGGGTTAAATGTTTATCTAAGATATTTTTAGCTTAAAAACTCTGATTTGATGCAGGTCCGCAAACTGTGCATCTAAGTTTATTAATAAAATTTGAACTTAAGCAAATACTTTTTAGCTAATTTGCAGTCCATAACATTTCTTACTTTATTTATTAGTTAGTTGATAAGAGGGTTCAAATATTTAACAAATATATTTTTAGCTTAAAAACTCCGATTTGATGCAGGTCCCCAAACTATGCATCTAGCATTTTTAATACAATTTAAACAATAGCAAATACTTTTTAGCTAATCTGCAACCTATAATATTTCTTACTTTATTTATTAGTTAGTTGATAAGAGGGTTCAAATATTTAACAAATATATTTTTAACTTAAAAATTCCGATTTGAAGCACGTCCCCAAACAATGCATCTAGCTTTTTAAATACAATTTAAACATTAGCAAATACTTTTTAGCTAATTTGCAATCTATAACATTTCTTACTTTATTTATTAGTTAGTTGATAAGAGGGTTCAAATATTTAACAAATATATTCTTCGCTTAAAAACTCTGATTTAATGCAGGTCCCCAAACTATGCAGCTAAGTTTATTAATAAAATTTGAGCTTTAGCAAATACTTTTTAACTTAATTGCAATTTAAAACATTTTTTACTTTATTTATTACTTAGTTGATAAAAGGGTTCAAATATTTAACAAATTTATTCGTCGCTTAAAAACTCCGATTTGATGCAGGTCCCTAAACTATGCATCTAAGTTTTTTAATACAATTTAAACAATAGCAAATACTTTTTTGCTAAATAGCAATCTATATTATTTTTTACTTTATTTATTAGTTAGTTGATGACAGGGTTTAAATGTTTATCTAAGATATTTTTAGCTTAAAAACTCTGATTTGACGCAGGTCCCCAAACTATGCATCTAAGTTTATTAATAAAATTTAAACTTATCAAATACTTTTTAGCTAAATTGCAATCTATATAGTTTCTTACTTTATTTATTAGTTAGTTGATAAGAGGGTTCAAATATTTAACAAATTTATTTGTCGCTTAAAAACTCCGATTTGATGCAGGTCCCCAAACTATGCATCTAAGTTTTTTAATACAATTTAAACAATAGCAAATACTTTTTTGCTAATTAGCAATCTATATTATTTCTTACTTTATTTATTAGTCAGTTGATGACAGGGTATTAATGTTTATCTAAGATATTTTTAGCTTAAAAACTCTGATTTGACGCAGGTCCCCAAACTATGCATCTAAGTTTATTAATAAAATTTAAACTTATCAAATACTTTTTAGCTAAATTGCAATCTATATAGTTTCTTACTTTATTTATTAGTTAGTTGATAAGAGGGTTCAAATATTTAACAAATTTATTCGTCGCTTAAAAACTCCGATTTGATGCAGGTCCCCAAACTATGCATCTAAGTTTTTTAATACAATTTAAACAATAGCAAATACTTTTTTGCTAAATAGCAATCTATATTATTTCTTACTTTATTTATTAGTCAGTTGATGACAGGGTATTAATGTTTATTTAAGATATTTTTAGCTTAAAAACTCTGATTTGACGCAGGTCCCCAAACTATGCATCTAAGTTTTTTAATAAAATTTAAACTTATCAAATACTTTTTAGCTAAATTGCAATCTATAACATTTCTCACTTTATTTATTAGTTAGTTGATAGGAGCGTTCAAATATTTTACAAAAATATATTTGTAGCTTAAAAACTCTAAATTGATGCGGGTTTCCCAAAGTATGCATCTAAGTCTTTTAATACAATTTAAACAATAGCAAATACTTTTTTGCTAAATAGCAATCTATATCATTTCTCACTTTATTTATTAGTCAGTTGATGACAGGTTTTAAATGTTTATCTAAGGTATTTTTAGCTTAAAAACTCTGATTTGATGCAGGTCCCCAAACTATGCATCTAACTTTTTAATACAATTTAAACATTTGCAAATACTTTTTATCTAAATTGCAAACTATAAAATTTCTAACTTTATTTATTAGTTTGTTGATAACAGGGTTTAAATATTTAACAAATATATTTTTAGCTTAAAAACTCTTATTTTAAGCATGTCCCCAAACTATGCATCTAAGTTTTTTAATACAATTTAAACATTAGCAAATACTTTTTTGCTAAATAGCAATCTATATAATTTCTTACTTTATTTATTAGTTAATTGATGAAAGGGTTTAAATGTTTATCTAAGATATTTTTATCTTAAAAACTCTGATTTGATGCAGGTCCTTAAACTATGTATCTAAACTTTTGAATAATATTTAAATATTTACAAATACTTTTTATCTAAATTGCAAACTATAACATTTCTTACTTTATTTATTAGTTTGTTGAAAAGAGGAATTAAATGTTTTAGGAAGATATTTTTAGCTTAAATACACTAAATTGATTCTGGTCCCAAACTATGCATCTAACTTTTTTAATACAATTTAAACATTAGCAAATACTTTTTATCTAATTTGCAATCTATAACATTTCTTACTTTATTTATTAGTTAGTTGATAAAAGGGTTTAAATATTTAACAAATATATTTTTAGCTTAAAAACTTCGATTTGATGCAGGTTCCCAAACTATGCACCTAGATTTTTTAATACAATTTAAACATTAGCAAATACTTTTTATTTTAATTTGCAATCAATCATTTCTTACTTTATTTATTAGTTAGTTGATAAGAGGGTTTAAATATTTAACAAATGTATTTTTAGCTTAAAAACTCAGATTTGATGCAGGTCCCCAAACTATGCATCTATCTTTTTAATACAATTTAAACATTACAAAATACTTTTTAGCTAAATTGCAATTTATAAAATTTCTTACTTTGTTTATAAGCTAGTTTATAGCTTCTCTTTTAATAAAAGATACAACGAAACTTTTCTCTTTTGTATATTTACTGCGCATGTCTTGTTTTAGATATGTCAACTGATCTCGTTTGCAAAGAGTCCGATGATGTGCGCATCTCTTTTTCTCAATCAGCATTACTGCGCATGTATTGGTTGCATATTCATTAACTGCGCATGAGTCTGTTTCAAGTAAAGAAGCAACGCAACTTTTCTGTTTTGTATATTTACTGCGCATGTCTTGCTTCAAATATGTCTGCTGATCACGTTTGCAAAAGAGTCCAATGAAGTGCGCATCTCTTTTTCTCAATCAGCATTACTGCGCATGTATTGGTTGCATATTCATTAACTGCGCATGAGTCTGTTTCAAGTAAAGAAGCAACGCAACTTTTCTGTTTTGTATATTTACTGCGCATGTCTTGCTTAAAATATGTCTGCTGATCACGTTTGCAAAAGAGTCCGATGAAGTGCGCATCTCTTTTTCTCAATCAGCATTACTGCGCATGTATTGGTTGCATATTCATTAACTGCGCATGAAGTGCGCATCTCATTTTCCCCTTTTACTATTATTGCGCATGTATTAGTACCAGAATTATGTACTGCGCATGTGTCTGTTTAAATGAGAAAAACAGCGCAAATTTGTTACTTTTTTATAAATACTGCGCACGTCTTGTGTCACATATGTCTACTGATCACGTTTGCGAAACATTCAGATGAAGTGCGCATCTTCTTTTGTCCATTTAGTCTTACTGCGCATGTATTGGTTTCAGATTCATCTACTGCGCATGTATCTAGTTTAATTTAAGAAACGGCGCAACTTTTCTCTTTCGTATAATTACTGCCCATGTCTGATTTTAGATATGTCTTCTGATCACGTTTGCGAAACAGTCAGGTGAAGTGCGCATATCTAATTTCTAACTTTGGATTACTGCGCATGTATTAGATTTATCTACTGTGCAAGATATATATTAATTAAATAAAGTGCGCAATTGTTTCTTTTATGTGTCTTCACTGCGCATTTATAGGTTACAGATTTTTCTACTGCGCATGTATATATAAAATGTGTTAAAGTTACTCTCATTTAGCTGTACTGCGCAATTTTTTTTATTATAAATTTATTTAATATTGTAAAGACATGTACAATGTTAAAAAGTAATATTTACTTAAATTTTTTTCAAAGTATATTTTGAGGACTCTCTAACGAAATCCATATTTGTTCTAATTTCGACATCGACCTGCCATCTCTTAGTCCTTCAAGAACTTTTAAGTCCTCAAAATATACAATTTCACCAAAATCCCTAAAATGTCCTCAAACTATGCGATGTACTAAGTGATAGTTTGGGGACGTCCCCAAAGAATCAAAATGTCCCCAAAACATGCGTTCGTTTCACGAAATGGTCTCAAAATATGCGATCGACATATATATATATCTATATATATATATATATATATATATATATATATATATATATATATATATATATATATATATATATATATATATATATATATATATATATATATATATCTATATTACAAAAAGATATCGCCGCCGCTGTTTCAAGATTCTGTAAGGGCGCCCTATCCCAAAGGGGCCGTCAAAACTTATGTCAAAATTGACCTATTTTTTGACCTACAGGTCAAAAAGAGAATAAATAACGGCCTCACATTACGTCAAAATCTATGTCTAATTTGACATATTTTTTTACCTGTAGGTCAAAAAGAGGATAAATAAAGGCCTCACATTACGTTAATATAGGTCAATTTTGAGGGCAGTTTTGACCTAGGCGTCAAAATTTGACAAAGAATTTCCGCTACCCTCAAAATATAGATCAATTTTGAGGGCAGTTTTGACCTAGACGTCAAAATTTGACAAACAGTTTCCGCTACCCTCAAAATTTAGGTCAATTTGAAAGGCAATTTTGACCTACCCATCAAAAATTGACAAACAATTTCCACTACCCTCAAAATTTAGGTCAATTTTGAGGGCAGTTTTGACCCAGACGTCAAAATTTGACAAAGAAGTTTGAGCGTGCAATGTTTGGGCTTATGAATGCACCATTTTATTTCGCAAAGTTGATGAAAACCATCAATGCGCACAAAGTTTGACAATTCCACGGTTTGGCGAGTTACTTTCGAAGATTTGTTCCTAATTTTTCGCGAATAATGTCACCCATTATGGGGTTATGTAAAGAAAATGTTGAATTTAGATGAGACGAAAATCAAGAAAAATCTTTCAATGAAATTAAAAATCTTATTGGATCAAAACCTTGCTTAGCGTATTTTAATCCGAAAGCAGAACGAATTGAATTGCACACGGATGTACAAGCTCTTGGATTGGGTGCATTATTGTTGCAATCGGACAAAGAAAACGTTTTACATGTAGTCTATGCTTCAAGTCGTCGAACCTCCGACGTTGAAAAAAACTACCACTCGAGTAAGTTGGAGTTATTGGCCATAGTTTGGGCAGTCCAACGATTGCGACATTTTTTGATTTTATTAAAATTTAATATAATTACAGACTGTCAAGCACTTGTCTACGTTAACTCATTGAAAACTCGAAACCCACAAATTGTTCGATGGTTGAATGATCTCTCAGAATTTAATTTTGAAATACATCATCGAAAAGGCGACAAAATAAGACACGTTGACGCGCTGTCACACAGTGGGCCAGATTGCAAAAAACCTGGCCAAAACCCCTAGATGTGTTTAAAAGTGGATGAAATTTCTTACTCGGGGGTTTTTGGGGTCGCTGATTACGAATCTGAACTTGGTTTTTCAAAATTCAAAATGGCGTATCCAATATGGCGGACGACTTTTTCAAAAATTGTTCCAACTGACCTGAAATTTCTTACTCGGGGGTTTTTGGGGTCGCTGATTACGAATATGACGTTAGTTTTTAAAAATTCAAAATGGCGTCTCCAATATGGCGGACTACTTATATAAAAGTCAATGCAATTGCTTTGAAACTTGTTACTCGGGAGTTTTGGGGTCGTTGATTACGAATTTGAAGTCAGATTTTAAAAATGGAAAGTGGTGGATTAAATATGGCTGACAAATTTTCTAAAATTCAATTTAATTTTTCTAAAACTCGTTACTCTGAATTTCGGGATCGTTGATTACGAATCTAAAATCATTTTTAAGAAATTAAGAATAATAGTTATAATATTGCGACGAATTTTAAAAATATTTTTTATTCGTATATAATTTGGTGTCCACAAGTTCTTATACTGGTGCCATTGATCTAGATTAGTTTTAAGATATAATTGAAACATATTTACAGAAGTTTAAAACACATTAATTGTTAAAAAAATAACTAAAACTTGAATTTATTTGTATATAACATATTATCTTGTTCCCCGTTAAATGATAAGCCCAGACAATACCTTAAAAATTAAAATCTTCATCATCAGTCGATTCTGAATCACTAACTTCAGGTGATGAAAGAGTAAAGACATTGTCAGACATGTTGTCGGTTGATGATATCAATAACTTGAGTGTTTCAGGAGACAATTCTTTGATTTTTTTGTGTGGCAATTTTCTCAGACTTGTGATAAATGGGTCAGATGATACTAATAATCTCAAAAATACGTCTTCCATTGTTTTTGTTCTGCTGAATTTTCTAGAAAAGTCTTGTCGAAACCGTTTAATGTATTTGTTTGTCGATTCCTGGGCATCTTCTGCCATTTGTCCAATTGGCAATATAGATGAATTTATTATGTCGGCTCCATGAATTAAAATTTTATGGAGTGTTGTTGCCATGTAGCACCATGGATAAAGCTGCACAAAAAGACGAGCAGTATCCCTACTGTATTCTTGAAAGTTCAATATATTCACGTCAAATCCACTGGAAATTGCTTGCAGTATAACATGAAACCTGTGAATTAGGTTTTCATCAATTCCTGTTATTGAAGCAGAAATACTTGAGTTCTTAAAAAATCTTCGAACAGTATTTCCGTCGTTCGAACTGCCACATCCAGGTTTCGGTTGATCAACAATAAGCCCTAACTGTAATTTGAAATCCTCTTTTATCTTCTTTGAACGAATAGCTACACTTTCTTTGTCTTTTGCACTGGTTACTCGCCATTTTTTAACTTCAAGTTTGTAAGATAAATGTAAGAGGCACTCAAAAAATCGTATCCACGCGTGTAGTGTAGACAAACCAAAACATAAAAAGTCTTGTTTAAGGGGGTATTCTGGTGTTCGGCCCTGTTTTGGAAGGTTATTTCAAAATTTTTTTTTAATACAACATAAAATATAATCCGATTAAATACTTTTCTAACTTTTCATTTATGTTAACAACTGTTGAAAAAAATTTTTTTTTAATACTTTTATTAAATTTTTTATTAAGTATTAAACAATTAATTTAACAATAAAATATTTATATACGTGGCCTGCGGTGATGATGACATCCGATGACGTCATCTGAAACAAAAAAATCAAATTGATTATTGTTCTATATGCCGGTGGCTATGGCCCGTACTAGAATGAAACATTTTTGTTAAAAAATAACAAAATGGCGGACTTATAAACAAAAAGGTTCGAAAATATTCTGTTTTTTATTGACAAAAAGTTAAAAATAAAACAAAGTTGTTATTAAAAGTACGTGATTCTAGTACGGGCCATAGCCATGGTTGTGTAGAATAAGCTGTAAAAAAATTAGAGCAATCGGACGGATAGATTTTTTTTAATTACCACCGCAGCTATAAAAAATGTCATTTCGAAAAAAACGCGTTTAAAGTTAAACAATAGTAATTAATTAATTAATTTATAGTTGATTAATCAACTATAAACCATTTTCAAAAATGGTTAAATTCGCTTGAAACTCGTTACTCGGGGGTTTTCGAGGTCGCTGGTTACGAATCCGGTGTTAGTTTTTAAAAATTTAAAATGGCGGATCAAATATGGCGGACGAAAAAATTTAAAAATTATTAGATTCACCTAAAACTCGTTACTCGGGGGTATTCGGGGTCGCTGGTTACGAATCTGGTGTTATTTTTTAAAAATTCAAAATGGCGGATCCAATATGGCGGACGAAAAAATTTAAAAATCATTAGATTCACCTAAAGCTTGTTACTCGGGGGTTTTCGAGGTCGCTGGTTACGAATCCGGTGTTAGTTTTTAAAAATTTAAAATGGCGGATCAAATATGGCGGACGAAAAAATTTAAAAATTATTAGATTCACCTAAAACTCGTTACTCGGGGGTATTCGGGGTCGCTGGTTACGAATTAAATGTTAGTTTTGAAATATTTAAAATGGCGGATCCAATATGGCGGACACTTTTGAGAAATTCATCGGATTTACATGAAACTCGTTACTCGGGGGTTTTGGAGATCGCTGATTACGAATCCGGTGTTAGTTTTAAAAAATTCAAAATGGCGGACGAAAATTTCAGTTTTGAAATTTAAAATAGAAATTTTGGTTGTAGTTTTTTTTTTAATTTATACTTACATTAATCGGCAATCCCTGGTGCGTAAAGCAGGCCTTCAGTTTCTTCATAGGCATCATTTTCAGCGACTCTATCCGCTCTTCGCGAAGACCTGGCCTGTTTCGATGTTTCGGATGCTTTTTTTTCTGCCCTCCTAATTCTTAACTCGTTGTACTTTTTAGCGTAATTCATACCATTCGTGCCGATTTGGACACCCATAACCTCCATAATTTTTAAGATAGGCATAAATCCCTCATTGAATGTGCATGCTGCTGTTAGTGTTGCGATTTCTAATGTTTTTTTTCCAACGAAAATATGCTTCGGAGCCATATTCCAAACGCAGCTGTTAAAGCTTTCGTTGTTATTCTGTGTATTTTTTCCTAAGCATCTTTCCAACAGATCATTCGACGATAATTCTTCGTAAATTGGCTTTAAAATTTTCGCTATATCTTCATCAAATGCGGGTGGATGTGAAAAAGTATCTTGTTGATTCTGAGCTTTGAGTTTCTGATATTCGCACCACGAAGTCAATCCCTCTGGACAGTAAAAGTGTTGCGGTTTTTTGTCTGTGGAGGTTAGGTGGTAGTACGTTGCCCATACAGCTTTCTTCATTTCTTCAAGAGATTCCGAGTTTCTTAAAATTGCTAGTCCATAATATGTGCTGAGCTTTATCATTACTTTATTAGTCAAGGAGAGAGTTTTAATTTTTACAGCACCGCTATTAGCCGATGAATTTCTTTTTGTTTTACGCCTTTTCGGTGCACGTTCGAGTTCTTGTCTTTTAGATTTCTTATTTTCGGCTTCTTCGAGTTGTTTCTTTGCTTTCAAATACTGCGTTAGTGATTTTTTGCCGTCTTTAACACGTCTGTATATACGTTTTTTAACGTGTAATACACATTCTTTTTTTTCAACTACAGGTTTGCCGTCATAAGGATCAGCTTGCAATAGATTTGTAAATGTTTTTGAATCACCATCGCCAATGAATTGCTTATATTTCACACCAAAAAGTTGCACAGATCTTTTAAACATTTCGATTATTCCGTCCACTTCCATTTTTCCCGAACTTCCTTCGTGGTTTGCTGAACAATTATCCTTATGATCCTCATACCATTCCAAGTATTCATCAGTATCTTCTCTTCCTGACCACTTTTCACAAGCTTTGCATACTTTTGATAGTACTATCACATCCACAATTTTATTCGAATATTTTCCGATTAGCGAGACAATTCCTAAAAGTGATGTGAATCCACGCTTTGCCCATGAACCATCGCCAGACACAGTGAGCTCGTCCTCTGGATAACCCTTTTCAATGTTCTTCTGTTTTTCTTCATTCACTGCTTTTTTTAAAACCATCTCAGATACGGCTTTTACGGCAGTATGTATCTTTTCAAGCAATGAGTAAAAGCAACTTATACTGACTCCAGAACCCAGTTCCATTATTGAGCAAAACATGTTTATGCCAGCCAAACCGACACCAAGTAGCCGCATAGCAAAACAAAATCGCCTGTTGACTTCATATGCATTTTTTATCATTGGGCAAGAGTTTATTGTAGATTCCTGGCAAGAACATTTCACGACTACTTTAAATCCCAATCCCTGCGGAGATTTTTTAAGAAATTGTACGTCACCATCACACAATTTACACTTCACTAAAGATTGCAACGCTGTAAAAACTAAACTGAAGCTCAACAAACTATAATTAAAAGTGTCATCGTACGTTACATCAAAATCACCACTATCTTTCAATTTGCGAGATGATGTACTGACAAATTCAATTTTTTTTCCCGTTGTGTATCGATTACCGCGAAAGTTTCTTTTTTTATCACCAAAACTTGGACGAATTCTGCTACTTCTCGTTTTCTTCCTATCCATTGTCATACGATGTTCAGTCACCCAGTAAGAAGCGAGAAATTGAAAAGAATTAAAATATTTTAATTCTTATGAATTCCGTTTTAAAATTTTATGTAGAAAAAAATTTGACGGTCCGAAGATTTGAACCTTCGATTTTCAATGCCGGAGCCAAACAACTATTTCGCGCAGCTATATCAACTGTACTATAGATATTTGATTTTAAACGTACTTACTTCAGAATATTACGGATTTCAAAAAAATTAAAAAGTTAGCGAAATATCAAAACGGAATTGGTAGTAATTGACTTTCAGGTAAAACTGAAATATTTAGTCCGAATTACTTATTCAGTATTTTCGAATATGGCCGATCCAATATGGCGGACGAAAAATAAAAATCATTCAGACGGGCTTAAAAAATTGTTACTCGGGGATTTTCGGGGTCGATAATTACGAATTTGATATCAGTTTTCAAAAATTCAAAATGGCGGATCCAATATGGTGGAAGATTTTTTTAAAAATCGATTCAATTTGCCTGAAAATTTTTACTCATGGGTATTCGGGGTATCTGATGATGAATCTGGTGTCAAAATTTCAAAATTTTCGAAATTCAAAGTGGCAGATCCAATATGACGGACGAAAAATAAAAATCATTTAAATGGCTTGCAAATTGTTACTCGAAGGTTTTCGGGGTCGCTGATTACAAATAGGATATCAGTTTTCAAAAATTCAAAATGTCGTTTCCAATATGGCGACCGAAAAATTTAAAAATTCATCGGATTCGTAATCAGCGACCCCAAAAGCCCGCGACTAATAATTTTTAAGCAAATTGAATCGAATTTTAAAAAAATCGACCGCCATATTGGATCCGCTATTTTTAATTTTGAAAATTTTGAAAATCTGACATCGGATTCGTAATCGGTGACCCCGAAAACCCCCGAATAACAATTTTTAAACAAATTAGATCGATTCTTAAAAATGTCGGCCGCCATATTGGATCAGCCATTTTGAATTTTTGAAAAGTGATATCATATTCGTAATCAACGACCTCAAAAACCACCGAGTTGCAAGTTTCAGGCAAATTGGATCGATTTTTAAAAATTTCGGCCGCCATATTGGATCCGCCATTTTGAATTTTTAAAATCTGACATCGGATTCGTAATCAGCAACCCGGAAAACATAAGACTACCAAGCATTATGTAAATCGAAGAATGTTTTGATGTTTTTGGTATGTTTTCACGATTCTCCCCACTGTGCGGTCCTAACCTGATCTCGACTATGAGATGTTACTTCCATAATACTTGGTATTTCGGGCTAATATTTAGACAGTGAATTCTCCAAATATAGTACTTCCGAAATATGCAACAAAAAAAAAATCGATTTTTTGAAACCGAAACACCAGAATACCCCCTTAATTGGAATCTTTAAAAGATCGTCAATATTATTGAAACGCGAAATTGTTGTATTACACAAATAGCATCGCTGAGCTGATGTCGTTTCTGTGACTGCATTGCACACTTTTCCGTCAATCATAGTTAAAGCGAGTGTATACGATATAGTTATCTGTTTTCCATCCAGTTGTGTTTCGAAATTTGTAAGTTGATTCACCTTTTCTTGTATGTATTCATTTTCTTTGGTAGTGATCTCAGTTGTTTTGTGTACAAATTGTATTCTTATGGGTCTACAGAAACGAGGAGAAGATGTTCTGGGATTTTTCCATACCACCATACCTGTGTTTACTCCATTATTAACGGATTTTAGTTGCAAAGGTACTAGAGAAGTAAAGAATATGTTGGCATTTGATTTTCTTCCATCGTCATCATTAAATTTTTGTTTGTAGACACTTTGACCAGAGGTACCGTCACAACCCCATTTGCAGATCAAATTTAAGTGTCGAACATCTCTAGCATCCAAGTTTTTGATAACATATGTTTGCGTTTGTAAAATCCTTTTGGAGGTATGTTCTAGAAGAGCTTGTAATTCGACTTCAGCACTGCTTTCTGTTACCGAAATAGCTAATTTAGGTGAGTAACATTTATTTTTAGCTTCTAATACGGTATTATAAGCAGGAAAAAGCTTACTGTTCTTCTCTTTGCTCACCGCTCGTAAACTTCTATATTGTCCCACAGATAACTGCAATTCGATCATAACTGATAAAGCACAATCAGCAGAAAGAGTCTTTTCTTCTTCTGGGTCTGTAGATTTTCTATATTTTTTAGCTACTGATGGACTACCTGATGTAATATTTTTGACAACGAATGCAGCATCATTTCTTCCAGCTGCTCTGAAGCTCATTTGTGTCGCATAAGATAGTTGTTCAGTGCTTACCTGTGAGCGAAGATCTTCAGTTCTTCTTCGCTTTGTTCTTTCACTCGAATTTGCAAACTCAGATTTGGGACGACCTGCTTTACATTTTTTAAACGATTTTACTTCATCAGTTACTTTGAAAGAGATGAAAACATCGAGATAATCACTGTAATTTTTAAAGAACCTTTCTTCCATCCTTTTAGCCTGTTGCCATTTTTTGCAAAGTTCGAATTTCAATTTTCTTATACTCGGTTTAAGAGATTCTGTCAAGTTAAAGGGAGATTGCAATTTTTCAGACATAAATAATTCAATTCTTTCATATGCCGCAATAGCGCCTTAATTTAGATGGTCCTTTAATATACAAAATATTTCCTTTCTCGATAAGCCTATTGCTTCATTTCTATCAATAAATTCTGAAAAGGAAAAAAAAATTTTATCATCAATGAGTATTCAATATTAAAAAAAAATTTCAATTTTTTAACCTATTGGTTATGGTTAAACGTACCTTACTTTTATTTTTGTTATAAAAACATAAATTATGAGGTTAAATTAACATTTTATGTTATTTTATTAAAATATATAAACTCTTTTGTAATTAGTACTGACTACTTTTTTTCGAATTTGATATAAAACTTTAAATTTTACTAACCTTTTGCATTCAAGTCCATTTTATAACCCTATAAATCTTTCAAGATAATTTCAAAATTAAAAAAAAATCGTAGGGGCAACTGTGGGCAGCTAAATATTTTTTCATTTGTAAAATGAATGAATGAAAAATAAATCCTAATAAGTTATTTAACTGAACAGTGTAGAACAAATATACTTTTTGTCAACAATTTATAAAGTTTATTTATTAATTTAACATAAACTGTAGAGGTTTGTTTGTATAAGATGCTAACTTCAGTGTTAACTTTATTATATATGAAATATATAGTCAAGTGGTATATATGTTTTATTTTCAAATACATTTTGAACGGTCATAATCAATTGAATTTAAAAGATTTTCAACCTTTTTAGATAACAAGTTAATTTTCATCCTGCTATAAGACATTTATTAAAAATTGAAAAGCAACATTTGACCTTATTGAAAAAATATTATATAAACAAATTTTTTTCTTTGAGCACGAATTTATTGTATATTAACATTTTCTCTCACCAAATTAAAAGTAAAAAAAAAATAATTTTTAATTAGTTAATTTTTTAATTCTGACCAGCTTTTTTGCATTTTGAACCACTGTGTGTCACGTGCTACTGTAGAAGAAGTTAGCAAAGAATTAGACGTAGGGACAATGTTTAATGTATCGATAAGAGAAGATGAAATTCTAATGTATCAGAGACACGACGAAAAGTTAGCACGTAAAATTGATATTCTCGAAAAAACCGAGCGAAATAGAAGCAAGCGAGAGAAAGGTGAAGTTGTTGACTTTGTATTAAGAGACGGGATACTATATAAAATTGTAAATGAAAAAGAACTGTACGTCGTACCAAGGGCTATGCGTAAAGCTCTTGTCATAAAAAACCATTATTTAACAAGCCATTTTGGGTTAGATAGAACAATTTCGCGAATTATAGAGTTCTATTATTTTGCTAATATGAAAAATTATGTTAAACGACATATAGCGGCATGCGTCGAATGCATTTTCGCCAAGACAAAACCTGGAAAGCAAGCTGGGGAGCTTCATCCAATTCCCTCGGGGAACCGACCTTTTGAAATTGTAAATATAGATCATCTTGGACCCTTCGTAACGTCGACGAAAGGTAACAAATATATATTGGCAGCGATTTGTAATCTTACGAAATACGTTCATTTGTTTTGCGGTAAAAGATACAAAAGCATCGACGACAGTTAGAAAATTGGAAGAATTAGTTGAACAATTCGGAGCGCCGAAACGTTTTATAACAGATAGAGGAACAGCGTTCACCGCAAATACTTTCGAGAATTTTTGTAACGTAAATGGAATTAAGCACACGCTTAACTCAAGTCGCCATCCACAGGCGAATGGCCAAGTGGAGCACTTGAATAGTACAATTTTACCGGCACTTATCACTAGTTTAACTGATTCAGAAGGCTATCATTGGGATTTGGGAGTAAGAAAGCTAGCACACGATTTAAATTCTAGCATTTGTAAGACTACGGGTCGAACCCCGTTCGAAATGTTGTACGGATATATTCCGAAGTATATAAATTACCAGCGGAAATTAGAGCGGAAGCTGTCAAAAAAATCGAAATCGAACAAAAAAAAATCGAAAGAAAGGTATGACAAAGCTAGATTAAAGAATGTAAAATTCGAAGTTGGAAATATTGTTGTAATGAGAGGAAACTCCTAAGCACCCGGGGAGTTAACTAAATTGCTACCACGTGCAAACGATTCTTTTGTAATTACTCAATGTTTACCTGCCGAAACTTATTGTATAGAAAGTCTTTCTTCGAGAAATAGAATTAAAAGTCGAACTACCGCACACGTCAGCCAATTGCGAATTTGGACTGGACATGATGACAGTAGTAGTGAAACCGATTGTAGCGACGACAATAGTGAAATTGATGTTAAAATAAATGAAGATAAAACAAGCATTGTAGAAAAATCGACGATTAAAAATTCGAATTTAAAAACAAATGTAACGAACATTGACAACGAAAATGAATTAAATTCTAAAGATGTTTCGACGAATGTTAAAGCCCTGCGAAGAAGTTCTCGTACTCATACGAAACCATTGAGGTATGATTCAAACAACGTTTAAGTATTAAGTTATAATTACAGTTTAATAGCTTGGAGACCAAGCTATAATTCAAGGATGGCCGAATGTTAGAATCTTATTATTTTGTATATGTACTAATTTTGAATATTGTGTCACTAGAAGTCCATAAGGTTTGTTTGGTTGTCAGTCGTGTCGATAATGTGTGAGTGTGTCGAGTCAGTTGGCTGTTGGTTGTGGCCGTAGTCGGATCTAAAGACCCCAGTTATTATTAATTATTGCCTTCGTGGTGTAAATTACTTGTATAGCCTTCGTGGTGGATTATTGTGTGTGGCCTTTGTAGTGAATTATAAAAGAGATTAGCATAGTAGACTAAAAGAAACTGAAATCTTTAATTAGCACATATTAATTTAAAATAAACATTTATTTTTATATATTATTAAAATAAACATTTATTTTTTAAATAAAAATCTCAATTATCAGATTCGTTTTTATTTCATCAGAATATTTTAGAAGCTAATAATTATATTTTGGCGCGGTATCAACTCTACACATTTTAATTGTATACAGTGCAACTGTACACCGTTAATTCTATACAGTTCAACTCTATACATTTACGAATTTTGAAAAAGTTTAATTTTAACTTTACACAATTTAATTAAATACGCGTTAATTGTGCACTGTTCATCTCTATATAAATGAATTTTTAATAATTAATAACGTTTAACTCTATACAGTGCAATTGAATACAGATAAATTTGATAAATTGTTCCGCGCCGGTTGCATTTTGGGATCCGAATCAGTACAGACCATCGGTACTGGCGGCCCGTACGGGTGCGGTTCCCAGGTGGTTGTATGCTCCGACTTTTCCTCCTGGGATATGTCCCACGTGATGACGCGAGAAACATTCGTAAAATACGGAAAATGAAAACTGAAAGAAACTGCAGGAAAGGAGTAATATTTAAAATTTCCTTTGGAACGTATGGAACCGCTTTTATTTGGATATTTAAAACTAAAATTAATACTTAATTAATTAAAATGGTTTAAATCTCTTTTGTCACTAATTGTGACTATAATGTCCAATTTAGATACACTTACACTACCGACGGAAATTGTGCGAACGCTAACATCTCGAGCTATTAAAAAACACACCCGTACAGAAAGAGTGATAACTCTGTTAAAAATGAAGCTAGATGCTTTTTTTAAATTGCATTGGAAAGCTTATTAAATTTCCAATGAAATGCCACTATTTTAAGTTGTATTGCATAAGTAGAAAGCGAGATATCATGTTATAAAGATAAAAATATAATTCTATTTTTTTCAGAATTTCTTACCCTGACTTTGACTCCTGGCAAAATTCAGAAAAGTTGATGAAAAAGATTGTTACTTTCACGGACTATTCCTTGTAACCTAAGCTTTACATAGAGACCAAAAACAGCAAAAAATATTTACGGGTTCCCGAGGTATTACAAAAAGAGTCGGACCGTGCGAAGCAATATTTTCAATCATCGATTTCTCTAATTCGCCGTTGAGTCAATTGCGTGGCTGTGAAAAAAGTGTCCAAAATTAATTTTACCAAGTACATTCTTACTGGGATCCATTTTTTAATTTAATTTATTATATAATGATATTTAAAAAGTAGATGGAAAACTTTGCTTCGCGCGGTTCGACCCTTTTTGTAGGGGAGAGTCTCCAGTTGTGAGACGGGTTTTATTTTTGACCCGTAAATTGTAAACGGGTAAACGAAATTGTAAATAAAATACACCGTTCGAAAGGTAACAGAAATACGCAACTTTTATTAAAAGAAAGTATAGTGTTTCGATGAACTCAAAAAATTTTACGATACATTTTCCGAGCACATCGCTTTTTTCAAAAAAAAAAAAATGTCTCCAGTTGTAAGACACTCATTAAAAATTGCTAAAATTTAATAAGTTTGACATAAAACGTTATGTTTAGTAGAAATAATTGAATATATTAATAATATTTATTTTTATGTACTAAATAATAATATTTATTCGGCAAAATATGACTATCAAATAAACACAATTTAATAGCTTCAACAAGAGCATTAAAATTGATTTCTTCTGAATCAATTGACTTTTTTCCACTTGACATGCCCAAAAATACTAGAAAAAGAAATCAAAACAACATTTAAATAGTATGCCTGCAAAGTCGTATTTTTTATGCTGCCCAGATGGGTGTTGACACCGTCTCACAACTGGTGATATGCTGTGTCTCACACCCAGAAATTAGCGCTATTTTGAAAAAGGAAAATTAAATTATTTTCAACCGTAAATTGGAACAATGCAATATTGCATCACAAAATATAAGGAAAACACTAAAAGAAAATGCATTACATTTACCTTTTCCAATTAATTAACTTGGAAAAAAATTACTTTGCATTTATTGAAAAAACGCTTTTTAGTCGATTATCACACACAGTGTTGGTATTTATCAAAAACAGTTTATATATCCGCTTCAGCGTACACGAAAAAGTTAGCTCATATAAAAAGAAATGTTTTTATATAAACCAATCGGCTTTTTAATATTGCATGTTAAAAAAAATTGACTGTCTCACAACTGGAGGTGTCTCACAACTGGAGACTCTCCCCTAATATCCCGGGAACCCGTTAATATTATTAGCTGTTCTTGGTCTCTATTTAAAGCTTAGGTTACAAGGAATAGTCTGTGAAAGTAACAATTTTTTTCATCAACTTTTCTAAATTTTGCCAGGAGTCAAAGTCAGGGTAAGAAATTTTGAAAAAAATAGAATTATTTTTTTATTTTCATAACATTATATATTGCTTCCTATTTATGCAATACAACTCAAAATAGTGGCATTTCATTGGAAATTTAATAAGCTTTTTAATGCAATTTAAAAAAAAGCATCTAGCTTCATTATTAACCTAGTTATCACTCTTTCTGTGCGGGTTTGTTTTTTAATAGCTCGACATGTTAGCGTTCGCACAATTTCCGTCGGTAGTGTATATTTCCACTGCGCCCCAGGTAGAGCAATAGTTCCAACTGTGCACGGATATATTATATTTATTTATTTGTTTCCTTGCTTACATCACTTTTAGTGCAAACAAGGGAGTAACGCTAATTGTCTACATAATACGTAATAAATAAGGTTTGCGGGCGTTGAACACAGATACGAATATTAACACTTTAATACATAATTCATACATACATACACTTATTTTAAAAGAATAATACAAAATTTAATAGTCACGTTAGTGGTCTTTATTTCGAATAAAAATTTTAAAACAGAAATTCATTTTCCTTAATCATGTATACGTCCTGCGAAAAGTCGGAAGAGAGTATTTACAAATTTTTTTAATTAGGAACAATCATGGGAGTCAAAAGGATTCATGCAGCTTTCAAAGGGAGTATTTCTATTAGGGGCCATTCAAAAAATACGTAACGCTATTTTTCGGAAATTTGGACCCCCCCTCCCCCCATGTAACGCAATGTTGTATACATTAGCGCTATTTTTCTGCTGACCGTAACAAATAGCTTGACCCCCCCTCCCCCCTAAAGCGATACGTATTTTTTGAACGGCCCGTTAACGCTATAATCCACATAATCGGTCAGCAAGTGATTGCACGCTGGGCAGTCGCTCAAAATATGAAATAAGCTCTCTTTTTCCAGTTGGCACGATTCACAAAGGGATTCCTGATTAAATACTATTTTCTTTTTGTCAAAGTAACAAACATATTTATTTAGTAGTCTAAGTTAAGCAAGAATTATTTTTATATCTCAAAGGGGCCGTCCATAAATTACGTAAGGTCATTTGGGTGAGGGGTGGGTGGACAATGTTTCCATGTTAACTTACATGGGTGGTTACGTAAGATATATTTTCTTACACTACTCCATAAATTTCGGAAATTCTTAAGCTATGATAGGGTCGTTCCAGACTGAGCCAAAACGCAACGAAGACGCGACGCGTTCCAATGCCAAAGATGTTAATATTAAGCTAAATTTCTGCATTAATATTTATTATTTTGACCAAAGTAAAATATGTTTAATAAATTTTATACAAATTAAGTATATTCTAAGAAATACAGAACTATACACTAAACACCAAACATTTGTTTATTAATTCATTCTATTAGTTAAACAATTTTTTGCAATGCTACTAGTAAATTCTCGTAAAAAATACCTAACCAAAAACTTACGTAAGATGGGAAGGAGGGTGGGTGGTTAAAAATCTTACGGAGCCTTACAGATGTGGGTGCATAGGTCAAAATTTAAGAAAAAGCCTTACGTAATTTATGGACGGTCCCAAACGCATATTAACCCTTTAACGCCCAAATGTTCTGTTTTTCGACTTGAATTTTAACTTCGTACAACTATTAAAAGGAAGCTAAAAAAATTTCAAAAGTACCATTTCCTACTATTTTCGGGGTCGCTCTTTCGAATGGCGTTGTCAAAATTTCCAGAAAATGAAATTAACCCTCTCTTTTAATGAAATTTTCCAAAAAATGCAAGATTTTTGGATGAAATTTTTTTTTTATTGCAATTTTCATTGTTATATCGGTATCTACATATCGTCTAAGGTATAAAAACCGTATTCTCGATAGCTGTACTTTAAAAATGTGCAGTAGTTTTTTTTTTCTTTTTTTCATTTTTTATTAAAAAATGGCGCCCGAACGCAAAATTTTTTTTTTATTAGGTACACATACAAATTTATTTTTCTAAATTTGTTTAAATTCACTTGAAATTTGTTATTTGGGGGTTTATGGGGTCGCTAATTACGCATCTGATGTTAGTTTTGAAAAATTCAAAATGTCGGATTAAACATGGCGGACGATTTTTTAAAAAATTTACTAAATTCGACTAAAACTTGTTACTCGGGAGTTTTCAGGGTCGCTGATTACGAATATGATGTTAGTTTTTAAAAATCCAAAATAGCGGATCCAAAATATCGACCAAAAAAATAAAAATCATTTAGATAGGCTTAAAAATTGCTACTCGCGGGTTTTTGGGGTCGCTGATTACGAATATGATATCAGATTTTCAAAATCAAAAATGTCGGATCCAAAATGGCGACCGAAAAAATAAAAATCATTCTGGTTGGCTTCAAAATTGGTACTCGGGGGTTTCTGGGGTCGCTGATTACGAATATGATGTTAGTTTTTAAAAATCAAAAATTTTGGATTTAATATGCAACAGATATTCAAATGACTAAAGGTGACCAGGACTTAGAATAAGTTTTGGTAGATGTTACATCCCGAGATAAAACTTTTTTTTAATTTAACCCTCAAAGTGTAAAATCAAATCAGCACTTTACCTTCCTTTTATTATACGCTTAATAAAATTACCCTTGCCTTAGCTCGGAACGTGACAGAAGACAACCTCAAACAAAGTTTAATGATGAAAAAAGGTTCCCACTTTAAAGTTCAATAAGTAATTAAACTGAGTTTTATGAAAGTAATGTTTCAAGTTTGACATTATTATTAATTGAGTATAAGTAATTTCCAAAATTGACCCAAATAACAATTTTCAAGCCAATCCGGATGATTTTTATTTTTTTTTGTCCGACATATTAGATCCGAAATTTTTGATTTTTAAAAACTAACATCATATTCGTAATCAGCGACCCCAAAAACCCCCGAGTACCAATTTTTAAGCCAATCAGAATGATTCTTATTTTTTCGGTCGCCATTTTGAATCCGCCATTTTCGATTTTTAAAAACTAACATCATATTCGTAATCAGCGACCCCAAAAACCCCCGAGTACCAATTTTTAAGCCAAACTAAATGATTTTTATATTTTTGGTCGCCATTTTGGATCCGCCATTTTGGATTTTTAAAAACTAACATCATATTCGTAATCAGCAAACCTGACAACCTCCGAGTAACAAGTCTCAGGCTAATTTGGTAAATTTTTAAATAATCGTCCGCCATATTGAATATGCCATTTTGAATTTTTCAAAACTAACATCAGATTCGTAATTAGCGACCCCATAAACCCCCGAGTAACAAATTTAAAGCGAATTTAATCAAATTTAGAAAAAAAATTGTATGTGTAATAAAAAAAATGATATTCACGTCAAATGAAATTTATGTCAAGCTAATTTTATGTCTAATGATATTTATGTCAAATGAGAATTACTTTAAATGACATTTATGCCAAATAAAATTGATGTCAAATGAATTTTATAACAAATAAGATTTACGTTAAATGAATTTTATGTCAAAAGAAATTTATGTCAAATAATGTGCATATTATATGAATTTTAAGTTAAGTAGTTTTATATCAAATAACTATTTGGTCAAAAAAGATTTCGGGAATAAGCATGCGTCTCTAATTTCTTGAGTAAAACGTTTTTCTCGATTTATCTGCTTTGTCTGAAATTTCAAGTGAGTGTAAGCAATGTGACGGATTTCACGGCGAGCTCGGGCATCTTGTGCTCGGGTGACCAGTGATCCGACGCTCGTTTGAGTTAATTCCCTGAATTGACGCGTGGCGCAGCACTTGATTATTCAAACAAGCAGGTGGGAAATTTCATTTTTTTAACGAAAATATTATGATTTATACAAAATTAAAATATGAATTGATTTAAAATAATAATTGGAAGGTTAAATATTGTTATTTAAAATAATATAACTCACTCTTACTATATGTAAAAAACTGCTCTGAAATAAATTTAATTTTATAACTTATAATCAGAAGAAAGAGATAAAATAATTTTTATCAAATATAAAGAACAAATTGTGAATGCTCTGTTGGTTTGGTGTCACACTCTGACCTGCCTTGCAGGCGGATTCGGATTGCTGGCTTCTAGAGTATTTTCAAAATTCAGAAGTTTTAAAATAAATCTAATAATTTTTTTGGAGCATGTTTACAATATTCCAGGGTCAATGGTTAGATGAATACTTGTGTTCAGTATTGGGATCCGAAATCATGTGAAACTGACCCACCCCTGTACCCACTTGCGTCCGACATCTTGGTTTTTTATCTCTTTTTTTTACATATGTTAGAGAGAGACGAAATGAAAAGACAACTACCGCAAGTGGGTCGACACCAGAGGGCCTACGCAGCTCTGCGGTTCCCAATAGAATTCGATTATTGATTAAGAAAATTAGTAGTGTCGTATCTGTCACCCATACATGTGCTTGCGCAACCCAAAAACCGATTGACTTTCGAAGTAACAGTCGGAGTCAAACATCGGCGAGTGGTGTGCATGTGTGTTTTCGCGGTGCGATAACCCGATGTTTAGTTTCGGATCAGAGCAGTTGCAGTGTAATTGTTTTGGTTCAGAAGCAATAGGACATTTCTCTATTCAGTAAAATTTTAAAAGAGCCTGGTAATGTTAAAAGAAATTTTAATGAGAAATAATTCAGATAGAATTAAAATTTTGAAGAGTTAAAAGTTTAGAAGAAAATTCAGAGGTGACTTAAAATAAATAATTTTGTTAGACAACAAAAATATACAAACATTAAATTAAAAATATAAAACTCATACTAATTGAGAATGTTTCTTAAATCCTGGAACAGATGTCTAATGTAAACAACGGTAATCCTGGAACAGAAATCGATGACCAGAGTGAGGAATATGCAGAGTATTTGAGGACTAGGTGTGAAATAGACTAATTTGATCTTGAACAAGAAAATCAATGTAAGGATTTTTTTACATTAGTCTATGTTCGACTAAGAATTCAGAGTGCTGTGAGTAAGAGTAAGTTTAAAATTTAAAAGAGAAATCAGAGGAATTGTTTATGATTAAAGAGTGAAAGGTCAGATCTGACAAACCTGAATTTTCTAGTAATAAAAAAACCAGGTAATAAGAGTGTATTATTATTTACAGCAAATATGGAGCAACAGGAAAATTCAGAGCATACAAATCAAAATACATCGAAAAATTTAGAGATGGTCAATAATTCACAGGACAATACTTTGTCACTACAGATGTTAAAAATCCACAGGACACTTCACAGCCAACAATTAGTGTTAATGCATTCAAATCTGAAGAGAATGCGGAAGAGTTGAAAAATGTAATTTCAAGAGCTCAAGCACTGGCTAAAAAGATGGCATCAAATGTGTCAATATATCCAACCACTCAAAGTTTGTTGAAAGGAGCAGTATACAAACTGGTCTTGGCACAAAATAATATTCTTGAATCAGAAAAATTGAAGTTAAAAGCTATGCAAACAGCAGAGCAAAAACTAAACGACAATCAAAATCTACAAAATACTCCGAGTACAAGTAGCAACACAAATGTGAGACAAAACAATCAAATCATGCATGACGTTCAGAGTACAAATAATAACATGAGACCAAAAATTCAGAGGAATTATAAGCTCACTTCAAAATCAAGTTTTGAAGTTTGGTTGGATTGTCTCAAGACAGAGTTGACTAGTTGGATGTTGCTTTATTTGGTGGATTCGAAAGTACCTGTACCAATTGGTATCTCGGAAATGGAAACAATTTTGAGAAAAAAATCGGTCAAAGATATTATCATCAGTCACATTGATGAGGAATATCACAAGAAAATTTTAGGTTTAACAGAGCCTATAAAAATACTTCAGAAGTTAAGCGAAAGTAGAAAAGGTGAAGTAATTTCTACCCCAACTTCAATTAGAACGAGGCTCTACAATCTCAGAATGAACAAGGGAGAGAAAGTTCATAAGTTTTGTGAACGTTTCGATCAAATAATCCGAGAACATAAACTAAGTGACGATCCTCAAAAACTCACAGACCAAGAGCCAAGTGCGTCCAGAGCAAACTCCTACAAAACGAAGAATAGTAAATCCAAATGTTATCGGTGGAACAGATTTGGACATTGGCAACAAGAGTGCCCATTAACAGTTACAAATCGTTGGTTCTGCTACATTTGTATCTGTGAAACTGATCACAAAGGAGAAGAGTGTCTTAGAAAATTTAAACGTCCAGCTCAAGGACACAACAAGCGACGTTTTAACAAAAATCGGGATTCATCTGTTCCTCCTGCGAAAAAGAATAAGTTTTCTCAAGGTCAACTTAATCAGAGTAGAGATCCAGCAAATTTCAGAGGCGATCGAGTCCGTGGCAGAGGCTACAGCAGAGGCAGAGGGAATCATCGAGGTTCAAGGAACGGGTCGACTCTCAGGAGAGCTGAATTCGATGAGGAGGACGATAACTCAAATGCAAACATTGAAGGGTATGATAACTAGTATGAGTGCGAAGAGAATCAAGATAAGAAAAATCATATTTATAATAAAAATGACAATGATGAACATGTAGAATTTATTACGGATTCAGGAGCTACTGAACACATTGTAAATAAAAGTTTTATATTAAGAAATTTTAAAATATCAACAAAAGGAGTTATTAAAAGTGCAAACAAAAATGAATTTGCCAAAATTGTAATTGACGGTAGAGGTAATTTGTTGATTAAAAACAATTCAGACGTTAATATTTAATTAAGTTAACAAATGTGATTGCAGCTAAAGATATTTCAGAGAATTTATTATCATTGCGTAAGTTAGTTGATGCTGGTTTCAGTATGCTTTTAGATGATAAAATGTTCAGAGTTTATAACAAAGACAATGATAAAACTATTTTTGAAGGAATTTATGAAAATCCAAACTAGATAGTGAGATTTAAAGTACAAAAATCTAAAGAAAATGTCCCATAAGATGAGTATGTGATTTGCACTTTTCATATTTTAAATATGAGTACGATGACTATAGGTGCATTGCGTGCATGGCAACAGACAATGAGTCTTCAGAATAATCACAGAATAACATTGAAAATAAGCAATCCTTAGCTTCGGAGGGAGCTGATTCAGAGGTTACTGAAAAAATAGCAGAGTCTGTGATTGGGTGGGAGAATTTAGGAAGACTCATTGTTTCAAGTACTCAAACTTCAAGTTCAGAGTGTATATCTGAAGAGAGAAGTTCCAGTATGTATATTATCAAAGATGGAAAAACTTCCATTCAAACAAAATAGAAGTCGAGCAGAGAAACCGTTACAAATGCTACATTCAGATTTAATGGGTCCAATCAAACCTGCTTCATGACCGGGACAAAAAAAGGAACATCATGACATTTGTAGATGATTATTCTCGCTATGCTAAAATATACTGCCTAAAATCAAAAGATGAAACTGGCTAAGCTCTTGATGACTTTTTGGTATCAGCTCGAAATCTATTAGGTACAGATGCAAAAGTTTGCTATATTCGATCTGACAGAGGCACAAATATACTGGTGGAAAATTTGCAGAGGTAATGAGGAGGGAAAAAATAGAATTTGATTGTGGTCCAGCTTATACTCCAGAACTCAATGGAACTGCGGAAAGATTCAACAAAACAATTTAGAGCACTCATGTGCGACTCTGGTTTACCTTCAAGTATATGGGAATTGGCGGCAGACACAGCTGTCCATACGTATAACATTACTCCTCACAAATACGGTTACGAAGTACCGATATTGAGATTTTCACCAAAAGCCATATGTCATCTGGAACAGGTTAAGAGATTTGGATGTATTGCCTACATCAAACTTCCTAAAACAGAATCTAAATTTAGCAATGTTTCACTAATAACTGTTTTAGTCGGACATACAGGCACTGGATATATTTTATGGCATCCAGACTCAAGAAAATTCTTAGAGTCAAGACATGTCAGATTTCTAGAGAAATTAACTTACAAAGATGTATACATCAGAAAACTCAAAATGAAAACGAGGAAATAAAACAAAAGAAAAATACTTCAGAGATGCTAATCGAATTCTCAGAAAAAGAACCAAGTAAAGAACCAGAAAAGTTGACAGAGGCTAATCAATCGCCTAATCTAGAGTATCCAGAGAATTCAGAGTTAAATAAATCAGAGAATAAAAAAAGAGGCAGACCAAAGAAAACAATTCTGAAAGAAAATGAACAAAATTTAGAGCCAAACAAAGAGAAGCAAGTTAGTTAAAATGGACCTATTACAAGAAGGATAGAATATTTTGGGAAGTAGCCATAAAAGAAGAATTAAACTCAATGGATGAGAATAGTGTGTGGGAAATAGTAAATAGACCTAAAGAGAAACCAAATGGTGAAAAACCTAATATAATTGACTCCAGATGGCTATTCAAGAAAAAGCTCGAAGCGGATGGCACAATAAAATATAAAGCTCGACTAGTAATCAGAGAATTCAAGGACAAAAATGTTTATGGTTTAAAAGAAACCTATGCACCTGTGTCAAGACTGTCGCTTATTAGAGCAACCATTTCTACAATAAATAAAGAGGATTTAGAAATGTGCCAAATGGATGTCAAGACAGCGTTCTTGAACGGAGAACTTGAAGAGGAAGTCTTCATGGAAATACCTGATGGAGTAGAAAACGAAAAAAATGTAAAAATTATTAAAGTTTGTAAACTTAAGAAATCACTGTACGGTTTAAAAATCAGCCCAAAGAAATGGAGCAAGAAGTTTTCAAAGGTAGCACGTGAACTAGGTCTTGAAAATGATCCATATTTGTTCACTTGGAATAAAATGGAAAAGTAGCATTTATCATATTATATGTCGATGATGTGTTAATTACGAGTAATGATCCAGAGAAACTTAAACAAATTAAAACACATTTGTGCAGTGTCTTTAAAATGAAAGATCTAGGGGAACCCAGAAACTTTCTAGGAATGACAATTCAGAGAAACAGAGAAAAAAAAGCATCTTACTGCATCAAGCTGCTTATACAGAAAAAATATTACAAAAATATGGAAGAATGCAAGCCGCAGAAAACTCCAATGGTAACTCGACAAGTAAAGAACAGGAATAACAAAGTGAATATTGTTGATGAAAATTCAGAAGTTGTCGAAGAAATAATAAAAGTACCTTACAGAGAAGCGATTGGAAGTTTAATGTATCTGGCTAGTGATACTCGGCCAGACATTGCCTTTGCTGTTAATTATCTGTCAAGGAAACAAGTTGAACCTACTGAAGATAATTGGAATGATGTGAAAAGAGTGTTTAGATACCTAAGAGGAACAACAAATCTTCTTCTTGGTATAAAATTCACATCTGATTCAGAGAACTTGGAAGCACTCAGTGACTCAAGCTTCAGAGATTGTGAAAATTCAACTTCTACTGGTGGGTATGTCATTAAACTGTTTGGCGAGGTGATTGCTTGGAGAAGTCACAAGCAACTTTGCACTTCATTGTCAATGTGCCATGCAGAATATTTGGCGATGAGTGATGCATGTCAAGAGTTGATATCGTTGGATAAATCAGTCAGAAATATAATAGGACGAACTATGTTTCCGGTTACTATATGGTGCGGTAACAGGTCTGCAAGAGATTGCACCGAAATGGACGGAAGTCACAAACTGAAAACGTTTGATCAAAACGTCAAAATGATCAAGAGGGATTTAGCGTTTAGAGAAGAAACGGGAATTAGAAAACCAATGCCAGAATCTCATGATGATTTTATAAAACAGTGTGTAGATGAGAAAAAGGTTAAAGTTCTATGGATACCTACTAAAGAGAATCTAGCCGATATAATGACGAAACCTTTGGCTGAGAAAGAATTTACTTATTTAAGAGACAAAATCATTAATTTAAAATCATAAATAATACGCGATTTAAATTATTTCAGAGGGTCATTCAAAGATATGTTCATGATATACTAATATTTTTTTGTGTTTTCAGAATAGCGGGAAATGGATTCTAGAGGCTGCGTCTACAATAGAAAAAAGTAATGTGTAATTTGTAGTGTAATATGTATTGTTTTTGGCATTGACAACTGTCTGGGGCAATTACACTATATATTACACAATTTTCTACACATTATTTTTTCAGTTGTAGACGCAGCCAGAAGATGAAAAGGGAATTCAATACTCATAAACAATTGCAAACCAAAGTGGACTTCTAGTTAAATTTAGTCTACATTTTATCTTATGTTAAATATTAGTCATTAAGTATTTCTTTGAATGAATATATATTATTATTGTTAGTTTCGAAATGGGCGAATCCACGAAACCGTGTGATTTTATGTTACTCCTCATTTAAACAATTGACCTTTAAGATAAGCCTAAGATTATTAAAAAGCTTTCATTATTTTAGAAGTTATTTAAATTTTTGTAAAACATTGAAAATGACGATTTTTTAAAAATATCTAAATAAAATATGGGCGATTAGCTCAGTCGGATAGATGCCTCGTATTGGCGGTCGTTTAAGGACAAAGGGTATAAGTATCCTTGGTTCGCGCCCACTTGGCTTGGTATTATTCCGGCACGTGAGACAATCTGAGCGGGAGGTTTGACATCGCATCGAGGTATAATGTTCCCAGGTGCGAATTTAGGTTGGCCGCCAGAGTTTGAAGGTTGGCCCAAGGTTGGCCTAACTTTGGCAAGCAAAGTTTTGGTTGCCAGAGTTTGCCCAACTTTGGCAAGTACTTGTGCCCACAGTTGGCCCGACTTTGCAAGCCAACCATTAAATGCAGAGTTTAACCAACCGTCGGGCCAACTTTGGCGACAAAGGTTGGCACAACTTATCCAAACGTAGTTTAAAAGACTTTCAGTTTCGGTTGGACGAACTCTGGGCCACGGTTGGCCCAACGGTTGGCAAAACTATGTGAAACACAGTTTAATTGACTTACATTATTTTGGTTGGCCGAACTCTGGGCCACGGTTGGCCCGACGGTTGGCAAAACTATGTGAAACGCAGTTTAATTGACTTAAACTTTCTTGGTTGGCCGAACTCTGGGCCACGGTTGGCCCAACGGTTGGCAAAACTCTGTGAAACGCAGTTTAATTGACTTGATTTTTCTTGGTTGGCTGAACTCTGGGCAACGGTTGGCCCAACGGTTGGCAAAACTCTAGAAACGCAGTTTAAATGACTTAAACTTTCTTGGTTGGGCGAACTCTGGGCCACGGTTGGCCCAACGGTTGGCAAAACTATGTGAAACGCAGTTTAATTGACTTAAACTTTCTTGGTTGGCCGAACTCTGGGCCACGGTTGGCCCAACGGTTGGCAAAACTCTGTGAAACGCAGTTTAATTGACTTGATTTTTCTTGGTTGGCCGAACTCTGGGCAACGGTTGGCAAAACTCTAGAAACGCAGTTTAAATGACTTAAACTTTCTTGGTTGGGCGAACTCTGGGCCACGGTTGGCCCAACGGTTGGCAAAACTATGTGAAACGCAGTTTAATTGACTTAAACTTTCTTGGTTGGCCGAACTCTGGGCCACGGTTGGCCCAACGGTTGGCAAAACTCTGTGAAACGCAGTTTAATTGACTTGATTTTTCTTGGTTGGCCGAACTCTGGGCAACGGTTTACAAAACTCTAGAAACGCAGTTTAAATGACTTAAACTTTCTTGGTTGGCCGAACTCTGGGCCACGGTTGGCCCAACGGTTGGCAAAACTATGTAAAACACAGTTTAATTGACTTAAACTTTCTTGGTTGGCCGAACTTTGGGCCACGGTTGGCCCGACGGTGGGCAAAACTTTGTGAAACACAGTTTAAATGACTTAAACTTTCTTGGTTGGCCGAACTCTGGGCCACGGTTGGCCCGACTGTTGCAGCTTAAATATACATTTTGCGTTATGCACTCCCATGTGAGCGTAGCGTAGTGGTCAGTGTATAAGTCTTCGGTGCGTTAGGTTAGGGGTTCGATCCCAGCGAGCGATAGATATTTTCGAAAATGTATGTATGAGATTGTGTTTAATAATAATAGGTAAAGGTTATATCTGATGTTCCCGCTAATAATAACGTGTTAATTGTTTAAATAATGTAGTTTTTTAATAATTTTTTACCTTTGGCTGTTGAAGTTGGCCAAACTTTGAAAATTGTGGTTGGCCCAACTTACGCATCTAAAGTTGTGCCAACTTTGGCGTCAGTCTTTGGACCAACCATTGAAATGTATAGTTGGCACAACATATGCATTGTAAGTTGGGCCAACTTCCTTATGAGTTGTCGGGCCAACCATCGTCGCCATTAGACGGTCGCCGTTATCATCTGTATGGTTGGCCCAACCTCTGGCACGAGAAGTTGGACCGACTTTGTAAAAGTTGGCCTAACTATGGGCCGACCAAAAAATCGCACCTGGGTTGTGTACCGTCGATTATTGTCCGGTATACACCATCAGAACTCGACTGTCGATAAACCGGTTGTACTCAGAAGAGGTTTTCTACAGTTTCCCTCTTCTCTGGCGAGAAAACCCATTGACGGGTGGTCCAGGCAAATGCGAGTACTCCTAATTTTCAAGTCGCTCTGTAGGCGCAAAATTTAGTATTAAGTGATTTAAGAATTATTTGTAAGAAAAATTTTCGACGGTTGTAAAACACTTGTATAGCCAAGATTGTAGGCTTAAGACGGGTGTATAAACAAATAAATAAATAAAATATGGGCCAAATGACTTCTAAAAGATCTTGTTCTTTTCAAAATTCTATCATCTTTGAAAAATTAAAAAAAAAAATTTTTTAGTTTTTATACATTTTTTAAAGGCGTTTATGAGTCGGATATCATGTTATATCACATTAACGCACAGCAGTGTCTTCAAAGAAGTACTATACCCGAGTCAAAATTTGAACTTTCTTTTAGTTCTCCAAAACCGATTTTTAACCTCTTTAATACTTCTAAATCCTCTTTTGAAAAGAGAAGTAAAGAGGCTTAATGGAGGACCGTAAAAAGATTTTCAAAATATTTCGAAAGCTAAAATTGGAATTTTTTTAGTTATATTTTAATTGTTCTATAGAAGATGCAAATAATAGTTTTTAAATAATTTCAATAAATCTATTAGCATAGATAGAAATTTTTAAATATTTTAATTTTATAAAAATTTTAAATCCTCTTTTCAACCTCTAAACATCGGAATATGGAGTTTTCCGTATCGTTTTCAGGTTTAAAAAAGATTTAAAAAGAGAGGGTCCATTTTTGATTCGGGCATTGTTTCAACAACTCATTTTTTCATTTTTCTCCATGTATTTTAATTGCTTGCCTCCACTAAAACTTTACTATGTTTCTTGATTATTTTAAATTAAGATTTTAAAGAAATATTTTATATCATATTCAAAATAACCTTGCTTTCATATTTTCCATTTGACGGGGAGTTTGTGGAAATACAATTAAGTCATCCAGAACTCTGTTCGCAGCTCGTAGTACATTATGCAGACTTTTACTGATTGAACTTTGTGACATGCAACTGCAAAAATCCATTCCTACCCTTCTTTGGTAGGAGCCAGAAGCAACCAAGTTAATGGTCGAAAGTATCTATAAGTTGAAGTAGTTAATTTTAAAGTAAAGTATTTTTCATGTACACAAATAACGCGTAGTTCCTATTTTTAAATTATTGCTATTTGATAAGAAATAACACAGGAACACAAATTTTTTTTTAAGTAAGTATTGACCGGACCCTGTATTTTAGATCGCTGAATTCGAATCCGAACTCAGTTTCCCGCAATCACGTCAAGTTTCTTCAAAATGATGGATCCAATATGGCTGTGTTGGATTTTTTAAAAATTTATCAGATTTATTTAAAACTTGTTACTCGATTTTTTTGGTTTTGAGGTTGCTGAAAACAATTTTCACCTTAGTTTTCAAAATGGCGGATCCAATATGGCTAACGAATTATTAAAAAATTTATCAGATTTAAAATTTTTTAAAACTAAGGTGACATTCGTATTTCTTTGATTGTTTAACATTATTATATAATAGAATCTTTTGCTTATTTTTATTTAAAATCTTGTTTACAGTCAGTTTTTTTTCGAATTTTATTAATTTGTGAAGAAACTTGACGTGTTGGCGGAAAACTGAGTTCGGATTCGAATTCAGCTACTCAAAAAACATATAAAAAACATGGTCCGGTCAATACTTTCTTTAAAGAAATTTTGTGGTCTAGTGTTATGAAATTATTATAACATTTTAAATATCAAAAATCGTGGAAAAAATCATTTTTAAAACTTTTTTGGATTAAAACTATTGTGTAGCTAATTATAAACACGTAATAGAGAACATAAAAATTACAATGTAAAAAATAAAACTTTTAAAAGAGAATTTCTTTATCTCTTAAATGATTTTTAGCGTTCTTTAATAAATAAGTTATTTCATGTTGCATTTTGTATTTAAAAACTTTGAATCAGAATATCTAAAAACAATTAATTTTTAATTATATTGAAAATTATATTAAAAGAGCTTATATTCCTTAATTTTAGGATCATTCACATTTTTTACTTAAAACCTTTTTTTACATTTCATCACGCACAGCTTGAGACTCCACCGACCCCTAGAAGTTTTAATATGCTAACCCAATAATATTAATAATATTATTTTAACCTGCATGAAGTGTGGAATTGCAGTATTTCTTCGCTGTTGAGACATTAATGGTTCTATTAATTCAACGAAATATCGTGCTGTTCTTTTTGATAAACTGTTAAAAACATTGAAGTATTAAATCTTTTATAGTAGTTATAACTAAAAAAATCTAAAAATGTTAGGTAAAAATTATTCCTACGAATTTATTCGGAATTCGTTTAAAATTCAGGTTAAATTCCAATAGGAATTCGTGTGCCGTTTTGGAATACTTTTCGTGCGAATTCCGCAGGTGGAAAACTGATACAGAATTAATAAATAATCATTTTACATCGAATCCGAACGGAATTTTGCACTAAACAAACAGAGAACTTAATGCAAGATAATTTAAAAAAAAATTTTTTGAAATTTTCCAAAATTTTTTTTTATGGTTAATTTTGAAGTTACATTTTGCCCATAAATTTCTACCCGCTTAAAAATAACTTTCTGAAATTTTTAACTCAAAAGGGCTAGGGGATTAAGTGTGCAAAAACTGCCCCCGCATCTATTTTTCTCAAATTTGGCCCATATATTACTATCCATATGACTATAACTTTCTGCAATTTTGAACTCAAAATTCGCTTTTTTGGGGAGTTATGGAGGGGGAACGAAAAATAAGAAAACTTATTTTTCTCAAAAACTACTGAATCGATTTTAATGACCATGGTTTTTGACATTTTACTCAAAAACTATATTTTTAAAAAATTTGGAAAAAATATATGTTAAAGGAGACATTATACGGTACTATTTTCTATAAAAATTACAGTATGGTCACTTCAAAACTAACCCTCAATAAAAAGGTTTGAAAATTTCAAAATAAAATTTAATTTTTTTTTCTAGAATTGTCTTGTCTACATTTGAAACATATCCAAATTTCATTAAAATCGATTCAGTAGTTTTCGAGAAAAATAAGTTTTTTGATTTGTCGTCCCCCTCCATAACTCCCCCAAAAACGTGAATTTTGAGTTCAAAATTGCAGAAAGTTATAGTTATATGGATAGTAATATATGGGCCAAATTTGAGAAAAATAGATGTGGGGGCAGTTTTTGCACACTTAACGGCCCCTAAGCATATTCATGAGCTTTGGATATATTGTAAAGGTCTTACCTAACTGTCCTTGCCCAATCCTCCCCTACTATACATAAAAATGAACCGGGTAGGGTTTTTTTAGTTTTTCACCGTGCACACTGAAAAAAAGTTTTACTTTTAGCCTGTTTTCGAGGCTGAATTTAAGGTGTAAACGGAGTCAGCCCCACACTAAGAAAACTGGATATTAAAACTCTTAATAGAATATGCTAATGCATATCATCCAGATGTTATGGTTTAATATATCAGATGTTAAAAAGTATAATCTGTAAATGTAATGTTATGTTTGAACAAGTCTTTTTCCATTATCTTAGATATTAAATTTGAACATCTAAGAAGTTTACATAGTTTACTGTCACAGATATTGGCCATTAATATCTAGATAAGGCTTAATATCCATTTTTCTCAGTGCATTAAACAAGGACAAACTTATGTGAAATACAAGGGCTGAATTTAAGGTGTAAACGGAGTCAGACTTTTTTTCCTGTGTGACGCACCCTGAAATAATGTCGGGTAAAATTTTCTTGTTAAGTAGAACAAAGAAACAAAATAATAGTGAGTAAAATGAGAAAATAAATCAAAATGTCACACTTCACTAGAACTAAAAATTTTTTTTTTGATAGGGTAAATGCGCCAATTGCTGCAGGTGCTTCAGTTTGTGAAATGTGTGATTATTATTTATCACTTAAAATATTAATGTTTAAAAAATGTTGAAAAAATTATTTTGAAAAATACTTGATACAATTGTCTATAAAGATATACATTTAAAATAAAATTACTTTAATTATTTAATTTTTAATTCTGCTTGCCGCAGAAACTAAAACATGCATGTAAAATAAAATGTGCTTCAGTTGCTGCGGGCAAAATGACATCAAAATGCAGGATTGTTATTATGGCCGCACACCGAAAAAAATGCCTAGGACCCGTATACCAGGAATTGACTAGGTTTCCTAGTTACGAGAGGAGCCAACTATAGAATCCTAGTCAAAGTAATAAAATTCAAGCATAGTTAAAGTGACCAGGAAAATTAGTCGATGTAATCAGAAAAAAATAGTCAAATTGACTAGGATAATTATATTAGATTTACACTGTGTATCATAATTATTTGAAATTCTTAATCAAATTCTTATTATCCAATAAAAGAGGAAAAGTAAATATAATTAAAAAAAATAATTAATTATTTTATTAAACATATTTATATTTTACTTTGCATTTATATACCTTGGAATTAATTTAAACTTATGAAATAAGCCTGTTCAACTATCAATACAACGATGCTACACACTTATATATAATTAATTTTAATTTTTTTATGTCATAATATTATTTTAAATTCAATGGAATTATATGTACGAAAAGAATTTTTTGTCAAATATGATAAATAATAATTAAAAATTTGTTGTTAAAAATTTTTTCTTTCTTATTATTAAAAATATTGTATTTTGAAAACATATAAAATTATTTTTGGATTCAGCGTAAAAAAATACATCAAATTAAAAAAAGAAAGATAAAAATCGGTAAATAATTAACGAAGTTATGACCATTTTTGCAAATTTGAACAGCTAAATTCAGTTGTGGCGGCGAGAATCACGCTCCTCCGAGTACCCCCACTCCGCCGTTCAGAGGTTGAAAAATGGATACATTTACTTTTACTTGATATAAATTAAAAATAAATGCACAAAACCTTATGTCCAATTTTTTTTCATAAAATACATACATTGAACTATAAGTGGTATGAATTGCAATTAAAAATATTGATAATTAACTAGTCAGGAATTTTTTGAAAAAAATAAACTAACTCCCCCCTCCTTGAAGCTAGGTCGGATTTTTTTTGGAAAAGTTTTGTGAAAACGAATGAAATTTAAATCCCTTTACACCAAATCGATAAAGTGAAAATTGACTGAGTTATTCCATTTGTTTATGTCAAAAAAACATACCCTTTTTTAACGTCTATTATTATGCACTTAGATAAGAAAAATCAATTTCCCATTTAAATGGAATCAAAGTTTGACTCCTAAACTGTACTCTCGAAAAAAAAAACGAAATTCGCAGGTCCAAAAGTGGGGAAATTCTGTTGAAAAATTTCATGTTTTTAGTTAACAAATGGAATAAAACATAAACTATTTGTCCGATCGAGTTGACTTTTTTTTTAATTTATTCAGCTTCGCAAGGAGAATATTCCTGGTGAGTTGTAAACAAATTCAATAATTATTAACAAAGTTATTAAACAATTAAAAAAGTGCTATTTTTAATGGTTTAAATTCATTTGCAACTAAACTAATTAACCTTTTTCAACGTATGACCAATCATTTGAAAGGTATTTTTAGGCTCTACAACTTTCAATAACAACTTTTTCCTCTAAAATTTAACCGGAAGCAAGGGTCATCGAAAAACTACGTTTCTCGAACTTTGACGATTGTTTACACTATTTTTTGCAACCGGAAATCGAGAGCAAACCATGGGGCTCTTATATGGGGCCCCCAAACTACAAGAAACTATTGAGACTTTTCCAGTTGCACTTTTGTGCACTTTTTGCACTCACCGACTGGCCTAGTAAAAAAACTCTACAAAATTATGGAAAAACATTTGTAGGTGTCCTAACATTTTTTTAAAGTTATGGGCAAAAAACGTTTTTTTGCAACATTAAAAATCCAAAAAAATCCAGTTAAACTTTATTAATGTATCACAAAGTACTCTCACTTTATGTCCGCAGGTGAAATCTACAATTTAAAACAAGTTGTAAATCCAGATGTTCATTACATGACCATTTTGCTTCGTTTTTACGATCAGCAAAAAAAATTTGCTTCCTCGTGGAGAAAACATTAACGATAAGTATATAATAAGATTTTAGAAATATATGAGTAAGATTTTCTTATACAGCAACATAATTTTGAAAGAAATTGCAATTCTCTTAATTTTTAATATTTTAAACTAGTATTTTACTTTTGTTTTTGAATAGTGGTACAATAGAATAAAAGAATAAATTCTATACTATAGTTTGAACCCTAGTTAAGAAACCGGACAGATTTCGGACTAATCCGAAATTTGTCCGAAACAATGCGGTTTATGGTCAGGTTTTGGTCACCCGAAATTAATCCGGGAAAATCCGAACTCTATAAGGTTTGTGAACAACTAGTCAAACCGGAGTTGGTCCGATGAAGTCCGAAATAATCAGTGAATTTTAACTAGTGAATCCAGAATTTATCCGAAATAGTGCGGTTTATTGTCAAGTTATACGGTTTGTATACAACTAGTGAATCCGGAATTAGTCCGAAACAGTCAAAAATTAGCCCGGATATATATTTTAATAAATTTCAATACATTAAATTTTATTTAAATATTTGAGTTTTTCTTTAATGCTAAATAAGTTGAGATTCTTATCGAGTTCGGATTTATCAGGATAATTAGGGAAATTCGTGCTAATAAAAAATCTCCTCGAAATTTTCAAGTAATTTTGAAAATAAGTATTGAAAAATAAAATTAAAAAGTTGCATTTCTGGTGAAAGTGAGATGTGTCAGTGGTCAAGGAGGTTGCGCCAATTCGCGCTAGTGGCCGTGGCTTAAATAAAAAAGTGTCTTAGCCTCAAATTACTCCAATTTCAATCCTTTAGGTATCACATCCCCCTAAAAAATTTCTTAATGAAATATACGGCACTGAAAATTGCTAATGCTATATAACGCCTTCTTTACTGTGGAGAGATTAGGAACTAAAACGGTTTCTCAATAAAGTCCAACGGACAATAGGTTCGACATTATATAAAGTGCTTACAAATCTTTTTGGGATAATGCATTTAATTTGTCAAGTGGGGATCTTTTTCAGCACTTATTCTAGAATAATTTTCAATAGGATAAATTGCTAAATTTTTGTTTATATTAACTTGGAAACATTACATTTTGATTTAATATGCAGTGTGAGGCAGAATGGGGTACCTAAGTGAGGGGCTTACAAGGTGCTACGCCGTTTCATTCAACTATTTACAAATATTATATTATGCATTTTAAAAGTTTCTCGCAGAAGAATCGATATTTTTGTTTTGAGTATATACTACTATCGATGTTTCACTATCGATATATCGATATTTTACAATATAGATGTTTTTTTTGTTAAATTCTAATAAATATTACTCTTTAGGGTTCCGTATCCGGTAGGAACCCTATTGAAAGGGTTACGGAAAATGACCATGTACCCCCCCTGGCGTCCACAGTTTTTTACTTACAGATGTAAATTGGCATACTTATGTATTTTTTCGTGTAGATTACAGGAAAAATATAGCGGAAGTGATTAGAATTGATCTTCATGGTGTTTACATCGAAAAACTAAAATTTCTTTTTGCAAGCTCGAAAATACTTTAACCCTTGCTGGTTCTCACAATTCTTAATCTAGAGGACTGGCGTTATACACTTTTATTTATTTTTACGTGTAGATTTCAACCAACATACAGAAAAAATTATTGGAGTTCATCTTCATTTTTTTTGCGAAAAACTATTTTTTTCGTTTTAGAAAAAAAGTGTATACCCCCCTGGTTTTCACAATCCTTGGCCTAGTGGACTGCAGTTTTGCTTATTTTATGTATTTTCGTGTGTAGATTTCAGGAAAAATACACCCAACGTGATTGGATTTTATCTTATTTTTTTCAGCGAAAAACTCAAAGTTATTAAAAATTTTGTCAAAAAAGCGTGTATTTCACCTTAGCGCCCACAGTTTTTTATTTGAAGAGATGAAATTTTTTTAAATGGTCGAAGGTCTATAAAAATAAACACAAAACTTTCGTTTTTAATTTTTTTAAATGAAAATTCATACAATTTTAGGATTAAAAATAGCCAAATTAATGACAATTAAATTTACTATAAGAATGAACCGTCATTTTTTTATTTCATGCATTTTAAAAAATAAGTATTTTCCATTAGAAATTTCTGGTTGTCCGTTTCGCATAGACTGCCCCTATAGTCAAGCAATGGAATCGCAGTAGTTATAAGAAACAAATGACATGTTATTTAAAGTGCATGTTCATATTCAATTGATATCTTTATGTAAATTAAATAAATGTCAAAAAGAAGTTTAAAGGTTTACGATATGGAGAAGATTTCCAATTATCAAAAAGTAATGATGATTCGATTCATGAAAAATAATCAGGATCTTTTTAATTCTAAATGTAGTAAAGCTATCCACAAGAAGAAGTGGCAAATTCTCAGTACGCTTTTAAACTTGGAAAGAAATGGTGTTCAAAATAAACTTGAAGAATGGGAAAAGGTAAGCTCATGATTATTTTATAATTTATTGCTTACTTAATTTTCTATCTATTCAAAATTAATAACCTTAGAAAAAATATTATTTTTAGTATTTTCAATAAAATGATTTTATTGCTTCTATATCAAACAAAAAATTAAGTTGAGACAACAAAATTTTATTGGTGCCAAGGAAATGTAGTCTTAATTTACTTAAGATAAATTTATTCAATCAAAATTTAAAGATATTTTAAAAATTAAAAATTTTTTTTTCAAATGTAAGGGTTCATCCATAAACTACGTTACCAATTTAGGGTGGGAGAGGGTCCAAAAATTGAAATCTTTACACGTAACGAAATGGTAACGAAATGGTAACGTAGTTTATGGACGGCCCCTAACCTCTGGTTTTGTCCAATTTAAAAATTGTTTTCTTAAAAAATATTGTCCTATGTAAGAATCGAATAAATTAACCTACATTCTATTAAATTAATTTTAGATATGGATGGATTGGAATAAAGATGTGAAGACCAAGATTCGAAATGAGAAAAAAAATCAAACTCAAACTGGAGGTGGATCACCAATTCCAGTTGAGTTTGATTTCCTAGATGATCAACTTCGATCTTTGGTCTTAAAGGTTGATTTAACTTTACCACCCCAAGAAAAATGGGAAGTAGATGCTCTTAAGAATTTTAACCTTCAATCCGCAGCAGAAGAAATGCCTCAAATAAGCGTTAGTACAATTATTTATATATTTATTATTTACTTTTCCTGTTCAAAACAGTATTCAAGAATCTAAATACAATTTACTTAAATTATGAATAATTATAATCCATATGTTTTTGTTACAAAATCATTAACGTGATCGCTAACCTCATTCACGTTTCTTTTGCCCTCACTATAGCTTTATCTCACTTCTCTTACACATTTTTTTACATCACACATATGGACTAGTATATTTATAATTAATATATTTTCATTATAGAATAAAAAAATTAAACTTTACATATTATTTTACAGACGAGAAGCAACAAAAAAAATAAATCAACTACAACGAAAGAGAACTCGAAAAAGGATGCTTCTGAAGGTAAATTTTCATTTTGTTTTCTATTAAATATTTTTATTTTTTCTGATAAGTACATACATTATTTATTAATATTCTAATTTGTTTCCTTCTTCCTCTGTTTTTGACATATTTGTCAATTTTCTATTTACTACCTTTATTTATTATTAACATTATATCAATAAAATGCAGATGTGATTTTGGTTTCTGAGTCAGACGAAGAAGAATCATCCTCCAGCAAAGTGCAGTGTTCCGACAAAAAGGCTTCTCTTGGAAAAAATCTACCAATCAATAAATTAAGAAGTAAATATGCAAAAACCTAGACATTTTTTTTTGAAAAAAGTATTTCTCTTAAAAGTTAATAAGTGCTTAAAGTTAGAATTAATTAAAATTTGAATAACGTTAATTTTTTATGCGAATACCTCTTTGCGGATAGTTGAAAAATAACTTTAAACTTACAAAATGTTTAATCTAAAAATTTTTCTTTTTAATTGCCCAAAAATTGATAAAATTTCAAAAAAATGACACCTTAAAGAAAAAATGTGGTAATTTTTCAGATAGATATTTTTAAAAACTCCAATTTTTAAGGAGAGGTACTGGTGAAATTTCAACTCATCTATATTTTCCTTCTTTTTCGATGGTCAATAATTCTCTTGTAAAATTTTTATTATTTCGGTATTTCAAATTTCAAATTTTCGAAAAATCAAAAAAAAATAATAAATAAAAATAAAGATCAAGATTAAAAAAATAATTTAAACTACACACAATTTTCATTGCTGATTTTTTAAGATCTTAAATAATGATAGAAAAAATCAACAATTTCTGGCTATATTTTTCTCCGTGCAAAAAGAGGTGGTCGCACAATTACCAGTAGTAGTGTACATTTCATTTTATTTACATATTCTAAAAAATTATAGGTATCATGTTACGAAGAAGAAGCCATCTCAATGCGTATCAAGAACTAAAAATAAAAAAGTTAAACGATATAATTAAATTAAAGGAATCGAAGCTTAAAATTGAAGAGCGGAAAAATGTGATTCTTGGTAATATTTCAGAGTGTCTGAAGGAGTTAACGGAAGAAATGCGGCGAGGCCAATAATTTTTTTTAATATTAATATAAAAAGTATTTGCAATTATTATATTTAAGACTTTATTGAATTAAGCAGAAAATAATAGTGTTATCACCAATACACGTTTTAAATGAAATAAATTACATCAGTTTAAACAAGTGAAAACATTAATTTTGACCCATTTTCTAAAAACAAAAATTTTGAGAAGGTTATTAAAAAAAAATTTCAGTTTCTAAAGATTTGCAAAACCAGTAATTATAAAAAAATCAATTAAAATTTTTATAAACAAATATTCGTCTTTATTATTTTAAAAAACTACTTTTTTACAATATGAAGAGAAATTTATTTATAAGAAGAAATTGTTTTCTTAAGGGCAGTCTACTTTTCGCCGTCAACTCACTCCTGTATACCTGCTCGGCGTCGAAATCTCGCTCCCGGGCCCTTCGCCCACTTTAACGTTGGTGAAGTTCACAACGTTTATAATCAACAATTTCTTAAGAAAAATATGTTTTTAAGCAAATTTTTATTAATTTTTGTATAGAAAATATTTTGGTTAGTTTTTTGAATAATGATTTACAAAAGAAATATATTTGTGAACAAAAAATTTTATTCTTTTTCGTAGGAAAATAATTTTTTTTTAATCGTTGATCATAAACGTTGTGAACTTCACTGGCGTCCACTTTACCTACTTTTCGGGCACCATCAGTCATACTGTCAACCGGGGCTATTTTGTGCACCAAATAGCTTTTTTTGACTCAAAGAAAAAAAATTAAAAATTCAGAAATAAAAGAATTTTAAATTCAGAATTAAAAGAATAAAGAAAATCAACTTTTGACATATGTTGTGGACATCCTTCTAAAGGTTTCCTATAAATTTGGCAAAGAAAAAAATTTTTTTGTCTTAGCTATAGGCATTGAAAGTCGTACACACAATAACTCCCGGGATGGGGCTATTTTGTGCATCGAACTTTGTTTTTCTATAATGTTGCATAAACATTTTTTTTAATCGTTTCTGCTTCATGAAATCTTTTGTGTAAATAAAACATTTATGAAAAATATTTGATTTTTTTAAGTGCACAAAATAGCCCCATGGAATCCTGGTTTTTCAGTTTTTTCCACTTTTCTCTTAAAATAATGAATAAAAAGTTAGCGCATTACGTATGTATCATCACAACACAATTGACAACAAATATCTAACTCAGTTTATGAGACACATTAAAACTGTAGAAGATCTGCTATAATTTTCCCGAACTTTCAAAATTTTTTAAACAAATTTTCCGTTTTTATGAATTTTTTTCTCTTAACTGAAATAATAACATTTAGTGCTCTCTATTGTCATGTCATCAAACTTTCATTTTTCAAAATAGCAGATTGAAATAATTCATTTTAATAATTTTTTCATTAAAAAATTCGCGTACACAAAATAGACCCAGTTGACGGTACATGTTATGAACTACTTTTCCCCCCAACGAATATGCAGTCAAATTTGACTGCACCTGGCATTTTTTTTATTTCCAAAATAATATATAATTTAAAATTAGTTAGAAAAATAAACAAGTGGAATATGTGTTGTAGCTTCATGCTACCAACTTATATTATGAACACTGTGATGAGAACATAACCTCTGTTGTTCAAATCATATAGGCGCGGCTAACTTCTTACTGCCCTTTTTAAATAAAATTATCAATTTTAAAAATAATAGAATTTAAAAATTTTCTAATTTAAATTTTTGCTGAAAACACTAAAAAAATTTATTTTTTCAGAAATTACAAATAATTGCAGAAATTCAATTATTTAAAAAAAATAAAATTCAACTATATGTTCAAAATTTGAAGAAAATTCTTCTAAAAATCGTAATTATCTTGTCCTAATTTCAATTTTTTTCAATATTTACTATATTAATAAAATTTCCCAAAAAGAATTCAATTATTTAAAAAACTAGCTAAAACAAACGCGCGTAAACGCGCGTGAATACTTGCTGGGCGCAACTGCCATAACATAAGAACCCTGATTATCTTAAAAAAAATGTAAGAAAATAAATAAATTTTGCAATAATTTTAATTAATAGTACCCAATGCATTCAATATCATTTAAAAAAAAATTAACAAATTATGCATAATTTTTACATAGTCTTATATAGTAATTACTTAACAATTATTGGAAAATTTTCTGTCTACTTCATAAAATAAACAAATCATAATATTGAATACTATTTCTCATAAACCGTTTTTTTAAAAAGGTTTGTATCATAGTTCTAAATAGTAACAGTTATCGTCAAACAGAAACAATAATACTTCAATTAAGTATTTTTGACACTAATTTCATTCTTTTTTTTAATAATATTTAGAAAATTAAATCTGATAGCGTTCCACAAATGTAAGAATGGATGTCGAAATTTTAACAATTCTAAGAAATATGTTAAACGTTAAAACATTCATTATATTTTCGTGTCTTAACACTAAGGGGCCATTCATAAACCATGTAACCTCTTGAAGGGGAGGGGGGTCAAGCAATTGACTGGGGCCGTCCATAAACCACGTGGACAATGTTTCACCAATTTTTGACCCCCCGCCCCCCGTTGTGGACAGTCGTGGACATTTGTCAAACCCCCTCCCCCCTATACAATTGTCCACGTGGATATTGCAAATTAAAAAAATAAGTTTTTTTTACTCATGTATGTTAAAAAATAAAAAAGATTATTTTTGAACATATTTCAAAGCAAGAATGTCAGTAAAGTAAGGGAAATGTCAGGAAAAAATTTTGTCGGGGAAATTAAGAAAATTGTGACTTTTTTCGACTCATTTAAAATAATTGCGACAAAATACCACAATTTTTAGTAAAAAAAAAGTACAAGTTATTTTGATTTTTATAATGTGAAAAATAACTATAATCAGGGTGGCCGCTGGACCGGGAAACCGGGAAAACCGGGAAATGACAATGAAGTTTGAACTTGACCGGGATTTTGGATTTTTTTTTAAAAACACACATTATTTTGTGAGAAAAAATAAAAATATTTATTTCAAGACTTAGGTATTAACTATATTTCATTAAAAAAAATTGAACGATCTTCTATAAAATCTATTTATATTTTGTCAGAGAATTTTATAAAAAGTACTATAAAAATATTCAATTTCTAGAATTTATAAGAAAATTATGAATTTTGCTGTCCAACGTAACAGATTTAGAAAAAGAAAATATTAAATTTAATTTTAAATTCTTTCTATTTCTAACAATAATTAAACAAAATATAATTTTAATTAAACTTGTCAAAAAAATTTCAATGAGAAAAAATTTCACATCCTATAGAATAGTGAAAAATAAATCAATTTAAAAATTTTTTTGCAATAATATTATAACAAAACAAATAAGAATTATTAAAAATTTGAACTAATTAGAACAAAAGTGATACGAAATTTATAAAAATTAATTTTAGAATAATAAATAATGTATATAAAAATAAATAAAATTTCTTTTTTTAGAAAATAAATTTTTAAAAAATCGTATTTTGCATTAATATCAATTAGTTTTTTTTGCAATTATTGATAAGCAAACTTTTCTATATTTTAGAATGTTAAATTAATAATTATTATAGATTGAATTTTAAAAAATTTCAAATTTAAGTTTTAGAAAAGTTGAATTTTAAAAGATTTTAATTAAAAATTCTGAATAAGTCAGTTTTTAAAAATATTTATATTCACATTTTTTCAAATTAGTTATGTTTTTAAATATGTACCTAATATTTAATTGAAAAATTTTTAAATTATTCAAAATTTCATGAAATTGTCTTGTAAACAAGTGGATTTTAGAAATATTTTAGTTATTTCTAGAATATAATTAATTAATTAAATTAATTATTTTTTCCAGATACATAGAATGAAGTTAACTCTACCAAAAACCATATACCTATTATTAAATAAATATTTACTGTTATCTAAATCACTTTAATGCTATTTGACCCAATATTTGCAGTATTTGAAGCAAATACCATTTAACTTAATCTTTAAATTTTAACATTTTTTTGGTAAACAACATATGTATAAAATCGTGAAAAAGTAAGGAATTTAAATATGTTAATTTAAAAGTTGAAAATGTTACTATTTAAAAATTTATATTTTTCATTATTAATAGAAAAGTCATTAGCAGTTTTCCTTAATGAGGGTTTAAGGGTCCGAGCGACCCCCGGTATGAAGGTTGTTTGGGACTCAATTCCAAGTAGCCCTCGCAGCGGGGGGCTCTATGTCCCTTCTAACGGCGAACAGACAAACTAAATGCGAACAGACAAAATATATATATATATATATATATATACATATATAGAAATTTTTCACATCTAAAAAAATATTTTTAATTTAATATTTAAAATATATATTGTGAACTTATAAATTTGTTTGTGAGAATACGTTGATGTTAAAATACTGTGGACAATATTTATAAATGTATCAAAATCAAGGTAAGTATATATTATATTACTAAAATTATAATAATTAATTAATTAATAATAATTAATAATGAGGTAAAAGAGAAATATTTTTAAGGAAAAGTCTGAATAAGTATAATATGCTTTGACTTTGGAAAGACCGTGTTTGTTTATATTTTGGCGATTTACTCCTGTGGCATTATTACACTGAGAAAAATAGAGTTTGAAAAACTGGGAGTCAATATTGAAAAAAGTGAACTCAGTCCAGTAAAAGTACATTAATTCATTTCCATCAAGCATCTTAGGGTGTTGCGTATAGTGTATAGAGGGCCTTAGTTCCAAATGTCACTGTAAAGAGCATTGAAACACAGGCGAAGATTATAAGGCGCGCTGCAGTGTGCATAGTAGAGAAACTGGACTCAGTCCCCTACTTCGAAATTTTCACAATAAGGAAACGCAGGCGCGGAACCTGTCAAAATAAATGGCCGACGCGACGCGAAACGAGTGTTTCCTTTTATTCACTTCGTCAATTTTATATAAAAAAAACAATAACCAATCATTAAAAAAAAAGAAAAATATGTTCATATTCATTAATTCACAAGTTTTATTCTTCCCACATCTTCATACTTACAATTAACAACTAAATGCATCGGAAAATCTTACAATCATACGGGATTGAACACCTACCTAACCATACAACTAAATATACGCATATAATTATAAATCGCACGCTTTTACATTAAGCCTCTCGGCTACGCAATCGATGGGGGAAATTTCCTATTTAAGAAACATCCCTTACCAATGAAATAAATTAGATCATGCATGGATTTTACTTTGTAATTAATGTAAGTATGGATGTCAACAATATTCATAATATTGAATAAATAATATTGTCAACTAGTTTAAATTTGATACGGTTATTAGAATTTAATAATAAATAAATAGAAAACATTAATTTTTTCTTAATAACCTTGAAACCTTTTTTAAGTTTGACAGTCCTCATGGTAAATTTGATTATTCTTTTTTTTTCGTGTACAAAATAGTGAATTGACCTTGAATGAAATGTATAATTAATTATTCTCACAGCAATATTTAATAATTTAATGAACTTAACTGCACTGCATAATAGTTGAGAGTAGTAAGAGTAAGTGAAACGGTAAGATAAGTGAACGACCATTAGTGTGAGAGAGAGAGAGAGAATAACTTGTGGTTTTCGAGTAGGTATCTACTTTATGTGCACGGCGTTCATTTTTCGAAAGAACTGGACTGAGTACTATTTGTTCAATATTCGCTTCTATTATTGACTTGTGTTTTGTACACTGCCGCGTTCTTTTAACAATTACATGAGAAAGTAATTTCTCATTCCAATTTTTTATACTCTTATTCCCTCTTAGACTATATAAACAGTCTTGTTTAAGCTGATGAATGGGATAACTTGTGTTAAGTCCCAAACTGTTCAGCTATGAAACTTCTAATACTATAGTGTGTACCTGTCACATATTATTCTATAAAGGAGTACTACACTGACTGCATAAATCATTTTTCTATTTTTCTCCGTGTAAATTTCCACGATCTAGGATTTCTCAGAAGTGGAGAACGATTTCTGCCGCCCAATAACATTTTCAAAACATCTGAATAGCGTATTAACTTCTGAGACTTCTTAGAGTACAGACGTGTTATACTATTGTATATTTTGCAAATTTTTAGCTTTTCAATTTATTCTTACGAATCTTAACTGTGTTTACTTTAAAGAATAAGAGAAGAAACAAAAATTTAGATTTCTAAAAGATGGATTCTACCAGTAAAGAGAGTGGTAAGTAAAATAATTTATCTAAAAAAATTAGAAGATAATGTATCAGAAGATATACCAATAAAATTTCAATCTTGTCGAATTATTTGTCTAGCGCAAAATTTGTCTTTAGATTCATTTATTTATTATTTAAATTTAAAAACAGTGAATTTCGATAGTTTCGTTTAAAAATAAATTATTTAAAAAATTTTATTTTGTAGAAAAATTAATTATTTTAATAATTAATAGACATTGCAAAGCAAAGTTCACAATTTTGTCTACACTGAAAAAAAAAATTATTTGAATCAAATAAAAATTATTTGATTCAAATAAATCATTTATTTGGTTATATTCCAATAAATGTGTATTTGAACCAAATACATAAATATTTGAACTAAATATTTTATATTATCGCACCAAATAATTATTTATTTGAATCAAATACAAACAATTCAAATCAAATAAATAGAATATTTGAATCTAATAAATAATTATTTGAATCAAATTCAAAAATTATTCAACTCAAATATATATTTATTTGACCCGAATATTTTATTTAATTGTATCAAATAACTATTTATTTGAATCAAATACAACTAATTCAAATCAAATAAATAGAATATTTGAATCTAATAAATGATTATTTGAATCAAATTCAAAATATATTCAACTCAAATGTATATTTATTTGACCCGAATATTTTATTTAATTGTATTAAATAACTATTTATTTAAATCAAATTCAAATTATTTTAATCAAATAAATCGAATATTTTAATGTAATAAATAATTATTTGAATCAAGTATGAAAATTATTTCATTCAATATTGATAATTTCAACATCAACAAATATTAATAAAAAAATAACTAATTGCAAAAGATAAATACTGATGACAATTCATTGATAGTTCACTTTCACATTTTTTTATACACTTAAACGCAATTTTTATTACATACACATTTGAAAAATCCTAACGCTTGGGGGTACGAACCCACGCCTAACCGAATATTCACGCACCGAAGTCACGCACGCTAACCACTATACTACGCTCGCATGGGACTCTCAAATCTTAAACACTCTCATGTCTCACTAGCTGAAATAAAACTTGTAGAATTACTACAAGGCAGTGAACAATTTTGCCGCTATATTTTCAATACTTTATTCAATGTATATTTACGAATATATTTCAATATTTCTTTAAAAAATCAACTTATTGTAATATTTTTATTTATATATTTTTTCATAATATTAATTATTATGTCAATAATAATAAATTTATATAGTAATAATATAAATTTATTTGTAATAATTATAAATAAAATAAATTTATTGTGTCAAATAATTTTTATTTGCATCAAATAAACGAAATATTTGGGTTAAATAAATGAATGAATAGTTTCAAGTAACTCATTATTTTCGTTTCAAATAATTATTTAATTGATTGAAATATTTTTTTATTTGTCTTGATAAAATGTATATTAGCTTTAAATAATGAATTATTCGGATTAAATATTCCAGTCTATTAGAATCAATGAAATAAATTTACTGAATCAAATAATTCTTACTTGCATCAAATAAATGAAGTATTTGAGTGAAATAAATGAAAGAGCAGTTTCAAATAATTCATTTTTTTCGTTTCAAATAATTATTTAATTGATTGAAATATTTTTTTATTTGTCTTGATAAAATATTATATTAGCTTTGAATAATAAATTATTCGGAGCAAATAATTCCGCTTATTTGAATCAATAAAATAAATTTATTGTGTCAAATAATTTTATTTGCATCAAATAAACGAAGTATTTGAGTGAAATAAATGAAAGAATAGTTTCAAATAATTCAATATTTGTATTAAATAAATTTATTTATTCAATTCAATTAACTATTTATTTGAATCAAGTACGATTTATTTGGTTCAAATAAGTATGATTCAAATAATTGCAGATATTTAAATCAAATACATATTTTTTTGATCCAACTAAAAAGTATTTAAATCAATTAAATATTTTTCAAATAATTTGAATTATTTGAATCAAATAAATTTTTTTTTCAGTGTATAATTTCAAGTTTTATTAAAAAGAATGTTAATTGATAACATTTTTATAATATTCATAAAATAATTTAATAATTAAAAATAAATTAAAATTGACCTCTGTTTCCTTCTATCAAATTGAATGCAAGTAAAGAATCAAGCCTCATATTGCACGATAATTATTCGACTTTTTTGACAAAAAATAAACTATTTTAATAAGATTTGAAAATTATTACAAAATTTTTAAGCAAATTATAACTTTTTTATAGAATTTGCAAAATTAAATTATTTAAAAAATATTTTAACTAAAATGAAATTCAACTGAAATTTTTTACTAAATTAATTCGAAATGTTGAATAACTTTAATCAATTTTTTTTAAAATCCAATTATTAAAAACAATTTTTAATTACAATTTTTCTAAACTTAAAATTTTTATTAAAGAAATTTTTTAAAATCTTCATCAATTTATATTTATAAACATTCGTATATCTCTTAAAATTGAATGAAACATTTCAGGAGTCATACGACTGTTACTCTTACAAAATTAAATTATTTTTAAAAAATTTTTTCTGAAATTGTTTGCTAAATTAATTGTTTTCAATAAATTTTATTAAGTTTTGAAATAAAAAACATTTTTTAATTAACAATTTATTTTAGTGATACACCCTCTCTCAAAACCTGGTGCATAATGTTAATGATACCTTCTCATCGTATGAAGCGCTTATGAAAAAAGTGAAAGAATTTGAAAATGAAACTAATTCTTGTTTTAAAGTGCGAGATTGTTTAAAAAAGGAACGAGGGGAAAAATTAAAAAGAATCAAGGTTTTGAAAGAAGGCATTAACTATCACTATTTGAAATTTGTATGCAAGCACGGAGGAAGAAATCACCAAAAATCCAAGTCAAAAGGGCAACGAGAAGCCAAGTGAGTATGAACTAATTATTGCAAAAGTGTAATTCTTTTACTATTATTTTTTCAAATAATGCTAAGAGGCATCACAGTAACTTTTATTTTAAAAAAGAAGAATTTTTTGAAAGAATGAATAGTAATTTTTAAGGAAGAAAATTTAAAATTTACAAAAATGTATTTGTTTAAACAGTTTACATAATTATATAATTAAAATGTATATCGCTTTTGTATAGAACTTTTTAATAATTAATCAAATTTAATATAATGAAGGTTTTTTCTTCAGAAAATGATTTTGAATATAATTTGTTTAAAAAAAAGTAAAATTAATGTGCCCTATTACCAGGCTTCGGATCGATATAAAAAAGTCGAAAAAGTCGCATTTTTCAAGATATCCGAGGCCTATATTAAATAAAAATTGAAACATTTATAAAATTTTTTTATAGAAGACAAATATTTTGATCATCTGTGAACTGTATAAAAATAAACAAATAAATATTATGATTGTTAATTTTTTTCTTGAAAAAAGATATTTTTATTCTTCTAGAATATACTATAACTATAGCAACAAATCGCGCGGCTAACTTCTTACTACGTTTTTTAAATAAAATTAGCAATTTTAAAAATAATAAAATTTGAAAATTTTCTAATTTAAATTTTTGTTGAAAATACTAAAAAAATTCAATTTTGTAGAATTTGAAAATAATTGCAAAAATTCTTTTAAAAAAAATTATTCTTCTCATTACATTCAATTATGTTCAACTCTTGAAAAAAATTCTCGTAAAAATCCCAATTATCTTTATAAATAACAAAATTCTTCTTCAAAGTTCAATTACACAGGCACACAAAAAAAAAAAGTTTCGTGGCCGAGACACTACAGTAGTATATTCCCATGTATTTTTGGCCGCTGAATCCGAATCTGAAGTCCGAATGCTCAAGTTGGTTCTTTTTTTTTAGTTATACTCAAAAAACGACTCAAAACACGAATTTGAACCAAAAAAATTAAAAAATTTTTTTGTGAGACATGACAATAGCATATTTCCATGTATTTTTTCCCGCTAAATCCGGATTCTAAGTCAGAATTGACAGATGTGCTCAAAATTTTGAGCTAAACTCAAAAAACGACTCAAAAAACCGAATTAAAATGACGAAAATGAAAAAATTTTTCTGTGACACTGCAAAAGTATATTCCTATGTATTTTTTCATGCTGAATCCGAATTCGAAGTCAAAATTGACAGATTTGCTCAAAATTTTGAGATAAACTCAAAAAACCACTCAAAAAAAGACTCAAAAATCCGAATTAAGATGAAAAAATTTTTTATGACACTACACTACTATATTCCCAAGTACTTTTTCCCGCTGAATCCGAATTCGCAGTCAGAATTGACAGATTTGTTCAAAATTTTGAGATAAGCTCAAAGAACTGATAAAAAAGCGATTTAAAATAAAGAAATGGCAATTTTTTGCTATGACACTACATTACAGTATTTTATATTTTTACACTCGGATCTCGCATTTGAAGTCAGAATTATTCTAATGGCTCAAAATTTTGAGACACACAAGAAAATCTGTTAAGTTACAAAAATTAAAGTCAAGAAACTCTACTTTTCTTGCTAGTACACTACATTAGTATATTCTCATGTTTTTACATCTGCTTCTAAATTCAAAGTTAAAATTATTAAATTGGCTCAAAATTTTAAGTTAAATCCAAAAATGCTCAAAATTTAATATAATGCAAAAGAGTTCATTTTTTTGGTATTCGGTAGTGTATTCTCATGAATTTTATATACGCTGAATACAAATTCGAAGTTAGAATTATCAGAATGACATAAAATTTTTTAAAACTCAAACCCTGGTTACAGGTACAAGCATGCATGTTTTTGAGCACTTTTAATGAAATCCAAAATTTTGAGCCACTTTGAAAATTCTGACTTTGGAATCACAGTGAAAAAATACATGGGAATACACTAGTGTAGTGTCATAGCAAAAAATTTCCTTTATTCATATTAAATTACATTTTTATCAGTTTTTTGAGTTTAGCTCATAATTTTGAGCACATCTGTCAATTCTGACTTCGAATCCGGATTCAGCGGGAAAAAATACATGGAAATATGCTATTGTCATGTCACAAAAAAAATTTTTAATTTTTTTGGTTCAAATTCGTGTTTTGAGTCGTTTTTTGAGTATAACTCAAAAAAAAGAACCAATTTGAGCATTCGGACTTCAGATTCGGATTCAGCGGCCAAAAATACATGGGAATATACTACTGTACCCAGTAAAAAAAAACTAATTCAAATGAATTGAAACGAATTAACATTTTTGGTAGGCTCCAATTCGTATTTGTCACAAAGCGGGATTCACTCAAGCTCTTTGTATATTCAATTGAATTTAATTCAATATGTACCAATTTGTCCAAACGAATTCGCATTCGAAAGAAATGGCCAAGGAATGCATTGAATTCGTGCTAACGAATTGAAAAAAATTAAAGGCTCAAAACTTGTCCAGTGAATTGGTACGGATAGAAGGTTCGGAAGTTCAATACAGTTTCACGAATTCAGGAAAATTGCATCATGGCTCCAATTCGTATTTGTCACAAAGCGGGATTCACGAAAGCTCTTTGTGAATTCTTTTTAATTCATTTCAATTAGTTTTCGTTTACTGGGTAGTGTCTCGGCCACGACACTTTTTTTTTGTGTGCCTGTGTTATTTTCGGAAATTTTTCTAATTTTAATGATTTTCAATATCTACGATTTTAATAAAATAATAAAATATTTCCCAAAACGAATTCAATTATTTAAAAAAAAATTAATTTTAAATTTTAGAAAATGACAATTTTGAATGAATTAACATTTTTTTAAACAGGAATTCAATTCTTTTCATAAATAATTCTATAGGTATGTAGGTTTTCAATTATTTTTATAAATAATAAAAATCATCGCAGAATTTCAATTATTTTTCGTACAATGTTAATGGAATTTCTCGAAAAATTTAATTATTCTTAAACTTTTTATCAAAATTAATTTTCAAAGATTTTAATGAAATAATTTTAAACAATTCGATTTTTTAAAAATAATTTGAATTAAATTCTTCGTAGAATTAAATTAATATCAATAATATCAAAATTCAATTATTTTTAATATCTACTATTTCAATAAAAATTCTCAAAAGAATTCAATTATTTAAAAAGAAATATATTATTAAAATTGAGCCTCCGGAAAGTATAACCACACATAAAATTCTGACGCCCATTGAATTAGCATGGCGGTCAGAATTTTATGTGTGGTTATACTTTCCGGAGGCTCAATTTATCGCAAGAATTAAAGTATTTTTCATAAATAATAAAATTCTTCTCAGGTATTAAATTATTTTCAATACAATTATTAAAAAATTCGATTGTATTCAATAAATTAAAGAAATTTTTCATTAAAAAAAGGTGAAAAAGAGGCCAAAAAAGGACTATCTGTGATGCCTGTAATAGTAATTATTATTATTATACTAATCTTATCTTATCTTATATTATATTATATTAAAATGCTTCCTTCGTCCACCAAAAATTTTTCGTTCAACGTTTTCAGCAATATATGAATACTAAAAAATATATATATATATATATATATAAATATATATAAATATATATATATATATATATATAAATATATATATATATATATATATAGTATATTATATATATATGTTAGGCTCAAAGACCGAAAACGCTCATTGAGCGAAAATATAGTCCACAACGCGTTGTGGCTACTTCAAATTGTCCACAACGCGAAATTCGTGTTGTGGCATGGCAAAAAGTGCTCAAAACGCGTTGTGGTAATTTAAAAAGGGCCACAACGCGAAATTCGCTTTGTGGCTGCTACAATATTCGGCCACAACGCATTGCGGTAATTAAGAAATGCCACAATGCGTTCTGGATTCTTTTATATTTGCCATTACACGTTTTGGTAATTTAGAAAAATCATAACACATTTTGTTGCTTGCAAAGAAGGTGTATACTAATTACCTGTCTTATTATTTGATACTTAATTAATTAATTTTCTATTATAAGTATGTCATTAGCCTCTACGATTATAATGCCTTTGAAATTTTCTTTATTCAATGAATAGTTACAGTAGTAAAATTTCCACATCGGTGATTGCTAAAGTAGATTTAACTTAACATTTTTGTAGTCTTTGTGTAATATTTATACTGTGACATTTATATAATTTAAAAAGCTGTGCAGGATTTTAACAATAATATTAATAACTCCCCAATGGGAAGTAAACGATTGGTTCAATAATGGGCCATGCTTGGCGAACTCCGTTCCATTATTGGAACATTAATGGCAACCATCATTGGACCACCAATGGTTTAAACTTGGGATGATCACGCTACTGCCAATGATCGGTAGCCAAGCATCGGGCCAATATTAGTTGCCAAGGAATTGCCAAGAAAACAAAATCGATTTTTAAAAGCTTGATTTTTTATTGGCAGCCAACAAAAAACCAAGGTTTTGAAAATTGATTTTTTTTAATTATTAATTAAAATTTATTTTAAAAAAATATATTTTTCAAAAATTAATTTTAAAAAAATATATTTTTCAAAAATATATATTTTTTTAAATTAATAGAACATATTAATTTAATTTGTCACCTCTGGTAAAACAAAGATGAAAGACTGATAAATTCCCTCACTTTATATCTTACAGTGGAGGGATAACTGTGAATGTCTTTGCGAGAGAGGAGCAGGTACTTATATAGAGCCAGTGAAACAGGTCACAAGCGAGAAGAAATCACTAGCATGCACTCTGGCGGCGCTTGTCGGAAGTGGCGCAACGTTGGTTGCCAAGCGCTGTGTCGATAACGTCAGGATATGCATGCGCGCCAGAAAACAGTTCCGACAAGCGCCGCCAGAGTGCATGCTAGTGATTTTTTCTCGCTTGTGACCTGTTTCACTGGCTCTATATAAGTACCTGCTCCTCTCTCGCAAAGACATTCACAGTTATCCCTCCACTGTAAGATATAAAGTGAGGGAATTTATCAGTCTTTCATCTTTGTTTTACCAGAGGTGACAAATTAAATTAATATGTTCTATTAATTTAAAAAAATATATATTTTTAAAAAATAAATTTTTGAAAAATATATTTTTTAAAAATAAATTTTAATTAATAATTTAAAAAAATCAATTTTCAAAACCTTGGTTTTTTGTTGGCTGCCAATAAAAAATCAAGCTTTTAAAAATCGATTTTGTTTTCTTGGCAATTCCTTGGCAACTAATATTGGCCCGATGCTTGGCTACCGATCATTGGCAGTAGCGTGATCATCCCAAGTTTAAACCATTGGTGGTCCAATGATGGTTGCCATTAATGTTCCAATAATGGAACGGAGTTCGCCAAGCATGGCCCATTATTGAACCAATCGTTTACTTCCCATTGGGGAGTTATTAATATTATTGTTAAAATCCTGCACAGCTTTTTAAATTATATAAATGTCACAGTATAAATATTACACAAAGACTACAAAAATGTTAAGTTAAATCTACTTTAGCAATCACCGATGTGGAAATTTTACTACTGTAACTATTCATTGAATAAAGAAAATTTCAAAGGCATTATAATCGTAGAGGCTAATGACATACTTATAATAGAAAATTAATTAATTAAGTATCAAATAATAAGACAGGTAATTAGTATACACCTTCTTTGCAAGCAACAAAATGTGTTATGATTTTTCTAAATTACCAAAACGTGTAATGGCAAATATAAAAGAATCCAGAACGCATTGTGGCATTTCTTAATTACCGCAATGCGTTGTGGCCGAATATTGTAGCAGCCACAAAGCGAATTTCGCGTTGTGGCCCTTTTTAAATTACCACAACGCGTTTTGAGCACTTTTTGCCATGCCACAACACGAATTTCGCGTTGTGGACAATTTGAAGTAGCCACAACGCGTTGTGGACTATATTTTCGCTCAATGAGCGTTTTCGGTCTTTGAGCCTAACATATATATATAATATACTATATATATATATATATATATATATATATATATATATATATATATGGGGCATTCCACGCCAAGTCGGACACCTTTTGACTTTTGCATCTCCGATTTTTTTCAAATATTTTTTTTCTTTTAGTGCTGGTTGAAAGGAACTTCCATGATTTTTTTCAAATTTTTTCATGAAGTAATTTAAGAGATCTGGGTTTTTGAAAAATCACGTTTTTTACATAAATTTTTTTTTTAAATGCTTATAACTCGGACAAAAATTGATCAAATTGGACGTTCGATATATGAAAATTTTTGTTTTTACACGTAGTTTTTGATAAAAATATTTAAAAAAAATTTTTTTTTAATTTACCAAAAAAATTTTAAATTTTAAAAATAAAATTTAATTTTTAAGAATGTATGTATCGATCGATTTTTTTCAAAATTTTTTGTAAGAAACTGGTACTAAATTAAGAATTTTTAATCCTTGTCTGATTGTGGGCAAACGATGGGATCTATTTATTTTGAAATTTTTAATTTTTGTAAAACGGTAGGTAGCCAAATGCCTAACTTGCAATTTGATCAAATCACTTTTTTAAACAGTAAGAAGGTTAAGTTCGGAGAGACTCAGTCTGAAAACAGTTTTGGTTTGAAAAATTTGCGTGATTTGGTCAAATGTCAAGTTACGCATTTGGCTACCTACCGTTTTCACTGCGTATACAAAAATTAAAAATTACAAAATAAATAGATCCCATCGTTTGCCCACAATCAGACAAGGATTAAAAATTCTTAATTTAGTACCAGTTTCTTACAAAAAATTTTGAAAAAAATCGATCGATACATACATTCTTAAAAATTAAATTTTATTTTTAAAATTTAAATTTTTTTTGGTAAATTAAAAAAAATTTTTTTAAAAATATTTTTATCAAAAACTACGTGTAAAAACAAAAATTTTCATATATCGAACGTCCAATTTGATCAATTTTTGTCCGAGTTATAAGCATTTAAAAAAAAAATTTATGTAAAAAACGTGATTTTTCAAAAACCCAGATCTCTTAAATTACTTCATGAAAAAATTTGAAAAAAATCATGGAAGTTCCTTTCAACCAGCACTAAAAGAAAAAAAATATTTGAAAAAAATCGGAGATGCAAAAGTCAAAAGGTGTCCGACTTGGCGTGGAATGCCCCATATATTTTTTAGTATTCATATATTGCTGAAAACGTTGAACGAAAAATTTTTGGTGGACGAAGGAAGCATTTTAATATAATATAAGATAATATATATAATATATATAATATATATATGATTTTTTCTCGCTTGTGACCTGTTTCACTGGCTCTATATAAGTACCTGCTCCTCTCTCGCAAAGACATTCACAGTTATCCCTCCACTATAAGATATAAAGTGAGGGAATTTATCAGTCTTTCATCTTTGTTTTACCAGAGGTGACAAATTAAATTAATATGTTCTATTAATTTAAAAAAATATATATTTTTAAAAAATAAATTTTTGAAAAATATATTTTTTAAAAATAAATTTTAATTAATAATTAAAAAAAACCAAATTTTAAAACCTTGGTTTTTTGTTGGCTGCCAATAAAAAATCAAGCTTTTGAAAATCGATTTTGTTTCCTTGGCAATTCCTTGGCAACTAATATTGGCCCGATGCTTGGCTACCGATCATTGGCAGTAGCGTGATCATCCCAAGTTTAAACCATTGGTGGTCCAATGATGGTTGCCAATTGTTTTGCCAAGAAAAAACCATTGGGCACCAAGCATGGCCCATTATTGAACCAATCGTTAACATTGGCAACTTCCCGTTGGGTCATAATGGATAATAAAGAGGCAATATTTTTTGGGAAATTAAGTGAATTGATGAAGAATAGCACGGTACGATATTTATTATTTTTATATAAATTAAGTAAGTAAAAATAAAACAATGAAAAAATATAGATCAAAGTACAAAATAATAAAGTACAAATGTTTATGTTTAAAGTTAATTTCGGGTATTTATAGTTTAAATTATTTGTAAATAAAATTATATGTTATTTGCTAAAAAAATACTACAGTTATTTATTTCTTATCATTTCTAAATTACCAAAACGCGTAATGGCAAATATAAAAAAATCCAGAACGCATTGTGGCATTTCTTAATTACCGCAATGCGTTGTGGCCGAGTATTGTAGCAGCCACAAAGCGAATTTCGCGTTGTGGCTCTTTTCAAATTACCACAACGCGTTTTGTGCACTTTTTGCCATGCCACAACACGAATTTCGCGTTGTGGACAATTTGAAGTAGCCACAACGCGTTGTGGACTATATTTTCGCTCAATGAGCGTTTTCGGTCTTTGAGCCTAACATATATATATATAAAATATATATAATATATGTATATTATATATATATATATATATATATATATATATATATATATATATATACTAATTTTCACTTAAAAATCCATTTTAAGACGATTTTAAGGGTTTTTTTTAAAAAAAAATTTTTGAAAAAAAATTTTTTTTACAACTCCTTCCAAGTTTGAAAAATTGATAATGAAAGGGGTATAATATTTATACCCCTTCCAACAATACGTTAATTACTCACACATATGAATTCCTAAGAAAATTCTGAATTTTTAACGACGTTGAAGTCCACAACGTTTATCAACGAAAAAAAATATTTTTTTAAATAGAAGATTTAACTAATATAACAGATATCAAAAGAAAAGTCACAAACACAACAGAAAGCAAATATCAAAACTCAAAATCATAAAAAATTACATTTTTTTACAAACTTAAAATATCAACAATATGTATGCAAACTAGACCAACTTGACAACAACATAAATGTAAAAATTAGAGTTATGAATTGACCAAGGATTTTATTTTTGGAAATGACTCCTAGTGAGTCTCCTAATCATCCTACACAATTTCAAAAAAAATCGCTGCCCGGAAACTCTCAATTTTTTGACCTAAAAAATCAAAAATGGTTTCTTTTTTGCTATGAAATCACCACGAATTCTAACACAAAACTTTCAAATTTTTCTATTTCCTACAGTAATATTTCTTTTTAAATAACTTCATTCTTAAAAAACAATCATACAATTATTGTTATTTATAAATTATTTATTGAATAATTTTATTTAAATATTTCAATATTAATTGCCATTTAAAAGAATTGAGTTTACAATTTTCAAAAATAGATGAACTTCAAAAGGCTTTAATTTGAAATTTCATAAACTTTCAATTTTTAATGAATGTAATTAGAAACTTTAAAAAACTTAGATTTTTTCAAAATTTTAATAGTTCAAATTCTTCTTAAAATTAGTTACATTTATCAATATATCGTCGGTTGGGTGCAGAAAGATGCCAATTCAGACTAATTAACAAATAGAAATTTTTTTTATACAAAATTTTTTTTTCACACAAATTTTTGTTTATTTAAGTAATATATGTCGATTTTGGTAAAAATTATTTTGAATTTAACAATTACCATTGTTATGAGCAATTACATGAACAATAATCAAGTTTCTTTGACATTTGTAAACATTTTTTAAACATAAAATGTTTATATAATATGTACATTCTTTCAAAAACTTTAAAAATTTATTAGCACAAACAATTAATAATTTGTTTATAACAAATGTAATTACATTTGTTATAAACAAATTATTTACTTTTTAAACAAATAAATGGCTCTACTTGATTATTGATAACTAGATTATTGTTCATGTAATTGTTAATAACAATGGTAATTGTTAAATTCAAAATAAATTTTACCAAAATCGACATAGATTACTTAAATAAACATAAATTTGTCTGCAAAAAAAAATTTTTTTATAAAAAAGTACAATAGTTATCTATTTGTTAATTAACATTGTTTGCAACAACTTAAATAAATTGTATTATACATTATTATTTGTCTGGTGGTCATGCTAGACTAATTTAAATTGATTCCAATCATCTGCAACGAAAAAATAAAAAAATTAACATGATTTTTTCTAAAAATATTGTAAATTTATTATTAACTTTGAATAACAAAAAAAATATAAACAATTTAAAATTCAAAAATTGGTTTAGAGGAATCTCTTGGAAATTTTATTCCCTTCAATTTAAGACCAAATCCATGAAAATCCGATAAAATTTGTAGGTTCCAGACAATTTTAAACAGTAAATTGTAAAAAATTCCAATGTGCGCGGGGCGAGTTTAACGTCATCATATAAAGCTCTAGAAAGCTGCAGTTTTTAATTAATAACATTTTTCTAATTGAGGTTTTCTTTTCTCGAAACGGTTTTACACTCGGAGACATTTAAGGAATAGAATAAAATTTTAATTTTTTTGTTAGGACGTGAAGAACATATTTGTTTATTAACATTTTATAAACAAATTATATAAAAAATTATAAAAAATAAAAAAATTTAAAAACAAAAAATATATTCAAATAGTACAATCCAAGACGAAAAAAACCCATATTTTAATTTCAAAATCCGTCAACTGGAACTCGAGAAAAAAAATTTTTAATTAAGCAGTACTAAAAAATTCAACTAATTAATTACTAATTAAATTTTGAAACTCTGCACTGCACTAATTATGGGACGATGATTTCTTGTATGTACGGGTGTCCCAAAATGAATGTACCTATTATCACTGGGTTACAAAAAAATGGTCATATCGTGTTTATTCAAAGTTTCCTGTGTTTATTGAAAGTTTAGGTGTCACTGAATAAGAATATACCAGTAAAACATTTTTTCATTCGGTCATTCCCTTAAAAAAACGAGTTTAAAGTGTCAAAAACCGTATTTTTAGCACTTATTGAGGCAGCGTAACAAGAAAACGCAACATGATAAAAATCTCTACAAGAGCTTAAATAAAAGCTTAAACCTTCAACTTTGAGGCTCAGAACTGAAAAGTACTTAAATAATCAATGAAAACCTCCTTAATTAAGCAGTCGCTACCTGAAATTGTCAAAAAAAGCTAGAACAGGAAGCAATTGGTAAAAATCGATTTCCTTAAGCGGATTCGGTTGCAACTTGTTATTTGAAGTTTTTTGAGGTTTCTAATGACGAATTGGAACTTAGATTTAAAAATTTCAAAATGGCGGACTGAAAATAATGAATTCACTCAATTTTTCAAAATTTGCGTTAATAATTTTAAAAAATTGAGTCCGCCACTTTGAAATTTTTCAAATCTAAGTTCCAATTCGTCATTAGAAACCTCAAAAACCTAAAATAACAATTTGCAACCGAATCCGGTTAGGGAAATTGATTTTTACCAAGTGCTACCTAACCCAGCTTTTTTGATAATTTCAGATAGTGACTGCAGGTTTTCAGTGCTTATTTAAGTACTTTTCAGTTCTGAGCCTTAAAGTTGAAGGTTTAAGCTTTTATTTAAGCTTTTGTAGAGATTTTTATCATGTTGCGTTTTCTTGTTACGCTGCCTCAAAAAGTGCTAAAAATACGGTTTTTTGAGACTTTAAACTCGTTTTTTAAGGGAATGACCGAATGAAAAAAAGTTTTTCTGGTATATTCTTATTCTGTGACACCTAAACTTTCAATAAACACAGTAAATTTTAAATAAACACGACATGACCATTTTTTTGTAACCCAGTGTTATGAGACATTTATTTAATTCAATAAGTAATTAGAATTCTATTGACTTATCTCAATAATTTGAATATTAATTATAAAGAATAAAATACAATAAACAAATTCTGGTTTAATAAATAATTATAAAACTAATTTTTCTGGTAGAAAATTAATGCGAAAATACTGAAAATATTTGAGGTTATGTTTGCTGTATATTTCCTGTGTGTCTAATAATAGGGGCATGCAAATAATAACCCACACAGCACATGATATTTCCTAAATATTTCCTGAATATTTCACTGAAAGATTGAAATATTTCAGTGCAAGGTTCTTGAAATATTGCTGCAAATTGAAAATGTCCGCCTACGTGAAATATTGATGTGAAAGTTTAGAAAATATTTCATTGAAATATTCCTGCAATATTACACATGACGATTCTGCAATATTCTGAAAATATTTCATAAAATTAAGAAATTTGTTAAACACCTGAAACCAATAGGAATTTTCTGAAATATTTTAAAACCCATAGGATATAGTAAGCCAAAAACTACTGCGGAGCTCTACAGGCCATAGAAACTGAGTTCGACCAGTGCGCCCGAGTCGAACTTTTAGACCTGCTTACCTCCTTGTAAGTATAATTTAACCCTAACCTGCACCTAACAAACCCTTGGTGTTTTTTTCCTCCTGCGTAAGTTCTATTTAACTCTGACAACTCCTTTTTAAGTCCTAATTGAACCTTAAACCCTGTATTGCTTCTACCACATTCTTACGCAATAGGAAATGTTACGCGCGGTACAAGATATTCAACTTATTATTGTTTTGCAAATTACAAAATTTTTTATTTTGAAAATTTCACGAAAGAATTCAATTATTTTCTAAGATTTTAATAAATCCTTCGAAAAAATTCAATTATTTTTATAAATAGTAAAATTCTTCCGAAGAATTCAATTAATTTTATAAATAGTAAAATTCTTTGCAGGAATTCAATTATTTTCAAAACAATTTTAATTGAATTCCTTAGATGAATTCAAATATTTTAAAATATTTTCATAAATTGCAATTATTTTCTTAAACTTTAATAAATTCTTCGAAATAATTCAACTATTTTTATAAATACTAAAACTCTTTGCAAGAATTAAATAATTATTAACCCAATTAAAATAAAATTAAACGAAAGAATTTAATTATTTTCAAAAATTCCCATAAAATTTAGTTTCAACAAGAATTTAAAATTTTTGAAAAACAATTTAATTATTCTCAAAATATTTAAAAAAAATTCTATATAAGAATTAAATTACTAGCTCAATACAATTTTTGAATATATTCGTCAAAAGAATTGAAATAATTCTATTATTTTCGAAAAGTAATTAAAATTCTTATGATGAATTTAATTATTTTGAATAATACTTAATTTTAATAAAATTCTTTAAAGAAATTCAATTATTTTCGAAACAACTTTAATTGAATTTTTCGAAAAAATTTCATGATTTTTAAATATTTCTATAAAATTCTTCATAAACAATTTAATTATTTCTTAAAATTTTAATAAATTCTTCGCAAGAAATCACTTATTTTCAATACAATTTTAATAAAATTCTTCTTCATAAAATTCAATTGCTTTCGAAATTTTCAATTAAAATTATTAAAGAAACTCCATTAGTTTAAAAAAAATTCAAAGAAATTTTTCAAAAAAATTTAATTAGGATTTTTAAAAATATTAATAAAATTCTTTGCGAGAATTTAGTTATTTTTCTAAATAAAGAAATTCTTTGAAGGAATATTCTATTATTATCAAATTTTTTGATAAAATTCTTTGCAACAATTCGAAGATTTTCAATACATTAATTTTAAAATTGAAAATATTTGAAAAGAAAAATTAAAAAAAGATTAAGAAACCAAAATGTAAACAACAATTAACTTCAAACTGCGAATAGGTTACCGAAACATGTACTTTTTTATTATTAATTTATAAATATTATTTTTAACTGAAATGTTTTGACATTTTTTTTAAATAATAAAAATATTAATTTATGAATGTTTAAAGGTTATTATTATTAAACAATTTATTTATTTGCTGTAGTGTATTAGTGTCAATTAATGCTTTATTGAATCACTCAACAAGTCACTGAAAATAGAGCGTCTGTGTTCAGTTAGGTTCCGTAGTATAGTGGTTAGGGCGTTAGTTTCGTAGTCCGTAGTTCGTAGGTCGTAGGTTCAAGTCTCGCGTGCGTTAGATTTTATTTATTTCGTAGGTTTGCGTTTATTCCGATTTTTCTGTATTGTATAGGTATAAGTATGCAATTTAATGATTATATACACCGTTAAATAATTTAATTACCAAATATTAAATTAAATTTTTTTTTATATATAAATGGATATGTATTAATCCTGACATATATACTAACATTGTTTATGAATTCGCTATTGGTCACGATTAAATTAGAAAAAAAGTAAAAATCATTAAATAATAATGCCATTTATTAATAATTAAAGTTATTATAAAAATTAGTTAAAAATGATCTCAAATATGCTATGAGCAGTTTTTCCAGGGTTTTTGGAGAGGAAAGAATTCTGTAAGTAAGGGTCAAGCAGTATTTAATAAGGTTCTAGGAACACCTGCTTTCCCCCTTTTACCATCTAAATTTGTCGCTAACCAGGGGTTTGCAGGAGGTAATCAGAGTTAACTTGCAATGCAAATAAACTCTGCTTTCATCCTATTACATCCTTACAAACCCTCAGTTTTAAGGAGGTAAGCAGGTCTAAAAGTTCGACTCGGGCGCATAATTAAAGTTGGAAATTTCCAAAATATTTTCTAAACTTTCGCGTCAATATTTCATATAGGCAATTTATTATTTTTTTTTTTTTTTTTATTTCAATTTGCAGCAATATTTCAAGAACCTTGCACTGAAATATTTCAATCTTTCAGTGAAATGTTCAGGAAATATCATGTGCTGTGTGGGAAGTGTACCTAATGTGAGACGGCAGTCTGACGAAAAACCTGGCTTACCTTAATTTAAAAGCTAAAATGCAATTAAACATTTCTTATTAAATTAAATGCTATACACAAATAATTTTTCTTATAAAGTGTAAAATTTTTTGAAATAAGTAGAAATTTCGTATGACCAATTTTAATTGCACTTATTTTATTTTTTGTAATACTGTCTTATAATAGGGACGAAATTGTAAATTGTCCCATAATTGGGACCTTTACCTTATATTTCTTATTTCTTAATCATAATTCTTAACAATTAACAATTTTCTAATATTTTTTATAAATAAAAAGCATACAAATTTGTATAATTTAGATCAGTCAAACGAAGTTTCTTATAAAAAGCGTATAAAAAACAAAATTTATTTGTTAATCATAACTTTTAAAAAATTTTTTAATTTTCCAATTTCAAATATCACTGGATCCTTTTTTCCCCTTGATATAACCTAACCTCAAAATTGTTAGTGAGCTATCAGACAATATTAATTAATTTATTTATTTGTCTACAAATGTAATTTAATAAATTCAAATTATCAATTTTACACTATATTAATAAATTTCAAAGATATAAAAAAAAATTAGCAGGCGATTCTATTTCAACCGAGGGCAAAAAGAATCTTCGTACTGTCCTGCATATTTATACTTTTTCGTCAAGGTTAATATTATATTATATTAAAATGCTTCCTTCGTCCACCAAAAATTTTTCGTTCAACGTTTTCAGCAATATATATATATATATATATATATATATATATATATATATATATATATATATATATATATATACATATATATACTAATTTTCACTTAAAAATCCATTTTATCGATTTTAAGGGTTTTTTTAAAAAAATTTTTTTAAATAGAAGATTTAACTAATATAACAGATATCAAAAGAAAAGTCACAAACACAACAGAAAGCAAATATCAAAACTCAAAATCATAAAAAAATTACATTTTTTTACAAACTTAAAAACTTAAACTTGACAACAACATATATAAAAATTACAGTTATGAATTGACCAAGGATTTTATTTTTGGAAATGACTCCTAGTGAGTCTCCTAATCATCCTGGAGAATTTCAAAAAAATCGCCACCCGGAAACTCAATTTTTTGCCCTAATAAATCGAAAAATTAGGTAAAAATACCCAGTGAGAAATTTCTCACCGGTCCAATATCGGTCCAATATTGGGAGCCAAGAGACCGATCATCGGTCCAATAAAGGCTCCCAATATTGGACCAATATGGGCTGATGCTTGGGATGTAACGGCATCGCCAATCATCGGTTGTCAATATTGGTCCAATATTGGCCGAATATTGGCAACCAAGAGAAAAAAATTTTTTTAATTAAATAATAATAATAAAAAATTAATGTTTATAATTTTTGTTTAATATATTTATTTGTTTAATTATTTATCTTTAATAATTCATGTAAATAATAAATAATTTATTATTTATAAATTATAATTATTTAAAAATGCAGCAGCTATTAGAAAATAGCATTCTGCAAAAAAATTCTATCATTGAAAAATCAATGATAGGCGAGAGAAATCCGCGTCTTTAAATAGATTCGCAGATGATAGACAAGAGATATCCGCGTCATTAAACGGATTCGCAGATATACTCTGGTCTCGCGACGAATCTCTCGATACTTATATACACTGGAGTCGCCGTGTCAGTTGCGAGAACGGTTACAGCGTCCCCCTTTCGGCGGAGATAAGAATTGTCACGTAAACTGCGGGTATAATAAGGCGGTCGGTAAAGCGATTTAGCAGTTTACGTGACAATTCTTATCTCTGCCGCAAGAGGGACGCTGTAACCGTTCTCGCAACTGACACGGCGACTCCAGTGTATATAAGTATCGAGAGATTCGTCGCGAGACCAGAGTATATCTGCGAATCCGTTTAATGACGCGGATATCTCTTGTCTATCATCTGCGAATCTATTTAAAGACGCGGATTTCTCTCGCCTATCATTGATTTTTCAATGATAGAATTTTTTTGCAGAATGCTATTTTCTAATAGCTGCTGCATTTTTAAATAATTATAATTTATAAATAATAAATTATTTATTATTTACATGAATTATTAAAAATAAATAATTAAACAAATAAATATATTAAACAAAAATTATAAACATTAATTTTTTATTATTATTATTTAATTAAAAAAAATTTATTTAAAAAAATTTTTTTCTCTTGGTTGCCAATATTCGGCCAATATTGGACCAATATTGACAACCGATGATTGGCGATGCCGTTACATCCCAAGCATAAGCCCATATTGGTCCAATATTGGGAGTCAATCGGCGCCCAGCACGGCAACCAATATTGGACCGATATTGGACCGATTAAAGTCTATTGGCAATTTCTCACTGGGTAGAGAAAAAAATGGCAAAATTAGAGTTATCAATTGACTAAGGACTCTTCTAACATTCCTACACAAATTCAAAAAAATCGCTGCCCGGAAACTCTCAATTTTTTGCCCAAAAAAATCAAAAATGGTTTCTTTTTTGCTATGAAATCACCACGAATTCTAACACAAAACTTTCAAATTTTTCTATTTCCGACAGTAATATTTCTTTTTAAATAACTTCATTCTTAAAAAACAATCATACAATTATTGTTATTTATAAATTATTTATTGAATAATTCTATTTAAATATTTCAATATTAATTAATTGAGTTTACAATTTTCAAAAATAGATGAACTTCAAAAGGCTTTAATTTGAAATTTCATAAACTTTCAATTTTTAATGAATGTAATTAGAAACTTTAAAAAACTTAGATATTTTCAAAATGTTAATAGTTCAAATTCTTCTTGAAATTAGTTAAATTTATCAATATATCGTCGGTTGGGTGCACACGGAAAAAAAAAGTACGTGAATCCTTCCTTGAAAGTGCTTGACTTTTGGATAGAACACAAAGTACAAGGCTGTATCATATACTTTTTATTAGAAAATATAGAAAAGTCCTAGAGTTATTTTAGTACTAGTATGGGCAACAGTGTTTTTTAAATTTTAACGAAAAGTCATTTGTTCAGTTTTATAAAGTACGTGAAAGATTAGTTGACTGCGCTTGAAAATTCTGTAGAGCATGCGCAGTGTGCGTTGCGCGTTTCTACCCAAGGTAAATGCCAGCTGATCGTCTGTTTCCGTTTGTGTTAATTTCAGATGTGAATATACTATTATTTTATGAAAAACAAATAGTGTTAATATATATTTGTCTTCAAGAATTGACTTTCAAAAAAATATTTTTTGTTTTGTGTTTCTCACAAAACAGAATGTTATGTAAGTCTCAGTTTTCAGTGAAATAGCATGTCTCAGAAGTCGTGAAAAATTTCACCATGTGGTATATAAGAACAATTCGATACGTACTTTTAAGTGTTAAGTGTGTGTTTATATTTAAGTTATACGCGAATATATGTGTGTGTTATAGGTTAGTTCATAAGTGTTGACGAACGTCGAAAAGTGATACAATAATTGTTCTAATTGTACAATTTAATTTATTTAATAGTCAAATTTAATTAAAATTAATTTTATGTTTTTAACAATTTTATTTGTTTACTTAGCTCTAAATTACAATGGTATTTTTACATAATATTAAACGACAATTTAGAGAATAATTGAATATCGCTAAAATTTATAATTGAATGTATTAACAGGATAAGAAGAAAAATATTTTTGTTGATAATTAAAGAAAATTCGGAAAAATGAAGTACAGAATAAAATTTTTGTGATTTCAGTTTTAATAAATTGAGCTTTTTCTTCTTTTCTATATAGGTAAAAAGACGCATTTTAATGGAAGAATTGGTGCAGTTAGTAGAAAGTAAAGAGTCATCCCTTCCTGATAGTGAGCAGGATTTACTTGAAGAAAATGAAACCTCACTGCCAGAAGAACAAGTTTCGCTTCCGGAAAATGAGGCTTCACTCCCCGAAGAAGAAGCTTCTCTTCAGACAGAGCAGTTTCTTTTTTCGGAAGATCAGGTGTCACTTTCGGAAATTTCGGAAAGCCAGCCATGCATTTTATTTGATGAGTGTTGCGATGTTATTAATGTCTCCTCTGTAGATGCAAATTACAACATCTTGCATTCAGAAAAAAAAGGATGAAATAGAATCAATGGAAAATTCCATAAAAAATTGTATAAGATGCCTCCGTCGCAAAAAATGCGTGGGAGACCGAAGCATTCCGCGACAACGACGCCAATAGGACTTCCGAGGAGACAAAAGTCTGCTAATGTAAAGCACAATGTTATCCCCTTTAAAAAGCAAATTCTAGAAAGTAAAGTAGAAAAAATTTTAAAATGGTTAGTGTCCGATTCAATTGTCAAAAAATCTTTATTAGGATATAAAATAAAAGAAGAAGAAGTAGAAACAAGGCCAGAGAAAATCAGTTCAGCAATTTTAGACGAGGAAATAAATTTCGAACTAATTGAAAAATATTTTTCAGAAGATGCGTGGATGGTGGTAAATAACGTACTTAAAATAAAAAACGACAATAATGTTTGGTATTGTAAAAACTGTAATGTAGATATTATGGAAGCACCCGAAGTTTGTTCAATAACAACAAAGTTTAATGAAAACACATCAATAAGATGTGATTCTTGTTTGGAGTGGTTCCACCAGATGTGTGTTAATTTAAAGGAATCTCCAAAAAGCAACTGGTATTGTAAAGAATGTAGAGATGTTAATAAAAAAATTGACAAAATTCCTTAGATTTAATTCTTTAAAATTAGATATTTAAAACCCACATTTTTAATTTTTAAATTCGCAGATTTTATCATTACTTCAATTCCCATTAGCTTAAACAATTTGTCTGGTTTTTTTTTCACAATAAACAGAAAATAAGTAACTAAATTTTAAGTATAATAAGGAATAATTTTCAATTTACGATTTCTTTAGAAATTCTTGACTTTAAGAGAATTTCAAATATTAAGAATATTTTTCAAATTTGCTACACACGTTTAAAACCATAACACTATAATAAGTATTATTATAATAATTATTAAACTAAAATTATATTAAAAATTTTTGTATTAATTTTATACTCCCAATTTATTTAAAACTTCCCGCCTTTATGGTAAAATCAGATGACACAGAATATATACAGAAATTTGAGGTTATGCACTCGAGTGATAAAAATAATAAATAAAACGAAGTTATAAAACTGTTTGCTATTTGAAGGGTGAAATAATTTAGTTCTCTTATTTCACCTGTTTCCTTTAATCGACGTATTATTTACCTGACGGGTGAAATAATATAGTTTTTTTTATTTCGCCCGTCTTTAGTAATCGCATATTTTTTCTAACGGGCGAAATAAACAATTTCTCTTATTTCGCCCGTCTTTTATATTTTCACTGACGGGCGAAATAAACAATTTCTCTTATTTCGCCCGTCTTTTATCCCATACATTTTCAATGACGGGCGAACTAAACTATTTTCCTTATTTCGCCCGTTGACGGGCGAAATAGCCACTTCGAAATAAATATAGCCGACTGTCAAATGAAACACGATTGCAATTTTCTTAAAAAATAAATTAGCGTGCGTACTTTCGACCGTATATAAAGAAAAATAGTATACATTACAAGGGCAGAAATTCGAAAGCCCTAAACTACGCGATGATAAAAAAAAATTTCGCGCAGTGCAAGAATTTCAAACTTTCTGCCTTTACTATTAGTGAAGAGAAATCAAAGTTATCTATTTTTTAATTAATATTGTTTATAACAATTTAAATACATTATTTAATGATGTATTAATTGTCTGGTGGTCATATTGGATTAATTTGAACTGATTTATATCATATGTGCAGCAACGGAATAAAAAAATTAACGTCCTTTTTTAAAAAATTGTATTAATTTGTTAACTTTGATAAAAAAAATAAATTATAAACAATTAATATCTCAAAAATCAGCCTACACTGAGAAAAATAAACATAACTGGGTACTGTCCAGACAGGAATGATCCCTGTCCAAAAAATTTTTTTCGTTTAGACAGTACTCTTTGCTTTCTGGACAGGAACCCCTTAGTAATGTCTTAGACATTAATAAAACAGACAGTAATGTACAATGTCTGGACAGGAACCACTCCTGCTGCCCAGTAAGAAACGAAAAATTGAAAAGTATTAAAAAGATTCTATTCTTTTGAATGCCATTTCTGTCCAATACTTTTCTATCCAGTGAGAGCAATAAGAAAAGTAACGATATCAATCCTCTTGAATACCCAGTAAGAAAGCAAAGATTAAGAAGCATTAAAAAAATTCTATCCTTTTGAATACCATTTCTGTCCTATCTTCTGAATTCCGCGACAGTAGTATAATAATATAATACTAATATTGTTGACATATAGAATGTTCAATTACTTTCAAATAACTGCACTCATGACTTTATTTGCTATTTAAAAAAGGAATAATTATTAAATTATCAGTTAAGAGGGTTAAAAGTGTTTAAAGGTCTCTGAAATTTTTAGGTTATGATTTATTGTCTAACAGAATAACGGCCCTGACTCGTTTAAATGACGTAAAATTGGTAAACAATCAATTTTTCAGCAAGTTTTTCTTTGAACACATACACTTTTTACAAAATCTGCCACTGTATGTATCTTATAAATTACAAAAATCCAGAAGATTGCTTGAATGCATGCAGAAACGCGGTTCCAATGAAAAATTGAAAAGTGATGTAATGACAGGCTGTAATAATTTCGGATGGGATTGGAAAGCATTCAGAAAAAAATGTTGTCTTTGTTAACAATTACAAACAGAATTGAATAGCATTCATTTTTAGACGAAACGTGGTCCTATCATGGTATAGAAAAGTATTGGACAGAAATGGCATTCAAAAGTATTGGATAATTTCTACTACACCATACAGAGTTTGAATTATTTCAATCCTTTTCAATTCCTCGCTTCTTACTGGGTGTCTAGACCTAAATGTCAATTCGCCGCATTAAAACAAAACAGTGTACATACATATGTACATATAATTATCATTGAAAATATTTAACCTTAAATCATCTTAGATTTTATTTTAATAAAAAACGATTTTATAACTGTGTCAATCCATTTTATTTCAACTAAAGTGGTCGCCGACTAATTTTAAAAAATTGTAATATTGTGCAGAAATGATTTTAATGTTATCAAAGTCACAAAATGAAAAGATTTTTTCAAAAATATGTTATATCTTTATAATTTTTTTTCAGTATAAAATAATTTAATAGGCATACAATTTATTACAAAAATTATTGGTATATGTTAAGAATGTCTAAATTTATTATTATAAACTGATGTAAGTATTTAAAAACATAAAATAATAAATAAAATATTATCCTAATGTTCATCAGTAAAGTAACCTAATTTTGCGATTTTTATTAACAAATAATGGGGAAATGGCATTATAAAATTAAGTAATTACTTACGGAATATTAAGAATTTGTGATGAATTTTCAGTTTTTATTTAGTTTTCTTCCATTGTCTTGTCAAATATAAAATATATGTAAAATAAAATTTCCACTTTGCCAATTTTCACGCGATTTTTAAATGCGTCTAATTTCTCTTGAGAAGTTTGAAAAAATGTGTCTCTTTTAGGAATAATTATTCGGAAAAATTATATTTTAAAAATAGTACGTTTTTAAAGGTTAATGAATGTAATTTTTATAAAGTTATTGTTAGATAAGCATTGATAATAATATGTGAGAGTGCTGTATTGTGTTTACATGTGTGTGTTGTGATTGTGTGAGTAATGAGTAATGAGAACGATGACTGAAAGTACGAAAACGTAGGACAGTTCGACTTGAGCCTTGGCTCCAATAACTTATTATATATTCATTCTCGCAGTTATAAAGATTATAATAAATTCTCGAGATTCCTATGTGTTTTATTGCGTTTCCCTCTGATTGCATCCTGACATCTCTTACATAGTATATTAAGCAACAAGAGGAGAAAGGCAGCCATTTCTTTACGGTGATTTTTGTGACACGAGTGGAGGTCGAGGGCGCCGTAGGCGCCCCGAGACCTCCACTCGTGTCACAAAAATCATCGTAAAGAAATTGGCTGCCTTTATTCTCGTGTTACTTACGATATTTTTTATTCCTAATGCACAAAAGCGGCGATTTCAGATAGCAGACGACAGGGAGTAAAAGTCATTCACTTGTTCGATTTGTATGAAAATGGCGGCCGTCTTCTCCCTTGGGCAAGAAAAATGCATGTGAACAGCTAATTTTCTTGCCCTTGGGAGAACACGGCCGCCATTTTCATACGATCGAAGAAATGAATGACTTTCCTCCCTGTCGACTGCTATCAGAAAGCGCCGTTTTTGTGCATGTGGGATAAAAAATATATTAAACCAACTTCAACTTAAAAGATGTTATATTTATTAACCTTTAAGGGGAGGGTATAGTATTTTAGCTTTTATTTTTTTATTTTAATCTACTATATTTCAAGAGTATTGTGTGAAAATTTGAAGCAGATCCGAGCAAAACTGACGGATGATCCAGCTTCGACTTACACCTAGTGAGAAATTGCCAATAGACTTTAATCGGTCCAATATCGGTCCAATATTGGTTGCCGTGCTGGGCGCCGACTGACTCCCAATATTGGACCAATATGGGCTGATGCTTGGGATGTAACGGGTTCGCCAAGCATCGGTTGTTAATATTGGTCCAATATTGGCCGAATATTGGCAACCAAGAGAAAAAATTTTTTTAAATAAATTTTTTTAATTAAATAATAATAATAAAAAATTAAAGTTTATAATTTTTGTTTAATACATTTATTTGTTTAATTATTTATTTTTAATAATTCATGTAAATAATAAATAATTTATTATTTATAAATTAAAATTATTTAAAAATGCAGCAACTATTAGGAAATAGCATTCTGCACGTAAACTGCGGGTATAATAAGGCCGTCGGTAAAGCGATTTAGCAGTTTACGTGACAATTCTTATCTCTGCCGCAAGAGGGACGCTGTAACCGTTCTCGCAACTGACACGGCGGCTCCAGTGTATATAACTATCGAGAGATTCGTCGCGAGACCAGAGTATATCTGCGAATCTGTTTAATGACGCGGATATCTCTTGCCTATCATCTGCGAATCTATTTAATGACGCGGATATCTCTCGCCTATCATTGATTTTTCAATACTAGATTTTTTTTGCAGAATGCTATTTCCTAATAGTTGCTGCATTTTTAAATAATTATAATTTATAAATAATAAATTATTTATTATTTACATGAATTATTAAAAATAAATAATTAAACAAATAAATATATTAAACAAAAATTATAAACATTAATTTTTTATTATTATTATTTAATTAAAAAAATTTATTTAAACAAAATTTTTTCTCTTGGTTGCCAATATTCGGCCAATATTGGACTAATATTAACAACCGATGCTTGGCGAACCCGTTACATCCCAAGCATCAGCCCATATTGGTCCAATATTGGGAGCCTTTATTGGACCGATGATTGGTCTCTTGGCTCCCAATATTGGACCGATATTGGACCGGTAATAAATTTCTCACTGGGCAGTGAACACCGAAAAATGGTTTTTTGAAGGCGTCTTCGGAAATCGCGTGCCAATCAGTTCCTTCTCATCATATAGCTTTCAAATTTTGACTAAAATTATCTTTTAATGATGTACTATAAATGTAAAATTTGTCCAGTACACTGGCTCTAACCAGAGCGCCAAAAAAATCACGAAAACATGCCATTTTTTCACAGAATTAACTATACCCTTTCCGTAAACCGTTTTTCCCACACTTGCTGTTTTTAAAGTCGGTGTTCACTGTCACTCAAAATCTACTGCACCGATTCTTTTGAAATTTGGTATATTTTTTATACACATAAATGGCGAGCCGGCGAGATAACGCTGTCGAGTTTTTATTTTTTTGTTAATTATTACTCATTTTACAATAACAAATGTGTTGACATTTTATAGCAAAAATCGATTTTTTGACTTCAAAGTGGTGCCAAAAATCCAAAAATAAAAAAAAAAATAAAAACTCGACAGCGTTACCTCGGGACACTCATCAGTTAACAAAAAAATCTTGGGTTTTTGAATTCAGATGATCCAGCTTCGACTTACAGTGAACACCGAAAAATGGTTTTTTTGAAGGCGTCGTCGGAAATCGCGTGCCAATCAGTTCCTTCTCATCATATAGCTTTCAAATTTTGACTAAATTATCTTTAAATGATGTACTATAAATGTAAAATTCGTCCAATACACTGGCTCTAACCAGAGCGCCAAAAAAATCACGAAAACATGCCATTTTTCAGAGAATTAACTATACCCTCCCCTTAAAAAACATACTATTTTCAAAAAGTTTTTAATTTTTAATGTGGACCCGGGACCAAAGTGAAAGTTATAGTGTGCGTTTAATTAGTAATAATTTAATTATTCCTGAAAAGTCCCATATTTTTCCGATTTTCTCTAAATAAGTTAGACGCATTTGGAAAACGTGAAAATGGGACAAAGTAGCAATTTTATTTTACGAAATTTTTTATGTGACGAGACATTGGGAGAAAACTTTAAATAAAAACTGAAAGTTCATCACAAATTCTTAATATTCAATAAGTAATTACTTATAATTTTATAATCCCATTTTCCAATTATTCGTTAATAAAAATCGTAAAATTAGGTTACTTTACTGATGAACTTTGAAATAGTATTTTATTTATTATTTTATATTTTTAAATGCTTTTATCAATTTATAATAATAAATTTAGGCATTTTTTAATAAAATAAAATCTAAGATGATTTAAGGTTTAATATTTTGAATGATATAATTATATGTATGTATGTACACTGTTTTCTTTAATGTGGCTAGTTGACATTTAGGTCTGGGCAGGAATGGTTCCTGTCCAGAGACCATCCCAAGTAGAAATGTAATACTGGCATAGTACTGACCCAGTACTGACTGACAGTATAACAGTACTGACTCCAGTACTAAATCAGTACCGGGAAGTCCCTGGCTGGTAACGCTGTCCAGTACTGATGTTTTACCAGCAGTCAGTACTAAGTCAGTATTAAAATATCACTGGCAGAACACCGCTTAATTACTGATTTGCAGGTAAAATTTAACAAATTTGGAAAATGCTGTAACGCGTTCTCTAAAACAAAATTTACCTTTAGAAGCTTATATTAATTTGTTATTTAATTATTAAAGAATAGGGAGTAATTTATTGAAGACTAATAATTATTATTAATATTTCTGTAGTAAATAAACTTTTATGAGTAAGTAACAATAAAAATGTAAATAATTAGCAAAATTGCTTTTATTGAAATAAGTTTTTTCTTTTTTTCACTATTTTATACAATTTTATTTATTTTAACTAATTACTAAATTATTATTATTAGGTATTGTTTATAATTATTTAAATTTATATTTTATGTAACACTGATGAGAATTATATACTAAACACTTAGAAACTAAGACGGAAAAATATCGCACGCACGGGGAATCGAACCCTAGACCTCGAGGACGCAAGTCGAATACACTAACTGCACAGCCACGCAAGCTTGGAAGTGATTTTACTTAAACTTCCTTTTGAATTATAGCAAGGATATATACAGTGCTATAATAAAGAACTCACTGTATATTATATTTATTTAAAGAAAAATTATTATAAATATATGTTTTATATATTTATACACATTTTAACAAGACGTTATATATTAATTAATAGGTATAGCATAAAAATATGATAAAAATTATTAATTCAATTATTTATTAATTATTATTTATTTAATATTTTTAAATTATTAAATTATTTATTATTTATAATTTAATTATTTATTAAAATAATAATAAAAAATATATATTTGGGGCATTCCAGGCCAAATCGGAAATTATTTTGCTTTTGCATCTCAAATTTTTTTTAAACATTTTCTTTCTTTTAGTACTCTTTGAAATGAGCTACCTTGATTTTTTTCAAATTTTTTCATAAAGCGGTTCAAAAGATACAAATTTTTGAAAAATGACGTTTTTTACGTAAATTTTTGTTTTAAATGCTTATAACTCAGTCAAAAATTGATCAAATTGAACGTTATTATAATGAAAAGTTTTGTTTTCACGCGTACTTTTTAATAAACATATTTTTTAAAAAATTTAAAATAATTTACGATAAGATTTTAAAATTTTTTAAATAAAATTTTATTTTTAACAATGTATGTATCAATCAATTTCTTTCAAAATTTTTTGTGAGAAACTAGCGCTAAATTAACCATTTTTAAGCCTTGTCCGATCGTGGGCAAACGATGGGATCTATTTATTTAAAAAATTTTTATTTTTATATACGCAGTGGTGGCCAATGATTAACTTGCTATTTAACAAAATCACACAAATTTTTCACAGCAAATGTGTTTTCAGACTGAGTCTCTCCAAACTTAACCTTCTTTCTGTGTAAAATTGTGATTTGGTCAAATAAAAAGTTAGGCCTACCGTTTTCACTGTGTATATAAAAATTAAAAAATTTTAAATAAATAGATTCCATCGTTTGCCCACGATCGGACAAGGCTTAAAAATTGTTAATTTAGTGCTAGTTTCTTACAAAAAATTTTGAAAAAAAATTGTTCGATACATACATTGTTAAAAATGAAATTTTATTTTAAAAATTTGTAAATCTTATCGTAAATTATTTTAAATTTTTTTAAAACTATTTTTATTAAAGACTACGCGTGAAAAAAAAACTTTTCATTATAATAACGTCGAATTTGATCAATTTTTAAACGAGTTATTAGCATTTAAAAGAAAAATTTACGTAAAAAACGTCATTTTTCAAAAATCTGTATCTCCTGAACCACTTTATGAAAAAATTTGAAAAAAATCAAGGTAGCTGATTTCAAAGAATACTAAAAGAAAAAAAATGTTTAAAAAAATTTTGAGATGCAAAAGCAAAATAATTTCCGATTTGGCCTGGAATGCCCCATTTATAGGGGAGTATAGTCGAGGTTGGACCACTGTCTAGGTAGGCCATTCGCGTTTTTTTGTCAAGTTCACTAGCGCCACCTACGCGCATGCTTGTCGAAGCTTGTCTTAGTAAAACCTAACTTTTTGTTCAATTACATTTTCGGAGAATCGAAAATTGTGTTTTCTGTGACGTCGGTACAAAAAAAGCTCAAAAAAAGTTTTGTGCATCATATGAAAAATAATTAATAAAAGATAAAAAAAATTAAATCGTCAAGGCAAGCATGCAGAAATTTTGTGGGACTCATTGTTGAAAGAAAATCAAAGTGAAAAATCGAATCTTGAAACGTATTTCTTTCTGGTTACAACAATTCGGTAATGTTACTTTCTGTCAAGGTCGGCCACTTTGTGTTTAAAATGCGCAAAGATGAGGACGAGCTACTTCATTTGCAAAAACTGCAATTCTGTATAACTCATAATATAATTGATCATCCTATTAACATTTTTATTTAATTTTATTAATGTTTCAGTGCAAAATTTTTTTTATTTATATTTATTTTTTTATATTGTTTATTTTTGTTATTTTGTTATTTCATTAAGTTACAAACTGTAAACAATAAAGAATCAATTTTCCGTAACTCTAAACATGTTATTTTATTTTTTTACGATTAATGCCCTTTGAATTTTAAACATTAACAACCTTGACTGTAAGGACCAACCTGGACTACAAATTTTTTTTTTTAATCTTTATAACTTTTTTATTTTAAAACCAATCAATTTACTTTCTTCAGAAAAGATGTTCCTATTAAACAGGACTTTCCAACCATATACTTCAATTGTCCAAATTCATTTTTAAAAAAAAGATATAAACAAAAGTCAAAAAGGGGGCCGACCTCGACTATGTTCCCCTACATTTTTAAAAAATTAAAAAAATTTTATTATTAATAATACATAATAGTAAAAAAATTAATAAATAATAATTTATTATTATTATGATATACAGTGAGTTCTCGCGAGTCCTTCAATTCTCGAAAATTTTCAAGATCATAAAACTCACGAGTCGTTCAACGCATAAACCACGCCTCCAAGGCGATTTCAGGGATGTGTGAAACATATTTATCGCCCCGAAAGACACAATATTCAATGGCTTTGGTCCGTTTAAATTACGCAGCACTGAGCACCAGCGCGCGCATACCAGAAATTGAACGACTCGTGAATCGGACACTGATCAGCTGTTGAACGACTGACGAGTTTGAACGACTCGTGAGTTGAACGACTCGCGAGAACTCACTGTATCCGGATTCCAATTATCCGGACGTCCGATTAACCGGATTGTCGATTTAAGGGGAGGTTCCCATTGCGGGAGTCAAAAAAATTGATTTCTTTTTTATTGTATTTTTTTAAAGCTATATATATGTAGAATATGTGTGTATAGCGATTTTTTGATCCGAAGAATATTTTCGTTTTTATGGAGTCTTGAACTCACCGCCGTCCCGAGCACTGAGTAACAAATGTCAGGCAAATCGAATCAATTTTTAAAAATTTTGCAAATCTGACCTCAGAATCGTAAAGAGCGACCCTAAATACCTATAGATATTTATCATATACGCAAATTGAACAAAGAATTGCAAAGAATAAAATTATTGCACAAAAATGTTTCTCAAACTTTAAACGCGGTTTTCTCGAAACAAGATTTTTCAAACTGGTGGGCATCGTAGCGTCTAAACTATTTAATCAATCAACTTCGGGTTTGCGGCTAATTAAAGGTAACTAAATTCTACTGGGGTTATACCTATAATATGATAAAATTGTTAACAATAGAGATTTTTACAAGAGGTCAAATATGGAAAAATAATGCAAAAACGCAGTTTTTTTAAAAATGTGTTCGCCATTTGACATTTTATTAACTTTTTAACTATTTTTTAGGTATAACCTATTCTTTAGGATGTCACCTTTATAAAAATTTTTGAGTTTTTGTTTTAGACTAAAAATTGCGCAGTATAGAATGCCCACCGTTTTCCCTATTTAATAAAACATTATTTTCTAGATGCGCCATATTGGCCGCCATTTTGCATTTTTTTTTAAAATGAAATATATATTTTAAAAGTTCAAGAAAGTATCTTTATTTAGAAAAAAAAATTACATCGTTAAGTCATAGCCGTTCCTCGCAAAAAATTGTCAAAGTTTGTGTTTATTTTGGCCTCCGCAATGAGAACCTCCCCTTAAAGAAAAACAGTTCTGCGGTTTTGAAGTTTGCTTCTGATTTGGAATGTACGGATAGAAACCCGTTTAGAAAAATTATGGAAACCTCTCAAAATAAAGAACTTGAAGCGTCAATGTTTAAATGGTTTTTGCAGCAGCGTTTTAAATAGCAGATTGAAATCTTATTACTCAAAATATATAAATCTTATGCTCATTTCGATTATCCGGATTTTCGCTTATCCGGATCGGGTCTGGTCCCAATTGATCCGGATAATTGGAATTCTACTGTATAGAAAATATTAAAAGTATATACCAATGCTTAAAATCTCTAGTTACGGCACTGAACTGAAACATAATTATGTGCAGTGGTTATTAATTCTCAGTATCCATTGCGTTGAACGGCCGAGTGCGTTAAGCGGTGCGACTTTAGTCCAGCGGGACCCGGGTTTGCTCCCCGTTTTACCCCCCAAGATTTTTTCGGTGAAATTTCGTTATCGTTTTAAGGTTTATATAGATTATAATTGTTTATACTAATAAAACATATTTGTTTCAGTGTTATTGTTAATAATAGTGCATTAAAAAAAAAAAATTAAAAAAAAAAATTTTTTTTTTAATTGAATTAAAAATCAAAAGGTAATGTAGAAAATTACATGTAATAATTTACTATTTAAATTATTTTTATATAATAATTCAACTAATTAATTAAAAATTATAAAATATTACATAATTTTTTATTCTATTCCATTTATTATGTATATATTATAATGGATACAGAAATTTTCCAAAAATATTTTTTATTGAATTTCTTTGGTGCTAAATAGAAATTTTATATTAATTGCATGAAATAAATGTGTTAACTACAGTAAATCTTAATATTAAACAAATTTTCAGTATTTTAAAAGAATTAATTTGTCTAGTTTTTCTACAGAACCGTTGACCAGAATTTATAAAGTTGGGCTAGATAATAACTTGATAAAAAAAGCGTGACACTCCATTCCAGTTATTAGCCAGTTGGCTTGTAAAGTAACTAGACAATTTCAAGCGCGACTGGACAGTTCCTTTATAATAACTAGGACAAATTTCTACTATAGGGTATAGGGGGAACGGGACATAATGACTAAGGGGCGTAATGAATAATTGTTCTTTGTTTTAAATTAAAGGGGAATAAATTCTTAAGACATCCCTCTACACTGAGAAAAATAAACATAACTGGGTACTGCCCGGACAGGAATGATCTCTGTCCAAAAATTTTTTTTCGTTTAGACAGTACTCTATCCCAAGTAGAAATGTCCGGAGTGATGACGGAGTTAAACACCGGCATGGTACTGACTCAGTACTGACCGTCGGTACTGACTTTCGGAACCCGATCAGTACTGGGAGTATATTGACTCCAAAACCAAATCAGTAATACGTCGGAGTTAAAAAGTATTAAAATGAGTACTAGCAGAAAACTGACATAACACCAAGTCAGTACTGCGAAGGAGTTAAAAAACAAAAAAATTTGTTATAATGGTATTAAACTGGTCACTATTGATAACAACATTGTTTTAATTATTAACTATTAAAATATTTTCCAAGATTTTTAAAAACATTATTCATCAACAATAACGTCAAACACTTAATTAATATATTATTAATTATTAGGGGAGAGTGGGGCAAACCGGCCCGGTGGGTAAACCGGTCAGGTGTCAATATCTCCGAAATGGCGAAATTGTCAAAAGTGCTATTTAGAAATTTGAAACAACCATGTATACCTTATTTTTTCAATTTGACAATTTTTACTTTTGTTTGTGCAACGCTGGGAGCAAAAGTTTTTTTTTAGTTTTTTTCTACACTTTTACGAATTTTTTTCTTAAGGAAATTCTGAGGAAATCGTGTAATATTTCCAAATATTAGGTCTTAGGTTTTGAAGGTACACACCTCAGGAATATTTACCACCAAAAACTTTGATGAATTTGCAAAGCGTTTCTTTTAAAAAAATATTTATTCTTAAAATGAGCCTGTGGGGCAAAGCGGACAGTTTTCGGTGGGGCAAACCGGCCATAGGAAAGTTTCATTGTATAAGAGTTTCAAGAAAATTATTATTAATTAGAATGTTTTTTTCATTAAAATATTTACTTTTAATGAAAAATAATTATCTTCTAATGATAATTAGACCCTTTAATATTGTTTCTCTGATAATTTCAAACATTTTTTTTTGTTTTTTAAAAAAATTATTTATTTAATTAAAATTTAAATTAATTTAATTTAAATTAATTAATTAATTAATTTTAAATTTTTTTTAAATTAAGCATTGTTCGCATGTTGTTATTGTAGATTATAAAAATGCAATATTATAGATAAAAAACGTAGGTGGCCGGTTTACCCCAGGGGGTGGGGCAAACCGGCCCGTTTGCAAATTTTTTTAAAGTTAACACAGTAATTAAACAATAAAAGATAAAGTATAGGTGCCTCTGGGAAAAAGTTGCGCAATTAAATGATCTTTCAAACAAGCCATCGAAAAATGAAATCAGTTGATTCGTTTAGTCACAAGAGTGAAAAAACCGTAGGTATGGCCGGTTTGCCCCACTCTCCCCTAATTAATAGGTACAGTGAGTTCTCGCGAGTCGTTCAACTGACGAGTCGTTCAAACTCGTCAGTCGTTCAACAGCTGATCAGTGTGGAATTCACGAGTCGATCAATTTCTGGTATGCGCGCGCTGGTGCTCAGTGCTGCGTAATTTAAACGGACCAAAGCCATTGAATATTGTGTCTTTCGGGGCGATAAATATGTTTCACACATCCCTGAAATCGCCTTGGAGGCGTGGTTTATGCGTCAAACGACTCGTGAGTTTTATGATCTTGAAAATTTTCGAGAATTGAACGACTCGCGAGAACAGACAGATCGACAGACAGACACTTCTCTAAAAACCATTTTGTTGGAATCAGGGGGTCATGAAACGTGAAGATTTATCAAAATTAGAAATTTCTCAAAATCGCACAAATCCAAGACTTTCATTTTTGATGAGAATGTAATATAATAATATAAATAATTTAAATATTTTTAAAATACTCTGCGAAAATATTACCAGTATACTAGTACTTTTAAATACAATTATTTATTTTAGATTTTGCAACTTTGGGAAAATAGGAAGGGCCACTTCAGGAATTTTTACTCAATATTAAATAGATTTTTCAATTTATTTCTATTACATGGTCTATTTTCATTGTTGTAGATATAATTTGATGTTAGTTTTGTCAAGTCCAATAATTAAAATACAAAATATGTTCGCGCATGTTCGGGGCTACCAGACAAATTGTTGAAGGTTGATATTTTAATAGGGGAGACTAGATGCGGTTGTTACGCTGTGCAGTTGTTACAAATGGAATATCTCAGAAACAGTGAATTATAGAGATGGGGTTCCCAAAGGAGAAATGTTTAATTTATATGTATGAACTTTCTGCAATATGTTTAAAAATTATATGCAAGCTTTACAAGTAAAAAAAATAGGCACATTGGTTTTTAGAGGCCAAAAGTAAATATTTCTCTGCTTGATATTTTTAAAATAATTAATAGACCTTTATACTTAACAAAGTAAATTTTTTAATTTGATTTTTATGAGGATTAAGCTTTAAGAAACTGCCTTAGTTGTCCACATTTAGTGTATACTTTTTTAATAAAGTGATTAATTGTAAAAAATGTAGGGGAGATTGGGGTATTGTGGGCCACACTTTTTCTTAGCTCAATATCTTACAAAAAATTTCTTTTTTTAATTTTAAAATTTTTCGTGTCAGTAGGAGGTCTAAACTATCATATATCATAGTCAGTTTACCAAAATTATCACTTATCTAAAAAAATTTCAGTTTTTCCAAAGAGTGCACTTTTATGATTTTTAAAAATGTTGGGGAATTGTGGGCCACTGCCTAAATTAAGTTCAAAATCAAAAATAACGATGAAATATATTTATTAAATTGTTAGAAATATTAAAAATGTTATAAATGTTTAATTATTAGTTTAAAATTAAAAAAGAAAAAGTAAGAAAATGAAATTAATCGGAATCACAATTTGGACAAGTAAAAATAGGCTCAATTAATTACACATTTTAAGTGAACAGCTCTATCCCTTGAATCGCAATGAATATAATTGTTTTGTTAAATTACTATATCTATGAGTGTTTTTAATAATATTTGCAATTAAATCGCCAAAAACAAGCAACAAATAGTTCCCTAAAAAAAGTGGCCCACAATTCCCCAAATGCTTCATTTTACAAAAAGCTTTGTATTATTTATTCATTTTAATTTAATAAAAAATTTCTTTTTGGAGTCAAAGTACCAATGACACACAATAATTAAAAACATATAATTAATAATTAATTCTTGAAAATCCTTGTAAAAAAATAAAAATATGAAGGCCCAAAATAAATATTTAAATGCAATTTTTCAGGTGATTTTTGTTAACTGTTTGTAGGTAACAACCGTCATTCACTTTGTGCAGTTGCTACAATTTACGCGCTGTCACTCAAATGCTTCTAGTTAATTAAATAATAGATATAGAGCTAAATCAATTATGGCCTTTTAAAACTAGATAATATACCTTTGATTTAACTGTATGACCAAACAAATTGGAGTTAAACTCTATTCACTGTAACTGATTTTATCAAAATTGTAACAACTGCACCTAGTCTCACCTACTCATATTTTTCCTTATTTTTTCGCTAAAATATTTGATTATTTTACAAATAAATTTATGCTGAAGGTTGAAAGAAGCATTCTGTTTGACATAAAAAAAAATAATTAATACAGTGAGTTCTCGCGAGTCGTTCAATTCTCGAAAATTTTTAAGATCATAAAACTCACGAGTCGTTCAACGCATAAGCCACGCCTCCAAGGCGATTTCAGGAATGTGTGAAACATATTTATCGCCCCGAAAGACACAATATTCAATGACTTTGGTCCGTTTAAATTACACAGCACTGAGCACCGGCGCGCGCATGCTAGAAATTGAACGACTCGTGAATCGGACACTGATCAGCTGTTGAACGACTGGCGAGTTTGAACGACTCGTGAGTTGAACGACTCGCGAGAACTCACTGTATTCCAAAAATATGAACACAAATTATTCACCAAAAAGCTTAAGTGTCCGGGGCTACCCGAATCTCCCCTATACGACTTAAAATCATTAACAAGAAAAATTATTTTCTATATTGTTATCAATTTTCTGTACATAAATTTAAAAATATTCTTTTACTTAATGCTGAATATTATGATTATTTCAACCATTTATAATATTATTTATTTTTTTAATATAAGCTTTATCAGGGTGACCACCAAAACTCGTGAATAAAATTCACGTCTATTTCCCGGTTTTTTAAAGGTTTCAAGGAAATTTTCAAGGTTTTTTTGTTGGTTCAAATTTTACTATAGTAATACTTAAAAAATTCAACTACTTCCACATTTTTTATTATTTTTTATTGTCGAATTCTTGATAGGCTTTTCTTACGATTCTGAACAATCAATCGTATAGATTTTAAAAAATTCAGGGTTGCCACAAATATTTAATTTTATTTTTCCCTGACTTTTCCCTGATTTCCAGACAAAATTTTCACTTTTTCCTGACCATAAAGAATATTCTGATTCACTCTAAAAATTATTAGATACTCAAAAAAAACATTCTATTACATTTATTTACGAATTTCTTAAATTGTAAAATTATTCGCAAACATCAATAACTACATTTTTAAATAAGCATTTAATTATTATTTTTCCATAGGAATTAAAATTCTTCAAAACATTCAAATTCAAACAGTTTTAAAATTCAACAACTTATAAGAATATTATTATAAAACATAAAGATATCTTCATATTTTATAAAAATTTTAATTTACATAAAATTTTACAAAAAAAATTAAATTATTTACAAAAATTATAATAAAATTCGTTGCAAGAATTCAATTATTTTCATAAATAATAAAATTCTTCACATGGTTTCAATTATTTTTAAAACAATTTTTAATAAATTTCTTGCAAAATAAAATTATCTTTAAAAATTTTTTGCAAGAATTAAATTAGGTACATTTCACAAATAATGAAATTCTTCGCTGAAATTCAAAAATTTTCAAAATATACATTTTTAATACAAGTTGTCAAAAGAATATGATTATTTAAATAAAATTTAATAAAATTCGTTGCATAAATTCAATTATTTTTACAAGTAATAAAATTTTTCACATGAATTCAATTATTTTAAAAAAATTGATAAAATTCGTTGTAAGAAATCCATTATTTTCATAAATTAAAAAATTTTCTGAGGATTTCAATTATTTATAATACAATTTAAAGTAAATTCCTAGAGAAATGGAATTATTCTCTTAATTTTTTTGTAAGAATTTAATTACATTTCACGAATATAATAAGATTCTTCGTTGAAATTAAAATATTTTCACAATCTATACTTTTTTTATAAAAATTCTCAAAAGAATTCAATAAAAAAAAAAAAAAAAAAAAAAAAAAAAAAAAAATTTTTAAAAAAATGTAATAAAATTCGATGCAGGAATTCAATTATTTTTATAAATAATAAGATTCTTTACATTATTTCAATTATTTAAAAAAAAATTTGAAAAAATTCATTGCAAGAATTCAATTACTTTCATAAATTAATAAAATATTCTTCACAGGATTTCAATTATTTTTAATACAATTTTAAGTAAATTTTTCGAAAAATGTCACTATTTTCAAACATTTTGTTAAAATTCTTCGAAAGAATTCAATTATGTATTTTATCAATTATGTATTTTTAAAAATTCATGCTACAAAGCTTTTAATATTCAATTATTATCCAAAATTTTAACTAATATTCATTTTCAAATCAATTTTTATTGGAAAATTCTACAAGAATGAAATTATTTAAATACAAAAATAAATAATTTATTGAATAAATGAATGTTTTTCGAAACTAAATTATCATAAAGAAAACAAATCAACAAATTTGATTTTTTTCGAGAAATTTTAATAACATTTTCAAGAATATTTAAATTTTTCGAGGAATTCAATTAAAATTGTATTAAAAATAATTGAAATTCTATGATGAATTTTATTATTTATGAAAATAATTGAATTTTTGTAAAAAATGTTATTATTTATGAAAATAATTGCATTATTGCAAAGTTTGCTTAGAATTTTATCAACATTTTTTTTAAATAATTGAATTCTTTTGAAAAATTTTATTAAAACTAGATATTGAAAATCATTGAATGGAGAAAATTTTTTTGAAAATAATTGAAATTTTGCAAAGAATTTTATTAAAATTCTTGAAAATAATTGAAATTTGGAAAAGAATTTTATAATTTTTAAATATAATTGAATTTTTATGAGAATTTTTGAACATAATTGAATTGCTGCGAAGAATTTTATTACTTTTGAAAATAATTGAATTTTTGCAATCATTTGTAACTTCTCCAAAATTAAATTTTTTCCAGTTACTTAAATAAAAATCCCTGACTTTTCCCTGAATTCCCTGATTTCCCTGACCTGTGGCAACCCTGAAAAATTTTAGTTTTTTAAAAATATAAAATTTTGAAGTGGCCAAAGAATTTTTTTTCAGTTTTAATAATATATAATACTAAAATTCAAGGTTTTTAAAAAAATTCAAGTCCAATTCACGGTTTTTTCAAGGTTTGACAAAATTCACGTCCATTTCAAGGTTTTCAAGGTTTCAAGGTCCGGTGGCCACCCTGTTTATCATCATTGTTATTTTCATTTCCTAAATATTGATATAAATATTAACATCATAGTAACATTATTAAAATAATCATTATCGTAATCTAATGGTAATTTCTCAAAACAACATATAATTATGTTAACCTTGTTGCCATCATTCTGAACATAAATTGGAAAATATGAGAATGATCATCAGGGCCGTAGCGACGTAGGTGCAGGCGGTGCGGTGCACCGGGCCCCCAGCTGCCAGGGGCCCCCCCCAGGCAGAAAAGTTGGAGGTGTGCCAGCACTAACGACCGGCATGGTATCGAACCGGTTGTAAAGTCGGACATATGCCGGTACCGGCAAAAAGGTACCGGGCCGGATATGAAATAAATACCGGCCCAGTACCGGCCCGGTGGTAAATGTGGATTTCTACCGGTACTGGTAGTGTGTACCGGGCCGGTTGATTAAAAGTATCTGGCCCAGCACCGGCCCGGTACTATAATTTACTTCTTTTTTTATACCGCCCAAGGAGATTTGCCGGTGATAATATTTGTACCGGCCCAGCACCGGCGTATCACCGGCCCGGTACTATAATTTACTTCTGTTTTTATATCGCCGAAGGAGATTTGCCGGTGATAATATTTGTACCGGCCCAGCACCGGCGTATCACCGGCCCGGTACTATAATTTACTTCTGTTTTTATACCGCCGAAGGAGATTTGCCGGTGATAATATTTGTACCGGCCCAGCACCGGCCCAGCACAAAAATTTACTTAATGCTTTCTACTGGCACAGAAGTTTTGCCGACAAAAATATGAGTACTAACCCAGTGTCCTTCCGGTTGTTTGCCAATGTTAAACTATCAGAAAAAGAATTAAAGAAAAGAAAAAAAATTTGAAAATTAATTTATTAATTAATTTATTAATTTAATTATTAATAATAAATTAATTAGTTAGTTGTGCCGGCAATTATATTAATACCGAGTAGGTTGCTTATTGGTGCCGGCCCGGTATTTAACCGGTGAATAGGGCGGTTATTATTATTTATAATTACTATTTTTATTTATTTATTTATTTTTAATAATTTAAATTGAATTAAAATAAATTAGAAAATACAAATACTGGCCCGGTACCGCACCGGTTGAATATTAGTGCCGGCCCGGTACTGCTGCCAGGTGGAATGTCGGTTGGACTTTATAAGCTCACTTTGCATTTGCTTTCCATATGCAGGTTTAGGTTAGCGGATGTGGTGTCGACTTTGCAGCCTTAGGGTCCGGAGTTCAATTCCTCGAGTCTTCAGATTTTTCTATAATTGTTTATGTTTCTCTGTTTCAGCATTTAATATATTTACTGTTTCCAATTTAAAATTAATAACAAGATTGATAATAATAATAATAATTAAACAATTAATCAGACTGAAATATAATTTTTTTAACCGGCCCGGTACCACACCGGTTGTTTTTTAGTGCCGGCCCGGTACTGCGTCAGATATTTATTAGTGCCGGCCCGGTATGGTTGCCGGATACCTACCGAAGTTATCATCCGGCAATTTACCGGTACTGCGCCGGTGGAATGAACAGACTTATGCCGGTACTGGACCAGTACCTAGCCGGTTGTGCAGCCGGTAATAAACCGGCACCAAATGCCTTCCAACAATAACCGGGCCAGTACCGCCCCGGTGGATTATTCGGTACCGGCCCTGTACGTATGCCGGATACCTGCCGCAGTTATCATCCGGCAATTTGCCGGTACCAAGACGGTGAAAATTGCGGTCTTATGCCGGTACCGCCCCGGCACTTATAATCCGCCGTTTGTACCGGGCCGGTACCATCCCGGTCGTCAATTTCTACCTGGGCCGATGCCAAATGACGGAAACCTGGTTCCAGTCATATTTTGCGCAAGCGCAAACATATATGTTTTGGTATCCACTCATATTACACTGAGAAAAGTGGATATTAAAAATCTTAATATACTAGATATTAAGAAAAGATGCTAATGCATATCATCTACACTACCGTCCAAAAGTATCAGCTATCAGGACGATTACATTCGACTCTATAAAAAAACATGCCATCACTTTTTCAATCATATCTCGGAAATAAAAGGAGGTACAAAAAAAACTTAAATACGGTTAGAAAGCTGATTAAATTCTGCGTAAAATAAGCCGTCTTTGAAGTCATTTCGTTAATTATTTTTTAAGTTGTAGAGTGAGAAAGAAATAAAAAATATTATCAAATTTTCTCATTTTTGTCTCTTGACTTCAACTTTTTCAAAAATCTAGAAAAATTTAAATAAAATTTTTCTAAAAACACGGAAATCTTCGTTAGAATTTCAGCTTTAAAATGAGCCTTCGAAAATTAAAAAAGGTTAATCCGTCTTCGATATATCATTAAAAATGTAAAGCTGTGTTTCGACCGATTGGTGCATTGAAATTCAACAGTGACGACTCGATTCTGGCTTCGCGCGGCTGCGAATGAGAGAAAACAGGGACGAATTTTTGCTGGAGAATAATAAATAATGATGTTTCACGAGTAATATAAAGAAACTCAAAAGTTCATCGTTCCCCCGCATGAATTCGTTCCTGTTTTCTCTCTCATTAGCTGCCGCGCGAAGCCACAATCGAGTCGTCACAGTTGAATTTCAATGCACTAATCGGTCGAAACACGGCTTCACATTTTTAATGCTATATCAAAGACGAATTAACCTTTTTTAATTTTCGTAGGCTTATTTTAAAGCTGAAATTTTAACGAAGATTTCTGTGTTTTTAGAAAAATTTTATCTAAATTTTTCTAGATTTTTAAAAAAATTAATATTGTTACCATTATTTTTAGTTGGTATTAATAATAAAATTATAATATCTGTTCCATATTAAAAATATTATTGTCAACCCAAAAAGCACATAATTTTGAGCTCAATATTGCCATAATATTGAATTCAAATATTATGATGATCCCAAATAGCGATCTTCATTAGCATAATTGTGGCACCATGTGCAATAACTGCAGATACGCGCGGTCACATGCGCGTGTTTCACCAGTCAAGTATCAGTGAGTGGCCCAGAGACTCTCACTACTATTTGGCTGGCATCAGGATGTCTAATCGAGAGTAGGTTCCTATTGCTATTGCAAACGGTGTCTCAATTATTATTATTTTTCATATTGCGGTGAGATCACTTTTCTTAACATGATTATCATATTATCATTAAATCTTTATTAAAACCCTTATGATGATTTTCCTCAACAAGGTTATTATGATCTTCTCTATTAAAATTATTTTTCTGACTTTTATTAATATTACATTAATATCAGCTATATTCAACACCAGAACTATTATAATCTTCAACATATATTCCTTAGAATCCTTCTTATGAGTTGAATACTATTCGTCAAAATCAATTATGCAATTCAAAATTATTATTTTCATGACAAGGACAATAATAATGGAATAATAATCTTATACTGTGACCATCTTCCGAAACTTAATCTTCATCAACATCACGGTCACCGTATGATGATAAGCAATTTAAGAAATATCCCCGGGCTTAACGAATCGTGACTCCATTCCTGTTAAACTTTCCCTTTACCTACTTCCCCTCGCCACCGAGTCTCACATTATACGTATCCTGATATTCTTGTACCATGGATATAGCGCAACACACACACACCACAAAACGAATGGACTCTCTCAGTAGCTGGTGCTATAGAATCGTTGTGATTACAGCACAGGCGCAGTGTCGTGGTGAGCCATCAGCCGAGAAACATCAATGGATAGTCATAGAATAAGATGGCAGACTGCGAGTCGGAAGTGCAGCCTCGAACGCCAGTGACCAACATTGACGGAATGAATACAACAGTGACGATGGTCAACAATGGCCGTGTGCCTCAACACTCTGTCAACAACACCTCGGATCCAATAGGACAGGGACCAAGGTGCGTCACAATTTACAAGACTGAAACCGGGTTTGGGTTCAATGTACGCGGCCAGGTCAGTGAGGGTGGACAACTAAGGAGCATCAACGGGGAACTCTATGCACCACTTCAACATGTCAGTGCCGTTTTAGCTCAAGGTGCTGCTGAAAAGGCCGGTGTTCGCAAGGGCGATCGCATTCTAGAAGTGTGAGTAAACCTGTTTCTTTTTTTTTCTTCTACTTCATCATCATCATCATCGTCTTCTTCTTCTTCTTCCTCTTCACAACAAATCAATTCTTCTCCTCTCCTTAAAAAAATTCCCTTTTATCCTGAGAATTTTCGACAATACCATCACATTCGTACATATCTTATAGACGTTTCCTTATCATCAAATTACTAATTCATTAATAATTTAAATCAATGGAATTACCATCTTGAGAGAATAAATGCAACACTGTGGCTAACATTGCAAAAAAAAAATTGATTTGGTTGTGTGTAGAATGCTTATGTAGAGCTCTTTGCCAATTATTCAAAGACATAGAGAGAGAGAGAGAGAGAGAAAATTGATTGTTCGAAAATAGGCTCTGGAATTTAGCTTCTTTATTTGTTTGGTCTTCTTTAATCTTTTTTGATGGACTTGCAACTTAATCATAATCTTGTATTATTATATTCATAAAATTGTTCTTGCTATTGTTGTTCGCGGGTCAAGGGGTAATTGATCATAAAAAACGCTTAAGTTCAATTTTTCAATAGTTTATAATGACGTCTAGGAATAAAAAAACGTACTTCAAAATATGGAGAAATTTTAACATTCCTGGATTTTTTTTATGTCATTATCTAAACGTATAGAAAAAATATATTTTTCACCATTCAATGTTGATTTTCAATATTCTTCACTTATAAAAAATTTTTTTTAATGCTCTCTTCTATTTGTTTCCTCTTTTCCTACTTTTTTCACCAAAAGAAAACAACGATTTAACAAATATTAAAAACAAATTGATTAAAACAGAAAATTAAATGCAGAAAAACAAAAGAAAAATTTAATAGAACGATCACGAAAATTTATATATGCGACATTTACCGAATTGGAAATCAATATAGTCGTTTTATGCTTTTCAATGATAAATTATATAAACCACTTTTTAACTTTAAAAAATATATTTTTGTAAACAAAATTTAAAAAGGACAGCAGATAAAAATATTTTTTAATGCTTAATTCTTTTTACTATTTGAATTGTAATTTTTGAAAAAAATGTCTGCTAATTTGTTTATTTTAAAAAATTGGTTTTTTAAAAAAATTAGTATTTGTTCCTTTTTCAATTATCGTTTTATAATAAAAAATCATGTACAGATAAAAATGTTTTATATTCTACGAGTATTGAAGAATTAGTCTACACTTGATTGGATAGTTACGCATTTGCTTTTCCTAAACAATTTCAATTTCCAAAATAAATCTGAGTAGAAATTCTACAATTTGATCTCCAATTAATGGGTCAAAATTAAAATCAATATTTGTTTATCTGTATACATATATAGGCGAAATTAAATTTGTAATTTATACATTATATAGTCTATAAATGTTTCGCTTCATTTTTAGATAAGAAATTTTCGGCAAACATTTATCGCTTAATCATCAAAACACTACAATGTCACAATAAAAGATAAATTTAGCCAGAGCAAATACAACTCTGTAATTAAAAATTCATTACACATTATCAATTTTATTATATGACTGCAATTAGCTATTTATAAAAAAAGACACTTTCTTTTTTTATTATAGCACTTAATCATGTAGTTAATTGATTACAATTTAAATATATTTTAAATTTGGGCAATATTAATTATATATATATTATAATTAGTAATTTATTGTACTATTGATAGTAATTTTTTTTAATATTAATTAACTATTTTAATCTTCGTATTATTCTTTCATTCATTCTGACCGCAGTTTGTGTACAAGCTTTTGTTTTTTTTTAATAATACTAGCAACAATTCGCGCGCGGCTGACTTCTCACTCGCTTTTTGAAGTAAAATTAGCAATTTTAAAAATAAATAGAACTTAAAAATTTTTAATTCAAATTTTTTTTTATAAAAATAAAATATGAATTGGAATATATAGTTTTAATATTATTATAATTATAATAATCACATATTCTGACATAGGAAATTCAGGAAAAAGTCAGGGATTTTTATTAAAAGTACTAAAGAAAATTAAATTTTTAGAATTCATAAAAAAATTCTGAATTTTTGTGTCTTTTTTTACTCATTTATTATAAAATTTCAACGAATTCTAATACAAAATCTTCAATTTGATCAATTTCTGACAAAAATTTCTTTTTAAATAACCCTCACAGCACGGGATATCCCGCGAATATCCCATTTCCATCCCGTGATATCCCTAGGATATCTCACGGGACGGAAATTTGGATATCCCAAGGACATCCACTGGATATCTTTGGGAGATCCATGTAGGCCAGTCGGTGAGTGCAAAAAGTGCACAAAAGTGCAACTGGAAAAGTCTCAATAGTTTCTTGTAGTTTGGGGGCCCCATATAAGAGCCCCATGGTTTGCTCTCGATTTCCGGTTGCAAAAAATAGTGTAAACAATCGTCAAAGTTCGAGAAACGTAGTTTTTCGATGACCCTTGCTTCCGGTTAAATTTTAGAGGAAAAAGTTGTTATTGAAAGTTGTAGAGCCTAAAAATACCTTTCAAATGATTGGTCATACGTTGAAAAAGGTTAATTAGTTTAGTTGCAAATGAATTTAAACCATTAAAAATAGCACTTTTTTAATTGTTTAATAACTTTGTTAATAATTATTGAATTTGTTTACAACTCACCAGGAATATTCTCCTTGCGAAGCTGAATAAATTAAAAAAAAAGTCAACTCGATCGGACAAATAGTTTATGTTTTATTCCATTTGTTAACTAAAAACATGAAATTTTTCAACAGAATTTCCCCACTTTTGGACCTGCGAATTTCGTTTTTTTTTTCGAGAGTACAGTTTAGGAGTCAAACTTTGATTCCATTTAAATGGGAAATTGATTTTTCTTATCTAAGTGCATAATAATAGACGTTAAAAAAGGGTATGTTTTTTTGACATAAACAAATGGAATAACTCAGTCAATTTTCACTTTATCGATTTGGTGTAAAGGGATTTAAATTTCATTCGTTTTCACAAAACTTTTCCAAAAAAAATCCGACCTAGCTTCAAGGAGGGGGGAGTTAGTTTATTTTTTTCAAAAAATTCCTGACTAGTTAATTATCAATATTTTTAATTGCAATTCATACCACTTATAGTTCAATATATGTATTTCATGAAAAAAAATTGGACATAAGGTTTTGTGCATTTATTTTTAATTTATATCAAGTAAAAGTAAATGTATCCATTTTTCAACCTCTGAACGGCGGAGTGGGGGTACTCGGAGGAGCGTGATTCTCGCCGCCACAACTGAATTTAGCTGTTAAAATTTGCAAAAATGGTCATAACTTCGTTAATTATTTACCGATTTTTATCTTTCTTTTTTTAATTTGATGTATTTTTTTACGCTGAATCCAAAAATAATTTTATATGTTTTCAAAATACAATATTTTTAATAATAAGAAAGAAAAAATTTTTAACAACAAATTTTTAATTATTATTTATCATATTTGACAAAAAATTCTTTTCGTACATATAATTCCATTGAATTTAAAATAATATTATGACATAAAAAAATTAAAATTAATTATATATAAGTGTGTAGCATCGTTGTATTGATAGTTGAACAGGCGTGCATATGTGAACCTGATGCTACACACTTATATATAATTAATTTTAATTTTTTTATGTCATAATATTATTTTAAATTCAATGGAATTATATGTACGAAAAGAATTTTTTGTCAAATATGATAAATAATAATTAAAAATTTGTTGTTAAAAATTTTTTCTTTTTTATTATTAAAAATATTGTATTTTGAAAACATATAAAATTATTTTTGGATTCAGCGTAAAAAAATACATCAAATTAAAAAAAGAAAGATAAAAATCGGTAAATAATTAACGAAGTTATGACCATTTTTGCAAATTTGAACAGCTAAATTCAGTTGTGGCGGCGAGAATCACGCTCCTCCGAGTACCCCCACTCCGCCGTTCAGAGGTTGAAAAATGGATACATTTACTTTTACTTGATATAAATTAAAAATAAATGCACAAAACCTTATGTCCAATTTTTTTTTCATAAAATACATACATTGAACTATAAGTGGTATGAATTGCAATTAAAAATATTGATAATTAACTAGTCAGGAATTTTTTGAAAAAAATAAACTAACTCCCCCCTCCTTGAAGCTAGGTCGGATTTTTTTTTGGAAAAGTTTTGTGAAAACGAATGAAATTTAAATCCCTTTACACCAAATCGATAAAGTGAAAATTGACTGAGTTATTCCATTTGTTTATGTCAAAAAAACATACCCTTTTTTAACGTCTATTATTATGCACTTAGATAAGAAAAATCAATTTCCCATTTAAATGGAATCAAAGTTTGACTCCTAAACTGTACTCTCGAAAAAAAAAACGAAATTCGCAGGTCCAAAAGTGGGGAAATTCTGTTGAAAAATTTCATGTTTTTAGTTAACAAATGGAATAAAACATAAACTATTTGTCCGATCGAGTTGACTTTTTTTTTAATTTATTCAGCTTCGCAAGGAGAATATTCCTGGTGAGTTGTCAACAAATTCAATAATTATTAACAAAGTTATTAAACAATTAAAAAAGTGCTATTTTTAATGGTTTAAATTCATTTGCAACTAAACTAATTAACCTTTTTCAACGTATGACCAATCATTTGAAAGGTATTTTTAGGCTCTACAACTTTCAATAACAACTTTTTCCTCTAAAATTTAACCGGAAGCAAGGGTCATCGAAAAACTACGTTTCTCGAACTTTGACGATTGTTTACACTATTTTTTGCAACCGGAAATCGAGAGCAAACCATGGGGCTCTTATATGGGGCCCCCAAACTACAAGAAACTATTGAGACTTTTCCAGTTGCACTTTTGTGCACTTTTTGCACTCACCGACTGGCCTACATGGGATATGCAAAGTTTTCTTTCGTGGGTCATCCCGTGTGGGATATCCCGCGTGGGATATGTCAGCGCATGTGCAGGAAACGAAATGCAATCGTTCCAAGTGTCAAAGAGTGTGTGTCAAAGAGCTGTGAAATTATATTTAACTCATTTAAATTAGAAAAAGTTCGTTTAGATATTTGTTGCATTAAATTAACGAAAGTGGAAAATAAATATATTTATAAATTCAGCTTAAAGTGTACGATTTTTTAGTTACTTTTTTTGGTAGATGATATATTAAATTATTCAAATATTTATTTTAACTACATTCTAAACAAATACTGCATGAATTACTAGATTAATTACTGAAAATCCAGTATATTTTTCCCTTTAAACAAGAAGAAATAAAATTTTATATGTATGTACAAGGTAGTCCAAGTTGGGTGGGGGAAATTCAATATGGCTGACATCAGCTGATTTACCGGAGGACAAACAATGCATTGAATTCAATGGGACAAATCAGTTTTTTAACCATAACTTTTTAAATATTCATTTTTGAACCATAGTGTAATGGAAAATTATTCTTTATTTATCGAAATCTATTTTTTAAAACAATAAAACCAAAAAATTAAATTTTATTGTTTTAAAAAATAGATTTCGATAAATAAAGAATAATTTTCCATTACACTATGGTTCAAAAATGAATATTTAAAAAGTTATGGTTAAAAAACTGATTTGTCCCATTGAATTCAATGCATTGTTTGTCCTCCGGTAAATCAGCTGATGTCAGCCATATTGCATTTCCCCCACCAAACTTGGACTACCTTACTCATATAATCTAACACGCGCATGCGTCGACCTTCCCAGCTGTTGAGTGTCATGGCGACCATGGCGTCGCGTCATTAGATCAGAATCGTGTGTTTTGCACTGTGTGATTATAAGTGTTGCTGTTTAATATGTTTAACTTTCACATTTTTTTTAGTTTCTTGTAAATATCTTTAACCAATAAATATTTATCAGTAATAGACAAAATGAATTGACCAAAATTAGTGTTTAAACCCACACACAATAAATGTTTAGCGTTAAAAAGACATTTTATTGAATTCAACTAATCGTTTATTAAATCACAAAAAAATAACTTTGATATTAGTCAAATAATCTTTTATTTTGGAAATAATTTTTTTCTCATTCTGGTTATAATTTAATAATGGTTTTTCAACTCTTTAAAGCTCTAATTATTTTTCAACATATTACTATTTCTCACGTGGCATATCCCGTGTGGAGAATATTAGGATATCCCGCGCGAGTCTCCCATGGTATGGAAATTTTGATATCCCAGGGATATCTCTGAGATGTCACAAATATCCCAGGGATGTTCCTGGGATATCCCAATATCCCGCGAGATATATCTAGGATATCCCTTGGATATCCTTTTGCTCAAAAGGAACTTAAATATTTATTTATTCATTTATTTATAATAATATTGAACAACTATCATGAAATCAATAAATTATTTAATGAATAATTTTACTTGAATATTTCAAAATTAATTCAATTTTAAAAGAGTTGCGTTTATAATTTTCATAAATGAATGAACTTCAAACGGTTTCAATTTGAAATTTTATAAAATTTTAATGTTGAATGAATTTAATTAGAAATTTTAATGAACTTAGATTTTTGAAAAATTTTAATAATTCAAAATCGTTGAAAATTAGTTAAATTTGGCAATATATATTTAATTAATTATTAAAAATAATGGATTTATAGAAGAATTTCAGTTAAAAACACTAAAAAATTGAATTTTGAAGAAGTTACAAATGATTGCAGAAATTGAATTATTTTAAAAAATAATAAAACTCCTATCACAAAATTTAATTATGTTCAAAATTTCCAAGAAAATCTCGACAAAATCCCAATTATTATCTTGATAAATAAAAAAATTCTTCTTAAAAAAATCCAATTATTTTTAAAACTTTTAAGAAAATTCTTGTCAAAATTTCAATTATTTTCAAAACTTTTCCTCATTTCAATAATTTTCAATATCTATACTATTTTAATAAAATTACAAAAGAGAATTCAATTATTTAAAAGCAATTTCAAAAAAATTTGTACGCAAACATTATTTTTATTTTCATAAGTAATAATTTAGATAAATTAATATTATATTTTTAAAAGAATTTTTCTGTTGGTACAAAATTAATTTTATGTTTCTAAAATTCTAAACGTTCTAATGAACACAATTTCATTATTTCTTCAAATTATTAAAATTTTATTATAACATTTTGGCACGTATTAAAAAAAATTAAAAAAATTTTAATTATTTTATTTTTGTTTTTAATGTTTATTAAAATAAGTTTTGAAAATAATTATATCAGCAAAAGATTTCGTTCATTTCAATATTCAGAGCTTGTGGATAATAAATTTATAAAGTATAAAAAGTTTTCTTGATAATTTTTTTCTCATTTTATATTGCGATAACAATTATTCGTTAAATTTTCATTGACTCGAAATTTTTTTATTTACCGACAGTGGTGTTTTTACCGACAGAGAATTCTTTTACTCCCGCTGTAATAGAGGTTGGGTATGAAAATCAACCAAAGCACAAATGTTTGACTTTCTGCTGCGAAATCGCAGAGGGAAGTACGTACTTTCGACCGAGGTATGAAGAAATAGTATATTAAGCAACAAGGGTATAAAGGCAGCCATTTGTTTACGGTGATTTTTGTGACCATGTTACTTACGATATTTTTTATTCCTAATGCACAAAAGTGGCGATTTCAGATAGCAGACGACAGGGAATAAAAGTCAGTCACTTGTTCGACTTATATGAAAATGGCGGCCGTTTTCTCCCTTGGGCAAAAATAACGCATGGGATCAGCGGTTATGTTTGCACATGGGAGAAAATGGACGCCATTTTTATATGGTCGAACAAATGAGTGACTTTACTCCCTGTCGTCAGCTATCTAAAAGCGCCATTTTTGTGCATGTGGGATAAAAAAATAATTTGTTTTAAAATAACACATTATTTGTGTTAAATAAATTCATTTATTAGAGTCAAGTAATTGTTTAATTAATCCAATTAAGATTTATTTGATTCAACTAATTAAAATTATTTAAAGGAAATAAATTATTATTAGATCGAAATAAAAGTTTTTTAAATAAGATATTATTTTTCAAATAATTATAATTACTTGAATCATATAACTTTTTTTCAGTGTAGCTATAGTAGGGGAGACTAGATGCAGTTGTTACAATTTTGATAAAAACAGTTACTACACTGAGAAAACTGGAGAGTCAAATTCAGAGGTTCAAAAAGTGTATGTTTTCTTTGCTTATGAAGAGAGTTAAATAGTCCTTCTAAAATAAATTTTGAATTGATAATGGAAATCTACTTGTATATTCTCTCCCATTATATCTGAGGGTTAAAAGTTGCGCAGAAAATGTGTACGATCTGATGCGCGCGAAATTATTTTTCTGACATTTTATGTATTTAATTTTGGGGGTTAGGTTGCCATATTTATTCATTTCGCGCCGGATAAGGAAGGGATTTCTCAAGATGGTTAATTTGTCCCTCTGTTATAAACTCATTTTCCCTCCAAGAGAAATGGCACGAATATCTGTCAATGGTGTATTTGAACATTTAGATTGTTATCCAATAGCTAACTCTCAAATATCAACGATTTGTCCCTCCAGATGTTTAGTCCAATACTCCAGTTTTCTCAGTGTATGATTAGAGTTTAACTCCAATTTGTTTGGTCAAACGATTAAATCAAAGGTATATTATCTAGTTTTAAAAGGCCATAATTGATTTAGCTCTATATCTTTTATTTAATTAACTAGAAGCATTTGAGTGACAGCGTGTAAATTGTATCAACTGCACAAAGTGAATGTCGGTTGTTACAATACCAAGAATCATCTATAACATTTCTAAATTGAAGACAAATAATTTCTTATAACAACTTTTATTAATTATTCATAATTTTTGACTCAACGTAATAGTACGTGACAGTTCCATAGAGATGGCAGCATTAATATTGTTTCGAAATGAAAGAAACTTAAAAAAGTTTTTTTTTCATTAATTTTGAAGACGAATTTAGAGAAACCATTAGATTTTTCATAAAAAAATGAGTGTGATTACATTTTTGACAAATATTTTACATTTCAAACGAATCTGTTGCATTTTGGAGAAAATATCCATTCTCATTATCACTTGTAATAACTGCACAACAGGTACATTTTTTACTATAAAATACTTTATTAAAGTAAAGTATACACTAAATGTGGACAACCAAGGTAGTCTTTTAAAGCTTAATTATCATAGAATTGATATTAAAAAAATTTACTTTGTTAAGTATAAAGATCTATTAACTTATTTAAAAAATATCAGGCAGAGAAATATTTACTTTTGGCCTCTAAAAACCAATGTGCCTTTTTTTTTACTTGTAAAGCTTGCATATAATTTTTAAACATATTGCAATTGCAGTAAGTTCGTACATAAAAACTAAACATTTTTCTCTTTGGAACCCCATCTCTATAAATAACTGTTTCTTAGATATTCCATTTGTAACAACTGCACAGCGTAACAACCGCACCTAGTCTCCCCTAAAGTAAAAGTTACTAATGTGAACGAACATTATGCTATATTTAAAAAATTTTAAAAAATCAACATTAATGTTTTGAAATAATTATTGTCATCAATTTTACTCAAATTTGAAACAGGGTTAATTTTAGTGTTTTTTATTAGAATTCAGTCATCAGAATAGAATTTGAGTTTTTTATTTTTTGATCATTAATTAATATAATATAATAGCAATTTTGAATTCTGTGCAATTTACTGACAAAAGTCTCATGTTATTAATATGGATATTGTTAATATTCTGACCTAATAGAATTCTTTTAGGAAAGTAAACTTATGATTTTAATAACAAATTTTTATTGTTGACCTAAGAAATAGAACCGTTTAAAAATTAATTACAAAAAAATTTCTATTTTTAAACCCGTTGCCTGTTTCCGACCCACGGGTGGGTCGTGAAAAAGTATGGCCATAACTGTTTCCGACCCCACCCGTGGGTCGTGTTCACTATCACTCAAAACAAATATAATTTGTATATAAATTGATAGATATTTTTCTTTATACCAATATTATAAGAAATTATAAGGGTCATTAATGATATTTTAGAAAATAATTGAATAATTAGTTATAATTTAAATATATTATACTATTTGAAAAAGTATCCGATTTCGCTGGGCAGTTTGGGACAATCATGTTGTATTTTCCTCAAACAGTTAAGGGGTTAATAAGAAACACTAAAATTAACACTGTAACAAGTTTGAGTACAACTCACTGAAGTATATGAAAAAACTAAAAATTTCGAATTTTCGAATTTTTTAAAAAATGGCATAACTTCCAATCATATTAATATTTTTTAATCTACTATCGCTAGGATTTTAAGTTAGGCTAATGCTTAAAAGACTGCCAAGTTTCACTTCAAACGATCGCACACTAAAAAAAAGTTTTACTTTCAGCCTATTTTTGAGGCTGAATTTAAGATGTAAACGGAGTCAGCCCCGTTAAACAAGGACAGACTTATGTGAAATACATGGGCTGAATTTAAGGTGTAAACGGAGTCAGACTTTTTTTCCTGTGAACCGTTTTTCCGAGATGAGCGGTCGAAAATTTGCGGACATACATACACACATATATACACATACACACATAATTTTCTTAATAGTATTTTCGCATTTCTTAGAGTGAAGAAATATAATAGAAATTTTGAATTCTATGCAATGTACAGACAAAAGTCTGATTTTATTAATAAGGATAATTCTTAGAGTGAAGAAATATAATAGAAATTTTGAATTCTATGCAATGTACAGACAAAAGTCTGATTTTATTAATAAGGATAATTCTTAGAAACTAATTTTCATTTTTATTAAATTTACATTTAATGATTTTTTATTAAGTTTTTTGAGAATTAAATTATTTTCAAAATTTTGCAAATTGAAATTATTTAAAAGTTGATTTTCAAAATTTATAACAAAATATTTGAAAAAAATCAATTACTAAATTTAACAAAATTTCATTTATTCAAAAACTGTTTAATTATATATTTTGAAAATTTAATTAAAAAAATTATTCAAAAATAACTTCTCAAAGATTTGAATACTTTTCACACTAATAAAAATCAAAATAATTTGCAGTTTATTCTAAAAATGTTGTACCTACACTACCGTCAGGAATTATCAGTACGGCTGCACGCGCACGGCCCAAAAACATACCAATCTTTAAATCACAATTTTTTTGTAAATACAAATGTCAGAAAATTAACAAATATACCATTCGAAAGATAATTAAATTCTACGATTAATAATACATAACTGAAAATTTTTATAATTTATACAAAGATTGCAATAATCGACAAATTTGACAAAAAAATTTAAAAAATAAAATTTTTTTGGAAATTTTTTCAACCTCTACACATTTTTTAAAAATTGTAGAACAAATTTGAAACTTATATAGGTGTGATCATTCAAGTCTCATCTTTAATTTAAGACCAAAAGAGTTTAAAAATCTTAATCGGTTAGCGAGATATCATCAGTGGCGTAACAACGAATTAAGGGGCCCTAGACAAAAAAGTTCTACCCACACGGAGAGAAAAATCTAGCTTTAAAGTCCAACGCACAATAGGTTCGCGAAAGTCGTTCGCGAACGAGACACATGAGATAGACAAGGACACAAATATATCTCTGTCCTTTTCTAACTCATGCTTTGCGTTCGCGAACGACTTTCGCGAACCTATTGTGCTTAGGCCTATAGTATGACACTACCTATACTAATTTCGCATGGACTATAGTCACGCTTCAAACGCATGAAAACATACCGAAAAACCATGGTGAAGCGTGGACCCATGGTTTTTGGGTATGAATTCATGCGTTTGAAGCGTGACTATAGTCATGCGAAATTAGTATAGGTAGTGTCATACTACTAAAGCTAGATTTTTCTCTCCGTGCAGGTATAAAAATTTAATGGAAGCCTAGATATATGATAGCGCCACCACTGGAATTTGCATGGCAGTATATCTTGCCGACGTCTTCTAGTGCCTTGCATGGCGCGAGCACTTTGCGCTACACGGAAAAAATAAGTTCAGCAGATTTTACGAAACTAATTTCGCACTAGCGGATATTTAAGATTCCTAGACGAAGTTTTTCAAAAACCCAGAAACTTTCACTACTTTAAGCAGAACAATTGTCGAGAAACTGCAACCAGTGTTGTAATTTATAAAACAAGCTTGAATGTAGAAATGTTTCGTATTTTCTGGTGAACATTTTATCAGAAAATGGTAAAAATGTTTCGTGCAATCTAAAAACGCGTGGTTTGAGTTTCCACTTCGCTGTCTATCGTGAATTCTCGAACACAAAGTTTCGTAAAATTCTATACGGGGTGTACCAAAAGTCGCGTTATAAATAGATATGTTGAAGCTTGTCTCGTCGCGTCGGTATTAACTTGTCTGCTCTATATAGATATAATATGTGGAAGGAAAAAGAGAACTGCTTTACCTGCCGGTAACATTTGGATAATTGTTTTCTTTTACGTATTTCACATTTCATTGTTCCAAATTCGTAACATTTTTTATGTGCTTTTGTAATCCAAACTTTTAATTATTATTAATTTCTTTTAATTTACAGTCCAATAAATTTTATAGTTTATCATAATATTGGGTATCCATAATATTTACCGATGACAATATATATATTAATTTCTCAAGTTTTAACTGTTATTACTTCAAATTTTAGACAATTTAATATAAACATTTTTTGAGTTTGAATTTAATTTTGAAAATTTTTTGTCAATTTATTTATAATTTAAAATTAAGAATAAAATTATTTTCTAAAAATTGAAAAATTTTATAGAGATTTTATAACTAATTATAATCAAAAAATGTTATTTTAAAAACCATAAAATATTTTGTATAACTTTTAAAAAAATGATTTTTTTTAAAATTAATATTCAGTATATTGACATTTCTCGCAAGCGCAGTTTTAATCTCCTCAGTTAGTATATAAAGAAACTCAATTCTTTCATCTACAAGTGCGAGTTATATTGTATGTGCGTTGCGTCAGAATTCGTTTATATGTATGCGTATTTCCGTTAAGTTAGTGTCAGAATAAAATAAGCCAATCCAAGCGAACCATTGCGTTGTAGAGTGCAGTCACATGTGTCGAACCAATCATCTATCTCCTATAGAAGACGAGAAAAAATGGTCTTGAGAGCTCATTGGTACATTAAGAAATTCTTTTTTCTGCTTTATTCGTTTTTTTCTCCATGAATATTTTTTTCCGTGGCGCATGCGCTTCAGGCTAAACATTTTACAAAACTCTTGAATTAGAACGTCCAACCGATCATTTGTGAATTCCATAGAATTTTTTTTGAGTTTTCGAGAAACGCAGTCATCATATATTACTATTGATTCTGTTTTATCTTATACTAAACTCCTCTCCGTATCCGCTATTCCAAAATTAGTTTCGTAAAATGTACTAAATTAATTTTTTTCCGTGTAGAATGCAACACAACCTCAAATTTCTGTTGCATAAAGTGTCAAAGGTGTTTGTTTTTATTTTTAAGGTAAAAGTAAGTGTTTGCTTGTAGAATATTGTGGCATTTAAAAACAATAATAGTAAACGATTATAAGTATTTATATATTTGTAATTGTATTACATTTAAATATTTAAATTAATATTGCATTATAAATTTAATGTTCATTCGTTAATTTATACACTTGTTTATAAAAGAATTTTTAGTATATGAATGTCTTATTCAACCTCCAAGAAAATTTTTAAATATATTTTAAGTAATTAATCTAACAATTTATCACCAAGAATAACAATAAATACTTTTTGATGGATCAAATGAGCAATTCCATGTGAAGTGATCGACGATTTTTGGACATTGTTAGCAATTTTCTTGAAAATTTTTTTCCTTGTATAGCTATAAGGATAAGATACGATAAAGTGAAGACGATTTTGAAAATTTCGAAAAAATTTTGAAAATATTCAAATTTGAAAATTTATGTACTAATTTTTTAAAATTAAGATAACTCCGGTTGTTTTCAATATTTTTTCAAAAATTTTTTTTTTCAATTTCTCAGTATAACTAGTATTTTTTAGATAAATTTTTTAGAAAAAAAAATTTTTTTAAATTATTAAAAATTTTTCAAAAAAAATTTTTTTTTTTAATTTTTTTTATAGTGATAGCCAAAAGTGATAAGAAAATTTTCGTAAAAGTTTTATAATGGGATCGTGATAACTTTTCGAGAAATCAACGAAAAAGTCTATGGCGCCCCGTTGAGACTGACGCGCTCACGTACGTATGTCCAAGAAGTTGGCAACGCCATTTCATTTTTTCTCAACAAAATTTGGATAAAACTAAAAAACGAAAATTGCATGAAAACACTTAGAAAACGATAACAAATATTGTGCTCGAAAAAAATTAATATATTTTTTAAAAATTAAAAAAAAATTTCTTATTATACTTCAATAATTTTTTTGGACATTTTTCAAAAATCAAAATTTTGAAAAAATAAAATTTGTGCTGAATTGTTCTCAGCGAGCACAATAAAAAAGTCTAAGAACAATTGTACAACAAGTTAATAATTATTTAAAAAAATCACAGTTTTTGAACCTTTTTGAAAAATCAAAAGTTTGGAAAAATAAAATTTGTCCTGAATTGTGCTCGTGAGCACAATAATACAGTCTCAAAACAATGTTTCAAAAAGTTAAAGAATTATTTGACAATAATCATAGAGGAAATTGGGGAATTGTGGGTCACCTCCATTATTTAACAATTTTTAAAAATTTTTGATCATCCAATTTTTTTATTTTCTTTTGTTCGTCAAAAGTAAATTTTTCATTAGCATTTCATGACTTTACAGTATTTCACAATTACCTATAAGTCATAAACAACAACCAACTGAAAATTGCAATAAAGTATTTATTTTGGGCGTTCAAGTTTTTACAAGAATTTTGAAGAATTGCCTAGTTAAAAAAAATTTTAATATATTGTTTCTTTTTTTTACTTCGACTCCAAAAAAAATTTGCATGAAATTTAAATAAATAAATAATAAAAGCTTTTTGTAAAATGAAGCATTCGGGGAATTGTGGGCCACTATTTTTTTAGAAGTATGCAGGCACATAATATTAAAATCACATATAGCTAAAATAGTAATTTAATTGAAACAATTCTATTCATTGCAATGTATGAGATAGAGCTGTTGTAAAACTGTTGTAAAATTGTTTTTTTAGACTTTTTTATTGTGCTCGCCGAGCACAACTCAGCACAAATTTTATTTTTTCAAAATTTTGATTTTTGAAAAATATTCAAAAAATTTTAGACTCAAAAAATATGATTTTCTTGAATAATTATTAACTTTTTCAAAAACTGTTATATACTTTTTTTATTGTGCTCGCTGAGAACAATTCAGCACAAATTTTATTTTTTCAAAATTTTGATTTTTGAAAAATGTCCAAAAAAATTATTGAAGTATAATAAGAAATTTTTTTTAAATTTTTTAAAAATATTTAAATTTTTTTCCAGCACAATATTTGTTATCGTTTTCTAAGTGTTTTCATGCAATTTTCGTTTTTAGGGTTCCGTACACCATAGGTGTACTGACGGAACCCTTATGAAATCACTCGTGTGTCCGTCCCAGCTACGCAAAATGGGCTGTCCCCCCCTCTTAACTTTTACAAATTTTAACCTAGTGAGCTGAAATTCGGTAGAGATCTTCAGTTTTAAGTGCAGATTACAGGAAAAATATACACGGAAAAAAAAAGTTCGAAGATTATTCGGGAACTTCGTTCTTAACTCTTGGATACGGCGGGTAGTTCACAGAGAACTAAAGGTTGCCTCGTTTAAATATGTCATTTACTATTTCTCTACAAATTATAACTATTTCACCACTTCTCGGCAAACTGTTCTTGAAAAAGTCGGGAACTGTTCAAGAAAATCGAAAAGTTAGGCAAATGCAAGAAAAAATGGATTCTGCTTCCCCCCTCCCACTTCCCCTCCTTGACACGTCCGCACACACACACACACACATTTATCCTTGAAGATCACATACAATTTTTATTTTTTATTAAGTTTCTGAAATAGAAAAAACCATATGAGGGAAAAATCGACGGCGGCTGGAACAGAACTCGCGTACCCGAGGAATAGAAGTCCGGCGTCTTATCCACGTGAGCTAAACAGGAGCGTTAAATACCTCAGCATAAAATAAATATATAAGGCACGCAAGTCTTACTGACGTTGAGACTGGTGCGCACAGTTTCTGCGCACCAAGATTCCTTGACGAGTTCCCGAAAATTTCAGAAACAGTTGCGGCCAGTGCCATGGACTTTACATGAGAAAGAAATGAAAAAAAGACTATTGGACTATTTACAGCGTTTTCTAATACAGTTCCCGAATTTCTTTCAAACATTCATTGATTACCATTGAATGTTCGACGCTAGTTCAGAGCTGTTACCACGTATCCAAGAGTTAGGAAATAATTCCTGAAATATCTGGGAACTTTTTTTTTCCGTGTAGCGAACCCAATTGACGGACATATTTGCGAACTAGGAGGGAAAGAAATTGAATTTTTCAGAAAAAATTACAAAAAATGACCCTGTCACCCCTCCTTAATTTTTACAAATCTCAACCTGGTGAGCTGAAATTCGGTAAGGATTTTCAGTTTTAAGTGCAGATTACAGGAAAAATATAGCGAACCCAATTGACAAACATATTTGCAAAATAGGAGGGAAAGAAATTCAATTTTTTCGAAAAAAATGCTAAAAATGACCCTGTCCCCCCCTTAACTTTTACAAATCTCAACCTAGTGAGCTGAAATTCGGTAGGGATCTTCAGTTTTAAGTGTAGATTACAGGAAAAATATAGCGAACCTGATTGGTGGAGATATTTGGGAACTAGAAGGGAAAAAAATTGAATTTTTTTGAAAAAATTGCAAAAAATGACCCTGTTCCTGCGGTTAACTTTTACAAATCTCAACCTAGTGAGCTGAAATTCGGTAGAGATCTTTATTTTTAAGTGAAGATTGAGGTAAAAATATAGCGAACTCGATTGACGGACATATTTGCGAACTAGGAAGAAAAGAAATTGAATTTTTTTGAAAAAATTGAAAAAATTACCCTGTCCTCCACCTTTAACTTTTACAAATCTTAACTTGATTAGCTGAAATTCGGTAGGGATCTTCAGTTTCAATTGCAGATTACAGGAAAAATATAGCGAACTAGATTGACGGACATATTTGCGAACTAGGAGGGAAAGAAATTTAATTTTTACGAAAAAATTGCAAAAAATGACACTTTTATCTCCCTTTTTGAACTTTTAGGAATCTTAATTTGATGAGCTGAAATTCGGTAGGGATCTTCATTTTTAAGTGAAGATTAAGGTAAAAAAAATATTTTTTTTTGTTATTTGTAAATAAAACATAAGAATTCAATGTGGATTATAGTTATAGTTTTTTTAATCTATATGTAATAAAAATACATATATGTGTACCGAATTTCAGCTCAATAGGTTTATATATGTTAATATTAATCAATTATATTTCTTATATATATTTTTTTTTATAAAAAATGAGTTTTATTTTGGTGTACGGAACCCTCGATCTTAATGCGAGTGCAACTCGCACTTGCCCGATGTTTTAGTTTTATCCAAATTTTGTTTAGAGAAAATGAAATAACGTTGCCAACTTCTTGGACATACGTACGTGAGCGCGCCAGTCTCAACGGGGCGCCATAGACTTTTTCGTTGATTTCTCGAAAAGTTATCGCGATCCCATTATAAAACTTTTACGAAAATTTTCTTATTACTTTTGGCTATCACTATAAAAAAAAATAAAAAAAAAATCGGACGGGGGGTGTTTTTTTTTCCTGTGACCTATGGATCGAAAGGTAATTTAATAACCTTTCCAATGATACCTCATTTATTATATTTTGACAAGCTAATTTTCCTACAGGTAATTTTAAGTGGCGTCGCACCTCGAAAATGCAAAATTTGAAGCTACAGAAAAACTGCACGAGGGAAAAAAATTAAAACTATGATTTTCTTACTCAAAAAACACCTACTATTCGAAAAAAAATTGTTTTGTTCGATTGGCAAAAAAAAGTTTTTAATTTGTAAACCTGTGTTATCTTACCGTTTCACCCAGTGAGAAATTGCCAATAGACTTTAATCGGTCCAATATTGGTTGCCGTGCTGGGGGCCGATTGACTCCCAATATTGGACCAATATGGGCTGATGCTTGGGATGTAACGGCATCGCCAATCATCGGTTGTCAATATTGGCCGAATATTGGCAACCAAGAGAAAAAAAATTTTTTAAATAAATTTTTTTTAATTAAAGAATAATAATAAAAAATTAATGTTTATAATTTTTGTTTAATATATTTATTTGTTTAATTATTTATTTTTAATAATTAATGTAAATAATAAATAATTTATTATTTATAAATTATAATTATTTAAAAATTCAGCAGCTATTAGAAAATAGCATTCTGCAAAAAAATTCTATCATTGAAAAATCAATGATAGGCGAGAGAAATCCGCGTCTTTAAATAGATTCGCAGATGATAGATAAGAGATATCCGCGTCATTAAACGGATTCGCAGATATACTCTGGTCTCGCGACGAATCTCTCGATACTTATATACACTGGAGTCGCCGTGTCAGTTGCGAGAACGGTTACAGCGTCCCTCTTTCGGCGGAGATAAGAATTGTCACGTAAACTGCTAAATCGCTTTACCGACCGCCTTATTATACCTGCAGTTTACGTGACAATTCTTATCTCTGCCGCAAGAGGGACGCTGTAACCATTCTCGCAACTGACACGGCGACTCCAGTGAATATAAGTATCGAGAGATTCGTCGCGAGACCAGAGTATATCTGCGAATCCGTTTAATGACGCGGATATCTCTTGTCTATCATCTGCGAATCTATTTAAAGACGCGGATTTCTCTCGCCTATCATTGATTTTTCAATGATAGAATTTTTTTGCAGAATGCTATTTTCTAATAGCTGCTGCATTTTTAAATAATTATAATTTATAAATAATAAATTATTTATTATTTACATGAATTATTAAAAATAAATAATTAAACAAATAAATATATTAAACAAAAATTATAAACATTAATTTTTTATTATTATTATTTAATTAAAAAAAATTTATTTAAAAAAATTTTTTTCTCTTGGTTGCCAATATTCGGCCAATATTGGACCAATATTGACAACCGATGATTGGCGATGCCGTTACATCCCAAGCATCAGCCCATATTGGTCCAATATTGGGAGCCTTTATTGGACCGATGATCGGTCTCTTGGCTCCCAATATTGGACCAATATTGGACCGGTGAGAAATTTCTCACTGGGCACTTACTCTTACTATACTCTCAACTATTATGCACTGCAGTTGAGTTCATTAAATTATTAAATATTGCTGTGAGAATAATTAATTATACATTTCATTCAAGGTCAATTCACTATTTTGTACACGGAAAAAAAGAATAATCAAATTTACCATGAGGAGTGTCAAACTTGAAAAACCCTGGCGGGTTGGGCTACCGTAAATCTACCCAAGTTATGGTAGATTTAAGGTAGGTTTTGGGTAGACTTAAAAAATTGCTATTATTCAATGAAATATTGTAAAATAAATTATTGGGAATAATAAAGTAACATTTATAGATTAAATTTTTAAATTATATTATGTAAATTGAACAATTATAAATAAATTATTGATATGTAAAAGTGACAAAGTAGTTTCCAGTGAATATAGTGGGTTTTAAATAGTATATTTAGTGAATAATGAAAAGAAAAAATTAGGAAAACTTATTTAATTTAACTAAAGTGATCATTACAGCATTTATTTATTACACATTTAGGGCAAATTAATGTTTACTTATTGAATAATTAATGTTTAAAGTTGGAGATGTCAGTTCTACTGTGAGATGTATGCGTGTGTGTGTAAAGCGATGATAATATACTACTTGATATATCGCCGCGCATTTGTCACGACAGATGGCGGGACTGACATTCGAACTCCTCTGTTTTATCCACATTCAAAACAAGAAATAGGAAAACCAACTTTCCAAGATGAATTTTATTTAAAGCAATTCTAAAAATTGTATATTGAAATTAACCTTTTTTTAATTTAATAAATTTCAATGACAATTATTAAAGTATATTTAATAAAATATAAAAAATAAAAAAGCAGAAAATAAATAATTATACTAAGAAAGATAAAATATGGAATTTTTTCCCATTTTTCTAAAATTAATAGAAAATTTACTTTTTAGACCAATTAAAATGAGATTCTAACTTCTCCTACTTTAAAAAAGCAATTTCTTATTCGTTGGTTCAACATTACAAAAAGGGAGTGAATATTTAATTTTTAAAAAGTTACATTTAGTCTTAACCCATTAAGAAAAAAAGATATCTGCGGCCAATAAAAATAAACTCCTATTTTCAAAATGCAATTTTTGATTTGTTAGTTGAGTGAAATTAATATTTGAAAAATAAAACATATATAATACCAACCTTCAAAGAAAAATGGATGATTTAGACCAATAAAAATAATAAACATCAAACTCCTCCCACTTTCAAAATCAATTTTTCTATTTGTTGGTTGAGTTAAACAAAATGGAGAAAAAATTAATATTTAAAAAATAAATCATATAAATCCAACCCCCAAAAGGAAAAATGGATGATTTAGACCAATTAAAATAAAATTTAAACTCCTCCTTCTTAAAGAAACCTTTTTTTCTATTTGTTGCTTCAATAAATCAAAATGGAGAAAAAAGTAATATTTAAAAAATAAATCATATATTTCTGTTTTATTGAAGAACTCTCCTTCTTTAAGAAGGAGGAGTTTAAATTTTATTTTAATTGGTCTGAAACATCCATTTTTTCTTTTGGGGGTTGGAATTATATGTTTTATTTCTTAAATATTAATTTTTTCTCCATTTTGTTTAGCTCAACCAACAAATAGAAAAAAAGGTTTCTTTAAGGGTAAGTCCAAGGTGTGAAATGTAAACAAACCAAAAGGTAAACAAACCAAACACAAAAATCCCACTTTTGTAACAGCCATTTCTTTTACAAAAAATAACATTTTTACACTTTCTCTACAAAAATGGAAAATTAGAGTTTCAAAGAGTCCAATAAAATCATTTTTGGCTATGAGCAATAAAAAGCAATTAGTTAAATAACTAATTAAAATGACCAGAAAAATAGCATTTTTGACGCGTCGCGAAAAATAAACTGTTTGAGTATATCAACCGCACGGATGATGAAGAAGTTCCATGTCAGCGATTGGACCTTCAACATGTGGAAGGGTAAATTTTTCCCTTTCTTCCTTGAAATTACAAGAGAAAGGGTAAAAACTTCTTCATCGTCCGTGCGGTTGATATAGTCAAACACTTGAATTTTTCGCGATCTGAGACTCTGTTGCTCTCTGCGCAAGCGCAGAGCGTACTAAGAATGCATTGACAGCACCATGTGGAAGTGCACATTTTCTTTTGAATAAAACTTAGTTGTTTTCTCATTTTTTTCAGCTATGCAAGGCGTAGTAACCAAATAGAATACGTCAGTTCACCATTTTCATAAAGAAAATGTGAATTTGTATTTATTTACGAAAATGAGACCTCGTGCAAAAATGCTTCATTATGCGCTATTTTGAAGCATTTTTGCACGAGGTCTCATTTTCGTACATAAATATAAATTCACATTTTCTTTATGAAAATGGTGAACTGACGTATTCTATTTGGTTACTACGCCTTGCATAGCTGAAAAAAATGAGAAAACAACTAAGTTTTATTCAAAAGAAAATGTGCACTTCCACATGGTGCTGTCAATGCATAAGGTAGTTCAAGTTGGGTGGGGGAAATCCAATATGGCTGACATCAGCTGATTTACCGGAGGACAAACAATGCATTGAATTCAATGGGACAAATCAGTTTTTTAACCATAACTTTTTAAATATTTATTTTTGAACCATAGTGTAATGGAAAATTATTGTTTATTTATCGAAATCTATTTTTTAAAACAATAAAATTAAATTTTTTGGTTTTATTGTTTTAAAAAATAGATTTCGATAAATAAAGAATAATTTTCCATTACACTATGGTTCAAAAATAAATATTTAAAAAGTTATGGTTAAAAAACTGATTTGTCCCATTGAATTCAATGCATTGTTTGTCCTCCGGTAAATCAGCTGATGTCAGCCATATTGGATTTCCCCCACCCAACTTGAACTACCTTATTCTTAGTACGCTCTGCGCTTGCGCAGAGAGCAACAGAGTCTCAGATCGCGAAAAAATGAAGTGTTTGACTATATTAACCGCACGGACGATGAAGAAGTTTTTACCCTTTCTCTTGTAATTTCAAGGAGGAAAGGGAAAAATTTCCCTTTCCACATGTTGAAGGTCCAATCGCTGACATAAGACTTCTTCATCATCCGTGCGGTTGATATAGTCAAACAGTTTTATTTTCGCGACGCGTCAAAAATGCCATTTTACAGGTCACTTTAATTAGTTATTTTATTAATTGCTTTTTATAGCTCATAGCCAAAAATGATTTTTTTGGACACTTTGAAACTCTAATTTTCCATTTTTGTAGAGAAAGTGTAAAAATGTTAATTTTTGTAAGAGAAACGTCTGTTACAAAAGTGCGATTTTTGTGTTTGGTTTGTTTACCTTTTGGTTTGTTTACATTTCACAACTTGGACATACCCTTAAGAAGGAGGAGTTTAAATTTTATTTTAATTCGTCTATATCATTCATTTTTCTTTTTGGGGGTTGGAATTATATGATTTACTTTTTAAATATCAATTTTTCTCCATTTTGTTTAACTGAACCCATAAATAAATATATCGGTAGGAGGGGTTTGATTTTCTTTATTGGCTAATAGCAGTCTATTTTTCGTGAGGGCTTGAGACTAAATTTTATATTTTTTAAAGTTCAATATTTTCTCCATTTTGTTTTATTGAAGCAACAAATAGAAAAAAAGGTTTCTTTAAGAAGGAGGAGTTAAAATTATATTTTAATTGGTCTAGAACATTTATTTTTTGGGGGGGGTTGGAATAGTATATTTTAAATTAAATTATTTAATTTTTTCTCCATTTTGCTTAGCTCAACCAACAAATAGAAAAAAAGCTTTGATTACTAAGGAGGAGTTTAAATTTTATTTTACTTGGTCTAGAACATTCATTTTTTCTTTTAGGGGTTGGAATTATGTTTTATTTCTTAAATAATAAATTTTTCTCCATTTTGTTTAACTGAACCAATGAATAAAAATATAAGAGGAGTTTGATTTTTTTATTGGCTAATAGCATTTTTTTTCGTGAGGGGTTGAGACTTATATTTTTTAAAGTTTAATATTTTCTCCATTTTGTTCTATTGAACCCACGAATAAAAAATAGTTTTTATTAAGAGGGAGGAGTTTAAATTTTAATTTAATGGGTCTTAAACAACCATTTTATCTTTTGGGGGTTGGAACTAAATTTCATATTTTTTAAATATTAATATTTTCTCCATTTTGATTTATTGAAGCAACAAATAGAGAAAAAGGTTTCTTTAAGAAGGAGGAGTTTAAATTTTATTTTAATTGGTCTAAATCATCCATTTTTCCTTTTGGGGGTTGGATTTATATGATTTATTTTTTAAATATTAATTTTTTCTCCATTTCGTTTAACTCAACCAACAAATAGAAAAATTGATTTTGAAAGTGGGAGGAGTTTGATGTTTATTATTTTTATTGGTCTAAATCATCCATTTTTCTTTGAAGGTTGGTATTATATATGTTTTATTTTTCAAATATTAATTTCACTCAACTAACAAATCAAAAATTGCATTTTGAAAATAGGAGTTTATTTTTATTGGCCGCAGATATCTTTTTTTCTTAATGGGTTAAGACTAAATGTAACTTTTTAAAAATTAAATATTCACTCCCTTTTTGTAATGTTGAACCAACGAATAAGAAATTGCTTTTTTAAAGTAGGAGGAGTTAGAATCTCATTTTAATTGGTCTAAAAAGTAAATTTTCTATTAATTTTAGAAAAATGGGAAAAAATTCCATATTTTATCTTTCTTAGTATAATTATTTATTTTCTGCTTTTTTATTTTTTATATTTTATTAAATATACTTTAATAATTGTCATTGAAATTTATTAAATTAAAAAAAGGTTAATTTCAATATACAATTTTTAGAATTGCTTTAAATAAAATTCATCTTGGAAAGTTGGTTTTCCTATTTCTTGTTTTGAATGTGGATAAAACAGAGGAGTTCGAATGTCAGTCCCGCCATCTGTCGTGACAAATGCGCGGCGATATATCAAGTAGTATATTATCATCGCTTTACACACACACGCATACATCTCACAGTAGAACTGACATCTCCAACTTTAAACATTAATTATTCAATAAGTAAACATTAATTTGCCCTAAATGTGTAATAAATAAATGCTGTAATGATCACTATAGTTAAATTAAATAAGTTTTCCTAATTTTTTCTTTTCATTATTCACTAAATATACTATTTAAAACCCACTATATTCACTGGAAACTACTTTGTCACTTTTACATATCAATAATTTATTTATAATTGTTCAATTTACATAATATAATTCAAAAATTTAATCTATAAATGTTACTTTATTATTCCCAATAATTTATTTTACAATATTTCATTGAATAATAGCAATTTTTTAAGTCTACCCAAAACCTACCTTAAATCTACCATAACTTGGGTAGATTTACGGTAGCCCAACCCGCCAGGGAAGGTTAAGAAAAAATTAATGTTTTTTATTTATTTATTATTAAATTCTAATAACCGTATCAAATTTAAACTAGCTGACAATATTATTTATTCAATATTATGAATATTGTTGATATCCATACTAACATTAATATTACAAAGTAAAATCCACGCATGATCTAATTTATTTCATTGGTAAGGGATGTTTCTTAAATAGGAAATTTCCGCCATCGATTGCGTAGCCGAGAGGCTTAATGTAAAAGCGTGCGATTTATAATTATATGCGTATATTTAGTTGTATGGTTAGGTAGGTGTTCAAGCCCGTATGATTGTAAGATTTTCCGATGCATTTAGTTGTTAATTGTAAGTATGAAGATGTGGGAAGAATAAAACTTGTGAATTAATGAATATGAATATATAAAGAGTGCATTTAACATATTTTTCTTTTTTTTAATGATCGGTTATTGTTTTTTTTATATAAAATTGACGAAGTGAATAAAAGGAAACACTCGTTTCGCGTCGCGTCGGCCATTTATTTTGACAGGTTCCGCGCCTGCGTTCCTTTATTGTGAAAGTTTCGAAGTAGAGGACTGAGTCCAGTTTCTCTACTATGCACACTGCAGCGCGCCTTATAATCTTCGCCTGTGTTTCAATGCTCTTTATAGTGACATTTGGAACTAAGGCCCTCTATACACTATACGCAATACCCTAAGATGCTTGATGGAAATGAATTAATGTACTTTTACTGGACTGAGTCCTGTTTTTTCAATATTGACTCCCAGTTTTTCAAACTCCATTTTTCTCCGTGTAGTAATAAACATAACTTCCAATTTATATTTTACTCTTATAAAAAAAATTTGAATTATAAATTTTTATATTAATTCATTTATAAAATTGTTAATTTTATAAAAAATAGTAAACGAAAAGCTAACCGCGCGCGTCAGCGCGTGAATTGTTGTTGTTATCATTATAATAATTATTAATGACCTAAGAACAACAATTAATATATGTATGAAAATTGAAGTAAACTAAAAATAATATATATATATATTCATAACTGGTCAACTTAATACTACCTGCGCGGGCAGGCAGCATTAAAACTCAAAAAAACATCTAGTTTATTATATACTATTTTATATGTAGCTTATGAGAAAAATCAATTTTATCATTTTTGGGGCCCCTAGTTCGCCGGAGCCCTGGACAATCTAACCCCCCAAACCGTCTATTGCTACGCCACTGTATGATATTATAAACGGCAGAGCATTTTCAGCCAAAAACCGTTCAAAATCGACTAATTCACTGCATTTGTCAAAAAACATGCTCGGACGTTTATAATAGTATCTCACGAACCGAATAAGATTTTTAAACTCTTTTAGTCTTAAATTAATGATGAGACTTGAATGATCACACCTACACAAGTTTCAAATTTTTTCTACAATTTTTAAAAAATGTGCAGGGGTTGCAAAAATTTCCAAAAAAATTTTATTTTTAAAATTTTTTTGTCAAATTTGTTGATTGCTCCAATCTTTGTATAAATTATTAAAATTTTCAGTTATGTATCATTAATCGTAGAATTTAATAATCTTTCGAATGGTATATTTGTTAATTTTTTGACATTTGTATTTACAAAAAAATCCTGATTTAATGATTGGTATGTTTTTGGGCCGTGCGCCTACAGCCGTACCGATAATTCCCGACGGTAGTGTACTTTGTCAAAAAATTTTTTAAAAAAAGTATAAAAAGTCGCATTAATATTGAAAATAGTCGAAAAAGTCATAATATCCGAGGCCTGCACTAGAAAATGTAATTGAAAATGAAACTGTTTTTTGAATTGTTAGAAAATAAAGGAAAAAATTATGTTGAAAAAAATGCTCTGTTAAATTTATTAATTAATTTATTTATTTATTATATATTATTATTATTATTATTATTATTATTATATTATATTATTATTTTTATTTATTTATTTATTTATTTTTACGAATATCTTTAACTGTAAAATTATTCGAAGACAATAATTTCTTTTTTAAATATTTAATTATTATTATTTTTTCAAAGCAATTGAGGGCCTGGAACGGATAACTGCCTGCAACGCATGGTCGAAAGGGACTATACCAGTCAGACAATAGTGAGCGCCTCTAGGCTTCTCAGAGATGTCTGACTGGTATAGTCCCTTTTGACCATACGTTGCAGGCAGTTATCCGTTCCAGGCCCTCAATTAAGATTTTCAAAAATTTCAAACTCAAACCTTTTTGAAATTAAACAACTTAAAAAATTTCTGAAGGAAGTGAATTTATCATTCGGTGATTAAATATTAAATTTGAAGAAGCTTATCGAGATTTATTTAAGATATTTAATTTATTTGTGTAGATTGATTCGGGAAAATTGTTAACTTCTTCAAAAATATTTAATCACCGAATGATAAATTCACTTCCTTCAATTATAATTGCCTATGAATTGTAAAATTAGGCTTACCATCTTTAAGAACCTTCCTACGTTATCAGTAAAATAATGTAGGAAGGGATAGTATATTTCAAGGAACTCGGAGAGTCTCGGGGTGCATGTAGCTCAGTGGTCAGAGCAGTCTACCGGCAATAGAAAGGTCGTGGGCTCGTATCCCACCATGCTACCGTTTTTTTCTGAGTTCTTTGATAATTTTGAAATTATTAATTAATTTCGAAAATATTTTCCAGATTAAGCAGGTTTCTCTATTAGGGCAGCTGTGCTGTCGATACATTGAAGCCCATGAGCTTATCGAGATTTATTTAATATATTTAATTTATTTGTGTAGATTGATTCGGGAAAATTGTTAACTTCTTCAAATTTAATAATTAAACAATTTTTGTTATTAAACATGAAGATAACGATTACTCCGAGTCGAAGACTCGGAGTGATGTTAAATAATAATATATAATAATAATAAATGTTAATAATAATAATTAAATATGTATAATATAATAATATATATATATATATATATATATATATATTATATATATATATATTATATATATTATATGTATAATTTATATATGTTTAATAATAATTAAAGAGGATCGACTGTTAAAATCATTATTTTATATTATAAGAATTTTGTTACTGTAACTCCTCTAAAATTATTTTCATATTCTATTATTATCTAAAATTTAAACTAAAATTCATTTTCATATAAATTTTTATTAGAAAATTCTACGAGAATTAAATTATTTAAATACAAAAGTAAATTATATAATAATTAAATGTTTCTTAAAATTTAATTCTTCTAAAGAATTTTATTAACAAATTTTTAAATAATTGAATTCTTTTGACGAATTTTAATAAAAATTTTTAGAATAGTTACACTAAAAGACTTTGTGTTTCAAAATTTAATATGATTATTTCAAACAGGTGAAACGGTGATTTTATGTTACTTAATTGTATGAGCGTATCAACTATTAATATGGTTCATACTAAAGATTGGTACGGACCATACTAATTTTTTACATTATTTTGTCAAAAGCTGATACGTTCGTACGATTAAATACCTAACCTAAAAACATCGTTTTCCCCTTTTTAAAATGAATTATATTAAATTTTGAAACGAAAAGTCTTTCAGTGTACATTTTTTAAGGAATTCGATTAAAATTGTATTAAAAATAATTGAAATTCTGCTACGAGTTTTTTTATTTCTGAAAATATTTGAATTATTGAGAAGAAACTTATAAAAAATTTGCGAAAAATTTGTAAATATTTGAATTCCTGTGAAATTTTTATTACTAGAGACCTACACTTTGTGCGAAGCGCATAATCGCATAATTTTCTAAAATTGAATAAAAATGTAATATTTCACTTTTAAACATGTTTATAAATGAAATATAATAAAATTAATGTCGCATCAAAACGCATATTTTTTTTTTCGTCGCATAATTTTTCAATTCTCGCACAATTTCGCATAATTTTATTTTTTTGTGCAAGAAATATTAAAATATTTGATTTTTCAGATTTCGGTAAGTTTTTATTTGTTATTTTACTTTTTAATACTGTTAAAAATACTAAATAGATATTTATAAACATGTTTTATCATAAATTTTAGCTGAATAAAATTAATTATCCACAATTAAAAGTAATTTCTTGATAATCGGAAGTTATAATTGTTTTATAATTCGCGGGCAAACTTTATATATCGAGTAGCGTATCTTCGTATTTTACAATATTAGCTTTACCGCAACTTATTTAGTTTTATGTGGAGAGAGCGCTGGAAGCAAACAGATCGCATAGTTTTTGAGGTTAAGTTTCAAGTTAACGTAAAGATTCGAAACGTCTAAAGCTTTACTGCCTATATGTGACTGTCCGCGACAAAAGGGACCTTAGCTCCCATGTATTTACATGGAGCTAAGGTCCCTTTTGTCGCGGACAGTCACATATAGTGAAAAATGTGATTCCCTTTATTTGGAAATAATAAAGAAAAGTGTTTTAGACAATAAAAATAAAAATGGCACCGCATTTAAAAAGTAGAGACAAAATTACTGTTCATGATCGGGTCAAAGAATATGTGCATGACCCGTGTAGAAATTTCCCTAAGTTTCCCTACCAATGGTTGGATTCTAGCTAGAACCACGCCAGAAAATCTAGCCTAGGAAAGCCTGACTGGAACTGGCAAGATTCTTGTGAGGAAATCCGGATTAGAAATATCTCCCTAGATCCCACTTGGAATCTAGAGAGGAAATTGATACTGGAAAAAACTGGTAAGGCCCCTGATAAATTCTGGACAGAGATATCGAGTCGATATCTCAATGCGCAAACGTTGGGTTAGGAAATCCAATTAATTATATAGATAAAATAATAAGTTATTTTAATTTTTTAAACAATTTTTTCTCAAAATAGTAAACTGTCGAATTATCGAAATTTTCTCAAGTAGAGTTTAGGATAATTTTATACTTTGTTTTAAAGATAATAATAAGTGAATAAGCAAAATAAATTAAAAATAAATTTTATAAGTTACAGTGTTGTTTTCATTTTTTGTTTCAAATAGTTCTAATGTAATTATACACTGTTTGAGTATATAATTTTTTATTAAAAAATAATGTTCATATTGTACACAAATCTTTTCCATAATTTATATACAGAGTTAACTAAATTAACTGCTTTAACTATTTTTGAAATAACTAATTTTGAAATAACTATTTTTTTTCCCTTTGTCAACATAAAACATAATTATTAATTATTAATAATTAAATAATAATAATAATAATAATAATAATAATAATAATAATAATAATAATAATAATAATAACAATAATAATAATAAATAATTATTAATAATAAATATTAATTAATAAAATTTAAAATAAAAATTATTATTATTATTATTATTATTATTATTATTATTTATTTATTTATTATTATAATCAGGGACCGTCTCGAAAGTTTAATTTTGTTTTAGTGTTTGAGTTAACACGAAACTAAATTAACAAAGTGACTTTAGTTTCAAGTCGACACGAAACTAAACTCAGTTTAGATTATAACATATTTATTTAATTACTGATTAAATATAAATTCCCTGAAATATAAATTCTTTTATTACTTAATATAAGAGAAAAAACTCCAGCACGGCATTTAACTGTAGAGTAAGCGACTGATATTAAGAAGCGGATGTATTACAATGCAGCGCGCCGGTTCCCGTCGATCACGGAAGTTAAGCAACTTTGGTCGCGGTTACTACTTGGATGGGTGACCGCTCGGGAATATGTCGTATTACCGTGTTTTTCTGACGAAAAAAAATAAGTTTGTGTGTGTGTGTTTTTAGCCGTTTAGGGGAAATTTGTTCGATTGAAAAAAATAAAAAAATTATAAAGATGTGTATGTGAGTTAAAAAAAAAGTTAAAATAAAGATTTATATAGAAGTATTTGTAGCTATGAAAATTAATTAAAATATGTAAACCTAATTTTCTTTTTTCAATTTATCGTTTGTATATTTTTAACCCCATAAAAGGATTGGATTAACAATATGGTGTTATTGAAGCAATAGCGACAACTAAAAAAATTTTTGTATCATAAAAATGCCCGGGTGTCATTGATTCAACAGCATTTTTTTCTCCGTGTATTTATTCGCATATTTAATAAACCGAGCGATTGAAGGGAACTAAAAGTGTCCTAGCGGTGGCTTTCTATTTCTGGTAGGGCCATCACAGGGAAATCAAGCTAGAGCCCGATCTTCCATTCCTCGCTGTCCGCGAGCGTGACGAAAGGTACCGGGGCCCGACCAGATTTTCCCTTCCAGAACCCTGCTAGCAGTACGGAAATACAGCGAGGACCCTATCAGAACCCAACTCAAATTTCTACACGGGGAGGGAATGTTCGTTTTTTACAACAAAAAAAATGTAAGTATTGCAATTCTACCGTCAATTGGGAAAGGAAGTGTATTGTTGACAATCACTGCAACTCTACTTCACATGTCAAAAAAAAGAAAACTGATGAAGAAGAAAAAACGAAAAATAAACAAGTATCTATTGAAAATTCATTTGGACAGTCTGCAAAATTACATTCTGAGAAAGAAGAATTTATTATTTCAACTGTATCTTCTTTTTTAAAAGCTAACATACCGCTGGAAAAATTAGATGATCCTGATTTGAGAAAGTGGATGGAAAAGTACATGCCTGGTAAATAATAAAATAAAATTTAAATGCAATAACAGTTTTTAAATACTATTTTTTTAGAAAATAATTTTAGTAGACTTTATATTTTTAATGGCAAGGAAAATTTTATACTTCGTGACTTAAAATATTTTTAATTTAAGTAATAATCAATCTATTATTTTTATTATTAAAAGAATTAATGTTCAATTTATAAATGAAAAATTTTAATTTATCAAGGATCAGGAAATCTTCCTCAAGTTTCTTGGATTAGACAAAGATATGTTCCTCTAATAAAAGAGGATCAAGACCAAAAACTCAAGGAAACTTTCAAGGACAAGCCTTTGATAGTACATTGCGACGAAACAACAGACAGAAAGGGACAAGCAGTTTTTATAACCCTTTTTCGAATTTTACCAAACGAATTGTGTACCATACCGAAATTATTAGTAGCAGGAGTGACAGTTCTCAAAACTTGCAATGCTCAGCAGACAGCTCAAGCTATTCTTCAGGTATAATTTTTTGTTATTCTTATTTATATTGTATATATGTATATATATATTTTTTATTTTATATTATTATTTATTGTTCCTTTTATTATAGGTTTTGATGAAATTTGAAATAAAGTATGAAAATGTTATGGGCTTGTCTTGTGACAGTGCACCGTACATGACTGCTTGTGCTAATAATTTAAAGGGAATAATAAATCCTGACCTTATTCATGTGCAATGCTGGTCTCACAAAATTGACAAATTAAATAAAATTTGTCCGGATAAATTTCCTCGTTTGAACGAATTTATTTCGAAAACGAAAAAGGTGTTCAAAAATACAAGAAAAAGAAAGCATAAATATACAGGATTTCTTCAAAATAAGTACGGCTTAAACAAGGAAAAATAAGTTAAACTATTTCCTCTTCCTGTTATGACCCGCTGGAATTCCTGGAAAAAAGCTTCCGATTATGTTGATATTTATGCTTCAGATCTAGTAGAGTATATTAAAACTTTACCTGATAATCCGAAAATAATCAAGTATTTTAAATTGCTTACTACCGTTGATGTCAAAATAATTCAAACTGAAGCATCTTTTATAAAAGAGCACTGTTCTGTTGTAAACGAACTTTTGTTGCTGGTGGAAGGATCAACATATCCAATGGCGCACTCTTTGTACCCGAAATTAAAAGAGATAAAAACAGCATTTTCAATTTTTGCAAAGTCAAAAAGAGTCAAAAATGATTTAGGAGAAAAGACTAAAAGCCTGATAATATCTTTATCAGATGAGAAGAAGAAAAATGTGGAAGATCGAATAAAAAATTTATCAAAATCTATTTTAAAGAAACTCGAAGAATTAATTGAGAAAGATCCAAGCAAATTGTTTTTTGAAGGGGCGGAAACTCTTTTCCATCCTATTACATTGATGACAAATGACGCTAATTCTGTAATGAAGTCTATTCAATCCACAATTTTTCTCAAGAATATTTCAACACCGCAGGTTTTAGTTTTGTATAATTTGTTCAAAGACGCTGTCAAAACATCTCTAAATAGAGAAGCTATTCGTAAAGAAGATTTGGTATACAGTGTTCTCACAGGAATGTTAGCAACACAACCTGAATTTGCGATTAAATGCTTGCAAATTATATTTTTTTCCGTGTCGAATGTGGATTCAGAACGCGCTTTTTCAGCTTATTCTGATATTGTTTCAGCCAGAAGATGCAATCTTCTCCCTTCAAATGCTGAAACTATGATGAGCTTATACTTTGGAGATGATCCAGAACCCAATGGGAAATTTACAACTGGCGTAGTACTGCGCCAGCACTGGCAGCACTGGCGGCAAGGCTGAGAGCCAGCACTGGCATGGCACTGGGATGATAACGCCGTCTGGTGCTGCCGAAGTACTGTCTGTCAGTGCTGCCAGACAGCGCTGGCGCAGCACTGGACCAGTGCTGGCTGAGAATATTGCCGCAATAAATGCCGTATTGTTATTAATTAGTCGTAAATTCATAATTATAAATAATTTAACAACAAAATGGTAAATAATATTAATAAATAGTTATTATTCATAAAATATTTCTCTTCTTAAAGAAATTGTATTAAAGATGGAGACTAACAAATGATATAGTAAATGAAGTAGAAAAAAATTGTTTATAACATTTAAAAATTAAATAATAAACAATTACAGTAAGTGTGCATTAGATTTTCATATTTTAGTACCTAACGATTGGAATCTAGAAATATCGCAAACCTATGAAAATAAACAAAATTGCTGACGAGGGGAATCGAACCTACGATCTACGGACTAACAGACTAACGCTCTAACCACTATGCTAACGACACATGTGTACAGTAAAGTATTAATATCTCAGTATCATTCAGACATACAATTATTGAGTCAAAGATGAGAAAAAATAGGGGTACGTTAGAAATAATAAATTGAAATAAAATAAATTAAACTAAATTTTTAATAATTAAATTAAATTACTTTACTTATTGCATTTAACATTTTACGTAATTCTTAAATTACGTGGTATTTTTTTAATAATTTTTTATTCATAGTAAGAAGTATAGTAGTATTTTAATAGGAACCAAATTATTATTGAGATTAAAGTTTAAATTTTGTTTATAATTTTAATTTGTTTAAATAATTTATTATTTACAAAATTAGACAATTATGTTAAATTATTATTATTAAATTTAATAAAAATAAAAAATGAACAACTGAAAAGTAAAATATTAATTTTTTCAATAAATTTATATTTATGAACATTCATAAACTTTTTTTATATTTTTTTTCAAGTTTATGTCAAAAAAGCAATGTTGGCAAAGAGCGTTGTGAACAATTTTTCTATACTCAGCCAGCACTTGCCGCCGTGGCTTGGCCAAGCTTTGGCGAAACAAAAATTCTGTACTGCGCCAGCACTAATTGTCGAGGCTCGGCTAGACTACGGCCGAACAATCGTCTGAGTACTAAGCCAGGGGTGAACATCGGCACTACACTGGCATTTCCCATTGGGAATGAACGTTTTTTAAAGATGTGTTTCATTATTTAAAATTTTAAATTATTAATAGTATTGTTTTATGATCTCTAAAAAAACTAGTCTTGTATGTTATAAATAATGAAATTTATAATATAATAAACAAACTTTATAAATTATTTTAGTTATATATTAGTTTAAAATGTAACTTTTAATTAGCCTAATATTAGAAGCTTTATTTAGGTCCTTAATAACGTTTTTCTTTTAAAAGCATTCATAAAATACTGTCCTTATTATCTTTCACATTTTTTTTCGTGCCTGCCCCCGACCAGAAGCACTCGCTTCGCTCGTGCATCAAATGTCGGGGCAGGCGAATATTGTTAGCAAGAGAGAGAGACAGAGAAAAAACCAGAACTTCACGAGTGTCCGCTAGAGGCGTCAAAGCGAGGAGCAAAAGTAAATAAAGATGGCCGGCTGTCAAATGAAACACGATTGCAATTTTCTTAAAAAATAAATTAGCGAGCGTACTTTCGACCGTATATATAAAGAAAAATCCCTACTGGAAGTAAAAAGATAGAAAGAGATAGAATTTTGGGGATTGAAAGAGATAAAGTTTTTTCTATCCCTTTGACATAGCCACTTTGCATACCCGAAATATTATACCTTTTTATCTCCAAATTTATATCTCTTTTTATACCCAATTATCCCCTATCTATCTCTTTTTATACCTATGTACTTTTATCTCTTTTTATTTCTCTTTGCTGCAAATTTTTATCCTTTATAATACATAAAGAATTAATTAACCAATATTATTAACAATATTAAAGACTTTATGAAGTATTACAATTTCAATTGAATTTATTATTTAAAAAGATATTTTTAGAGTTTTCGTACTTCTATTTATAACCTATTTTTAACAAATCAAGTTATTTATTTATTTGTTATGAAATTATTATTTATTGTTTAAATCTATATTTCATTTCACATTATTAACCAACATTGTACACATAACACTTAAAACCAAATTTGAAAAATCTCGCACGCAGGAGGGCTCGAACCCTGAACCTTAGGGACACAAGTCGAATACACATGTCACTCAGCCACGCTAGCTTGAAAGATACTTTTCTTGAACTACCTTTTAAATTTTGGGACTGTATTGATCTCTTTTTATCTCTTACTTTATCACTCTTTATCTCTCAGTTGATCTCTTTTTTAGTTTTAATTTCTCTTTATTTATCATGAAATCGTCACATTGAAAAGCGTATAAAAAGTTTTTTTTGGGGATTGAAAAAGGATTCAATGGGATATAATGAAGGTTATTAAAAAAGATTAAGAAAAAAGAAAAAATCGAATTTTTTAAAATTTAATAGAAAAGAGATAAACTGTGATAGAATCGAAGGAATAAAAGGAGACAAGTATGGACTGAGATTTAAATAGGGATAGAAAGGGAAAGAAGTGAATAGTAAGAGGATAAAAGGCGATAAAGTAAGGGTTATTATAAGAGATTGAATAAAAAGGGAAGATAGAAAGAGATTGAGGGGAATAGAAAAGGGATAGCCTGGGATAGAAACAAGATTATTAAAAGAGTAAGTATATTCTAAGGTAAAATAAGAGATAGAAAGAGATAGGTGTAGATATTTAAAGTATTAAAAGAGATGAAATAAAGGTTATTGAAAAACATTTATACAGAAGGAGAGATAAAAAGTGATTGAAGTGATAAACTGGGGACAGACTACACGGAAAGAAAAAGTCCGTCAACCATTAATGGATTAGTATATTACTTTGAGACGGGACTCTTTTTCCGTTGATGGTTACTTAACTTTACTTAACGATTGAAAACGAGTCATGGATTGATTAGAATGCCAGTATGTGACCAATTGTTTTAGATTTAATGCTGAATTGTTATCAATGGCTGTTTGAATGTTTACGAATCATTAGTGAAAGTTTGTGAAACGTTAGTTGACTCGTATTCTAAATCGGCGCTCTTCACTAGCGCATTGTTGCGCAGTGTACCGATGCGCATTTCTTCCGGTTTCTCTATAGTCCATGTGTTTTTGCTGTCTGCTATACATATCCCTATATACTATTATGTGTAATGTGAATATTTAACTTAACTAATAATTTGCAGTTGAATTGCGTCTAGAAATTGACCTCGATAAAAATATATTTTCTTTTATATTTCTCGCTAATTAAAAAGTAGTTATTAGTGCAAAATCATTTCTCACAAGTTGTGAAAAATTTTGTTATTTGATATATAAGAACAGTTCGCTTCTAAACTTAAAATGTTATAAGTGTGCGTTTCTACGTGTAGTTATTATAAGTGCGAAAATGTGTTGGTCTAAAGCGTCTAAGAGTGTAAATAAAATATCGGAACTGTGCAACGAAAAAAATGTGTTCTTTCTGTACCAAATAGTGTCTAAAATTAGGGATAATTCTGAAAGAAGTTGAATTTTTTGAATGCTTTTGATAGTCATAGAAAATTTAATAGACAGTTTTCTAAATTTTAGTGAACGAGTTTTATATATTGATGACAGTTTTCTAAATTTTAGCAAGCAACTCGTCACTGATTGTGACTCAAAGTATGTTATGCATTCAATGATTTTGTGTCCCGTCTCAAAGTACTATTCTAGTCTATTAATGATTGACGGACTTTTTCTTTCCGTGTAAGATAGAGAAACTTTATCTCTTTCTATCTCAGAGATAAAAAAATATTCAAAGAGATAGGATTTCTATCCCTTTACTTCCAGTAGGGATAGTATGCATTACACGGGCAGAAATTCGAAAGCCCTAAACTACGCGATGATGCCCTCGGCATTTCAAACTTTCTGCCTTTATAATGTAACCAATTGATTAAAAAAAGAAAAACCTAAAAATATCAAATATTTTAAGAAATATAACAAAAAAATTGTTTTGCAAAAATAAAATGATAATTTTACTAAACAAACTTTTATTTTTTAAAACATAAGTTTAAGTATTTAATTTTTAAAAACGTAACATGTAAATGAATTAAATATTTCTCTACACAACTGGCGTGGTGTTTTAGTTTAATTTTGTATCTAAATATTTTAAATTTAAAGTAAAAAAAAGTTTGTTACGTGGGGCAAAGGCAATATTGAACATAATTTGGTTAAAAACAATTGAATATTCCAATTTTCTATGTATTAATTCACAATATAAGGTTAAAATCACTAAAAGTTTTTATTTTTTATTTAAATAGTTTAATTCTTTTAATAATATGTTGTTAACCTTATGTTTCGTAAATATTATACTAATAAATATCACTTGTTAATTTTTTTTAAGGCTTATAAATGCTTTCTTTTAGAAATATAAGCGAAAACGTCGCTGCCCCAGCGTGTGGGGCAAAGGCATTTTTTGCATTCTTTTTAAATTTCATTAAATAATGTATTTATAATTATAATATACTAAATAACAACTATTAAAATTTCTTGTTGATTAGTTTTAGAATAATGAAAAACAAAGACCGCATAAATTAATTGCTTAATTTAAAAAATATACATCCATAAATGTAAACCTAGCGTTTTTGCCCCACTCTCCCCTACTAATTTCACTCAGTTAATTGGATATTTGACATAAATAAAAATTATTTGACACAATTCATTTTATAGCTTCAAGTATAATAATTTATTTAATACAAATAAAGTAGTTAATAAAAACAAATAAAAAAAACATTTAGATAAAATAAGTCAGTTCCGTTGACGATGTAGTTTGTTTTTCCTATTTCCTCGGCAGAGTTAGGGGTCTTCGGTTATAGGTCTTAGGCTAGGTAAGTGTGACTGGGTTTCGATCCCCGTAGGTTTCAAATTTTAATTTAATTGTAAGAATTTAATGTTAATATTTCCAAGCATATGAGTCCTTCGAAGTATTTAGTCTAAATAATTAATTATTTTATTAAATTTAACTATAATTAGTCCAGTTACTCCAGAGTAAAAACATTTATATGATTGGAATAATTTCAAATACCAACGTTGGTGTTGAAACGTTGTAAAAAATTAATAAATGTCGCAATAGTAATAAACTATCCAGAAGTACCTGAATTATTCCAATAATTAATTTTTATTGCAATTAAAGGAATATTATCCTGAATTAAAATAATTCCCAGGTGAGAACTGACGCTGGGTTCAGGCTTTACGAAAGCTTCGTTGAGGCTTGGTCAACATTGATCAAGCCTCGGTGGGACGGCGGAAGCAAGGTTGCTTCTAGCCATAATGTAACACTTATTTAAGACTGACGCTCCAGTCCTTCTTGAAGATTGGCGTTCAATGTTTAATCAATGCTGCGGAACCCTAATGCAGGACTGAAACAAGGCTGCTTCCACTGTTCCCAAATTTACGCGTCTCTCGCGCTCATTCAATATAATATGGATATATGAATTGTATATAATAATAATAATAATAATAATAATAATAATAATAATAATAATAATAATAATAATAATAATAATAATCTCATCCAGTCGATGATGGAGAAGAGAATACCGCCCTACTTGTTGCGGATAATGAATGATTATCTTAGCGACAGGTGGGTAATATATGAGGGGGACAACTGGACTCTGAAGGAAGAGATGCAAAGTGGTGCCCCCCAAGGCTCGAGGGTGGGACCATTCGTGTGGAATGTATCCTATGATAACTTCCTGCGAATGGGTCTACCTGAAGGCGCGGTCATCATCGGCTTTGCGGACGATGCGTTGGTCGTGTGCTCAGCCGAAAGCGAGGAAGCCCTTGGGACATTGGTGAACGAATGTCTGCGGCGAGTTAAAAGCTGGTTGGATGCCAGAGGTCTTCAAATGGCCTTGGAAAAAACCGAAGCTCTGCTCGTCACAGACAGACGTGGTTATAGTTTCCCACGAATCGTGATAGACGAATTCGAGGTCAAGTGGAGTAAACATATTAAGTATTTAGGAGTGGAGCTCGATGGAAGGTTAAACTTCCATTACCATATAGCGACGGCCTTGAATAAGGCGATAAACTGTGCGTCAGACTTGGCACGACTTATGCCAAACGTTCGCGGACCACGTGAAAGGAAAAGGAGACTGGTGGTTAGTGTTGCCCACGCTAAGCTGTTTTACGCAGCAACAGCGTGGGCTCCCTCACTTAAAACAAGAAGCAAAACCATTTGCGATAATATGCTGTCTGCGCAGAGATGTGTTACTACCCGTATCGTCTCTGCGTATAAGACGGTCTCGACGAGTGCTGTGCAAGTCCTTGCAAGTGTCCCGCCGGCAGATCTTATGGCAAGGGAAAGGGAGGAAGTATTTCCTCTTTTTAAAAGAAGAAATAATCCCGAGTACCCAGAGGAAGAAAGACCTAGCAAGGACCGCATCCGCAAATACGCGAGAAACAGACTTATCGAGACATGACAGGACAGATGGGATGGGGAGGAAAAGGGCAGATGGACCTATCGTCTGATTCCAACACTCACCACCTGGATAAACCGAAAGCATGGAGAAGTCTCCTATTATCTGACTCAGGCGCTCACAGGTCACGGGTGTTTTAACTCGTACCTGTGCGGCTTTAAATTACGCGAGGACGAGGTGTGTGCATATTGCCAGTTCCCTGAGGACAACGCGGAGCACACCCTCTTCTCATGCAAGAAATGGGACTTGGAGAGGCAGGCCATGTTCGAAGGTGTAAACAGTCAAGTTACACCGGAGAACATGGTATCGCTGATGACCCAGTCAGAGGAGAATTGGCGGCAAGTCGAGAACTTCATAATCTCGGTTATGTCGAGGAAGGATCTCGACGGCCGCCAAAAAGCGTAATTTAAACAGCTTTTAATTTATTCGTTTGTTTTTTATTAATTTATTTTGTGATTTATTTGTCCTTATACATTTTTTAATTGTTTGTTTTTTTTATTCATCTTTGTACAGTTTTATGTTTTCAATTTTTTATACGCGTTTATTTTTTCTTTTTTTTATATATCCGTTTATAATTTTATCTTCTGACTTTTTACACTTAATTACACATTTGTTATTTTTAATTATTGTTGTGCTGTTAATTCCGCTTTATATTGAAATAGTTTTAAATTTTTAACTATTAACGCAGGATAACCGCAGAGAAAAGCAGAAAGTCGCATTAGCGACAGAGTTGGAGCGCCACCCTCGAAGGCTAAAGTCTTACGACAGTTCCGAGGGAGGGTAAAGGGCTCCAGAAGAAGGGTTACGGGTTTTAGTGGGTCAAGCTGGCAGTAGGTCGCCAGTTTATTAAATTTATTATTTTATATATTTATTTTTCAATTTTTTTTTATTTCCTTTTGTTTTATCACACCAACCCCACATAACCTTGGAGTGCGAAGTCCATGGTATCTGTAGGCAGATTTCCCAAAATTCCCTAAGCAAAAAAAAAAAAAAAAATAATAATAATAATAATAATAATAATAATTTTATTTTTTTTTATTTTTTATTCACGGGGGAGAAGAGGAAATGCATTTGCGCATCCCCAGGAAGATCCCACTTACCTGGGGTATGTCGGACTCGTACAAAATGCAAGGAAAAAAAAAAACCTCACATACCTGCTTTTAACGGCAGTCACCCTACCGACTAAAACCTCTTCTTGTTTCCCCTGGGTTTCGAACCTTCTATCCACCTACGGAACTACCTAGTGGCTTCAGACTTCGTAGATGAATGGTTCCATGTAGTCGCTGGCGCGACTCTCCCGTGCCGCTCTTGTTCTGGCCTTATTTTCTCCTTGTCCTTGACAAAGTCTTCTTAGCTTCCTCTAAGGCAGTCCTGAAGACCTTGCACCGACCTGATCCGGCGACGTGTTGGATGTCCTCCTTTTCGCCGAACTTCGCCTGGCATAAGAAGCAGCATGAGCTCTTCTTACAATCTGCTACCTTATGGCCGGCTTCTCCGCACTTGAAGCACGCAGCCGACCTGTCTACCTCTTGGCAATCTCTTCCTATGTGGCCGTAGCCAAGGCACCTATGGCACCTTGTGACCGTAGTTCTTCTTCTGACCTGGCAGGACACGAACCCAATTTTAATGTGTCCTATTTTCTCCAGCTTATCTGCATCCTCTTGGCTGGTGACAACGACAGCGAGCTTTACTCCTCGCTTGTTTGGGCCAAGGACCGCCACCCTTCTGCTCCCTGCTGGCACCGTAGAGATTTGCTCCAGGGCATTCAAAACGTCTTCCTTTTCAGTAAGGGCGTCCATATCGCGGATTTCCAACGTAGTTTGCCGGACCGCAATCTGCACCTTACCCAAATCGCCGATTACCTTTGTCACCTCCTCGGTGAACAGCTTCTTGTTGGAAGACCCTCCAATTTTAATGAGAAGGTCTCCTTTTTTAGTGGGTAAAGCTCCCACAACCCTTGTCTGGCTGGCCTCCAGGTCAGCCTCCCTTCGAACCTTCGCCAGCACTTCAGCGAAAGTTTTTCCTTCGGCCACTTTAACGATCACTGTGGCTCTTCCCTTCTTGACCTGGTCTGGGTTTGGAACCGTTTTGTTCCCCTTGCCTCCAGTCTTTTTTGGTTTCTCCTCCTTTTTCCTTTTTGGATCCTTCGCAGGCTCAGGATCACTTCTCTTCCGCTTCTGAGCATCCAAGACGACGTTTCTCAACACGATCGCGTTACAGCGATCTCGTCTAGCTCTACGATCCTGTCTGGCCTCTTCCGACCAAGTCAATCCCTGGTAGAGACTCTCATCCTTTTTCGTAGCTGCTGCGTGCTTCTCCTTTACGTCCCTTATGAGCGATGTTAAGCTTCTGAGTCCATCCTTGATTGTCCTATTGACATTGTTCTGGACTTCACAGGACTTCAGCATCTTGCTGACCTCCTCCTCCATTTCTAGAATGCTCGCTGCCTCTTCCTCCCGCAGCTTAATGCATTCATCTCTATCTTGGTTGCAGCTTGCAATGTCCTTTGCCGAGGCATTACTGAAGACAGAAATGCAGCTGGCTTGACTCGTCACGCTGCTTGTACTCCCTCGTCTCTCCGACCTGTCCACGATGATCTGTGGTACTACCAACGCGTTGTTGCCCTCCTGCATCCTTTGGCCACTGGCCACCGCCCTCACGCTCGAAAGCGCTTGACGATCGGAACCAGTGAGGGATTTAGCCGTAGCATTACCCCGCAGGTACTCTTCCTCGTTTTTACAATCGCTCATGATGGATGTTTCTTGTTTGCTGGTTTTGGTCCGCGTCGAGTAATTTTTCTGTTAATCGGTACATTTTTTCTCGATTTTTCAGCAGACTTTTTAATATTATTTACAAACATATTCACATTTAAAAAATTAAATTCTCGCATTTAAACCGCTCGGCCACAGAAGGCTGGAAGGCACCTCGCCTAATCTACTATTTCAATGCCAGCGCCGTATATTCTGTATATATACGGCGCGTCACTCAATATTTGTTCAGCATGGGACACCAATGTTCGTCCCATGCTCGATTCAAGACTCGGTCAATCTTGATACAATATTCACTTTCTTTATTACCGTGTGCACTGAACAATATTAAATATAAATATTTATAAATTATTTAATATTCAAATATTTTTTATGATAATTTTATAAGTTAAATTATATATACATTTTTTTCTTGTACAGTGTCAAATTATTATTTTCAAAGATTAAGAGTTTCGTTTATCTGAAAAATTATTAGTGAAAAAAATGTTCATTAGGTAGTGATAAATATTTATGCTTAGTAATTTTACACTAGGATTAACTGTTTAGTAAATATTATCAAAAAACTATTTTTTGGCAAACACGCGCAGCTAAACACAAATAACCTTGAAACTCCAGCATTACCAACTCAACACATACGTTAAACTCTTAAGTTCTCTTTAAATCTGAATAAGTGAAATTTTCACTTTTTTCATGTGTGAACCTTTTTCTCACTTATTAATAAGTAGAATCTACTTATACATAAGTGAAATATTCACTTTTTTATGTGTGAAACTTTTAAATGTTTAAAAACAATGTTTTTATCATTTCAGTTAATATATTAGAAATTTTTTATTTTATTTAATTATAAAAATTGTCATTTAAAATTTAATAAATTTTTTAAAAAATATTCAGTTAAATATTATATTAACAGTAATCTAATAACTAACTTTTTATTAACTAAGTATTTATATACATATATAATAAGAGAAATCTTAAACAAAACGTTAAAGTAGAACACAATAAACTAACTCTTTATAAGTATCACCCAATAATTTTCTATGAGTATAAGGCAACTTATTAAGTGGCATTGTAGTGTTTCTCGTTGATCAAAAAATTTAAGCGACATTGCTTGCAGTTAATATTAGGATGGGTGACCGTTTGGGAATTTAGCTTAAAAAAGTTGAAAAATTGATATGTTTATAAGTTTCAGACTGATAATGAGAAGAGAAGAGAGTGTTAAATAGTTAATAGTAAATAAATATTTTTTTTTATAATATTGATCCTGATTATTTATTTACATTCACTTCTTAATGTCTGAGTATTCACTTATCTCATAATTGAATATTCACTTATTCATAAGTGAATGTAATTCACTTATTCATAAGTGAATATAATTCACTTATTTCATGTGTGAATATTCACTTATTCTACGTGGAAGAGTTTTGAAACATGGAATAAGTGAATATTCACTTAAAATAAGTGAAATTTCACTTATTCAGATTTAGAGAGTTGGCAATGCTAAAGTCTCAAGGTTATTTGTGTTTAATCGCACGCGTTTGACAAAAAATAGTTTTTTGATAATACATATTTACTAAACAGTTAATCCTAGTGTGAAACTACTAGGCATAAATATTTATTACACCCTAATGAACATTTTTTTTACTGAACATTTTTCAGACAAACGAAACTCTTGGACTTTGAAAACAAAAATTTGACACTGAGCAAGAAAAAAATAATAATATATAATTTAACTTTATTTATATGAATCTTATATAATTAATAATAATAATAAATAATATAATAATAATAATAGTTATTATTCTTATAATAATAATAATAATAATAATAATAATAATAATAATAATAATAATAATAATAATAATAATAATAATAATAATAATAATAATAATAATAATAATAATAATAATAATAATAATAATAATAATAATAATAATAATAATAATAATAATAATAATAATAATAATAATAATAATAATAATAATAATAATAATAATAATAATAATAATAATAATAATAATAATAATAATAATAATAATAATAATAATAATAATAATAATAATAATAATAATAATAATAATAATAATAATAATAATAATAATAATAATATAATAATAATATAATAATAATAATAATAATTTTTTTTTTTTTTTTTTTTTGCGTGGGAAGTGGAAAATCTGCTATAACCTTGGAGGCCTACTTCCAAGTCAGATACCTGGAGCCCGTACTCCTAGGTTATGTGGGGATGACCGCTCTTGTTCTGGCCGACCCACTAAAAACCACTCCCTTTTGAGACATATCTCCCCTGGCGGAACTGCCGTCAAGCTTAACATCGCCAGTGGAGGTCCCCTTACCTACTTCCAGATCCAAAATCCTTAACTAAGCGCTAGCGGAAGAGGGAGGAGGTCCAGTTAAGGTCTCCTCCGTCTTCCGCGAGCGCCCAGCTGAGCTGCAGGAATTCTCCGATGGTGTTGTGACATCCTTCTGTCCTTTTCCTTTGTCTGCATGACTTTGATGACAAAGGACTCTACCTCACGCCATGAGTCTGCACTCTGTAACATAATTTGAACCATGTTCTCGACCGTGACTTCAGTGCCCACGGCCGAAAACATGGCTTCCCTAAGTCCACGCCAGTGCCCGCAGGAAAAAAGCGTGTGCTCCGCGTCGTCAATGTGCTCTGCTTCGTCGTCACCCGAACCGTTGCAGTACACACATTTCGCGTCTGCTTCTATTTTAAACCGATAGAAGTACTGTCCGAAACAACCATGACCCGACATCGCTTGTGTAAGGTAGTAGCCTACTTCACCGTGTTGTCTTTCCAACCATGTGGCGAGGTGGGGAATCAGGCGATGAGTCCATCTACCTTTTAATTCCCCATCCCATCTCTCCTGCCAACTCAGAACGAGTCTTTTTCTTGACTCTAAGCGGATTAAAGCTTTGAGTCTTTCTCTACGCTCAGGGTTGCCTACTAGATCTTTGGAGAGCTGGAAATTCTCCTGCCTTTCCATCGCCAACAAATCCATTGGCGGTAATCTAGCAAGCACCCGAAGAGCGCAATCAGACACCGTTCTGAAGGCTGACGTTATTCTCCTTGCTGGCTCTCTCTGGGCCGAGAGAAGTCTGTCAGAGATGCTGTGGATCTTAAGGGCTGAGGCCCATACAGGGGCAGCATAAAGCTGCTTTGATTGAACCACAGTCGCCACTAGTCTTCGTTTATTTTCCCTGGGGCCACCGATATTGGGCATCATCCTCGAGAGGTTTCCCATGCATTCGGTGGCTTTGAGTGTTGAGATGTTAATATGTTGGCCAAAACTTAAACGTTTGTCCAACCACACTCCCAGGTACTTAAGCTTATTTCCCCATGCGACTTCAGTTCCTCCCATTTCAATTTTCGGGGCTTCATAAACTCTCCTGTCTGTGACGAGCAGAGCTTCGGTCTTTTCGAGGGCCATTTTCAGACCATGCCGATATAGCCAAAATTCAGCTCGCCGCAGACTATCTTCAAGTTTTATTTTTAGCAGTCTCAAATCCTCGTCATAACATATCAAAAGCACGTCGTCCGCGAACCCGGATATAGACGTATCTTCGGGTAAGCCCAACCTCAGAAAACCGTCGTACATAACGTTCCAGATGGTTGGTCCCACCTTTGATCCTTGGGGAGCTCCGCATGTCATTTTCTCTTTGATATGACATGCATCGCTCTCGTAGACAACCCATCTGTCGCTAAGATAGTTGTCTATCATTCGCAACAGATACGTTGGTACCCCTTTACATCTCATTGCTTTCATACAAATGTCCCATTTCGCGGAATTGAACGCGTTACGGATATCGATTGAAACGAGTGCGCAAAAACCCTTCTTACGTCCCTCTTTGACTCTTTTCGCTTTTTCGAGAACTGCTAAGATCGCGTCTACTGTCGACCGGCCTTTCCTAAAACCGAATTGATTCTCTGATAGGCTATTTTCGCCTACCAGGATTCCCTGAAGTCGCTCTAGAATCATTCCCTCTAGAAGTTTACCCATCGTGTCCAATAAACAAATTGGTCTAAACGATGAGACTTTATCTAGAGGTTTATCCCCTTTTCTCAGGAGGACCAACCTCTGTGTTTTCCAGTCACTGAAAAACTCTCCACTCTCGAGACATGTATTGAAGACGTCGAGAAGCAACTCTGGATACACAGCGATTACCTCTTTGAGGATCTCGTTGGGTATTCCGTCGATGCCTGGCGCTTTGCCGTTCCTTAACGTCTTTGCCACCTTTTTAAGCTCCTCCAGCGTGAAGAGCTCCTCCCTTTGCACTACACAAGAGGAAAAGTCCTCCCTAGGGCCAGATTCCACATGGGGAAACAGCGCCTTAATAATCTTTCGGACCCAGATTGGATTGTCAAGACCAGGGGTTCTTTGCCTCGAAACTAATTTCTTAGTGACGACTTTGTAGGCCAAGCCCCATGGGTCCTTCTCCGCTTCTCCAATCAGGTCCTTCCAACACGATTTTTTGCTACTCCTTATAGCCCGCTTAAAAATCTGCCTGGCTTCTTGCCACTCTTCTTGCAGCAGAAGGTCTCCCTTAGATTGGGTATATTTCCTTCTTGCTGCATGGCATTCTCTCCTTAAGCGAGCTAGTTCGTCATTCCACCAGTACAGAGCTCCCTTCCTAGTTCTTTTTTGTTGCCGGCGAGGCATTGAGTAGTTGCACGCTGCAATAATTACTCGCCTCGCCTCACGCACTTTATCACCCACTGAAGTTGGCTTCGTCATCCAGCCTAACTCGTGTATAGCCCGAGCATCGGCTAGTGACTCCACCAACTTCTCCCTATTTAGCCGTCTGAGATTCCAGGAGGGACTCTTGTGACCAATATGCGGCCTAATGTTCCCTCTCGGATTTTTCTCAGCGACTATAAACTCTATGTACTGGTGGTCACTCATAGTCGTTTCGTCCAGCACCTTCCACCGCGCCAATCTACGGGCCACGCGGGGCGACGCAATTGTCAAATCAATGATGGACCCTGATACCCCGCGTCTGAACGTGAACTCTCGTCCCCGGTTCATCACCACCAAGTCGTTTGCTGCAACCATGTCCGACACCAAGGTTCCCCTCTTGTCTAAACGGGTCTCCCCCCATTCCGGCGACTTACTATTAAAGTCTCCCGCAATGAGGACATCCCCGCCGAAAGCTTTAATGCTTTCTTCAAGAGCCTGAACCTCGGCCTCGAACTTTTTGAGGGGATCATTTGGAGAGAAGTAGCAGCTGTAAACACGTACCTCGGCCACCTTTATCCAAACGAACCCCCTATCGGTCTCCAGAAAGTCACCGATGGCGATGTCCGGGTTACATATTTGAATACCTGATCTCTTTGATGCATCCTCAAACCAGACAGAGGATTCTGGCTTCCTATACTGCTCACTGAAAAGCAGTATATCAGCTCCCCTCTCTCTGGCAGTCTGCATCAAGAGATCTTGCGCGACTTTTCCCTTCCTGAGATTAACCTGGAGAAACCTAAGCTCTGGACTTTAGATCTGTTAGTATCTTCCAGTACACCGGGCAGGCCCTGCTCCCTGAAGGATGTTTTGTGTCTTCCATCCCACGATCGGAACAGTCAATGCACTGGGCTACCCCTTTGCATTGACTCTTCCTGTGGTCGAGACCGCCGCACCTCCAGCAAGCCTCCTTTCGGTCCGGCCCACTGCATCCTCCAGCCAGATGGCCGTAACAGAGGCATCTAAAGCACCTCTCTACTTCCACTCTGGCATGGACTCTGCAGTTGACCCACCCTATCTTTACTCGCCTGGCCTTCAATAACGACTCCGCTTCCGTTTCCGGGAGCCGCAGAATGGCCTTCTTCGTGCTACCATACCGAGCGAAAAGCTGACACGGAACTTCTAAGTCTGGTCTGCCAAGTGCACCCCGGACCGCCAATACAACATCTTCTTGGACTATGGTTTCGTCAAGGTCCAAAATTTCTATCGACCTCATCGAAACCACAGTCCTTACTTCTGCCTCGCCCTGAAGAGCAGCGGTCAAGGCTCTGCCGAAACCCAAGACGCCCTGTCCCTTTTTGAGTACCAGAAGGAGATCGTTCCTTTTGGTCCTCCGAATCGACAGTATCTCCGTCTGCGTATCCTCAGGCCTAACCGCCGCCTTCATTTTGCTCATAATGTTGGATCTTTCGTAGATATCACGATCGCATCCGTCATTTTTTCTCTCTTTTTACGTGGAGGTCGATCAGTCTCTTTGATCGACTCCCCCGTCTTTTCTTCCAACTTCTCTGCATCCCCCTTCTTTTTTTTCTTTTTCTTCTTTTTCTTGACCTCTTTCCAGGTTTCAGTTTCCTGGAGAGAGTTCAATTTTTCATTTTCTTCGGTAGCAGGCTTGCTGTCCCCCGGGTCCAGCTCGCCTGTTTTGCCCTTCTTTTTCTCCACTTTCTCTGGTGGTGTCCCAGAGGCATCTCTCTTTTTTCCTTTTCTTTCAGAGTTCGGAGTCGCCAAGGGTATTGTCCCCTGGCGGCCTCGAGCTCTCTTCTGGCTGAGGGAATCCACTATCTCTAAATTATGAGAAAAGCAGGCCCCCTCCTACATCATATCTTTTAAGATGCCTCTGAGGCTATCACTATGGTGATATGCCTCTCTGGCACTGATTTTCACCTCCCTGGAGTTGTTCTTGAGCATCCCTTCCTTCACTATTTCTAGTGATTTGAAGAGCTGCTCAACCACCACAGACTGCTTCTCCATAAGTCCAAGAATGACTTGCCATTCTTCGACGATCGGTGAAGCAGTCCGCGACACCAGAGTCTCCTTTTCCTTTTCAATGATGGACTCAGAGGAAACTACGCTCTCCGTCTCCATCATCACTTTTCCGTCACCGTTATGGTCAGAAGGACCAGTGTGCTGTTGGCCCCCTCCAAAATCCGTGGGCCTTGCGTCGACCATCGGGGCTTTCACCCGATCGGAATCGACGGCAGGATTAGCCTCTGTCGAGGTACCTGCTTGGAGGATAACGTTCGTTACATCACACATTTCATTAAAACGTCGTTCGGTATTCGGTATGGGTGTGATACTTAACAGTGTAAGTGTATATGTGTCGTGTTATGTAAGTGGGTGTACCCATATCAGTGTGAGAAAGAAGAGTAATTATGTATATGTTGTTTGAGGAGCTTCGGAGGCCGGGATCAGCCGGAGATCCCCTTACATACTTTGCGACCAGGAGAATAACGCGTTTATAGCGCATCCCACACTCATACTCAGGAAGAAGCCTCTCCGGAGGGTTCCCCTTTCACCTCACCAACATGAAAGGCGCCGTTTATAGGCTTAAACCTTTCAGATTCATACATCAGCTTCTGCTATCCCGCAAGCTGAATCCCCCCAATCTGCGTCGCGAGTACATGAATTAACATGGTCCGACGTGCCGGCAGGGATGGCGAGCGTGGATAACAGGAGTTGCCCATTCGTGGAAGATGCCGTTTATAGACTATGTCTTCCCAATCACCAAGACAAAACAGAACAAAAATTTCATACTGAACTCACCGGTTCAGATTCTTCCTGCCCATTCAGAGGGGTAATGTGTTTATAACAGTACCCTCCATTAATACCATTCCCTAACATGCTGATATCCAGATGGTCCTCACCTCAAAAGCTCTCCAAACTACCCTCCTCCTCCTCCAAACAACTCAGCACACGTACACACACTTCATGTAAAATAATACACAAATGGGTGCAGATGAGCAGAGAAGATGGAGTCCCGGGCTTGGGACCGGTTCAAAGCGGAGTTAATAATAATAATAATAATAATAATAATAATAATAATAATAATAATAATAATAATAATAATAATAATAATAATAATAATAATAATAATAATAATAATATATAATTATTATTACACAGTGCAACAGAATTTCACTTTTTTATTATTTCTGGGATCGCATAGGGTGATTTTGATAGGTTTTTTGATGCTGAATGCGAATCCGTAATCTACAGGCCTCGAACTGAGTACATAAATTAAGGAAAAGTACGTAATTTTGACAAAAGGTCCGTAAAGTACGTAATTTTGACCATTTCGACTGAAAATCAAAATATGTATACCTACAGATTGTGAATAAATATTTAGTTACGCCTTAGATAAATATACTAGATGCGGCGAGGCGTTAGTTTAGGCACATGAATCCAGGGTGGCGTTAGTGTAGATCATGTGCCTACATGTGCCGGAAATGTTTGAAAATACTAACAAAGCGATCATTTCTCATTCAAATTTAAGATTAAAATTGTATACACAATTTATAAACAAAATTGTTGTTTTTCTTAACTATATATAATTAAATATAGTAAATTAAATTCTTTTATTTCGTTGTATATTTAAATGTGTGAATCCGGGAAAAAATAATGTTTTCGTGATAGCGTTCTCATTTAAGGGCATCCGGGAAATAATACTGGTTTCGTGATAGACGTCTCATTTAAAAAGAAAAGAATATTTTGAGTCGGGATTTTTTGGTAAATATAGAGAAATGCTCTGGGACCAGCGGTCCTCTCGGAATTTAGAGAAATTTTAATAAATAATTATTGAAAAAAATTGTTTAAATATACGGAAAAAAGGGGTTTTGAACGGTTCAGTATAGACGTCTCATTTTGAGAGGATAAAATATTTCGGGTTCATATTTGGAGGGGTGATAGAGGAAGACTCTCCGAGGAGCGGCCCTCTCCGTTTTTGCAATAATTTTGCGAGGAAATGATTTTATTAACGATTGAAAGTGGAGTAATTTGAGATTACTACATTTCGTTAGTTCAAGTCACGACCACTTCCGAGAATTGGCGCCACCTCCTTGACCATTGACACATAGATCCACTTGTCTGTGTGCTCACCGCCATATTGTCTCTCACTTTCGCCCAAAATCCAACTTTTGTAATTTCGTTTTTCAATATTTATTTCAAAAATTACTTGCAAATTTCGAGAATATTCTTTATCATCATGAATTACCCTAATTATCATGATAAATCGGAACTAAATATCTCTAATTATTTAGGAGTGAGACGACACGCGGGAAAACACTTTTTGGGCTCGATTTTTCCCGGATGCCCTTAAAAAGAAATAAGAAAAGAATATTTTTAGTCAGGGTTTTTTGGTAAATATAGAGAAACGGCCCAGGTAGAAATTGACGACCGGGATGGTACCGGCCCGGTACAAACGGCGGATTATAAGTGCCGGGGCGGTACCGGCATAAGACCGTAATTTTTACCATCTCCACGGAGAGAAGGGCGTAGTAGATTCTACTGACATGGCAGTTAAATCTACTAAACAAAATCGTTAGGTTTGGACTGACGGTACAGACAGTGCCATCTACTGCACTGTTTAGTAAGATAGTAAGATACACTGAGCAAACAGTATATTCTACTAAACAGAGAGGTGTCGTAGTGTATTATACTAAACATACAGTTGGCGCCACTAACCGGTGCACTAAATGATTTACTAAACGCGTTCTGTCACATTTACTGCAACTCTTCTCTCCGTGTCGGTACCAACAAATTGCCGGATGATAACTGCGGCAGGTATCCGGCATACGTACCGGGCCGGTACCGAATTGTCCACCGGGGCGGTACTGGCCCGGTTATTGTTGGAAGGCATTTAGTGCCGGTTTATTACCGGCTGCACAACCGGCTAGGTACTGGTCCAGTACCGGCATGAATCTGTTCATTCCACCGGCGCAGTACCGGTAAATTGCCGGATGATAACTTCGGTAGGTATCCGGCAACCGTACCGGGCCGGCACTAAAAAACAAACGGTGTGGTACCGGGCCGGTTAAAAAAATTACATGTCAGTCTGATTAATTGTTTAATTATTATTATTATTATCAATGTTATTATTAATTTTAAATTGGAAACAGTAAATATATTAAATGCTGAAACAGAGAAACATAAACAATTATAGAAAAATCTGAAGACTCGAGGAATTGAACTCAGGACCCTGAAGTTGAGTCTCCAATGTGAGAGAGGTGCGCATCGATGTTCATAGCTATAGATATACCAAAGCATACTTTAGTATACCTATAGCTATGAACATCGATGCGCACCTCTCTCACATTGGAGACTCAACTTGAAGCTGCAAAGTCGACACCACATCCGCTAACCTAAACCTGCATATGGAAAGTAAATGCAAAGTGAGCTTATAAAGTCCAACCGACATTCCACCTGGCACCAGTACCGAGCTGGCACTAATATTCAACCGGTGCGGTACCGGGCCAGTAGAAAGTATTAAGTAAATTTTTGTGCTGGGCCGGCTCAAATATTATCACCGGCAAATCTCCTTCGTTCGTATAAAAACAAAACCAAATGGTAGTGCCGGGCCGGTGCTGGGCCGGTACAAATATTATCACCGGCAAATCTCCTCCGGCGGTATAAAACAGAGCGAAATGACAGTACCGGGCCGGTGCTGGGCCGGTAAAAATATTATCACCGGTAAATCTCCTTCGGCGGTATAAAACAGAGCGAAATGACAGTACCGGGCCGGTGCTACACCGGTGCTGGGCCGGTAAAAATATTATCACCGGCAAATCTCCTCCGGCGGTATAAAACAGAGCGAAATGACAGTACCGGGCTGGTGCTACGCCGGTGCTGGGCTGGTAAAAAAATTATCACCGACAAATCTTCTTCGGCGGTATAAAAACAGAAGTAAATTATATTACCGGGCCGGTGCTGGGCCAGATATTTTTTATCAACCGGCCCGGTACACACTACCAGTACCGGTACAAATCCACATTTACCACCGGGCCGGTACTGGGCCGGTATTTATTTCATATCCGGCCCGGTACCTTTTTGCCGGTACCGGCATAAGTCTGACTTTACAACCGGTTCGGTACCATGCCGGTCGTTAGTGCTGGCACATCTCCAACTTTTCTGCCTGGGGGGTTTGAACGGTTTGATATCACGGTCTCATTTTGAGAGGATAAAATTTTGCGAGAAAATTATTTTATTAACGATTAAAGTGGAGTAATTTGCGAGGTTATAATACATTTCCTTAGTTAAAGTCGCGGCCACTTCCGAGAATCGGCGCCACCTCCTTCACCACTGACACATAGATCCACTTGTCTGTGTGCTCGCCGCCGTATTGTCTCTCACTTATGTCAAAAATCCAACTTTTGTTATTTGTTTTTCAATATTTATTTCAAAAATTACTTGCAAATTCCGAGAATATTCTTTATCATCATGAATTCCCCTAATTATCATGATAAATCGGAACTAAGTATCTCTAATTATTTAGGAGTGAGATATGAAACGCGGGAAAACACTTTTTGGGGGCGATTTTTCCAAACAAATGTTTTTAAACATTTCTCAATCAACAATTTTCAAAAGAAAAATTTTACATTTTACATTGATTTAATTGATCGGTCAATTAATCGGTTATTTGAATCAAATAAATTTTTTTCAGTGTAAAATTTTTTCAGACAGAAAATATTTGTTTAAAAATTAAAAAATTTTTGCATTATAGAAATTTTATTATCGTTTAATATAAAATATTCCTCATTTTTCAAACTTTATGTATTTTTTTAGCCTTTCCCATTCTATTAAACACAATTTTTAAATTAAAATTCAGAAATCTAAATGATTTCCTCTTCAGGAAGTCTATCCAAAAAAATATACAAAATTAAAATAATAATAAAAATTATATACCTAAATGATTAAAATAAAAATAATTTAACAATAAATAAATAAAATAAGAATTAATGGATAATTATCTTACCAAAAAATAATATAATTAAAATAGATGAAGACTTAAATTTTTATGCCCTGACGATGGAGTAGAGTCTCGAGTAAAAGAAAATTATAAAAAACTTAATATTCATCAAATAAATTTAAAAATAATTGAAAAAAATTGTTTAAATTTAAAATTGTGAAAAATAATAATCAATAATAAAATTATTAACAAGTTAATAACAAATTAAAAATTAATTAATAAAAAAAATTAAAATTTATGAAACATTAAAAATACAATTATGAAAATTAATAATAAATAAAAATAATAAATAGCACATTTAAAACTGAGCTCCAAACTCTATCGAGTCATTACATTATAATGAACATTATAATTATCTATTAATTTTTATTTTATTTATTTTTAAATTATTTTTTTTGCTTAGGGAATTTTGGGAAATCTGCCTACAGATACCTTGGATTCCGCACTCCAAGGTTATGTGGGGTTATTTAACTAATTAAAAAAATTAAATTAATAATTAATTTAATAATTAAATAAATTATTTTAATAATACATTTAATAACTAAATTAATTAATATAATTAATAATTAAAAAATTTTATTTTAATTAAAAAAATAATTAATAACTTTTTATTATAAAGGAAATTAATTACAATTAATAATCAAAATATTTTATTTTATTTATAAGAAAGTTAATTAAAAATAATAATTAGGTTTTTTTATTCTAAATTAAAAGTTCTTTATTTTTAAAAATTTTATTTTAAAAAATTGATTGATTAGTTTTTATTGAAAAACACGTTGTTTTCAAAAAAGAAAAGTAGTGATATTGGCGAGAAATGAAATTCTAGCCTTTCACGACTCAAAAAACGAAATTTCCAAGCAGTATCCTTGGAAACGGCGAAAAGTTGAAGAGGGCAGCGCTAACATACACTGAAAATTTAGTATGCTATATATATCGGTAGTCCCCACCATCGACCCTCGCCGCGTCTAGTATATTTATCTAAGTTCAAAGTGCTGAGATCTTTCTAAAATTTTACACAACATTTTTGAGGTATTTTACTTTCAAAATCCGTAAAAAAATTTAATTTTTTGAAGTTGACAAAGTGGTATGAATCCTTAAAGAAATTCAAAAACTTCTTAATTTACATAAGAACATATAAATAAAATATTATTTTAATTTTAAGATTTTCTAAACTAATAAAAATATGTTGATTGAAATCCATTTAATTATTTAAACTAAATCATTCTATTTTGCGATTTAAAGTCGGCACTTTAAATAAAAAATTACAAATTTTGGTACGTAAATTGGTCACTAATTTTTCCTTTTTTGGTACGTAAAGTACGTAATTTTCAATGCCAAAGGTAGTTCGAGGCCTGGCTAATCAGAATTGTTCCATCACCCTAGGTTTTCGAGAAATTTGACCTTGAAAATTGAAAAATGGACGTTTTTGGGATACTTTTTGGATTTTTATCAGGGTACAAAAATTTTTTCTAGTGTTTTCATGATATGAGTACGAAAGCTCACATCATCCTCAACAATCTCCAATTTGAACATTTTAAAAATATTTTTTTTTCGATGAGTTATCTTTGTTTTTGTTAAATTATTGTTAAAGAATTTGAAATGATAAACAAAAAAGCAATGGTTCATTTATTTTTGATTTTTCTAAGAATGTAATAGTTTTTTTAATAAATCATTGGTTTCTGCTTGAGATTTAATGGGTTAATATTAATAATAGTAGAGGCATTTCACGTCAGAAATATCACGATTTGGAAAGGGTCTGCCGATTTTCGCAAAACTTCGTGGGATTATAGTTCTATATAAGAGACTTCTTTCCCCCAAATTTTTTCAAAAAAAATTGAAAATTGTTGAAGATACGCCATTTTAAATTTTAATATTAATTTTATAACATTTTGAATATCTCGGAATATTGTTTATGGATTTTTATGAAATTTACACACTTTTCAGGTAAAAGTATGTACTTTAAAATGCAAATAAAGTTTTAAAAAAAAATTAATTTTTAAACAAAAAAATTTAAAAAAAATTTTTTAAACAATTTTTTGTTTATTTACTCCTCTCGGAGAAAAATGTTATTAACATATTTGGATTCCTTATGAAATCGCCTTTAATTTCATTAAAAAAAATTGATGGAGACTCAACTGGGTCCGGAGATATTGAAGTTTTTGTAAAAAATAGTCCTAGTTGCAGCAGCAATGCACGACTTCGGTAACGTACTACGCGACTTGTGCAGTATGGTGCTATGGCGCGGCGACGCTTTTTTTTACAAAAACTTCAATATCTCCGGACCCAGTTGAGTCTCCATCAATTTTTTTTAATGAAATTAAAGGTGATTTCATAAGAAATCCAAATATGTTAATAATATTTTTCTCCGAGAGGAGTAAATAAACAAAAAATTGTTTAAAAAATTTTTTAAAAATTTTTTTGTTTAAAAATTAATTTTTTTTAAAAAACTTTATTTGCATTTTAAAGTACATACTTTTACCTGAAAAGTGTGTAAATTTCATAAAAATCTGTAAACAATATTCCGAGATATTCAAAATTTTATAAAATTAATATTAAAATTCAAAATGGCGTATCTTCAACAATTTTGAATTTTTTTTGAAAAAATTTGGGGGAAAGAAGTCTCTTATATAGAACTATAATCCCACGAAGTTTTGCGAAAATCGGCAGACCCTTTGCAAATCGTGATATTTCTGACGTGAAATGCCTCTAATATTATGTTAATATTTTTCTCACTGTTATCCCATTTGACGTTACGATGCGAACTTCAAACAAGGATAGCTCATTGAAAAATAGATATTTTTAAAATGTAAAAATTGGAGATTGTTGAGAAGAATAGCTTTTATACGAATATCATGCAAACACTAGAAAAAATTTTTGTACCCTGATAAAAAACAAAAAATTACCTCAAAAACGGCATTTTTGCTAATTTTACGATGCGACGCGAACATCAAACAAAGATAACTCATCGAAAAATAGATATTTTTAAAAGGTCCAAATTGGAAATTGTTAAGGGGGATATGGGCTTTCGTACGCATATAATGAAAACCCTAGGAAAAATTTTTATACCCTGATAAAAAACCAAAAAGTACCCAAAAAACGGCCTTTTTTCAATTTTCAAGGTCAAATTTCTCAAAAATCTAGGGTGATGGACCAATTCTGATTACGGATTCGTGTTCGGCATCAAAAAACCTATAAGAATCACCCTATGCAATCCCAGAAATAAAAATGCTGTTGCACTGTGTTATTAATTAATATAAATATTATATACTAAATAAATATTAATATTTATTTACCAATTGATATCTTAATAATAATAATTTTTAAATAGGATATAAAATTATCATAAAAAATATTTTAATATTAAATAATTTATAAATATTTATATTTGATATTTTTAAATGCACACGTCAATAAATAAACTGTCAAGATTGATTCAGAATTGAATTAAGATAAGATATTCAAGCTTCACTCACGAAGATTGACCGAGCCTTGAATCGAGCATGGGACGAACATTGGTGTCCAATGCTGAATCAATATTGAGTGACAGTGATATAAAGACTGCTTCAACACTGGGTTACCCACGCTGGGCGTTCAAGACTGAATCAAGCTTCAATCCATCGTCAGCATTGGTCTTTCGCGCCTGGGTTATTTATAATACAATATTTATTATAATATATATTTATTTATAATGCATAATTGAAAATTTGATACAAATATATATGTATGTAGTTATTTCAAAAAAATTATTTCATTGTTGCAAATAAATCCGCTCATTTGAATTAAAAGAACGGGAATTATTGAATTAAACAATTTTTATTAGATCGAATTATTCTATTTATTTGACCTTAGTAGTTTGTATTTGGTATAAATAAGTAACTCAGGCGCGAAGTGACGCCGAGTTCAGGCTTTATAAAGATTGGCCGAGCATTGGTCAACATTGATTGAGCATGAATGAATCAGCGAGAGCAGGAATGATCGAAGCTTTAATGTAACACCAATTCCAGACTGCAGCGCAAGCCTTGATTCAGCATTGGACACCAATGCTCAATCAATGCTGCGGAAGCCTAATGCAGGACTAAAACAAGACTGCTTCCACTGTTCCCAAATTTACTCGTTTCTCACGTTTATTCAATATAATGTGAATATATGAATTATTAATAATAAAAAAAACTTTTGAAAAATTTGAAAAATTTGAAAAAAAAAAAAAACTTGAAAAATTTTTGTCCCCGAATTTAAAGTTATCTATGGTTTTTGATAGATATATGAGTAAACTTTTACCCGCTAAAATATTTTTCAAAAATTTTATTTATTTTGAAAGTTATCAGGTGTTAAACTTTTAGGTTACTTTTAATTCTTTTCATTATTACTCCGAAACGAATGAAGATAATTTCAATTTTTTTTTGGAAATTAAAGCTAAAAGTCTGTAGCTTAAAGTGCAACTGAAAAAATTGCTGTATAATAAAAATTTCTAATTGTTATTAACAATTATTTTAAACAATTGCGATTTAAAGTATGTTCTCAATGTCGGAAAAAAATCAAACTATACTCATGTGATGCGCAAAACTCTAACGAGTAAATTAAAAAAAAAAAGTGAGTAACCTCTAAAATTGAAGGGCTACATAAAATAAGGGGACGAATGCATGGTTGAAAGGGATAATATCAGTCAGGTAGCAGCGAGCGGCTCAAGGCTCGTCACTGCTACCTGACTGGTACTATCCCTTCCAAGCCTCGAGTTCGTCCCCTTATTCTATGTAGCCCTTCAATTACAGAAGTTATGCATATTTTTCTGACGACGCGCGGGAATTAACTGATTCGCAAACTCTCGAGCGCGCGGGAATACGCCCGCGCCCGCTCCCGCCGCACTGCTCACATTTGTGTTTTCAAACAATTTATGTTTACAGAGAAGGAGAAGTAATTAAAATATTATTTTCTTACTGAATAGTTTATTAATATTTTTACTTTTGGAGTAATTATATACATAAAAACCATTTTGTATGTACTCATAAACTGCTTTGCAGTTTTTATGCTTTGATAAAAAACTTTTTTCGTGGGTCTGATATTCTTGAATCGTACAAAAATCGAAATCGATATTGTTTGTGTAGAATTTCATCAAAAAATTTTTTAAATAATTGGATTTCTAAATAAAATAATTGAATCATTTGTCACTTCTCCAAAATTCAATTTTTATTAGTGTTTTAACTGAAATTTCTTCTATAAATTCGCTATTTTTAATAATTTATTATTTCTTAAAATTGTATTCCCATAAAGAATTTTATTAACAAATTTTTAAATAATTGAATTCTTTGAACGAGTTTTATAAAATGTTTAAGAATAATTACATTTTTCGAGGAATTCGATTATAATTGTACACGGAGAAAAATATAAAGTAACTTTTACTACTTTTATAGTAAAACATTTCTGATAACTTTTACTACTTTCGGAATAAATTTACTCCGAAAGTAGTAAAAATTATCAGAAATATTTTACTATAAAAGTAGTAAAAGTTAGTTTAAAAATATTTCAAAATTATTTGAATTTTGAAAAGAGTTGCTCTCTAAATCTGAATTAGTAGAATTCTACTAAGGAATAGTAAAATTTGACTAATTTTTAGTAGTTTTCATGGACGACTTTTCCCCTTTTCAATTAGTAGAATATTACTAATTCTTAGTAAAATTTTACTAATGTTTTAGTAGAAATTCACTAATTAAAAGTCACTCATTTCACTAAATGAATTAGTAAAACTGTTTTATCGACTATTAATAAAACAGTTCTACTAATTGTTAGTAGAAATCTATTAATCAATTAGTAAAATTCACTATTTGTTAGTAATATATTACTAAGTCATTTGGTGGACGACTTTTCGCCATTTCATTAGTAACTTTCTACTAATTCAGATTTAGAGAGTGCGTTTACAATTTTCATAAATAGATGAACTTACAAATGATTGCAAAAATTCAATTATGATAAAAATTTTTTTTAAATTATCGTCAACATTTCAATAAACTTTATAAATAATAAAATTCTTCTCCGAATATAAGTTATTTTCAGAAGTTTTCCTCAATTCAATGATTTTCAAAATCTACTATTTTAATAAAATTTTCTAAGATAATTCAATTATATTAAAAAATAATTTTAATACCTACAATTCCAGGCAAAAATTTAATTATTATTTATTATTAAGAAATAATAAATTATTAAAAATAGCGGATTTATAGAAGAAATTTCAGTTAAAACACTAATAAAAATTGAATTTTGGAGAAGTGACAAATGATTCAATTATTTTATTTAGAAATCCAATTATTTAAAAAATTTTTTGATGAAATTCTACACAAACAATATCGATTTCGATTTTTGTACGATTCAAGAATATCAGACCCACGAAAAAAGTTTTTTATCAAAGCATAAAAACTGCAAAGCAGTTTATGAGTACATACCAAATGGTTTTTATGTATATAATTACTCCAAAAGTAAAAATATTAATAAACTATTCAGTAAGAAAATAATATTTTAATTACTTCTCCTTCTCTGTAAACATAAATTGTTTGAAAACACAAGTGTGAGCAGTGCGGCGGGAGCGGGCGCGGGCGTATTCCCGCGCGCTCGAGAGTTTGCGAATCAGTTAATTCCCGCGCGTCGTCAGAAAAATATGCATAACTTCTGTAATTTTAGAGGTTACTCACTTTTTTTTTTAATTTACTCGTTAGAGTTGTGCGCATCACATGAGTATAGTTTGATTTTTTTCCGACATTGAGAACATACTTTAAATCGCAATTGTTTAAAATAATTGTTAATAACAATTAGAAATTTTTATTATACAGCAATTTTTTCAGTTGCACTTTAAGCTACAGACTTTTAGCTTTAATTTCCAAAAAAAAATTGAAATTATCTTCATTCGTTTCGGAGTAATAATGAAAAGAATTAAAAGTAACCTAAAAGTTTAACACCTGATAACTTTCAAAATAAATAAAATTTTTGAAAAATATTTTAGCGGGTAAAAGTTTACTCATATATCTATCAAAAACCATAGATAACTTTAAATTCGGGGACAAAAATTTTTCAAGTGGCCGGTTTCACTTATTTTGACCCTATATATATATTTAATGGCATTAAGTTACTATTATAATAATTATATTACTTTCATATAAATAATATATTACTAACAATAAATGTCATTTGAAATAGTAATACTAAAAAAAAATTTTAGTAAAAAAATACAATTTTTCTGTTAATCGATACATTTTTTTCTTGATTTTTTAACAGACTTTTAACATTATTTACAAACCATGTTCACATTTTTTATTCACAACACAACACACAATTTTATTATTTTATATGACGCTTAATGCCGGAAGTATCTAACGCACGCATTTAAACCGCTCGGCCACAGAAGGCTGGAATGCTTCTCGCCTAATCTACTATATCAATGCCAGTGCCGTCACTCAATATTGGTTCTGCATGGGACACCAATGTTCGTCCCATGCTCGATTCAAGACTCGGTCAATCTTGATACAATATTCACTTTCTTTATTACCGTGTGCACTGAACAATATTAAATATAAATATTTATAAATTATTTAATATTCAAATATTTTTTATGATAATTTTATAAGTTAAATTATATATACATTTTTTTCTTGTACAGTGTCAAATTATTATTTTCAAAGTTCAAGAGTTTCGTTTATCTGAAAAATTTTTAGTGAAAAAATGTTCATTAGGTAGTAATAAATATTTATGTTTAGTAGTTTTACACTAGGATTAACTGTTTAGTAAATATTATCAAAAAACTATTTTTTGTCAAACGCGCGCGACTAAACACAAATAACCTTGAAACTCCAGCATTGCCAACTCAAGAGTTTAACGTATGTTAAACTCTTGAGTTGGCAATGCTAAAGTCTCAAGGTTATTTGTATTTAGTCGCACGCGTTTCACAAAAAATAGTTTTTTGATAATATTTACTAAACAGTTGATCCTAGTGTACAACTACTAGGCATAAATATTTATTACACCCTAATGAACATTTTTTTCATTAAAAATTTTTCAGAAAAACGAATCTTTTGAACTTTGAAAACAATAATTTGACACTGTGCAAGAAAAAAATAATAATATATAATTATTAATAATAATTTTTAAACAGTATACAAAATTATCATAAAAAATATTTTAATATTAAATAATTTATAAATATTTATATCTAATATTGTTAAGTGCACACGGTAATAAATAAACTATCAAGATTAATTCAAGCTTGAATAAAGATGGGATGTTCAAGCTTCACTCACAAAGATTGACCGAGTCTTGAACCAATATTGAGTGACAATGATATAAAGACTGCTTTAACTCTGGGTTACCCACGCTGGGCGTTCAAGACTCAATCAAGCTTTAACCCATCGTCAGCATTGGTCTTTCGTGCCTGGGAATCCTTATAAATAAAATTACACTTCTGCATGTACATTGCTTAAAACATAAAAATTTGAAATAAAAGCAGTTGTTTTGAACATCAAGAAATGTAAAGAAGTATGTATGATTATATGTCACAAAAGCTTTGTGCACCAATCACACAAAACGCCCTGTACCGATGAGAATGAAATTTTTGACGAACCTTAAATAGGGGAGACCGAGGTGAGTTGTAACAGAGGTGAGTTGTAACAAAGCCAATTTCTCGAAATCTATGACCTTTTAAAAATTTTGAAAAGCGTGAATTTATTACATTTGTGATTCACTATTTGATGCAAATTTACTTGACCACCTGAGAAAAGTTTATGAGATGTATTTAATATGTGTGCAAAAAAATTGCTAAAAGTAAGTTTTCAGCGGAAATTTTGATACTTTATTATTCGACACATATTAGATTTTTGTTATTCTAATATTTACCTTAATAACTGTTGGATATCCTAGTTTCATGAAATGGTTTTGTTTTTTGTGTTAGTCTCAAAATTTAAGATAAAAAATAATTATTCGAACCGATGCACAATTTTTCGCACCTAGGCGAGTTGTAACAAACTGTTTCAACTCACCTAGGTTTACGCAAATTTGTACTTGATCGAATAGAGACTGTTTGGATTTTTGCTAAAGTATATTGTTTTATATTTTGGCTTTTAAAGTATTTAGAATTTTACAAATTTTCGTGTAAATCACTTTTATATTTTCAAATTAAGGAAAAAATATATTAATAAAAACATTTTTTGAGTTGCTCTTTTATAAACAAAAGTCAAAAATAATTTCTATTTATAGGTTTTTTCGTTATTATTGAGCTTGTTACTCATTTTTAATTTAGTTTTCGGTTTAATTTGATTGATATTGATCTCATAAATTTTCTTACTCTAATTACTTCTTAATTATTTAAAAATTCGCAAACAAAATTTTATTATTCTTAAATTTCTATAAAATATATTATATAATATTATTTTTAGCTACTATAAAGCTCAAATTGTTATTATAGATCGTAATTAAATACCAAAGATTGGTTTAAAATATCTAATTAGTGTTAAAGGAAACAAAATATGTGATAACATAATTCCAAAAGTAAATGAAGGTACTAAAACGAGTATTTTATTAAAATTACTATCTAAACTAAGCATTAAAAATGAATTTTTTCATTAAAGTCACAAAATTTGCAACTGTTACAACTAATGTCGACATGTGTTACAACTCACCTTGGTATTAGGTGAGTTGTAACACCGGGAACAGTTTTAGATTTTCTAATTTTTTCTTAAACCCTTACAACTTTTTAAATTTTTCATTTTTGATTCACATCCCGAGTCGAACTTTTAGACCTGCTTACCTCCTGGTAAGTATAATTTAACCCTAACCTGCACCTAACAAACCCTTGGTGTTTTTTCCTCCTGCGTAAGTTCTATTTAACTCTGACAACTCCTTTTTAAGTCCTAATTGAACCTTAAACCCTGTATTGCTTCTACCACATTCTTACGCAATAGGAAATGTTACGCGCGGTACAAGATATTCAACTTATTATTGTTTTGCAAATTACAAAATTTTTTATTTTGAAAATTTCACGAAAGAATTCAATTATTTTCTAAAATTTTAATAAATCCTTCGAAAAAATTCAATTATTTTTATAAATAGTAAAATTCTTCCGAAGAATTCAATTAATTTTATAAATAGTAAAATTCTTTGCAGGAATTCAATTATTTTCAAAACAATTTTAATTGAATTCCTTAGATGAATTCAAATATTTTTAAAATATTTTCATAAATTGCAATTATTTCTTAAACTTTAATAAATTCTTCGAAATAATTCAACTATTTTTATAAATACTAAAACTCTTTGCAAGAATTAAATAATTATTAACCCAATTAAAATAAAATTAAACGAAAGAATTTAATTATTTTCAAAAATTCCCATAAAATTTAGTTTCAACAAGAATTTAAAATTTTTGAAAAACAATTTAATTATTCTCAAAATATTTAAAAAAAATTCTATATAAGAATTAAATTACTATCTCAATACAATTTTTGAATATATTCGTCAAAAGAATTAAAATAATTCTATTATTTTCGAAAAGTAATTAAAATTCTTATGATGAATTCAATTATTTTGAATATACTTAATTTTAATAAAATTCTTTAAAGAAATTCAATTATTTTCGAAACAACTTTAATTGAATTTTTCGAAAAAATTTCATGATTTTTAAATATTTCTATAAAATTCTTCATAAACAATTTAATTATTTCTTAAAATTTTAATAAATTCTTCGCAAGAAATCACTTATTTTCAATACAATTTTAATAAAATTCTTCTTCATAAAATTCAATTGCTTTCGAAATTTTCAATTAAAATTATTGAAGAAACTCCATTAGTTTAAAAAAAATTCAAAGAAATTTTTCAAAAAAATTTAATTAGGATTTTTAAAAATATTAATAAAATTCTTTGCGAGAATTTAGTTATTTTTCTAAATAAAGAAATTCTTTGAAGGAATATTCTATTATTATCAAATTTTTTGATAAAATTCTTTGCAACAATTCGAAGATTTTCAATACATTAATTTTAAAATTGAAAATATTTGAAAAGAAAAATTAAAAAAAGATTAAGAAACCAAAATGTAAACAACAATTAACTTCAAACTGCGAATAGGTTACCGAAACATGTACTTTTTTATTATTAATTTATAAATATTATTTTTAACTGAAATGTTTTGACATTTTTTTTAAATAATAAAAATATTAATTTATGAATGTTTAAAGGTTATTATTATTAAACAATTTATTTATTTGCTGTAGTGTATTAGTGTCAATTAATGCTTTATTGAATCACTCAACAAGTCACTGAAAATAGAGCGTCTGTGTTCAGTTAGGTTCCGTAGCATAGTGGTTAGGGCGTTAGTTTTGTAGTCCGTAGTTCGTAGGTCGTAGGTTCAAGTCTCGCGTAAGTTAGATTTTATTTATTTCGTAGGTTTGCGTTTATTCCGATTTTTCTGTATTGTATAGGTATAAGTATGCAATTTAATGATTATATACACCGTTAAATAATTTAATTAACAAATATTAAATTAAAAATTTTTTTTTATATATAAATGGATATGTATTAATCCCCACATATATACTAACATTATTTATGAATTCGCTATTGGTCACGATTAAATTAAAAAAAAAAGTAAAAATCATTAAATAATAATGCCATTTATTAATAATTAAAGTTATTATAAAAATTAGTTAAAAATGATCTCAAATATGCTATGAGCAGTTTTTCCAGGGTTTTTGGAGAGGAAAGAATTCTGTAAGTAAGGGTCAAGCAGTATTTAATAAGGTTCTAGGAACACCTGCTTTCCCCCTTTTACCATCTAAATTTGTCGCTAACCAGGGGTTTGCAGGAGGTAACCAGAGTTAACTTGCAATGCAAATAAACTCTGCTTTCATCCTATTACATCCTTACAAACCCTCAGTTTTAAGGAGGTAAGCAGGTCTAAAAGTTCGACTCGCCGGGTTAAGCATATATTTGATTTTTAAAAATTATTTTTCAGTTGTAAAAGTAATTTCAAAATTTTTATAATTTTTTTTCAACATTCGTCACATTGTTTTGCTGAAGAAGCTACGATATTTTTAAAATACTAGTATCAAGTTCTTTGTGTACGTAATTTGTAAATAACAATCATTTGATTAAATGTTGCTGAAATTGATAAATTCATACTGTAATAAATACACGTTTTACAAAAGAAAATAATTTAAATTTAAGTAAAAATACAATTTATAACAAACAAAAAATATTATTTTCAATCGTGAGGCATTAATAAATTAAAATAAAAGATGTTTAAATAAAATAATTAATTGACAGAAACAAACAGAAAAATAAAATCATTAAAATATTCGTAAACAAGGTAATAAGAGAAATTGAATAAATGAGAATCAATTAGCGCTCAAAATATTTAATATAAAAATCAGTCGTTAAATGACTCGAGTCAAGATAAAATAATTATTTACAACAAATACGTCCACGTAACATTCATACACATACACACATACGTCAAAAAATATAACTATAAATTAGGACGAATAAATCATAAATAATATAAAAGAAATTGATGAAACAAAATCCAGAAAGTGAAAGACAATAACAAAAAAATATGACAAATTCAAAATACTCATCGCTCTCTTTAGCATAGGGGAAAATGGCTGCGGCGCGGATCCGGAGAACGGCGTGGTCTCTTTCTGCAGAGCGGAATTCAAAACTTCGTTTCCCTCCTTTATTTAGCAGTTTATAGTGGAATATGAAGACGATTGAGATCTCTCCATCATTAATTATTAATTAGACAGCCTTCTTGATTCTCCACATTCGATCCTAATTCGCCAAATCAATTATCGGCCCATATGAAAATAGCAATAAACGCCACACTGTACGAAATTGAATAATTTATATATAAGTCGTCACAAAAAAAATTATCAAAAGAAAACACAATTTGTAATAAAATAATCAAAATAATTAATCTTTATCTTTATATACCTTGAGGTCTCGGCGATGGACTTCGCGTATGGCGCGGATTCCCCCTTATCAGGCGAGAAGCAAATGAGGCAGAGAATCAAGAAGGAAACCGTTTTATTGTCGCGATAGTTTTTCCCCCCACATTGACCAATTCTCCGAACCCACCACGCTTTTCCCCGAAACGCGAAACGAACACAGAAAATTCATACTCGTCATCCCATTACAATTGGTTGCCTAAAGGCAGGAGAGAACTTCTTCGTAATTAAATATAATTTTAAAATATAAATTTTCTTACAATACAATATCTTCATGCTTTTTTGCCCACCTTAATTATTTGCAAAATTAAAAAAAATAACCTTAGTTTTTAGGTGCTTTATATAAAGAGCTTAATGAACTAATAAGTATTTATTTCTTTATTACTTTTATTGTCATGACAAATTTGCTCATTAGTGTTGTAAAAAAGTCTAAATTATTAGTAAGTAAGTTTGCTGCTTTACAAATTCTATGAATAGGTGAATTCTCACCATACTCTGTTCTATGATAACCTACACAGTAAAAAAAAAGTATTGAGTGGAGCGTTTAGGAATTGAGTGAAGCTCTGAGCCAATACGGATTCAAGTAAAAACCGTATTGGGACGTTTGACTCAATCATTTTTTCATCCGCCGAATTCGGTCTTAATTTAGCATTAAAATTAAAATCACATGAACAGAGTACACATTATAAATTGAAAGCACAATTGTCCTGGAATGTAAAAATGCCGATTTCGATAAGAAGCAGTGAATATTTTTTAAAAATTGGTAAAAGCAAAGTTTGATAAGCGCGACTGAATTTACCATGTGAATAAATGAAGTAATGGAGCGTTCAGATTTCTACAGCCTGTCTGTCTGCCTGCAGGTTGCCATGGTAACGTACAAGAGTAAGAGAGTAAGGAAATTCAAATTTACTACACCTTCTCCCTTACTCTTATTGCTTCTGGCTGCGCAGGCAGACAGCCTGCAGAGGTCTGAATGCTCTTTCAGTTTAAATGGACTAAAAGAAATCTACTGTTACCGATAGAAAGTTCCTAGAGAATTGTGGTAAATTCAAATGGAGAAAACAAAACAATAAAATTTCATTGTTAAAAAAAACCACAATTCTCTAGAAACTTTCTGTCGGTAACAGTATAGATTTCTTTTAGTCTTTTAGTATTTTAGTTCTTTTAGTTTAAATAAACTTACTACTTCATTTATTCACATGGTAAATTCAGTCGCGCTTGTCAAACTTTGCTTTTTCCAATATTTATTTTTAACAAATATTCAATGTTTCTTATCGAAATCGGCATTTTTACATTCCAGGACAATTGTGCTTTCAATTTATAATGTGTACTCTGCTCATGTGATTTTAATTTTAATGCTAAATTAAGACCGTATTCGGCGGATGAAAAAAAGATTGAGTCAAACGTCCCAATACGGTTTTTACTCGAATCCGTATTGGCTCAGAGCTTCACTCAATTCCTAAACGCTCCACTCAATACTTTTTTTCTTACTGGGTAACTTAAACAAACCACTAACTTTCAAAAAACGGTTAAGGAGGAATGGGACACTCATTAATAAATGTCAGAAACTCTTCAAATTTTTGGAAGAAGTTTCTAATAATATTATAAAACAGCTCACAGAGTTTGAAAATTTTTGTCTGAATAGTTTAAAAGTTATAAATTTATTAATTTAACATTGTCTCTTATGGAAAATTCAAATACTGGGTTCTTATCAAACATAAAAATGATATTTCTAGATGTCAACTTTTTTTGTCTCAAATAGGGGAGTGTAAGGTATGGTGGCGGATACTTTGTTTTTTGCGTCTCTCTCTCTCAAAAAACAATATTTTTCAAAATTTCAAAAGCAGACAGTTGCTGACATCTATTAAGCACATTTCTATCAGAAACGGTTGTTAAAATTTAAATGCAGTGAAATTTTACAGCTCTTGGCGCAAAACACTGATATTTTTATTTTTGAAAGTTGTAAGGTATGGTGGCGGATTTGGTGTATTCAACTAAAATATTATGTAGATGTTAAAATCATTTATTAAAACTACTAGAAATGATGAAAAATAACAAAAAGAGAAAAAAATGATGATTTTACATTATAGAAAAAAAAGTTTCACTTCAGTTATGGTTACAATTTGGACATGTGAAGTAGCTGGTACTGTTTTTATGCAACTAGAATAAGAGAAGACCGCAAGTGTCACATATTCGAGAATTGTTGCGATGGAGCACAAGAGGCATTAGTACACAAAAAATGCTAAGACAATTGAAACTCGTGCAAAAAATGATCCGCCACTGTACGTTACAAAAATTACACCATCATACCTTACAAGCTATTGATGAAAATATGATGGTGTTACTTTCACTCTGGCACTGTTAACACACGGAAAAAAATTTCTTATAGAAAACACAAACTTTTTTGTAAAATATACAAATAGGTTAGGTTGTGTTTTATGCAGTCGAGTTTTGTGTTTTCAACAAGCTGGTTTGGGTGTACCACAAACCAATCAGTAATAACACCAAGAAATCCACGCAAGCGCAAAAAAATTCAAGTGAACGTCTGCTTGTCGTCTGCTGCGTGACTGTTTAAGCGGTTGAATCATAAACTGAAGTTTGTGACAAGACTCATTCTGGTTTGTGTATTTTCCAAACTCAGCCGTTTGTGGATACTACAACCGTCGTTCATAGATGGCACAGGAAATCTTGTAATTTCCACAGGAAATTTTTTTCCGTGCACACATATCCAATAAAACTTTTTATTTTTTTTTACTACTTTTTTATTCAAAATCACTTAGAGTACAAAGCACGCGTTTGCTCCTTAACCCTTTAACGCCGGGACAGACACTTTTTTTAAATCATATTCAACGTTAATTATTTTGGTTATTAGACATGTAGAAAATTTTCGGAATAACATTTTCTGACGTATTTTTTATCGCTCTTTCAGAATCTGTCATCAAAATTGGAAAAAACAAAAATTCCTAAAAGTTATGGCCATTTTTTTGGAAAAAAATCCAAATTTTTGACATTTTTGATTCAAAAATGATTTTTTTTTCATGTTAGCAGTAACCAGAAAAATTCTTTATCATAAAATATCGCGTCCACAATATCCCAGCTTCAAAGTTATGGACCATACATTTAAAAATTTCAAGATGGCAGATCCAAAATGGCGACAAAAGAATTTTTTTTCCCCAAAATTGATACCCTGTGGACTTTTTTTTTAATTCTCCTTTTATCTTCAAGACAAATAGTACTTGAATGTTTTTTGGGTCGCTGATTACGAATATGATGTCAGTTTTCAAACATTCAAAATGGCGGATCCAATATGGCGGACGAAATTCTAAAAAATTATCAAATTCACTTGAAACTTGTTACTCAGGGGTTTTTGGGGTCGCTGATTACGAATATGATGCCAGTTTTGAAAAATTCAAAATGGCGGATCCAATATGGCGGATGAATTTCTAAAAAATTATCAAATTCACTTGAAACTTGTTACTCGGGGGTTTTTGGGGTCGCTGATTACGAATATGATGCCAGTTTTGAAAAATTCAAAATGGCGGATCCAATATGGCGGATAAATTTCTAAAAAATTATCAAATTCACTTGAAACTTGTTACTCGGGGTTTTTTGGGGTCGCTGATTACGAATATGATGTCAGTTTTCAAAAATTCAAAATGGCGGATTCAATATGGCGGACGAATTTCTAAAAAATCATCAGATTCACTTGAAACTTGTTACTCGGGGGTTTTTGGGGTCGCTGAAAACGAATATGAAGTCAGTTTTCAAAAATTCAAAATGACGGATCCAATATGGCGGACGAATTTCTAAAAAATCATCAGATTCACTTGAAACTTGTTACTCGGGGGTTTTTGGGGTCGCTGATACTGAATCTCAAGTCAGATTTCAACAATTCAAATTAACGGATAATTTCTTACTTCATTCATTTAGCTAAATGAATTGTCTATTAGTTAGTCTTTGCAGTCAGTTGTTTTACAACATCATTGAATTGCATTTCCTTTAGAAAGTATATGTGACCCCATATGAGAAAAGGGACCTTATGGCCAAAAAATCGATTTTTTTATTTTGACAGTGTCTTACACTTTAAGGTCCTTAAAATGCATGTAGTCCTGGGTTAAAAAAGTAATTTCAATTCTTTAAACAAATAAAATATTTTCACCTAAAAAAAGTTGAGTTTGTTCATAATGTCCCTGTTCTCGGACGCGGTCACATATTGTTTCTTACTTTATTGACAACACCAGAAAGACATGGTTTCTCTAAAGAACGTATAAACTTTTAACACAATCTAATCTTTCTCTGAAATTTTCACTACCATATTAAATTCGGAATATTGAATTTTTGAAAACCGACTTCATATTCGTTTTCAGCGACCCCAAAAACCCCCGAGTAACAAATTTCAAGTGAATCTGATGATTTTTTAAAAATTCGTCCGCCATATTGGATCCGCCGTTTTTAATTTTTGAAAACTGACATCATATTCGTAATCAGCGACCCCAAAAACCCCCAAGTAACAAGTTTCAAGTGAATTTGATAATTTTTTAGAAATTCATCCGCCATATTGAATCCACCATTTTGAATTTTTAAAAACTGGCATTATATTCGTAATCAGCGACCCCAAAAACCCCCGAGTAACAAGTTTCAAGTGAATTTAATAATTTTTTAGAATTTCGTCCGCCATATTGGATCCGCCATTTTGAATTTTTGAAAACTAACATCATATTCGTAATCAGCGACCCAAAAAACATTCAAGTACTATTTGTCTTGAAGATAAAAGGAGAATTAAAAAAAAAGTCCACAGGGTGTCAATTTTGGGGAAAAAAAATTCTTTTGTCGCCATTTTGGATCTGCCATCTTGAAATTTTTAAATGTATGGTCCATAACTTTGAAGCTTGGATATTGTGGACGCGATATTTTATGATAAAGAATTTTTCTGGTTACTGCTAACATGAAAAAAAAAATCATTTTTGAATCAAAAATGTCAAAAATTTGGATTTTTTTCCAAAAAAATGGCCATAACTTTTAGGAATTTTTGTTTTTTCCAATTTTGATGACAGATTCTGAAAGAGCGATAAAAAATACGTCAGAAAATGTTATTCCGAAAATTTTCTACATGTCTAATAACCAAAATAATTAACGTTGAAAATGATTCAAGAAAAGTGTCCGTCCCGGCGTTAAAGGGTTAATACTACTGCCCAGATAGCACGCAAGTTTGCTGCAAACTTGGATTGCAAGTTTTGCAAGATTGCAGTGCAAGCTTTCTGCAAATTTGCAGCAAGCTTGAAAAGTCTGGACTGCTGCAAACTTGCACAGCAAGTTTGTGGAAAGTTTGCACAGCAAGCTTGTCGCATGTTTGTCGCGTGTTTGTCGAAAGCTTGTCGCGGGTTTGTGGAAAGCTTTTGTTGTGAACTACATATATTTATAAAAGTTTTAACATTTCAGAAAATTAATTAAAGTTTTTCTAACATAGTTGAGCTGGACTGATCCAATAACTTATAAAAAAAAACAAATTTGCCTTTCTATGAAAAAATGTTATAGAGAAAAGTTGTTTGTATTTTCCTAATCTAAAGTAATATAAAAGTTTAACATATTGGAATTTGAAAAAATTGAATTTTCAAAATTTTGAAAGTACTGTAGTTTGTCTAGTTTTCGACGAAAATGGCTGGCTAACAAACTCGATCTGTATTTTAACACTAACTTTGTGCATGCAAAGTTGCAAGTTGACACAATAAGGTTTACAAAAGTTATCGTAGGGACACCATTGTGTCTACAGACAGTCACTTTTTCTAGACCATGTTTTTTCGGACTCAGAGTACCCCAAAACGTCGAGATTTCATGAAATTAGCGAAAGTCAATTTTCGACCAAAACTAATACTTTCTCATGTACCGACAGATTGGCTCAGTCGGATAGATGTCTGGCGTTGGTGGTCGTTTAAGGACCAAGGGTATAAGTACCCTTGGTTAGCGCCCACTTGGCTTGGTATTTTTCCGGCACGTGAGACAATCTGAGCGGGAGGTTTGACGTCGAGGTATAATGATGTGCACCGTCGATTATTGTCCGGTACACACCATTAGAACTCGACTGTCGATAAACCGGTTGTACTCAGAGAGGTTTTCTACAGTTTCCCTCTTCTCTGGCGAGAAAACCCATTGACGGGTGGTCCAGGCGTAATGCGACTACTCCTAATAAAGTCGGCTGTAGACGCAAAATTAGGTTAATATATAGAAAAATTTCTAAAGTAGAATGGTTATGCTTAATCCAAAAAAGTATTTCTCGGGGACTCTTGTCGAAGTGCGTAAGGCCAATAGGGCAGGAGTATAAACAATAAAAAAAAAAAAATACTTTCTCATGTGATGAGAATGTAAAAATTAGTTTTTGATAAATTAAATGTTCCGTGAGTTCTGATCAGAGGTACACTACCGGCGGAAATTGTGCGACGCCTACACGGAAAAAATAAATTTAGCAGATTTTACAAAACTGTTACGGTGTAGAGGATACAGCTTTTTACGAAACTGAGTTTTATAAAATGTAAGGAATATTTCAGGATGAAGTACAAAACTTTCGTAGTTTATACGAAATATTCCTTACATTTTACAAAACTCAGTTTCGTAAAAATCTGTATCCGCTACCCCGTAACAGTTTCGTAAAATCTGCTAAATTTATTTTTTCCGTGTACATTCAATATCTTTTAACTTGGAAAATATAATAACTAAAAATTTTTCTTTTTTATTTTCAATAACGGCCATGGAGGACCGCGAGCTATTTACGCGCGAAGCGCGCAACTATTCTCGGAGCGCGAGCCTCAGCGCAAAGCGCGGATGAGAATGTGTCCGCCCGAAGGACGGGCAGATTTTTTTTTAAATTTTTAAATCTTGTAAATCAGTACTTTTTAGGTTTGTCAGAAAAAGTTTTTAGAGTTTTTAACCTTTATGGGACTGATGAGATAGCCGGGTACCTTTGGCATTTTCAAATTGATTTTTTTCAATGTTCCTTTACTATCTTAACGATTTTTGTACGCAGCTTTGCTATTTATGTTTAAAGTTAGAAATGGTGCAATCAATTGTTCAAATTTTTTGATTCTCTTCGGATTTTATGTGCCTCCTAGACCTAGTAGACATTCACAATTATTTCAAATTCCTATTATTAGAACCGATTATCAGGGCAATTCTGTTGTGAATAGGTTGCATAAACAAACTAATCAATACAAAAATAAAATTGACTTTTTTGGTGTCTCAATTAACAAATTTATAGGGGAATTGCAAAAAATTGTATTTGATAGTAACAATAATTATAATGCAGCCAGATAATTTGATTTTATATAAGCTTACATGGTAAGTTTGTGGTAACCTTAAAGGATAAATGTGGTAAGGTTTTAGTATGTGCATTGAAAATAATATAATTTATATTATTAATATAATAAGAAACCCTACATTTTTTAAAAAAAAATTTAAATTAACAATTATTAAAAAAATAAAGATATTAAAAGTTAATGAAGAAATTTGTTTTTCGTTTCCTTCTTGTGATAATGTAATTAAAACGATATAAATTAATTGAAATACTGTTACTGCAATGCGGATTTGTAATTGAATGCCTTATGTACAAGTAGCATTGATTTTTAAACGAAGGTTTATTAATGTTAAGTCGATATAAATGTTGTAAGGCGATCTCACCAGAAATTGCGTCGAGGATTAGTTTAGATGGTAGTTAATTAAAGGGGCGTTTAACTACGTCGTTACAATTCATTGCCAGAACGAAATATTATTTATAAATTAAATTCAATTCAAATTTGTGATATAAGAATCAATTATTTTTACAAATTTTCAAGAGTAGTATATGTGGGCAATTCCACGTGAGATTTTAGTCGACCTCTTAAAATCGGCAAAAAATATTTTTTTCTATTCTGCATAAAAAACAGATACGTATTTTTTTATTTTTGTCTAACCCGTTGGCTGTCGCTGACGCATATATGCGCAAAACTAAACTGGCCAAAAGTGTTCATGACGCAAAAATGCGCAACTCAAAAAAGGTGATTAAAAACTTCCTAAATATTCCTGAAACCGGTTACTCGGAGGTTTTCGAGGTCGCTGATTACGAATATGACATTCGTTTTCCAAAATTCAAAATGGCGGATCCAATATGGCCGATAAAAGAATAAAAAAATTGATCAGATTGACTTGGAACGTAATACTCGGGGGTTTTTGGGATCGCTGATTACGAATCTGACATCAGTTTTTCAAAATTCAAAATGTCGGATCCAAGATGGCGGAAATTTTTTCAAAATTCGTCGAATTTGCTTGAAACTTGTTACTCGGGGGTTTTAAGGGTCGGAGATTACGAATCTAATATTAGTTTTCCAAAATTCAAAATGGCGGATCCAATATGGCGGACGACAAACTAAAAAATTAATTATAATGGCTTGAAACTGAATACTCGGGGTTTTTTAGATTCGTAATCAGCGACCCCAAAAACCTTAGTGTACCAAGTTTCATAAAAATCCATTAAAAATTTTTTCAACACACTTTTGGCCCAAACAGTGGAAATCTCGTTGACAGCCAAGGGGTTAATTATCTAAATTTTCGAGTTATGAATTTTCGAAATTTTAGACTTGTAATTGTAGATTTATATTCAGTAGCTTATAAGTCCGAAAATATTGAGTTTAGGAAAAGTTGTCAAAGAATGAAAGTTTTAGTTTTCTTTTGACTTTTAAGAAATGTAAACAAAACAAACTTATTTTATTTTTTTTAATTTTTTTTATAATATCACTATTGGCTGCCAAGGCAAATGTCAGACTTTCCAAGCCTTAGATATTCATTGGCAACAAAGATTGGACCAATATTAATGACCAATTAATTACCAATGCTTTAAAATTAAATTAATGCTTGGTTATTTCTTAGTTACCAATACTGAACAAACGTTTGAAATCAATATTTTACAAATACCAACAAATAGCAAAAATTTAAAAAAAAATGAATTACTAATCTAGAAAAGAAAAAATAATTAATTTAATTAGAACACTCTGTTAAAAAGAGAATGTGATAAAAATCAGACAAAGACAAAATTTGTCTAAGTTTGAGAATGCAAGCGTCTCTCCTTATATAGAACTGGTAACGCCACTTGCTAGTGAGTGAAAGAAGCTCTGGCGCATCCTGGTGTTCGATTTTGAAATGTCCCGCGCTGCTTCAAAGTATATATGCTCGAAATTACTTTGGATAAGTGCCACCAGGGTGCGCCAAAGTTTCTTCCTCTCGTTTGCAAGTTGTTTCACCAGTTCTATATAAGAAGAGACGCTTGCATTCTCAAACTTAGACAAATATTATCTTTGTCTGATTTTTATCACATTCTGTTTTTAACAGAGTGTTCTAATTAAATTAATTATTTTTCTTTCTTTAGATTAGTAATTTAATTTTTTTTTTTTTTGAAAAATTTTTGCTTTATGTAAAATATTGATATCAAACGTTGGTTTAGTATTGGTAACCAAGAAATAGCCAAGCATTAATTTAATTTTAAAGCATTGGTAATTAATTGGTCATTAATCTTGGTCCAATCTTTGTTGCCAATGAATATTCAAGGCTTGGAAAGTCCGGCATTTGCCTTGGCAGCCAATGATCCAATATTGGCTGCCAATGCTTGGCAAAGTCGTGATCATCCTAAGACTCTGGCAATAGTGGCTTAATATTGGTTGCTATTATTGCACCATCATTGGTACTGCTGGCTCCCAATATAGGACCATTATTGCGCCAATGGTTAATTTCCCATTGGACAGTGCAAGACAATTCTATCTGAAAATTTTGTGCAAAATATTACTAAGTAAAGCTGCGTATAAAACAATTCTATCTAACGTTGAATGAAAGATATATGTAACTATTATTATTTATTTTATTATCTTGCATGTAAAAGTTAGATAGAATTGTTTTATACGCAGCTTTACTTAGCAATATTTTGCACAAAATTTCCAGATAGAATTGTCTTGCCCCGAATATTGAAATAGAATTTTCTTGCATGGTTTTTTTAGTTCACTTTATATTGCACATATTTTCCAAGTAGAATTGTCTTGCATTGACTTTTGAGTTAGCATTTTATGAACGGAAAAATTTAATATGGTGGGAGACCATTCAATTTGCAATGAAACTTGTTGCTCGGAGGTTTTTGGGGTCGCTGATTACGTAAAATTAAAATTTCCACACAATTTGAAAAATTTTTAAAAATGTCTTTGTGTTTTACAGGTTTGACACTGTCATTACATTCAAAACGATGCCCACATCACAAGTTCATACATTAAAGTCGTATTCATTTATGATAAAGCAGTGAACCCAGTCATGTTGTTAGAAGACTGGAAATAAAATATTTGAGACAAAGCCCAGAAGAGAATATTTCCAAGGAACTCCCTTCTCGGGAGTTTATTTTCATGAAATTCTCAAGAAATAAACGCAAAATTTAAGGAAATTTCCCAGGAATGAATTTTTCAGAGAATTTTCTAGGAATCAAATCCCAATGAATTCACGAAAATTTCTCCGGGATTTTTTTGTGGATACGTTGAATTGCTTCTCTTCTAGAAAACTGCAATTTATTAAAAAAAATAAAATAATTAAGTGCACAATTTTAATATGACTAATTGTGTATATGATGTCCTTGTCTCCACTGGAAAGCACAAAGACTTTTTTACAAACTTTTGGAAATTTGACGAAAATTCAAAATTTTATTCTTTATAATTGTAAACAGACGCCAGATTCGTGATTAGCGCCACAAAAAAACACAGAGTGTCAATTTCCATGCAAATTGATCAAATTAAAAAAATCTGTGAGCCATACTGGATTCGCCATATTGAATTATGGAAATCAAACTTCACATTTGTAATCAGCGATCCTAAAAACCCTCAAGCAACAAGTTTAATTGCAAATTGATCAAATTTTAAAAAAATTCGCCTGCCATATTGAATCCGCCATTTTAAATTTTGGAAATCTAATCGCAGATTCGTAATTGGTGACCCCAAAACCCCCCGAGTAACAAGTTTGAAGCGAATCCATTACATTTTGATAAATATGTCCGCCATATTGGATCCGCCATATTGAATTTTGAAAATCTAACTTCAGATTCGTAATCAGCGACCCCAAAAACCCCCGAGTAACAAGTTTCAAGCGAATTCATTATGTTTTTAAATATATGCCCGCCATATTGGATCCGTCATTTTGAATTTTCAAAAACTGCCACTCAGCATTTAAAAGTATTTATTTTTAACTAAATTTTTAGGTTATATCTGGTAATTCAAACGCAAACCATTTTTGGAGAGCAGGTGGGTTTCGTTGACAAAGAATGCCTCATATATACATATATGGGCAATTCCACGTGAGATTTAAGTCGACCTCTTAAAATCGGCCAAAAATATTTTTTTTCTATTCTGTATCGAAAAAAAAACAGATACGTATTCTTATATTTATGTTTAATTGTTCAAATTTTCGAGTTATGAATTTTCGAAAATTTGGACTTTTAATTGTAGACCTATATTCAGTAGCTTATAAGTCCGAAAATATTGAGTTTAGGAAAAAGTTGTCAAAGAATGAAAGTTTTAGTTTTCTTTCGACTTTTAAAAAATGTAAACAAAAAATTTTTTTTTTATTTTTTATTAACCCCTTCGTTGGCATTGACGAATTTATGCGTCAACCATTTATATCATGTTTAATTAGCTTCAAATTGCAATTAAATCATTCGGAAATCGTTACTCAGGGGTTTCCGGGGTCGCTGAACACGAATCTGGCATCAGATTTCCAAAATTTAAAATGGCGGATCCAATATGGCGTAAATAAAAATTAAAAAATTGACTAAATCGGCTAGAAATCGCTACTCGGAGGTTTTTGGGGTCGTTGATTTCAAATCTGATGTCTGTTTTTAAAAATTCGAAATGGCGTATCCAATATGGCGGACGTAAAAAATTAAAAATCGACCAAACCGGCTAAAATTCGTTACTCGGGGGTTCTTGAGGTCGCTGATCGCAAATCTGATGTCTGTTTTTAAAAATTAAAAATGTCGGATCCAATATGGCGATTGAATTTTTTGAAAATTGATTGTTTTCTAGAGATTTTCTTGAAAACTGGTGTATTCTCATTGAAATTAATACTTTGAAGTTTTCCAGGTCGCTGATGTCAAATCCAAAGTTAAATTTGAAAAATTCAGAATGGCGGACCCAATATGGCGAACGAAAATTTGAAAAATCATTTAGATTTTTGTATAATTTGGCATATGATGGAATTTTCGGTTAAAAATTACGAACAAGACTAATTTAAAAAATTGAAATTTAGGAAATTAAAAATGATGAATTCCGAAAGGTGGAAAAACATGCAAAAAAGGTTTTTATTTGATTTAGTCTTCGTACTCATTCAGGATGCTTATTATAATTCGATTGAAATTTGTTATTCAGTTTGGAATTGACTTAAAAAAATACAAAATGTTGCATGATAAGACTAACGGAGATATACAAAATTACTTCATTTTTACTTTTGGGGACCCCCTGCATTAGCTAGTCAAATTCGTAATCATCGACCCTAAAAATTCCCGAGTAGCGAGTTTCAATCAATTTGATCGATTATTAATTTTTACGTCTGCCATATTATCCGTCATTTTGAATTTTGAAAAACAGACTCCAGATTCGTAATCAGCGACCTCAAAAACCCCCAAGTAACGAATTTTAACCGATCAGGTCGATTTTCAATTTTTTATGTCCGCCATATTGGATCCGCCATTAAGAATTTTCGAAAACAAACATCAGATTCGTAATTAGCGACCCCGAGAATCCCCGAGTAACGAATTTGAACCGATTTGGTTGATTTTTAATTATTACGTCCGCCATATTGGATCCGCTATATTGAATTTTTGAAAACAAACATCAGATTCGTAATCAGCGACCCCAAAAACCCCCGAGTAACAAATTTTAGCTGATTTGGTCGATTTTTGATTTTTTTATGTCCGCCATATTGGATCCGACATTTTGAATTTTTCAATTTTGACCTCAGATTCGTAATCAGCGACCCCAATAACCCCTAGGTACAAAATTAAAAAAAAAATTTCTGTACATTTTGGGCACTTTTGGTAGAATTGCCTCTGCCAACGAAGGGGTTAAAAAAAATTTTTTTTTATAAACAAATTAATTTTTTTTAACTTTGGGACGGATTTTTTTTATTTTTTTTTATTTTTTTGTACCTTATAATATAGAGAAGATTTTCCAAAAAGTCTCGAAATGGGCCTGGTGTGTTAAATGAGTTTTAAAATATTTTCAAAAATCACTTGCAAGCATCACAGTGGGATTTTTTTTACAATTAACTTTCTAAAACTGTCTACAACCCAAGTAGACATTTCCCTAGCTTTGCCCGATGTTTAATTGTGGCCCATACATGGAAGCCATCCATGGCCCATCCAAGTTTTGTAACCGGCAGCAGACTTTTTCCCGACTTTTAAAATTTTTATCAGATCATTTATTCAGACATTTCTTGTCATTATTGCATGACTTTGCTTGTTTAAGTAAACCCGAAAATTAAATTATTGAAATAACATCTTTTGAATTTTTTTGTATCACGGATTTTCCAAAAATTTCGCACGGTGCGCCTTAACTAAAATTAAATAAAAAGGTCTTACACCAAAAAAATTAGTAAATTTTCTGAATTTACAATGTTCATAGATGAGAAAAATCAAAAAACTAAAATAATCTATGGAGAGATTTTCAAATAAATCCACTTTGAACATTTTTGCGCACTAAGTAAGTTATTTTGGAAAATATGGCATTGTTTATTTATATGAATAGAAAGGAAAAAATTATATAATCATAATTTTTAAGTGGTAATTCTATTAAACTTTTATTATTTTAACACTTTAGTACTAATAAAATATAAAAATGTAACATAATTTAATTATAATTACATCAATTTAAACATGTAAAGCATTATATCTACAAACAGCGCTGAAAAGGTGTTTAGGATAATCCGGGTGATTTTTTATATGGGAAAAAAATAACTAAATTTTCTATTTTTTAAATAATGTTTATTTTTTATGACAAAATTAATCATTTTCAAATAATTAATTTCTATAAACCCTCGTTCGGTTGTATTTCAACTTATTTGTTTTTATTTATTTAAATATTTATTTATATCAAATATGCAATTATTTTTCATAATTAATTATTTTAAATTACTCTCTAAATCTGAATTTGTAGTTTTCTACTAATGAAATAGTGAGAATTCGTTTACCAATTAAATAAGTAACTGTTTTTTTCAATTTTTAGTAGTTTTTTACTAATTGCTAGTAGAAAATTACTAATTCAATTAGTATAACGTATTTTTTACTATTTCAAATTAGTAAATTTTCTACTAATAATTAGTTTAAAAAACTACTAAAAATTAGTAAAAACCGTTAGTAATTCAATTGGTCAACGAATTCGCACTATTTCATTAGTAGAAAACTACTAATTCAGATTTAGAGAGTAAATTAAAATAATTAATCATGAAAAATAATTGCATATTTGATATAAATAAATATTTAAATAAATGAAAACAGATAAGTTGAAATACAACCAAACGAGGGTTTATAGAAATTAATTATTTGAAAATGTTTAATTTTGCCATAAAAAATAAACATTATTTAAAAAATAGAAAAATTTAGTTATTTCTCTCCCATATAAAAAATCTTCATATGGAGTCCGTACATTTTGATTTCCTAAAGTCTTCCTGGAAAATGAATAAGGTTGCTGCGAATCACCCGGATTATCCTAAACACCTTTTGAGCGCTGTTTGTAGATATAATGCTTCACATGTTTAAATTGATGTAATTATAATTAAATTATGTTACAATTTTATATTTTATTAGTACTAAAATGTTAAAATAATAAAAGTTTAATAGAATTACCACTTAAAAATTATTATTATTTATTTATTTTTATTTATTATTATAAACGGGTTTACAAAATCATACCCTTTATAAAGGAAAAAAAGACACATATTCATTACAAAAAAATAGCGCTGTAAATATTACTCAATCAATAACAAAAACGTGTATGAAAAATTGAACAAAGTTAGTCAAGTTTTGCTATTTAAGTGCTTTAAAAGCTCCTGCGCAAATCGACCTTTAGAAACATTAAAAAAGTCTACACTTTGGGCATGATTAGCCTCTCGACAAAGCCGAGTAAGAGGTGAGTTGCTTCCCAAATTTGTGGGACTGAAAGGCACTTTATAAATTGCTCTATTTCTTAAAAATATGTAAGGAACTGGCAGCGAAATTCCAGACAATAATGATGGACAATCTATCTTTCCATTTAGGATTCCATAAGAAAATTCTAAATCGCTCTTTAAAAATCTACTACGAATTGAAGGAATCCTAAACTGCGACCGCAACTCCTCATAATCATGACTAAAATAGTCATAAGGCACACTAAGCTGTCTAGCAGCAAATCTCAAGAAAATATTCTGAACTCTCTCAAGCCTCACTTTCTGATATTCATACTGGGGAAAGTATATTTGTGATAAAAAATCCATGTGTGGCCTGACAAGAGCAAAGAACAGGATCCTGAGAACGCGCAGATTAAAAAAGACTGAACCAGATCGCACAATCTGACCGAGAGCTTTTAAAGATTTAACAATTGCAAAATCAATGTGATCATTATACGTGAGAGCAGGGTCCAGCATCAGTCCCAAATCTCGCTGTCGATGAACATTCTCGAGTGGTGCTCCACTGATATTATAATAGAAATTTATTATTTTAGTTTTTCTATGAAATGACATTATATAGCACTTATTTATATTTTATGGCAAAAAATTCTTGGTGGACCACAAGTAGACTCTATCCAGATCATCCTGTAGTTCAGAAGTACAATACAAATATTGTATAACTTTAAATATTTTCAAATCATCTGCATAAATGAGAAATTTACTATTAAAGAAACAACTATTAATATCGTTCAAAAAAATAAGAAAGAGAAGAGGACCAAGATGAGAGCCCTGCGGAACACCAGAAGTTGAAAAAAATTCATATGAAAAGGTCCCATTCACTCTAACAACTTGTCGTCGGTCACACAGGTAGGAAGCCAACCATTTCAAAGCCAAATGCGAAACACCATAGGCACGAAGCTTGCAAAGAAGGACATTGTGATCAATTTTGTCAAACGCCTTTGAGAAATCGATATAAATTGCATCAACCTGCAAACCAGCATCCAAGGCGCTTGACAGATACTGAGTATAAATGCACAAATTACTTAAAGAAGAACGTCCCCTTCTGAACCCGTGCTGCTCCTCAACTAAAACATTTTTAAAGGCAAAATACATTTGGTCGTAAATTAAACTTTCAAATAATTTCGGAATAGCACTGAGGATAGATATAAGTCTATAATTCTTTATATTCGATTTATCATTAGTTTTGAAGATAGGTGAAATTATGCCCAACTTCCAATAGTCCGGGAAATAACCAATTTTCAAAGAGTAATTAAATATTAATAAAAGTAGATCAACAATCGAGGAGCAACACGACTTCAGAAAAGAGACTGGTATATTATCATGGCCCGGCCCCTTGTTATTGTTTAAAGCTCGTATTTTAATCTCAATGTCCCTCTTAGAAATCTCATTAAAACTCAAATCAACACTTTCACCAAACTCAACTGGAAAAAGGGCACTATTATCAGATTGGTTATAAACTGATTTGAAAAAATCAGCAAAAAGGTTAGCAATACTCAAACTGTTATTTGCTTTACTTTGACAAAGATACATTTCATCTGGAAAAGTTGAAATTTTTTTATTATTTTTAACAAATTTCCAGAAGAGTTTTGGATTACGCGTTAAATTCGCTTCCGTATCAATTATATATTGATTGTAAGTCGTTTCCGAGAGCTTTTTACATTTAGCTCTTAAAATTGAAAAATGCTCATAATCAGATAACTCTCTTGTGCGTTTATATGTTGCATGAGATGCTTTCTTTTCAATGATTAAATTCTTTAATTGATTAGAAAACCATATTGGATAAGTTGAGGGTCGATTACATTTAGTAGGAATAAAAAGTTCAAAGGGATACTCAATATTTTTGTAAAAAATCAAAACCATTTTATTTATAGCATCTTGTCGAAAATTATCAGAGTTATCTGTTATGTGCAAATCATTTAAAATATTTAGTTCATTTACAAACTCGTGATTCCAGTCAATTGCCAGTAAATAATTATCAATGGATGCAAAGTTTGCTTTTTTAAAATTGAAATTTATGGAATAGTTTGGTAATTCATGAATGGCAATAGGTACTTTAATTTTATATATAAGGGGAGGGTGATAATCATCTATGGGTAACAATATGTCGCCTGATAATTTAACATTACTATAGTCAATATTTGTCAGTATAAGATCCAAAATAGAGTTACGATTGTTCCAAAATAAATTAAATTGTCGCAGGTTAAAAAAATCTAAATTGTCCATAAATAATACAAAAATTTCTTTTTGAATAATAGTATGACTAGGTTCAATTTTATGCAAAACACAAGACAATTCATAATCATTATATATCCCCCACTTAATTAAAGGCAAATTGAAATCACCCAGTATATGAAATGGTACATTTGGCATGTCATTACAAATCAATTCGACAGTATTGAAAAAATCTCTATAATTATTCACACAAGAGTTTGGTGGAAAGTATACTACACCGAGAATGTGCCAGATGTCTGAAAGCTTAACTCGAATAAACAACATTTCAATAGTTTTACATACAACCGGTATATGGGCACTGGAAAATGTATTATTAACTGCAATAAGTACTCCGCCACCACGACGCGATGTGCTAGTCAAAGAATTTCTGTCAAATCTGTAGACTATAAAATTCGAAAAGCCTAATTCACCACTGTCAATACCGTCATGCAGCCAAGTCTCAGTGAAAACAAAAATAGGATTGGAAAAGGATGGAAGAGATTTCTGTAAATGTAGCGTTTTAGTACGTAAACCTCGAATATTCTGATAATATATTTCTAGTGAGCAAGTGTGAGGAGAATTACGTGTATGTTGAGGGGAAAGTGGTGTATTGCTACGGTGGGCACGTTCTACATCGATGACTCTGGAACAGGTGGCCTCTCCCTCCTTACAATTTTCAGCTCGACGGTCCCTCAATTCCATTTGAATCTCCTTCTGCTGCGTTCGTTGAAGTGGGGTTAGATACCTGGACAGTGAAATGGTCAGAGTATTTTTCCCCACTAATAGAGTTTTCTGATTCCAATAAGCGCGTAGCATTTCCCACATCAAAGCTTCGTTGTCATATGTGATCTGAATCGGCCGAGGAGATGCTGAGCTCTGTTGATATTTACCAAGTCTTTAAAACTTAATTAGGAGAGGATTATGCCTATCATTAATGGACTTAAGAAAACCATTAATTTTCCCAAAATCTGACTCATTAACAACATTTTTACTTTGATCACCACTATCCAGTGCCTCAAGACAGCCAAACATTACGAGGTTACATTTTCGTTTTAATCTGTCAGTCACTTCAGCAACGCATTTCGAAGAGATTGATACAATTGCATTATTATTTAAATCTTAAAACTCTTGGAATTTGTCTTCAAGATTCTCGATTTTTTCCACAGCATTATCCAGTCTGCTTGAATAGGAAGCAACAGTAGTAGTCAAGAAAGAAATTTTTTCATCAACAGCACCAATCCTACCACCAATAAATTTCTCAGATTCAGTTTTAGCTTTAGCATAATGATCCTCCAACATTTTACCAAGTTGCTCAATATTGAAACCAGAAGAAGAAGTTAGGGACAAAGATCTCGCAATTGGTTTGAATGGACAACACTTCCTCTTACGACTCTTTTTACTAACCGCAAGGGAAATACATTCCGGATGATAGAAAACACCACAAGGACAAGAATTAGCATCTCCAACAATAATGTTAGTACATTGACGACAAACTCGAGGATCTGACATATTTAGTCTGTATCAGCTAAGCATATGTAGGGATCTATGAAGTCAATACACGGCACTGAACTTGGGTCCAATTTATACAGTTAGGTAGTACACAAGCACTGCACTTGGGTCAACTTTATATGATTGTATAGTACTCTACAAAATAATAGAAAACTTTACGTTTTCAATTTGTCAAAAACAAAACCAGTTTCCAAAAAACCAATTCACTCACAGCAAAGAAGATCGCCCAGATAATCCAAAAAAGCAATAACCGGAAACAAAAAGTTACCCAGAGCACATAAAAACGCAAAAGATAATAGAGCAGATCACAACACGTGTTTAATACCAAGCGCCTGCGCACAATAGAAAAAATTATATAATTTTTTCCTTTCTATTCATATAAATAAACAATGCCATATTTTCAAAAATATCGTACTTCGTGCGCAAAAATGTTCAAAGTGGATTTATTTCAAAATCTCTCCACAGATTATTTTAGTTTTTTGATTTTTTTCATCTGTGAACATTGTAAATTCAGAAACTCTACTAATTTTCTAGGTGTAAGACCTTTTTATTTAATTTTAGTTAAGGCGCACCGTCGAAATTTTAACTTAATGATTCTTTGAACTGTACATTATTTGATCTAATTAGCTAAAAATTGGTATACTAGTGTATCTTTACAGGCTGATAAAAGAAAATTATTTAAGAAAATCATTTAAAAAAAAATTTTTTTTAAATGATTTTTTTATGATAATTGTTTATTTTAATGTCAGAAACCATTTAAAAAAGATTTCAAGAGGATCTAAGTCGGGGAAAGCAGTGATTTTTTTTGTTACGGATTTTTCGAAAATCCAGGAATTTTAAGTAAATTGTTAATTCCTCGGCTTGGAAACCATTTTTTTTCCCTTTAATAACTATTTATTTTAATCTTCAAAACCCTTTAAAAAATTGCAAGTGGTTGAAGTCGGGGAAAGCAGGAGTTTTTATTTTTTTGTCACGGATTTTCCAAAAATTTCGGAATTCTAACTTAATTAATAATTTCATTTAAAAAATCAAAATTACTGTTTTCCTCGACTTGGATCCACTGAAAATTTTTTTAAATAGCTTCTTACATTAAAATAAATTATTATCAAAAGAAAACAATTTGTTTTCAAAGCAAGGAATTATTAATTAAGTTGAAATTTTTTGAGCAAATTACTCATGAGTCGAGGAACTTGAAATTTTTTTAAATGGCTTCTAACATTATTAGTTTTCGAACTTTTTAGAAAAAATTTTTTTCTAATTTTTTCGATAAGTCAACGTTGGTAACTTCAATTTCATGATAACTTTAGGTAAATCCTAAATTAATAAATTATTTATAAACATTTTAAATGAATTGGGTTTGGGTCAGTCCATTATATTTCATCTAAAGTCGTTGCGGCCTGTTTTTAATAAAATCTCATAATTTGTAAAAATGATGTTTAATATCCATAAAATTCATTTTTAAGAATTATTTTATAAAATTTTTTGAATTTAACTTAGAATTATAATTTTTAAGTTGAGTTGCACAGAAAAAAGGTTAGATTGACAGTTATGAAAATTTAATAAAAAAGCATGGAAATACTTTAGATAATACAAATTTCTTGATTGATATTTGCTAAAAATGAGCTAATTTACTTATATAAATAGATTATTATGTAAACATACCTAAAATAATAGATAAAAATTAATTTTAAAATTTACCTATGAAATGTCAAAAGTCACTACATTTTAATAACATTTTTCTAAAAAGTTTATACAGTACCGGCCAAAATTGTCAGTCCACCCATTTTTGAAGGAATGAAAAAAATTTTTTAACATAAAATTTATGAAAACTCAAAATTTTTTTGGTTTATATTTTGAAAGACAATAAAATTTTGAAAAGAATAAGACCTCACAGAAGTTATTTGACCAAAATTTGTAGAAGATATTCTTAAAAATCGTCATTTTCAATGTTTTACAAAAATTTGAATAACTTCTAAAATAATGAACGCTTTTTAATAATCTTAGGCTTATTTTAAAGGTCGTTTTCTACGGAATAAGCATTACTTATAGGCATTAACCTGTAATTTTTTATTTGGAATAAGCATGACGTCAAAGTTGGACAAAAAAATTGGAAAAATTTGAAATAAATTTTTTGTACTAAAAACTATTCTAGAACATATATAAAACATGATATGGTGAAGATTTTTAAAGAAAAGTTAATAAAAAATATGTTTGAATTTCAAAAATTATTTTTCTTTTAATAACATTATTTCAAATTTTTTGAATTTTTTTGTCCAACTTTGACGTCATGTTTATTCCAAGTAAAAAATTAGAGGTTAATGCCTATAAGTAATTCTTATTCCGTAGAAAATGACCTTTAAAATAAGCCTAAGATTATTAAAAAGCGTTCATTATTTTAGAAGTTATTCAAATTTTTGTAAAACATTGAAAATGACGATTATTAAGAATATCTTCTACAAATTTTGGCCAAATGACTTCTGTGAGGTCTTATTCTTTTCAAAATTTTATCCTCTTACAAAATATAAACCAAAAAAAATTTTAGTTTTCATGAATTTTACGTTAAACAATTTTTTTCATTCCTTTAAAAATGGGTGGACTGACAATTTCGGACGGTACTGTAAATATAAAAAAATTTATTACTATTTAATGTAAAGTATTTTCAATGTACTCTCATAATATGTGCTAACTTTTTAATTTTATAATATAGAAGTATGAAAAATTTTACCTTTAATATTGAGTGTTTCATGATTTTCAGTGATTTTAATCACTTATTTCCTCTCAGGTGCAAGACTAAAAAATCCAATTTTTGTCTTAATATTTAAGTTTGACCTTCTTTTCCACTCTATTAAATTTTCGTGATGGAGAACGAGCTACTTTTCAGTTTAAATTTAGTTTAAAAAATCTGCTGAAAAAACGAATTTGTTGGTTAAAATGCAAGTAGATTTTTGCATGACTATTGAGATAGCCAACTTCAGTGTTATAAAATTACCTAAATTTTAACCAACAAACTCGCTTTTGGAAGCAGATTTTTTAAACATGAATAAAACTACAAAGTAGCTCGTTCTCCACCACCAAATCTTAATAGAATGGAAAAAAAGTTCAAACTTAAATATTAAGACAAAAGTTGGATTTTTTAGTCTTGCCCCTATTGAAAATCCCCATATGGGAAACCACATGGGAAACCACATGGGATCCTATGTCAAAAACCATGTAAAACCCTACTTCCATGAAGGAAACCACGTGGTTTACCATGTGGTTTCCCATGTCAAACCATATGGGAAATTGAGACAGGATTCTAGCTAGGAATAGACATGGGGAATTTGAACAGTTCATCTATGCATAAAACCATATCAAATCTCACATGTTTTTCCCATATCAAATCCTAAACCAAATCCCATGTGAAAAACATTATCCGCCTTATTGAATATCCCTACATGGGAATCCACTTGGAATTTTACAAGGGATTTCACATAGGATTTTATATGGGAATTGACATAGGATTTCATGCAAGATTTCACCTAGGATTTAATGAGACATCACATAGTATTTTATTAAAGATCCAATGAAGAAATTTTCAAAGGATTAAAAATTATTTAATAAAAAATTAAATAATATATAGTATTAGTGTTACAAGTCATCAAAAAAGTAAAAAAAACGATCATTTGAAACACGTCCTCTCTGCTACAGGTTCTGAGCTTTTATATACTTCCAGAATCGTCTCAACAGCGAGAGAAGTCACTTTCGCCACCTAGCGGTGAAAGTATAGGAGCGACAGTAATCTTTAACATTACTAAGGAAACCATGTGGAATACCACGTAGGATTCCATGTGGTTTCCTACGTGGGGATTTACATGGGATTTTACTTAGGAATTCATTTGGGAATTTATTTCTACTTAAATTCCTAAGTAAAATCCCATGTAAATCCCCACGTAGGAAACCACATGGAATCCTACGTGGTATTCCACATGGTTTCCTTAGTAATGTTAAAGATTACTGTCGCTCCTATACTTTCACCGCTAGGTGGCGAAAGTGACTTCTCTCGCTGTTGAGACGATTGTGGAAGTATATAAAAGCTGAGAACCTGTAGCAGAGAGGACGTGTTTCAAATGATCGTTGTTTTACTTTTTTGATGACTTGTAACACTAATACTATATATTATTTAATTTTTTATTAAATAATTTTTAATCCTTTGAAAATTTCTTCATTGGATCTTTAATAAAATACTATGTAATGTCTCATTAAATCCTAGGTGAAATCTTGCATGAAATCCTATGTCAATTCCCATATAAAATCCTATGTGAAATCCCTTGTAAAATTCCAAGTGGATTCCCATGTAGGGATATTCAATAAGGCGGATAATGTTTTTCACATGGGATTTGGTTTAGGATTTGACATGGGAAAATAATTATAAATAAATGATACTGTTTTTCACTTGGGGATTGACTTGGGAAAATAATTATAAATAAATGATACTGTTTTTCACATGGGATTCGGTTTAGGATTTGACTGGGAAAAACATGTGGGATTTGATATGGTTTTATGCATAGATGAACTGTTCAAATTCCTCATGTCCATTCCTAACTAAAATCCTGTCTCAATTTCCTATATGGTTTGACATGGGAAACAACATGGTAAACCACGTGGTTTCCTTCATGGAAGTAGGGTTTTACATGGTTTTTGACATAGGATCCCATGTGGTTTCCCATATGGGGATTTTCAATAGGGGCACCTGAGAAGAAATAAGTAATTAAAATCAATGAAAATCATGAAACACTCAATAAGAAAGGTAAAATTTTTCATATTTCTATATTATAAAATTAAAAAGTTAGCACATATTATGAAAGTACATTGAAAATACTTTACATTAAGTAGTAATAAATTTTTTAATATTTATAAACTTTTTGGAAAAATGTAATTAAAATGTAGTGACTTTTGACATTTCATAGGTAAATTTTAAAATCAATTTTTATCTATTATTTTGGGTATGTTTACATAATAATCTATTTATACAAGTAAATTAGCTCATTTTTAGCAAATATCAATAAAGAAATTTGCATTATCTAAAGTATTTCCATGCTTTTTTATTAAATTTTCATAACTGTCAATCTAACCTTTTTTCTGTGCAACACAACTTAAAAATTATAATTCTAAGTTAAATTCAAAAAATTTTATAAAATAATTCTCAAAAATGAATTTTTTGGATATTAAACATCATTTTTACAAATTATGAGATTTTTTTAAAAATAGGCCGCAACGGCTTCAGGTGAAATATAATGGACTGACCCGTTTAATTGTTAAAAGTCTTTTTTCTCAAATAAATAAATTTAATTATTCTTTGAGCTTCAAATGTACACATTAGATGTATCTTATTTTCGACATTAAAAACTATATAAAGAGTTTTAAAATGTTTAATCGGAAGAAAAAAAGTAAAAAATTTCTAGGAGAAGAAATTGATGCACAATAAATCACCTTTAGAATGGTTAGAATGATAAAAACCGCTGGAACACGCTTAAAACTATGTAAAGTATTCATTTTTGATAATTTTAAAAGTTAGGAAGAAGTCTGCTGCCGGTTACAAAACTTGGGTGGGCCACGGATGGATTCCATGCATGGCCCACGTATGGAACAGGGCTTCCAGACAAGGACCATGGTTGGATCCAGGCATAAGTTTCTACTTGGAAAGGTATAATTTTTAATGTATTTGAGTGTTCTTTGTTTTAAATGAAAGGGTCTACGCTGTAAACAGTTTTAGAAAGTTAATTGTAAAAAAATCCCACTGTGATGCTTGCAAGTGATTTTTGAAAATATTTTAAAACTCTTTTAACACATCAGGCCCATTTCGGGACTTTTTGGAAAATCTTCTCTATATTATAAGGTACAAAAAAATTAAAAAAAAACAGATAGCTATTTTTTTATTTTTGTTTAATTGTCCAAATTTTCGAGTTATGAATTTTTGAAATTTTGGACTTTTAATTGTAGACCTATATTCAGTAGCATATAAGTCTGAAAATATTTTTTTAAATTTATTTATACCTTATAGTATAATGAAGATTTTCCAATTAGTCTCGAAATGGGCCTGATGTGTTAAATGAGTTTTAAAACATTTTGAAAAATCACTTGCAAGCACCACAGTGGGATTTTTTTTACAATTAACTTTTTAAAACTGTCTACAGCGTAGACCTTTTAATTTAAAACAAAGAACACTCAAATTGATTGAAATTTATTCGCTGTAGACAGTTTTAAAAAGTTATTTGTAAAAAAATCCCTCTGTGATACTTGAAAGTGATTCTTGTAAATCTTTTAAAACTCATTTAACACATCTGGCCTATTTCGGGACTTCTTGGAAAATCTTCTCTATATGTATTGTAAAGTAGAAATGAATTTAAAAAAAATTAAAAAAAATCCGGCCAAAAGTTGAAAAAAATTAATTTGTTTATAAAAAAAAATTTTTTTTTTTTTACATTTCTTAAAAGTTAAAAGAAAACTAAAACTTTGACAACTTTTACCTAAACTCAATATTTTCGGACTTATAAGCTACTGAATATAGGTCTACAATTAAAAGTCCAAAACTTCGAAAATTCATAACTCGAAAATTTGGACAATTAAACAAAAATAAGAAAATACTAGAGATGTGAAAAATTAGAACCGAACCGAGTTTTTTTCGGTTTTGGGGCGCCAAAATGTCGAATATTCGACATTCGAACTAGGCTAACTCGGTTCGGTTCGAATTTTGTAGTAACTCGAATGTCGAATATTCGACATTCGAACTAAGCGAAGAACTTCCAACAGTTCGGTTCGAATTATTTTGCACAGCTGTAGAAAATACGTATCTCCCAGTGAGAAATTTCTCACCGGTCCAATATCGGTCCAATATTGGGAGCCAAGAGACCGATCATCGGTCCAATAAAGGCTCCCAATATTGGACCAATATGGGCTGATGCTTGGGATGTAACGGCATCGCCAATCATCGGTTGTCAATATTGGTCCAATATTGGCCGAATATTGGCAACCAAGAGAAAAAAAATTTTTTAAATAAATTTTTTTTAATTAAATAATAATAATAAAAAATTAATGTTTATAATTTTTGTTTAATATATTTATTTGTTTAATTATTTATTTTTAATAATTCATGTAAATAATAAATAATTTATTATTTATAAATTATAATTATTTAAAAATGCAGCAGCTATTAGAAAATAGCATTCTGCAAAAAAATTCTATCATTAAAAATCAATGATAGGCGAGAGAAATCCGCGTCTTTAAATAGATTCGCAGATGATAGACAAGAGATATCCGCGTCATTAAACGGATTCGCAGATATACTCTGGTCTCGCGACGAATCTCTCGATACTTATATACACTGGAGTCGCCGTGTCAGTTGCGAGAACGGTTACAGCGTCCCTCTTGCGGCGGAGATAAGAATTGTCACGTAAACTGCTAAATCGCTTTACCGACCGCCTTATTATACCCGCAGTTTACGTGACAATTCTTATCTCCGCCGAAAGAGGGACGCTGTAACCGTTCTCGCAACTGACACGGCGACTTCAGTGTATATAAGTATCGAGAGATTCGTCCCGAGACCAGAGTATATCTGCGAATCCGTTTAATGACGCGGATATCTCTTGTCTATCATCTGCGAATCTATTTAAAGACGCGGATTTCTCTCGCCTATCATTGATTTTTCAATGATAGAATTTTTTTGCAGAATGCTATTTTCTAATAGCTGCTGCATTTTTAAATAATTATAATTTATAAATAATAAATTATTTATTATTTACATGAATTATTAAAAATAAATAATTAAACAAATAAATATATTAAACAAAAATTATAAACATTAATTTTTTATTATTATTATTTAATTAAAAAAAATTTATTTAAAAAAATTTTTTTCTCTTGGTTGCCAATATTCGGCCAATATTGGACCAATATTGACAACCGATGATTGGCGATGCCGTTACATCCCAAGCATCAGCCCATATTGGTCCAATATTGGGAGTCAATCGGCGCCCAGCACGGCAACCAATATTGGACCGATATTGGACCGATTAAAGTCTATTGGCAATTTCTCACTGGGCTGTTTTTTTTCGATACAGAATAGAAAAAAAATATTTTTGGCCGATTTTAAGAGGTCGGTTAACATCTCACATGGAATTGCCCATATATATTTTTTGTTTATTTAGTATTTATTTATTTATGTGTAAATAATTTAATTTAATTAAATAATATTATTTAAATAATTTAATAATTATTTTTTTATTATAGAAAAAAATTTACATTAATAGAAGTCATTTAAAATTTTTTCCATTAATTAAAAATAATTATATAAATATTAAGTAATTTAAAAAAATCTTCTTAAATCTACCGAGATAGCAAAGGTATCGGGCCCGCCTGGCCGCTACACCACGTTTAAGTTGTGACGCTGCGATTTATAACTTTTGTGTAAATTTATTACTTTCTATATCTGAACACCTGATTTCCCAAACTCATTAAAATCTAATTTTTAGGAAAAATCAATACTTTTTCAGAAAAACGTTACAATTACTGTTTTTCATCAATTGGCAAAGGATACTGATAGCATTAGAACTAAATGTTTTTTTAACTCCAAAAAACCATGCAGTATTATTCTATTATGTACTTGAATTCTTTTCAAAAGTACAAACCGGCTTCGGATTTTACAGTGAGCAATTGAGTCTGTATATTCTAACTTTAAAACCATTTAAAAAAGTATAAAGTTTCCAAAGATCTTTCGGATTATCCAAACTGACTGTTAAGAGCTGTATATGAATACAATAATTTACATATCCTATGATACAGGATATAGGAATTTGAAAACAATAATTTTACAAATAATAGGCTCAAAAGTCAAAAGTTCGATTTTATTAGTTTTGATATATATATTTTGATATATATGTTTTTATATTTTTATATTTTTATATATTTTGATGCCAAAATATATATTTTGCATAAAAACAATTTAGATTAACGTTTTTAAAAAAGAAAAAACACAATAACCAACAAAAAAGGAAAAAATCAACATAATTTTAGTTTCCCTCCACCAATTATTTTCATTTTGGTCTTAAAATAATGATAAAACATTACCAAAGTCATTCCAAAAGAAAACGGTGAGGTGGTCGGACTTTTGGGTTGAAGTCAATCCAAGCTCACCGTGATTGTTAATTGTAAGTATGAAAATGTAAGAAGAATAAAACTTGTGAATTAATGAATATAAATATATAAAGAGTGTATTTAACATATTTTTCTTTTTTTTAATGATTGGTTATTGATTCTTTTTATATAAAATTGACAAAGTGAATAAAAGGAAACACTCGCGTCGCGTTGGCCATATATTTTGACAGGTTCCGCGCGCGCCTGCGTTCCTTTATTGTGAAAGTTTCGAAGTAGAGGACTGAGTCCAGTTTCTCTACTATGCACACTGCAGCGCGCATTATAATCTTTGCCTGTGTTTCAATGCTCTTTACAGAGAAATTTGGAACTAAGGCCCTCTATACACTATACGCATCACCCTAAGATGCTTGATGGAAATGAATTAATGTACTTTTACTGGACTGAGTCCTGTTTTTTCAATATTGACTCTCAGTTTTTCAAACTCCAATCTTCTCCGTGTATTTCTCAAAATTTCAAAAGCAGACAGTTGCTGACATCTATTAAGCATATTTCTATCAGAAACGGTTGTTAAAATTTAAATGCAGTGAAATTTTACAGCTCTTGGCGCAAAACACTGATATTTTTATTTTTGAAAGTTGTAAGGTATGGTGGCGGATTTGGTGTATTCAACTATAATATTATGTAGACGTTAAAATCATTTATTAAAACTACTAGAAATGATAAAAAATAACAAAAAGAGAACAAACTGATGATTTTACATTATAGAAAAAAAAGTTTCACTTCAGTTATGGTTACAATTTGGACATGTGAAGTAGCTGGTGGCTGTTTTAACGCAACTAGAATAAGAGAAGACCGCAAGTGTCACATATTTGAGAATTGTTGCGGTGGAGCACAAGAGACATTAGTACAAAAAATGCAAAGACAATTGAAATTCGTGCAAAAAGATGATTCGCCACTGTACGTTACAAAAATTACGTCATCAAGCTATTGATGAAAATATGATGGTGTTTCATTAATACAGCGCGAATTAAGAAAAATGTAAAAAACAAAAAACTGTTGTTCAAGGTCTAAACAATACGTTCCATACATTTACCTGGCTCAATTTTCAAAAAATCTTCACTCTGGCACTGTTAACATACATATCCAATAAAACTTTTTAATTTTTTTCACTACTTTTTTATTCAAAATCGATTAGAGTACAAAGCACGCGTTTGCTCCTTAATACTACTGCATATAAAATTTCATCACGATAAAAGACATACTATACCTTACACGCCACAATACCTTACATTCCCTTACATATTAAAATATCTGACGCTCGCGGGAATCGAACTCGCAACCTAACGCACTATAGTCGTACACACTAACCACTATGCTACGCTTACATGTCTGAAGGAGGAGCGTGATGACTTTATAAACTACAACCGGACCCGACCGTTGGCCCAACTGTGGCTGACGGTCGGGCCGACCATTAAGAAGTTGGCTACAAAACTATGGCGGCTAAAGTTTACCAGACCTTTGGCCCAACTGTGGCCGTTGGTTGGGCCAACCATTAAGAAAACGGTTTTTCAACTTTGGCGGCCAAAGTACATCCGACCGTTGGCCCGACTGTGGCTGACGGATGGGCCGACAATCATAAAATTGGTTTCAAAACTTTGGCGGCCAAAGTATATCCGACCGTTGGCCCAACTGTGGCTAATGGTTGGTCGGCCCAACGGCCGACCATCAAAAGTAGGTCTTTCAACTTTGGCGGCCAAAGTTCACCCGACCGTTGGCCCAACTGTGGCTGACGGTTGGGCCGACGGTCAAATTTTTGCAGTTGCCACGGTGGCATTCACGTTTGGCCCAACTTTGGGAGAAACTTTCAACCAAAGTCGGGCCATCTTTGGGGGCCGAAACTTCGGCTGCCACAGTTGGCTCGACGTTCCAACTGTGGCGGCCGACCGAAATTTGCACCTGGGTCCTGTAAAAATTATCTTGGTCTTTTCAGTTGATTTTGAGAAATTAATTAAAATCCACAATCGTTTCAGAGGTTAAAATTTGTATAAATTGAGAACCACTTATTAAATAGAGTAGCTTTTGTTTTTATAAAATTTAGATAATAGTGGGCAATTTTTATTTTAAATAATGCTGTATTTAATAAGTGGTTCTCAATTTATATTATTTTAACCTCTGAAACGATTGTGGATTTTAATTAATTTCTCAAAATCCACTGAAATGTCGAAGATCATTTTCAAAGGAATAAAAATAGTATATTTATGCTTTATTTTGACATCAATTTTATCAAAATCGGATATAACGTGTTTTGACATATTGAGAAGTTTAACCTTCAAATTAAATTTTCTATAGAATAACATTATTTTTTTAAAAAAAAGCTTTTTACTATCATAAAGTTCGAGAATTTATCTTTCAAAACTGCTAGTAACAAAATTCAATTGGTTTATTTAAATAGGAGAAATATTTATTTAAAAATTGCCTTAAATTGTCAATTGTTTACAAGGGGGGTCGTTTTGAAATAGAATGCCTCATTTATCAATTGCAAGCTTACAATTGAAAAAAATTCAACAAAAACTTTTAAAATTTGAATACAATTGAAAAGTATTAAAATTTCTCATAACAATTTTAATTTAATTAGCGACGATTGAATAAACAATAAGCAAACTGTTAACTGTGAATACTTACAATTCGTGATCAATCGATTCCTTCTATATGGGTTCGAGTGTATAGTTATACTGTTATTTTCTGTTACATTGAGACTTTTCTCTAATCCCCTTAAATCGTGTACGTTATTGAAAATAAGTAAACTTTTTAAAATGCAATATTTTTGAAATACTTATAACTCAAACATTAGATACTCAGGCAAAAATAAAAAATACGTATTCCTTGTCTTCTGAAAGGAATAAAAAAAATAAATATATCTTTATTGTAAATATATAATTTCATAAGGTAGATTTCTTTCTACAATTTTCAATAACAAAAAATGATTTTTTCGTACTTTGTTTATTAAAAGTATATATTTTAAACTTTAATATGAAAAAAATTTATAAAAAAACGATTTTGAAAAAAAGTTCAAAAAAGTTTTTATTTTTAATTAATGGTTGATAAAAAAGGATTTACCGATTTTCCGGTTCGCTGAACACATTGTACACATAATTCATTCAAAAAATTGAGAGAAATAATATCTAACCAATTGCTATACACTCGAACCCATATAGAAGGAATCGATTGATCACGAATTGTAAGTATTCACAGTTAACAGTTTGCTTATTGTTTATTCAATCGTCGCTAATTAAATTAAAATTGTTATGAGAAATTTTAATACTTTTCAATTGTATTCAAATTTTAAAAGTTTTTGTTGAATTTTTTTCAATTGTAAGCTTGCAATTGATAAATGAGGCATTCTATTTCAAAACGACCCCCCTTGTAAACAATTGACAATTTAAGGCAATTTTTAAATAAATATTTCTCCTATTTAAATAAACCAATTGAATTTTGTTACTAGCAGTTTTGAAAGATAAATTCTCGAACTTTATGATAGTAAAAAGCTTTTTTTTAAAAAAATAATGTTATTCTATAGAAAATTTAATTTGAAGGTTAAACTTCTCAATATGTCAAAACACGTTATATCCGATTTTGATAAAATTGATGTCAAAATAAAGCATAAATATACTATTTTTATTCCTTTGAAAATGATCTTCGACATTTCAGTGGATTTTGAGAAATTAATTAAAATCCACAATCGTTTCAGAGGTTAAAATAATATAAATTGAGAACCACTTATTAAATACAGCATTATTTAAAATAAAAATTGCCCACTATTATCTAAATTTTATAAAAACAAAAGCTACTCTATTTAATAAGTGGTTCTCAATTTATACAAATTTTAACCTCTGAAACGATTGTGGATTTTAATTAATTTCTCAAAATCAACTGAAAAGACCAAGATAATTTTTACAGGACCCAGGTGCAAATTTCGGTCGGCCGCCACAGTTGGAACGTCGAGCCAACTGTGGCAGCCGAAGTTTCGGCCCCCAAAGATGGCCCGACTTTGGTTGAAAGTTTCTCCCAAAGTTGGGCCAAACGTGAATGCCACCGTGGCAACTGCAAAAATTTGACCGTCGGCCCAACCGTCAGCCACAGTTGGGCCAACGGTCGGGTGAACTTTGGCCGCCAAAGTTGAAAGACCTACTTTTGATGGTCGGCCGTTGGGCCGACCAACCATTAGCCACAGTTGGGCCAACGGTCGGATATACTTTGGCCGCCAAAGTTTTGAAACCAATTTTATGATTGTCGGCCCATCCGTCAGCCACAGTCGGGCCAACGGTCGGATGTACTTTGGCCGCCAAAGTTGAAAAACCGTTTTTTTTAATGGTTGGCCCAACCAACGGCCACAGTTGGGCCAAAGGTCTGGTAAACTTTAGCCGCCATAGTTTTGTAGCCAACTTCTTAATGGTCGGCCCGACCGTCAGCCACAGTTGGGCCAACGGTCGGGTCCGGTTGTAGTTTATAAAGTCATCACGCTCCTCCTTCAGACATGTAAGCGTAGCATAGTGGTTAGTGTGTACGACTATAGTGCGTTAGGTTGCGAGTTCGATTCCCGCGAGCGTCAGATATTTTAATATGTAAGGGAATGTAAGGTATTGTGGCGTGTAAGGTATAGTATGTCTTTTATCGTGATGAAATTTTATATGCAGTAGTATTAAGGAGCAAACGCGTGCTTTGTACTCTAATCGATTTTGAATAAAAAAGTAGTGAAAAAAATTAAAAAGTTTTATTGGATATGTATGTTAACAGTGCCAGAGTGAAGATTTTTTGAAAATTGAGCCAGGTAAATGTATGGAACGTATTGTTTAGACCTTGAACAACAGTTTTTTGTTTTTTACATTTTTCTTAATTCGCGCTGTATTAATGAAACACCATCATATTTTCATCAATAGCTTGATGACGTAATTTTTGTAACGTACAGTGGCGAATCATCTTTTTGCACGAATTTCAATTGTCTTTGCATTTTTTGTACTAATGCCTCTTGTGCTCCACCGCAACAATTCTCAAATATGTGACACTTGCGGTCTTCTCTTATTCTAGTTGCGTTAAAACAGCCACCAGCTACTTCACATGTCCAAATTGTAACCATAACTGAAGTGAAACTTTTTTTTCTATAATGTAAAATCATCAGTTTGTTCTCTTTTTGTTATTTTTTATCATTTCTAGTAGTTTTAATAAATGATTTTAACGTCTACATAATATTATAGTTGAATACACCAAATCCGCCACCATACCTTACAACTTTCAAAAATAAAAATATCAGTGTTTTGCGCCAAGAGCTGTAAAATTTCACTGCATTTAAATTTTAACAACCGTTTCTGATAGAAATATGCTTAATAGATGTCAGCAACTGTCTGCTTTTGAAATTTTGAGAAATACACGGAGAAGATTGGAGTTTGAAAAACTGAGAGTCAATATTGAAAAAACAGGACTCAGTCCAGTAAAAGTACATTAATTCATTTCCATCAAGCATCTTAGGGTGATGCGTATAGTGTATAGAGGGCCTTAGTTCCAAATTTCACTGTAAAGAGCATTGAACACAGGCAAAGATTATAATGCGCGCTGCAGTGTGCATAGTAGAGAAACTGGACTCAGTCCTCTACTTCGAAACTTTCACAATAAAGGAACGCAGGCGCGCGCGGAACCTGTCAAAATATATGGCCAACGCGACGCGAGTGTTTCCTTTTATTCACTTCGTCAATTTTATATAAAAAGAATCAATAACCAATCATTAAAAAAAAGAAAAATATGTTAAATACACTCTTTATATATTTATATTCATTATTTCACAAGTTTTATTCTTCTTACATTTTCATACTTACAATTAACAAATTGGTAATTTGCGACCCACTAGCTCACACAACTGTTTCAAGGGAAAACCTTAATAAAATAGGTGAAATTAAAAAATCGCCTGAAAATCGCCTAACAGAAAAAAAATCGCCACATTTGGCTCATATAGCTAAAATAAAAAATGTAAGTCGCCAATCAAAAAAAATCGCCAGATTGGCGATAAATCGTCAAAGTTGGCAACGCTGAAAACACTCTGTTAAAAACAGAATGTGATAAAAATCAGACAAAGATAATATTTGTCTAAGTTTAAGAATGCAAGTGTCTCTTCTTATATAGGATTGGTGAAACAACTTGCTAACAAGAGAAAGAAACTTTGGCGCACCCTGGTGGCACTTATCCAAAGTAATTTCGAGCATATATACTTTGAAGCAGCGCGGGACATTTCAAAATCGAACACCAAGGTGCGCCAGAGCTTCTTTTACTCACCAACAAGTTGTTTTACCAGTTCTATATTAGAAGAGACGCTTGCATTCTCAAACTTAGTCAAATATTATCTTTGTCTGATTTTTATCACATTCTGTTTTTAACAGAGTGTTCTAATTAAATTAATTATTTTTCTTTTTCTAGATTAGTAATTTATTTTTTTTATTTTTAAATATTTGCTATGTGTTGGTTTTTGTAAAATATTGATTTCAAACGTTGGTTCAGTATTGGTAACCAAGAAATAACCAAGCATTAAGGAGGTTCTCCGGCTGCTACTCTTGAAAAAAACGATTTTCTTCAAATTTTATTTAAATTTTGAGGAAATGTTTCTTCGAGTGCGCTCTAAATGTGGTAGAAATTTCAGAACCCTTTGCCATGCTAAATTTTGAAATATTCAAGTTCAAACTTCAGCTTCTACATATGCGATTATTTTGAAAATGAAAAATGCCAACTACGATATCTCGTTTTTTGACATGGCAAAGGGTTCTGAAATTTCTACCACATTTAGAGCGCACTCGAAGAAACATTTCCTCAAAATTTAAATAAAATTGGAAGAAAATCGATTTTTTCAAGAGTAGCAGCCGGAGAACCTCCTTAATTGAATTTTAAAGCATTGGTAAATAATTGGCCATTAATATTAGTCCAATGTTTGTTGCCAATGAATAACCAAGGCTTGGAAAGTCCAGTATTTGCCTTGGCAGACAATAGTGATCCAATATTGGCTGCCATTGCTTGGTAAAGTCGTGATCATCCCAAGACTCTAGCAATAGTGGCCCAATATTGGTTGCTATTATTGCACCATCATTGATACTGCTGCACAGTGGTTCAGAATTACATTTGGTGTTCATAATCACCTACAGCCTACAATTTTTGATGAAATTTGACTTTTTTTCTAAATCTTCCGCGATAAATTCCCCAGATCGCCATTGAGCCGAAATTTGGAATTTTATTTTGTAATATAGTTTATTTAAACAATTAAGTGAATTTAACCTACAATTTCAATATTTGTTGAATATTTTTGAAAAAAATGATTAAATCAACTATTTAAGTATCTTAACAATAACATATATGTCCAAAAATACAAAACTCATAATTAAAAATATTATTCCAATTGTTCTTAACAATAGTTTTAAACAAATACCTATAAATAATAAAAAAAAAATATTGCTTTTTTTGCTGCAATAATTTAAATAATGGTTTAAACAAAAGGTAGGATAGAAGAATAATTGTTAATAATAAATATTATTATAAATAAAATTAATTAATTAAGAGCTTTTTCTTATGTACGTTAAAAAATGTTATTAAAATACACTGAGATAGGAAATAGTATTCACTTATCTTTAGATAAATAAACATTTAGTTAAATAGTTGTTTAAACAAATTATTGTTATTTATTTATTTTTTTAAAAATGTTTTTCTAAGGATAATTTGTTATTATTATTATTAGGTTATTTGTCTTGAACCACAGGTTCATACAAAAGAGTTACATTGAGTTACTTCTCCTTTACTTTATTTTTTTAAATACATTTTTAACGAAAAAAGTTAATGCTTTAACAATTTCTGCTTGAGAAAAATTTAATAAGTCGATACAAAAGTCTTTTATTATCGAAGTGTCTTCGCTTGCACAAATAAATTGTTTCCTAATATCTCTGTATAAATCACATTCCATCAACATATGATACAATTCTCTCCCTCTCAACTCGGGATCTCCACAACAATAACCGGTATTTAATTTCAAAACTTTATTTTTCAGTATAATTCTAGTTCTATAGTTGTTGATTAGGAGTTGGAGAGATCTCGAGTTTGACAGGGAGTTTACATCTTCTGCTCGGATATAGGTTTCATATTTTTTCGTTAATCTTTCTTTATTGTCTATTATAAACTGTAAATCCCAAGAAATTGTTTCTCCAATAGTTTCTAACATTTTTTCAACTTGTTTGCACCAATTATATTTGGGAGTTGAGTTTGAAGATTTCGCTAATTTAATAAGTCTAAGTAGTGTTACGATCCTAATTATTATAATTTCCCTAATGTTTCCCGATTTTATTTTAAAATTTATTAAAATAGGGACGGGGTAGTAAATAACAAGAAATTACTTTAGTTGAAGAAATATATGTGTATTTTATGAAATAAGATAAAATTGATGAAAATAAGAGATGGACATAGGCTTTCTAATGTGAGTCTTAGAGTGGTTGATTGTTTACCTTGGGACAAAGGGTGATGCTAGTCGCTCAGGTATAATGGCACTAGTCCGTTAATGGTTGACTAAGTGGATGCAGTATTGTGTCTCGAGAAACAGGAACACTCTTTTCAAATGGCAAATTTGACTTCCAGATTGACTTTCCAAAATGCACTTTTGAAATATACGTAGAGTAAAGGACAACTACTGAAACTGGGTTTAGAGCACTGTGTCGTGAAGAACCACTTGTTATAGATAAAATTTTAAGACTGAAGACCGTTTGATAGTCTGGTCCTTCTTATACCCCAATTTCCCTTTGTATTTGAAGAAACTGTACGTTTTGCCATGTATTTGAAGAATCGTTCGCTTTGCCATGCATTTGGAGAATTGTTCGCTTTGCCATGCATTTAGAGAATCGTTCGCTTTTCCATGCATTTGGAGAAACCCTTTGTTATAGGAACACTTGTCACCACTAATAGTGAGTCACCACTCACTATTAGATCGCACGTGTACATTCCCTTATTACTCATGTTATTTTATAATTTTGTTATTAATTGTTACAATTTGTTAATTATAATTGTTTAACTTTGTTGTTAATTATAATTGTTTAAATTTGTTATTATTTATTATTACAATTTTGTTGTTGCTGATATTTGTTATTACAATTCTATTATTTAATATGTATTATTACAGTTTATTATTGCTTATGTTTATTATTACAATTTATTATTGTTTATTATTATTTCTTAAAGTTTGTTGTTAAGATTGTTATATTTAACTATTTATTAAAATTTATTATTGTTTATTATTGTTTGTTAATATTTATTATTACAATTTATTATTGATTATTATTAATATTTATAGTTATTATTTATAATAATATGTAAATAATAATTTTGTTATTAACTTTTATTATAATTATTACTATTATTATTAATTATTATTAATATTATTAATTAATATGATTATTATTATTAATTATTAAGATTAATTATTATTCTACATATTATTATTGAAAATAGGTTACGGTGACGTAACAGTAGACATATTTTGGGGAGTCTATCGTCTTTCATTTTCAAAATTTTCTCAATTAGATTAAAAGTTAACTTAAGCACTCTACTGGATAATTTAAGGGGGAAAACCTAATTGTAATTTTCAAAAAATTTATTTTTTATTTTTTCCATTTTCTTAAAGTATATATATTTAGAAATTTTTTATTATTTTTTCTATTATTATATGACTCTTTGTGACTTTAAAAAAAATTTCTGCCTAACAGAAAAAAATAAATTGAAATTTTAAATGCGTTTTTCTCAAAATCACATTTTTTATGATTGCGTGCAGTCTAACTTAAACAAATATTTACCGATTATAATGGGATTTGGAAGTTTTATTCTTTATAAAATTACAAAGAATATGAACCACCATTTAAGCTGATATCACGATTTTAAGGATGTTTTTTTGTGTAATTAGTGTAAAAAAATTGTGAAAATTCAAGAAAAAATGTCAAACACCTTTAAAATTAAAATTTTTTATTATTTTTACCTAAAATGAGGTTCATATTCTTAGAAAATAAGTTAAGAATGTAAGAATTTTTTTTTCAATTTTAGTTAAAAATAAAAATTGCTACACGTCACGCAAGTCGAGAAAAAATATCAGGACCATCAGTGGTTACGACAGCATATTTGCCTTATTTCTGGTTAAAATAAATCAAAAGAATTTATAAACATTGTTCAAAACACTAATAAAAAGATGTCTAAATGTAATTGAATTTTAATTTATATTTCCCCCCTAAAAAAAATTTTAAAAAATCCATAAAAATGAGCCACCTAATGTGGTTTCCCCCGTTAAGGTCACCTACCTCCAATCTGATCGCATAATTTGGCGTATTTTGAGAGACAAGAAGTAATTTTTTATAAAAATTTGTTTGAACTTTTTCAATGTCGTCAAGAGATCGTAGACCCCATACCAATTTTTTTATCTCCGTACATAAAGTTAAATTTTTTATAATAATCTCATTAGTATGTCCTATCGATACACCCCTTATCCTTTCCGATTTTAGAAACTCCTCTAAGTCGGCTAAAAAGAGCGAGAACAATATAGGGCTGCTTACTTCTCCCTGTAGTACGCCTTTTGTAATTTTCACTGGTTTTAAGGTTCCGCAATTATTTTGTATCGATACAGTTGCTTTCGAGTAAAATTCCATTAAGATTTTAGTCAACTTATAACCTAAACCTTGATTATAAAGTTTTTTCCAGAGTAGATTATGCGAAACAGATGGAAATGCGTTACTAAAATCTACAAACAAGGCAAACAATCTCCCACCTTTCATCTTAAGTATATTTTGTACCAATGCGTTTAAAACGAATATATTGTCAATGCAGCTTCTCCGCTTTCTGAATCCAGATTGGAATTCAGGAAGCAGATTTTCTTCTTCAGCCCTCTGGACAATCCTTTTCGTTATTATGGTAGTAAATTCCTTCGTTATGGTGTTAACAAGGGCAATAGGGCGGTTATTGTCTGGCTTGCTTGCGTCGCCCTTTTTATAAATCATTCTCAAATTAATCTTTGACCAATTTCTCGGTACTCTTTCTTCGTTTAAAATTTTGTTAAAAAGGAGAGCTACAAAATTAATCGATTTCCCAGGTAAATTATTTAGAAATTCAAAAGAAATTTCCTCTGTTCCGGGGGATTTATTATTTTTACTATTTCTCAAGGTGGAAATAACTTCCTCTCTTGTAATAGGTTTTTTTAATGCTGGGTTGATATGTTTAATGGGTATTTCAATAATTGTATTCGGTTCTTTATGCAATTCGTTTTCCTGGAAAAAATTGCTAAAATATTCGTACCAGACTTTTAAATCAATATCATTTTTAATATTATTATATTTTCGTCTAAAACCATTAATCACTGTCCAGAAAATTTTAGAATCTTTACACTGTGATAAATGATTGAGAATTGAATCCTCATAACTCTCCATTTTTAACTTTTTTGTATTGTGATACATTTTTTTTGTATTAATATATTCTATAATTGTGTTATCATTAAAATTTTTTTCATATTTACATTTTTTCAGTAATATTTTTAAACTTTTTTTCAGCGCCACACACTCAGAGTCATACCACGGTCTTAACTGACCAGTTTTATTATTTAGTTTTGATATCATGCCTATTGACTTAGCTTGCGCTGTTATTGAAGATACCAATTCGTCTGCCGAGAGATCTACATCGTGAAGATTAGTCAGTGCGTCGCAAGGGAGAGCATTCATAGCCTCAAAAAACTCGTTTGACCTATCATTTTTCCACCTTAATTTGTTTATCGATTGTCGTATTTCAAAATCTTTTATTTCTGAAATTGCTGCCATATTTACCCACACTAAGTTGTTAGTAGATTTTTTACCGTTCAAAAAATAAAAATCTCCTGGCAATCTACCGTTTAAAACAATAAGTCCGTTCTCTTCCATGCAACGCACCAAATCTCTTCCTTTTTTATTTTTTATTTTGTCTGAGTTAGCTCTAAAGGGAGTGATATTAACATTTTCTGGGAGTACATTTTTTTGTAGTTGATTTAAATCACCTATTCTAACATTAAAATCTTCTCCTATAATTAAAGGTGAATTTGGATAATAATTGTTAATTAATATAACTATTTCATTAAATTCTGAGCAAAAAGATCAATATTTGTATCTGGTTTTAAATAGATAACTCGGAGGATGAAATTCATATTAATAGAGTTAATTTTAATTTCGACGATTATAAATTGTTCTGTGATTTTAATTGTCTTATATTTGTATTTACTTGTATTTATCGCGATGAGTAATCCTCCGCTGGCTCCTCCTCGTTCGGCTGTTCTTACTGCTGGGCTGTCAATCAAATTAAAGTTGAATGGGGAAAAAGACCGTGATGATGACGTCATCCAAGTTTCCGAAATACAAATTATTTCGATGTCGTTGAGAAATGGTGATAAATCCGTAATATTGGTCCATCCCTTTGGATTCCAGAATACTATTTTGGGGTTGATTTTGTTTGTGCTGAGCTATGCTTTTTGCGAATAATATTTATTACTTTTTTTTTAGGTTTAGGCCAAAGAATATTTATTATAATATTAATTAAATATTTATTACTGTTTCAAGTAGATTTTTGTTTTCGTTCACTGTGCCTGGGATTTTGTAAATTATCAGGTTCTTACTTTTCTCCTTATGCAAAAGATGATCAAGTTTTCTTTCGCAGAGACTTAATCTCTCGGTTAGCACCCTATTTTCCTCAGTTAAGCAATCATATTTTCTTTTGTAGATCTTCAAATCCGTTTTAAATAATTGGTTGTCCCTTTTTATTTCTTGTAGATTTGAGTCCATTACATCCAGTTTGTTATTTGTCTGTTTTCCTTGCTCTTGAATAGAAAGAAGGAGCTTTGTGAGAGAATCCGGCTGCGTTGAGTTGTCTGGAGTATCGGTTTCCATATTCACCGTTGCACATTAGAGAAAATCCAGAATTACACTACCCAGTTGCACAATTAAGGTCATGTTATTCAGTGGTCACGTGTTCCCATAGTAAAGTATATGGAGCACGTGACCACTAAATAACATGACCTTAACACTTCCGATAAACAAGGACACTTGCGGTTTGTAAAAATCAAAATATTTGATAATTTTGCGATTGAACGAGAGCAACCCGTAAATACGTCTAGACACTTTGAATGCTCAATCGCATCTCAAGGATAATTTGTTTAAATAATTATTAAAAATTTTGAGGATTTGTTTAAACAACTATTTAACAAAATGTTTATTTATCTAAAGATAAGTTAATACTATTTCCTATCTCAGTGTATTTTTATAACATTTTTTAATGTACTTCAAAAAAAAAAAAATTTTAATTAATTAATTAATTTTAATTATTTATAATAATAATTATTATTAACAATTATTCTTCTATCCTACCTTTTGTTTAAACCATTATTTAAATTTTTGCAGCAAAAAAAGCAATATTTTCTTTTTTTTATTATTTATAGGTATTTGTTTAAAACTATTGTTAAGAACAATTGGAATAATATTTTTAATTATGACTTTTGTGCCTTTGGACATACAGTCGAACCTGGATAAGTGACATTTCAAGGGACCGTGAATTTTTTGTCACTTATAGAGATACATAGAGGTTGAAGAGCGGCCTCAGTCACTTATAGAGGTTTAATCACAGAGGTTTAATTGATTTAATCTACAAATGATACTACCAAATTTACTAAATTCATTAATTTATTTGTAAAAATTTTATGAAAAAGTAATTTGTCGATTTACACAATTATTAATTAAGTGAACTTCTATTAAAATTTGAATTACTGTTTACTTACTTCTATTGCCCAGTATAGCCCATTTATACACGGAGAAAAAAATCAGGGCTTTGTAGCATGGAGTGGTCTGTACCTTTAGCGCATGGGCGCTTCCTTGCGGCGAAAGAACGAACTCGTACGATTGCAGCAAGGCTCCTTACTAAAATAGGGCGAGCTCTTGCTGCAATCGTACAAATTCGTTCTTTCGCCGTAAGAAAGCGCCCATGCGCTAAAGGTACAGACCACTCCATGCTAAAAAGCCCTGATTTTTTTCTCCGTGTATAAGAAAAAGATTTTCACTTACAGAGGTTGTAGCCTGCTCCTGTCATTTATAAAGGTCTACTTAAGAAAAATAATCACTTATATAGAGGTTCAAGGAGCGCTTCATTCACTTATACAGGTCTAGCAAAGGAAAAATATCGGTCACTTACAGATTCTCACTTATAGAGGTTTTTACATGAGAAAATGAAGGGACATGGCGATTTCCACACTATGGGGTATTTTGTTAAAAAGTGTGCCAAAAACAAAGAACTCTTGATAGATTCAACCAATTTTAATAAATCAAAAAGTAAATGAGAGCTTATTTTCTACAGAATACAGAAAAAATAAGCAGAAAGTGAAAAAAACGATTCTAATCTATTAAAAAGTATCGTAAAGTTGACAGTTTTTGAGGAAATTGGCACTTTTTGCCTGTGTTGTTGAGAAAAAGGGACAAAACAGTTGTGCTAAGCAGTATATTTGAAGACTCAGTCATCTTACTTCAGATTCTGAAGCAAACAGTGCAAAATCAAAATGGCGGATTCAACATGGCAGACAAAATGTCAAAAATTTAAAAAATTAAGTAAATTTGCTTGAAATTTGTTACTCGGGGGTTTTGGGGTCGCTGATTACGATTCTGATTTCAGTTTTCAAAAATTCAAAATGGCGGATCCAATATGTCAGACAATTTTTCTAAAAACTCATTAAATTCACTTAAAACTTGTTACTCGGGGGATTTTGGGGTCGCTGATTGTGATTCTAATCTCAGTTTTCAAATTCAAAATGGCTGATCCATTATGGCTGCTAATTTTTAAAAAATTTCTTCGGATTTATATATGAAACTCGTTACTCTGGGGTTTTTGGGGTCACTGATTACGAATATGAAGTCTGTTTTTCAAAATTCAAAATGCTGATAACGTATGAAACTATATTTTAAACATTTTCTTAACATAATATGTTTATAACTTATAATGCTGAATTGAATTTTCTTGTGTTTAACCAATGTCACTTATATCATATCGGTTTCCAAATCGCTCTCTTCACTTACTTTATCCTCGACAACGATTGCATCTTCATCTAATTGTCTGGAAAGTAATTTTATGCCACTGGTATAGATATTCTTAAATTGATTACATTTACTTGTATTTTATACATTAAATTAAAACAATTTTACTTAAAATTATGTTTCATCTATAATAAGATAGAAAATTGAATTATAAATTAAGTGAAACTATTAAAGAAGAACTACATTACTTCTTGAATTTTGCCGTGCATGAGAAATAAAGTTCTTTCTGTAGAACTTGTGTCACGATTCATTAGCATCTTCAGCAAAATATGCTATTGGTACAGGAAATTTTCTACAAATCTGACACCCATGCTTAAATAATTTGTGAAGAGTTGGGCTCATTCTAGCCCATGGACAGATTTTATAATAGCGACAGTAGGTTTGCCAACAGAATGTCTCTAGCTCATCTAATTTTAATTCTTTCTTACATTTAAATGCTTGTAATATGATTGCAATATTAGAAACCAACTGTTCATCAATTTCAAGTACGTCTGCAAACATTTTTGGTTGTTGAAAGCATGTTCTTGCTAAGTTGCATGTATTTGTCGTGCCATGTCCTTGTAATACTTGATCGACTCTTATACCAAAATTTCTAAAAATATTTTCTTGGATTAACAATTTTCTAGTCTCGAATCGATCTATGGAATTTGAAAAACATAATTATTACGTTTAAATTATAATTAAATTTTTCTGAAAAAGTAAGTAGACAATGGCGATATTTCATTTCAGTTTATTAGGAAATAATTATTTTTGATGAAAGTTCACTTATCAATGGTATATGTAAAAAAATTTGAGTTAAATAAATAAATAAATAAAATAAATTAATAAATAAAAATAAAATAAATAATTAAAATAATAAATAATTAAAATACCTTAAAATCCTTTTTCACATCCCACAATTGCAAGGGCTTTCTATAAGATAAGTGAAACAGACGTTCAAAAGCTTTAATTTCGCAATGCAGTAGACCTAAACCATACACTAGTGAGGTTTCTACAGGGTTAAAATCGTCTTTTAAATTGCAAAATTGGTGGCTTGTTTTCAAACACATAGGACACCTACTGGATGCTTTATTTCCTATAATGGTATTCAGACACTTCCCATTAAACAATGTTTGCGTTACATTATACTTTACTGTAACCTTTTTACCATTGGACATAGTAAACGTTAAGGTTTAAGCATTTCTATTTCTTTATTCAATCGCTGAAACTCTCAAATAGTCGATTTATCATCTTCTTTTTACAATGCGATCCTATGTGGACGACAAAAACGCACACTCTGGGAAGTTGGATTTGGCCCTGATAATTCATTTACCCTACAATTTGTCAGTTTTATAATAATCATGCTATTAACAAATAGAGACTGCAAAGCCTTTGGAACATCGTTGGTTGGATTTTGACATTTTTCATGTGGATTCGTATATCCTGAGGAACTATCAAAGCCTAAGGTAACGAGTAATTCTAAATTACGCAAATCTCTGTTATCCCAATTCAAAGCAATAGATTCGCACAAACGTTCAGAGGTCTTACTTAGCATGTCTTTTAGAGGAACTAAAACTTTAATTTCAGATGACTTATAGTGAAGAGGTTTGCAATTTAACATAGATTCTTGTACTTTCATATAACAAGGATAAACAGAGCTATTTCCTTTTTTACTATCTTTTGAAAAAGCCTCATAGCTTCTCTTAGAAAAGTTATATTCCAAATAAAAAGCCAATCCTGAATCACTTGTATGCCTAATTATTTCCGGTCTTTCAAAAATGCATGAATCTTCATTTATATTATTATTTTTGGCAATGTTTCTTTTTCTTCCTATCTTGACAGCGAATTCTATAGAAGAGATATTATTTTCTGCATAATTTAAAATTTCATTGGCTCTTCTATACATAGTTCTCTTACTGATGACATTTTCCATTTCAATTTTCCTTCTACCAAGATTTAATATATTTTTATTTTTCTTAGCCGGGCGACCACGATGTCTTTTTTTATTCTCACCATTCTTCTTATTTTTCATACTACATATATAATTTTTGTTTATAAAATTAGATTATTTCTAACCAAATACAATACATCAAAATTAATCATGTAACTTACGCTAATTACTATTATCAAAGAAGCAAGATTATGAAAATTCTATTCTCGAAATGAATATTGAAATATGCACAAAAGTCTTGCCACTTAGAAAAACAAGAACAAAAAGAATTTGTTTAACATTTGTACAGAAAACTTATTCTCATGAATAAGAAATGACAGATCTTCCACAATTTAAAACTTTATTCAACTATTTATTTTAAAACAATCGCTACATAGTCGTACTCTTGAAAACTAACTTCAGATACGTAATTACCTACATCAAAAAACCTAAGATTCAGAAAATTCATGAGTAACAAATTGAATTCTAAGAAATATGCTAGCCACATTGGATCATCGATTTTGAATTTTTGAAATCTAAGATCAGAATCGTAATTAGCAACCTTAAAAACCCCCGAGAAACAAATTTCAAGAAAATTTACTCAATTTTATAAAAAACGTCCGACATATTGGATCAGCCATTTTGAATTTTTGAAAACTGAAATCAGAATCATAATCAGCGACCCCAAAAACCCCCGAGTAACAAATTTCAAGCAAATTTACACAATTTTTTAAATTTTTGACATCTTGTCTGCCATGTTGAATCCGCCATTTTGATTTTTTTTTATTTTTTTGCACTGTTTGCTTCAGAATCTGAAGTAAGATGACTGAGTCTTCAAATATACTGCTTAGCACAACTGTTTTGTCCCTTTTTCTCAACAATACTGTCAAAAAATGCCAATTTCCTCAAAAACTGTCAACTTTACGATACTTTTTAATAGGTTAGAATAATTTTTTTCACTTTCTGCTTATTTTTTCTGTATTCCGTAGAAAATAAGCTTTCATTTACTCTTTGATTTATTAAAATTAGTTGAATCTATCAAGAGTTCTTTGTTTTTGGCACACTTTTTAACAAAATACCCCATAGTATGCCGTCTCTAATAGAGGTTTTTCACTTATGGGTGACTCTACAAACGAAGGACGAAAATCAAGAAAATTTGGACACAACATTTTTTTCTCATTTAAGTTCTGAAAAGTATTTTAACTTCAAGTTAATGTACGGTACTAATAAAGACATCCATAAGTGGCCAGACAAAATATTAAAAATTACAAAAGTTATGGTTATTTATAAACAATTTATCCAGAGAATTAAAATCGTGTCAAGAAAATTCACATTAACATAAAAATTAATGAATGGATTTTTATAAAATTGGTTACTCGGGGGTTTACGGGGTTGCTGATTAAGAATCCAATGTCAGTTTTTCAAAATTCAAAATGGCGGATACAATATGGCGCACGACTTTTGAAATAACTTATCGTATTCGTCTAAAAATCGTTACCCGGGGGTTTTTGAGGTCGCTGATTAAGAATCTAATTAAATGAATTTTAAAAAAATTGTTCGATTTTTATTAAATTTGATTTTGTAAAATATATTTAAACGTTAAATAAGTTATTAACCTAGAGGAAAAGTTAGAACTAACAATTTACAATTTACCACCATTTTCGCAACTTTTGAATCAGATAGTTCAAGATTATTTAAAATACGGAATACTTGATGCATACGGAAATTTCCGAGGACTGAAAAGAAATCGAGTACCCGAAAAAATCGAATACTAAATACTTTGAATACACCTCTAGTTTTTAACGTTGAGTTTAATTTTGAATTCACTTTTTAATAATTTATTAATTTATTTTTATTTAATTTATTTAACTAATTAATAATTAATAATAATAATAATAATAATAATAATAATAATAATAATAATAATAATAATAAATTGTAATTAATTAATTAATTATGATTATTAAAAACTATTTAAAATTTATTTATTTATTTTTATACATCTATGAACTATAAATATAGTAGTAGAACTAAAAAACATAATTAAATTGTTTAAACAAATTGTAAAAGCAATGGTTAATTTGAAAAAAGTTGACCTCGGATTGGTAATAAGCGAAACAGAAAATCACCGAGTAACGATTTTCAGACGAATATGTTAAGTTTCTCCAAAATCGTCGGCCATATTGGATCCGCCATTTTGAATTTGAAAAATTTTTAAAACTGACATTAGGTTCTTAATCAGCAACCCCGAAAACCCCCAAGTAACGATTTTTACGAGGATCAATAAAAGTCATCGGTTTAATTAATTTTTGTTGTAATTTAATTAATAATTGTTTTTAACAAATTACGGATGGTGTATTTGTTTCTATAAGCACAATTTCACAAATCATAGAATTGTAAAAGTAAGTTCAAGTGTCTAATAATAAAGAACTACTTTGATTTTTGTGGGCTAAACTTTATTCATATAAAAAAATACTTATTCCATTTGTTTGTTTATGTCAATATAATTATTTATGCGAAATGAAAATTGAAAATTCAGTTATAGCAATTTCTTGTAAATTTAATTAGGATTATTTTAAGACCAGAAAATCGAACAATAGTTGAAAATTGTTAGTTTTACGCTATTTTTAGTGATATAGTATACATCCTATCTCAAAAGTGCCAGACGAATGAGAACCAGACGAATGAGAATTTGGCATTTTTTGTATAAAAAATAGAAAAATAACATTAAATGAAAAAATCCTTTAGTACTATCTTATAGAGAATAATAATCTACAAAACATAAGTCTATAGAATAACCGAAAAATAAAATATTTTTTTAAAAAATGTATGCCAGACGAATGAGAATTTGTCTGGTCACAACACAATCTCCGTTACAGATTGAGAAATCTTGGATAATAGATTAGAAGATTCAATAAAACCCGATTGGTATCACATTTAGTTTAGTTTAATTAACAACTACAACGAACAGTCACTTCATCAGAATGTTGATTTTTAATAATTTTTACATTTTTTGCACTGCCAGACGAATGATAACAAATTCAGGGGACAAACTTCGCGAAGATATTTTATAAATAAGATATAGAGAAACATCATAATTATTTCCATATTAGTAATCTACAACTATTCAAAATTACTAATTCAGTATGAATTTTCCGCAAAACATTTGAAAAGTGATATTTATTCTCAATATGAACTGTCATTCTCCCAAAGGGACATGCCAGACGAATGAGAATTTAGCACTATAATGTGTATTTTTTGCAAAAACATATTTTTTTTCATCGGTTTTTTTTCTGTGCCATAATAGAAACCATTAAGATTTACAATTTCCATTAAAAGTAAAATTATTCTTTCCAAAATTAATGTACAAAACATGCTTCAGACATCAAAATTTCCTCTTTTGTAGAATCACCCTTATCCAGGTTTCACTTAGCCAGGTTCGACTGTATATGTTATTGTTAAGATACTTAAATAGTTGATTTAATAATTTTTTTCAAAAATATTCAACAAATATTGAAATTGTAGGTTAAATTTTTCACTTAATTGTTTAAATAAACTAAATTGCAAAATGAAATTCCAAATTCCGGCTCAATATCAATCTGGGGAATTTATCGCTGAAGATTTAGAAAAAAAGTCAAATTTCATCAAAAATTGTAGGCTGTAGGTGATTCTGAACACTAAATTGTAATTCTTAACCACTGTGTGCTGGCTCCCAATATAGGCCCATCAATGCGCCAATGGTTAATTTCTGATTGGGCGTAAATAAGTAAATAATCAAATAAATATTTTCTTTTCAATATTCGCACTTTAAAAAAATTCCAATACAAGTCAATTAAAAATAAACTTGAGTAAAAATTTCTTTAATATATGGAGGTTCAAAATAGTTAACAATTGGAAACATGAAAAAAGTGCTCGCACAGGTAGAATATAATTATAATAAAATAACTTTTATATGTAAAACATCTAGTTAGACTTGGCCTCCAAAGTACTCAAAAGCTAGTCTCAATATTTGATCACGTAACAATTTCGGAACAAAATTTAAAAAAAATCGTATGCCACGGACCTGACAATTTAATCCTTATTTTCTTAGTTTTAACTATAATAATGATTAGTAAATCAGGGTGGCTACATGTCAGTAAAGTCAGGGAAACTTTTTCATATTTTCATATAAAAAGAATTTTGTCAGGGAAAGTAATTTTAATGTCAGTAAATTGTCAGGGAAATTGATAAACTGAAACTTGTGAGCACTCTGTAAATGAACTGAATATTAAGTAGGTATCATTAAGAACAGACTGCCATTAAAAGGTTTATGAAGTAATTGTAAAAAAAAAATAGTTTTAGTAGTTATTTATCTTTGAGGCCATGCAAATATGACAGTTATTTGAAAATCATCCAAATACGTAGCGGTTTTTTGATAAGTTAATTTAAACAAAATTGTTATAAATAATTAAGTTTCGTTTTTTGGGTCGAAAAATGAGTTTTTTCTTCAAATGCTTTTCAATTACACAAAAATAAATATTTTTAAAATCCGCTACATATATTTCTGTAGCTATTCTCATGTAAGCGGAGAGAAAGGAATAGTAGACACATCCAGATACATGGATATCACAGCCATATTATATTGAAAAATACGGGATATCCATAGTTAAGGTTGCTGCATCCATATTCTATGACTGGCTGTATATTGTTGGAGCAGCAAAAGTAGTGATGGGACATCAAAACAAAAACATCGATGTTGTGAAACATCGACATAAAAAATTCCTAACATCGAGTGTTGTATATTTTTTATATTTTCCTAACGCGAGTGTTTCCTTTTATTCACTTCGTCAATTTTATATAAAAAGAAACAATAAACAATCATTAAAAAAAAGAAAAATACACTACCGTCCTTGAGTATCAGGACGCCCCTTTTTTCATGAGTGGAAAAATGCTTAAAACGTAGAAAATATCAACTTTTAAGTATATTTTTGCATTTTTTCTCACCGCAATTTTTTACTTCATTATTTGGGTCCCCTGAAGAGATACCTACATGTATTTTCTAAATATCTTTAGTCAGATTTTTTATGTTTGTTGTTAAAGCCAAAAACGCACCCTGGGGCGAAAAGTTAAATAATGGGTGGGGCCAAAAGTTAAATGTATTTTTACATGTTGTTAAATTTTTTTTTATTTTTCGTTTTTTTGGGTTTATTTGTTTAAACATTATTTATTTGCCATTTGGCAAGTACTCTGTCAAAAAATAAGCCGGTTCACGTGAAATAAACCAAAAATTTTTTTTTTTTTTGAAATTTCAATTTTTTAACTTTACAACTATTCTAAAGCTTTTGTCAAATAAACAAAGATCTTTTATTTACTAAATTACTTGTTTACGTATACTTTAACTTATCTACTATTTATCACTTATCAGAAAATAGTTTTAGTAGGCTAAAAATAGAATTTAACTTTTCGCCCCAGCATGGGGCGAAAAGTTAAAAAAAAACAAAATTTTCAAAAAAGGACAAAACATGTATTTTTTGCGAAAATATCAGGAACTGTTTTATTGAAAGTTGTAGAGGACAAGTTGCCCTACAATATTGATATACAAATATTTGCATCTAAGCGGCTTATATTGCCAAAAAAAATCATTTATGCAAAATTTAACTTTTCGCCCCAGTCTCCCCTACATATGATATAAATATTTAAAGTTTAAAAAATGCTGGAAATGTTTATAAATGCAAAAGAAAATAGATTATTGATGGTTATATAATTATTAAAAACAATGATAATTGCTAACTTCCAAATCATTTTCTTACAAAATAGACATACATTAGAGGCATTTCACGTCAGAAATATCACGATTTGCAAAGGGTCTGCCGATTTTCGCAAAACTTCGTGGGATTATAGTTCTATATAAGAGACTTCTTTCCCCCAAATTTTTTCAAAAAAAATTCAAAATTGTTGAAGATACGCCATTTTGAATTTTAATATTAATTTTATAAAATTTTGAATATCTCGGAATATTGTTTACAGATTTTTATGAAATTTACACACTTTTCAGGTAAAAGTATGTACTTTAAAATGCAAATAAAGTTTTTTAAAAAAAATTAATTTTTAAACAAAAAAATTTTTAAAAAATTTTTTAAACAATTTTTTGTTTATTTACTCCTCTCGGAGAAAAATATTATTAACATATTTGGATTTCTTATGAAATCACCTTTAATTTCATTAAAAAAAATTGATGGAGACTCAACTGGGTCCGGAGATATTGAAGTTTTTGTAAAAAAAAGCGTCGCCGCGCCATAGCACCATACTGCACAAGTCGCGTAGTACGTTACCGAAGTCGTGCATTGCTGCTGCAACTAGGACTATTTTTTACAAAAACTTCAATATCTCCGGACCCAGTTGAGTCTCCATCAATTTTTTTTAATGAAATTAAAGGCGATTTCATAAGGAATCCAAATATGTTAATAACATTTTTCTCCGAGAGGAGTAAATAAACAAAAAATTGTTTAAAAAATTTTTTTTAAATTTTTTTGTTTAAAAATTAATTTTTTTTTAAAACTTTATTTGCATTTTAAAGTACATACTTTTACCTGAAAAGTGTGTAAATTTCATAAAAATCCATAAACAATATTCCGAGATATTCAAAATGTTATAAAATTAATATTAAAATTTAAAATGGCGTATCTTCAACAATTTTCAATTTTTTTTGAAAAAATTTGGGGGAAAGAAGTCTCTTATATAGAACTATAATCCCACGAAGTTTTGCGAAAATCGGCAGACCCTTTCCAAATCGTGATATTTCTGACGTGAAATGCCTCATTACTTAAATAAACATAAATTTGTCTACAAAAAAACAATTAAAAAAAAAAATACCAAAGTTATCTATTTGTTAATTTAAATTGTTTTTTTTAACAATTTAAATAAACTGTATTATGCATTATTATTTGCCAAGTGGTCAGACTAGACTAATTTAAATTGATTTCGATCTTGTGCAATGGAAAAATAAAAAATAAACAGTATTTTATACAAAAATATTTTAAATTATTAACTTTGAGTAACAAAAAAATAAATAAACAATTAAAAATTCAAAAATCGGGATAAAGAGATCTCTTACAAATTTTATCCTCTTTCATTTAAGGGGAGGTTCTCATTGCAAAGGCCAAAATAAACACAAACTTTGACAATTTTTTGCGAGGAGCGGCTATGACTTAGCGATGTAGTTCTTTTTTCTAAATAAAGATACATTCTTGAACTTTTAAAACATATATTTCATTTTAAAAAGAATGCAAAATGGCGGCCAATATGGCGCATCTGGAAAATAATGTTTTTTTAAACATGGAAAACGGTGGGCATTCTACACTGCGCAATTTTTAGTCTAAAACAAAAACTCAAAATTTTTTATAAAGATGACATCCTAAAGAATAGGTTATACCTATAAAATAGTTAAAAAGTTAACAAAATGACAAAATGGCGGATACATTTTTAAAAAAACTGCGTTTTTGCATTATTTTTCTATATTTGACCTCTTGTAAAAATCTCTATTGTTAACAATTTTACCATATTATAGGTATAACCCCAGTAGAATTTAGTTACCTTTAATTAGCCGCAAACCCGAAGTTGATTGATTAAATAGTTTAGACGCTACGATGCCCACCAGTTTGAAAAATCTTGTTTCGAGAAAAGCGTTTAAAAGCGTTTAAAGTTTGAGAAACATTTTTGTGCAATAATTAAATTCTTTCCAATTCTTTGTTCAATTTGCGTATATGATAAATATCTATAGGTATTTAGGGTCACTCTTTACGATTCTGAGGTCAGATTTGCAAAATTTTTAAAAATCGATTCGATTTGCCTGACATTTGTTATTCAGTGCTCGGGATGCCGGTGAGTTCAAGTCTCCATAAAAACGAAAATATTCTTCGGATCAAAAAATCGCTATACGCACATATTCTACATATATATAGCTTTCAAAAAATACAATAAAAAAGAAATAAATTTTTTTGATTCCCGCAATGGGAACCTCCCCTTAAGACCAAGAACATCAAAATCCTATAAAATTTGAAGGCTCTAGACAATTTTGAAGAGTAAAGTGTAAAAAATCCCACTGTGAGGTGTCCCGGGTAAAAGATAATGCGCTGGCACTGATACGTGGTCGCGCTTCCACAAAAATTGCAATATCTCGAAAACTATTAAAGTCTCCATCGTTTTCTTTTTTGTAAATGAAAGGTGAAATTATAAGGAATATTTTATTATATATCGAAAAATTCTCAAAAATCGGTCCCGTGCTTAATAAATCGATTCAAAAAAATTTTTTTTACTTTTTTTTTGAAAAAAACAAAAATTTTTTTTTCTTTTGAAAAATTCTGAAAGGACATGATTTTAACTATAACATATTTAAATTTTATTAAAATCCGTTAAATTGTTTCGGAAATATTCACATTTGAAAAAAATCTTATAAAAAAATTCAAAATGGCGTAACTTTTACAATTTTGAAAATTTTTAAAAATCCTTTGGTACACTTATTTTTGTTATCAAATATAACAACTTCACTAAATTACAGAATAATCCGAAGACCCCATGCAAATTGTAATTTTTCTGACGGAGTCTTACCCAGTACTCTTTGAAATGAGCTACCCTGATTTTTTTCAAATTTTTTCATAAAGCGGTTCAGGAGATACAGATTTTTGAAAAATGACGTTTTTTACGTAAATTTTTGTTTTAAATGCTTATAACTCGGTCAAAAATTGATTAAATTGGACGTTATTATAATGAAAAGTTTTGTTTTCACGCGTACTTTTTAATAAACATATTTTTTAAAACATTTAAAATAATTTACGATAAGATTTTAAAATTTTTAAAATAAAATTTCGTTTTTAACAATGTATGTATCAATCAATTTCTTTAAAAAATTTTTGTGAGAAACGAGCACTAAATTAACCATTTTTAAGCCTTGTTCGATCGTGGGCAAACGATAGGATCTATTTATTTAAAAATTTTTAATTTTTATATACGCAGTGGTGGCCAATGATTAACTTGCCATTTGACAAAATCACACAAATTTTTCACAGCAAATGTGTTTTCAGACTGAGTCTCTCCAAACTTGCCCTTCTTTCTGTGTAAAATAATTGTGATTTGGTCAAATGAAAAGTTAGGCCTACCGTTTTCACTGTGTATATAAAAATTAAAAAATTTTAAATAAATAGATCTCATCGTTTGCCCACGATCGGACAAGGCTTCAAAATTGTTAATTTAGTGCTAGTTTCTTACAAAAGATTTTGAAAAAAATTGATCGATACATACATTGTTAAAAATAAAATTTTATTTAAAAAATTTTTAAATGTTATCGTAAATTATTTTAAATTTTTTTAAAACTATTTTTATTAAAAACTACGCGTGAAAACAAAACTTTTCATTATAATAACGTCCAATTTGATCAATTTTTGACCGAGTTATAAGCATTTAAAACAAAAATTTACGTAAACGTCATTTTTCAAAAATCTGTATCTCCTGAACCACTTTATGAAAAAATTTGAAAAAAATCAAGGTAGCTCATTTCAAAGAGTACTAAAAGAAAAAAAATGTTTAAAAAAAATTTGAGATGCAAAAGCAAAATAATTTCCGATTTGGCCTGGAATGCCCCATATTCATAAATTCACAAGTTTTATTCTTTTCACATTTTCATACTTACAATTAACAACTAAATGCATCGGAAATGCTTTTAATGATAATAATAATTTACAATTTACCATTGATTTTGAGAATAATAATTGCATTAGTTTTTTGGACACCCTTCTTATCGGAGAAAATAGTTCTATTGTAACCAATTGGTATCATAAAGATACCTTTTCTGGTAAATATATAAATTATAATTCTAATGTATCCATTAAAGATAAAATCTTAATCATTAATGGTTTGGTAGACAGGGTCATGAAACTGTCGGATCAAAAATTTTTTGCAGAAAATTTAAAATTTATTTATGACATATTAATTGAAAATGATTATCCTAGAACTTTTTAAAATAAATATATAAATATTCGTTATCGGTTTCTTGTAAACGATAATATGGTAGATAGACAGATTTTTGATACTACCAATTTAGTTGTTTTACCATATGTGAACGAGTTACAATATTGTTTAAAAGAATTGTATAACGAGTATGACATTAGGGTTGTTTTTTCTTATAAGAAGGATCCATTTACAGTTTTTTCAAAGAATAAAGACAATACTCTATTTGATCTCAGATCGCATTTGGCTTACAGTATTCCCTGCCAATGTGGAGCTATATACATTGGTGAGACTGGTAGCTATATTAAAAGTAGATTAAGCGAACATAAAAGGGAATGCAATAATGATAATAGAAGAATAGCTCTGGTAACACATGCTCATGAGAATGATCATTTTTTTAGTTTCGATTTCACAAATATTATTTGTAGTGAGCGAAATAACAGACGCAGGAAATTTAGAGAAATGTTTCCCATTCTAAAATTCCAAAACTCTGTAAATAAGCAAACTGATATAAATAATTTAAATCAAATTTATCATTCATTAATTCTAAACACTAATTAAATTATTGAATTAATTAATTTGTCTTTATATTTAAATTAATTAAATTTTCTTTATTTTAATTTTTGAAATTATTGATTAAGCAGTTTTCTTCATTATCATACTCCGAATCTGCTTTATCCTCATATGGCATTTAAAAAACATTTTTTATACGTTAAAGAGCAGGTATGCATACACGTTTTTTTTCATTTTGTTTAATTTTTTGTTGTTTAATCAAGAACAAAATGTTCTTGATTTTTTTATTATATGAATATCTCTAAAAAATGGATTTTTTTATTTAATGTTTTTGTGATCATTTTTTGAAGAGACCTCTTGGTAAGTTTTTTGGTTATGTTATTGAGTGATGTAAAAAGAAAAAGTTTTCTAATTGAATATAACATGTATTTCAGTTTAATATCTGAGGATGCCTGTCGTCGACGGGCGAAAGCTCATAAATAAAATATTTTAAATAGTTAAAACAATGGATTTTTATAAAAACAATATAAAATCACACTAAAATTATAAATCCAAACAAAATAACAGCACAATATAATTATAACACTTTATTATACACAATAAACTCACAATGCGATTATATAGACGCGACAGGAGACCGACGCGATGGACAAATTGAGACGACCATTTTTAACAGGATGCCATGATAATGAATTGCGCGCAACATGTATCAAAAGTTTGAACTAACTATGGATCTCCCAACCAAAGTTTATATGGATGAGGCAGCCATATGTGAAAATCCATAGCATGAATTGTAAGCCCAACCATGCCTATGGATGTCACATTCGTATTTAATTCAACAATATAATCCTGAAAGTTGTCTCTTCCATTGAATTAATATTCTGCTCAACAATATTTTTATGGATATCTCTTCCAGACCTATTCTTTCCGTGTTGATTCAGAAAAAAAATTTATTTGGTTCTAGGTTGAAATTTACATTACTTATACTGCGTGCCGCGTATCTCCTGGAAAAAATATGCATTACAAAAATGACTCCTGTGCCACCATTTTGGAATATTTATTACTAAAAAATTTGTAATTTTTTACTTGAATATACAGTTAATAACTTCCTAAAACATTACAACTGTAGGGGAAAGGTATACGAGATGATCCTTTTGAATTTTGAAGAGACTATTAGTGCCACCTTTTAGGCAATTATAGTAATACGTTGCCAATGACATACCTATGAACCAGTCAAACTGTCATGACAACACGCGTCATTAAAAAAATTTTATTGGAAAAAATAAAAATTTCATACTTTTGATGTAAGAAGAGCTTAACTTTGTGCTTAGGTAGCTTTTATTGTAGCAGCTGGAATAAAAAGTCTCTTGTACTGATAGATTCAGTATAACTTCAATTAAGTGTTCTGATTGGTATTATTGAATAACAGAGCTCGTAGGTTAAGTTACGAACAAACCATGAAGTTGTATAAGGAGACCGAACGACCGTGCAAGTTTTGTATTGAAAGTGGGACAGATTTCGGTACCTGAATAGTGGGTAAAAATACCGAAAGGAACACCAGCGCTGCATGTAGTTAAATTGTTGACTATGAGATGCACAAAACATAACCTATATTATTTGTTTATGTTTCACTAATTCATGTGTGTCATATATGTTTCCACGTGTTCCTCATATTTTTTAAATATTATCAAAGTAAAATAATTATAGTGTTATTTTCAGTGTTATAATTCTATCAATTGTGAATGAAGTGTGTTTTCCATTTTTCCCATGCGCAGCGCTAGTGTTCCTTTCGGTATTTTTCACCTACTAAGCGGGTACAGAAATCTGGCTCATTTATAATGTATATTTCGTTCGGTCTCCTTATACTACTTCATGGAACAAACTACAAAATAGTGACATTTGGGCAAGATGATCCCCCCTGATTACCATGTATTTCGTCTCACCTCAAATTGAATTATCTAGTATTAATAAAAAATTTAATTTTTCTCGCTTTTTATATGTTTTTATTATGAAAACTAACTCATCTAAAACAAAAAGTTGACATCTACATCTATTTCATTAATTTTCTTGTTGTAGACAATGTCTCGTAATTATAAAATAGGAAAACGAATCGTGGTGAGTGGTCTAAAGCATTTATGGCCTAAATAAAGCTCATTTAATATAGATACACTGTTATTCCTTCAATTTAGTCTCCATTTCCAATAATTGGGGTAATTGACAACAATAGTAATCCTACGGATAATCTTGCCCATACCATGGGGATCATCTTATTTGGACACCCCGGTGTCCAAGATGATCCTTTTGTAAGGTTTTAGAAAAAATAAATTTAATAGTAAAATATTAATTTTTGTTCTATTTTAATATTCCGACAAGGTTTTGAACATGCATTAACATCTACAAATAATTTCATAGCGTCACAAAAATAAGGGCGAGGTCTGCAGGTTGAGACACGGTGTGGCACGCAAGTTGAGAAGCGCACATTTATTTTGAATCCAGAATTTTCAAATAATTTACAAGTTCTTTTTTCAAATTAAAGGCAATACACGTTTTTTAAGATTAGCATAAGTAATAGAATTTATTATTATAATTATTGCGCTTCTGAATAAAATTAATAAGATTTTACATTTTTTATTCTCTTTATTTAGGATAAAATTTAATTATTTTCTCTCTTTCAAGTGAATGATAACAAAATCCGTCTCAACCTGCGTACCTCTCCCCTAATAGTAATGAAATTATTATTAGTAATTTTTATTAATAAAAATAGTTAATAAATACATCAACATTAATAATTGTATGTAATTATGTATTAATGAGGGAAATTTCAGTTTCAGGAAAATTTTTTAAAAAAGTACCTGTAATATTGAGAAATTATTTTTTTAAATTGAAACGACATTAGGAGAGTCTTAAAAGGTTTTAGATTATGAAAGGCTTCTGTTAAATATGACTTGGAAATGAAATCGGCAAACGGCCAAGGTCATAAAATGTTACTATTCTTTGAAAATATATAATACATTCTTCTTATCAAAAGAATTTTGATGTTCTTTTTTGTTTTGACTTATAGTAGAGTAAGGGGCCCCAAGGTGTCCCCCATCTTTTGAACGACTGTAATTCCTAAACGGTATTATAAAACATAATAAATAATATATGCACTGTAACTGTATCTCTTTAGCTAACTTTTTAGCAAAAAATTTTTTTTTATTTTACTAAGAAAAATAAAACTTATGCGACTTTGTAAAAACAGCTGAAATTTTGCTTTAAAAAAAAGTTGTTCCAAGGTGTCTACCATTCAAAAATTCACTGAAAAATTAAAAAAATAGTTGCAAAAATAAATTTTAGGTAATTTTATTTAAAATGTATTGTTTTTGGCTTATACTCACAGAATAAATATTTGCAAACTTTGTTTTTTGCTTATAAGAAGCCATTCTAAAATATTGTTAATTATTTATCCTATTTCATGCATTAAAAATTAATTATTTTATTATTCATCATAAAATTTTCCAAATCGATAAAATTTACATTTAGGGGAGAGTAGGCTACATTGAACCAGCGTCAAAAGTGAACCACTTCAATTTTCTGAGAAATGACTGAATGAAATTTGTTCTTATTCAATATATAAGTTAGTATTACCGAAGCAGACTATGTCCAAAAATTGCTGGCACGTAGGTTTATTATTTACAACGAAAAACTAAAAAAATTGTTTTTCACATACAAAACAAAAAATTTGGTGGAATTATAATGACGTTTTTTTATTGAAATAGGAATTTTAAAAAATTAGTAAACTTGTGATTTATTTTGCTTAGGGTGTTAACTTCAATATTCCGATGTGATAAAGAATTTTAGAACTCACATAAATTTATTTTAAACAATTTTTGTTGTAAATGTCATGTGTATACAGTGAGTGCGGCATCATTGAACCACCCGAAAAAGCAATGGATTTTCAATTTTAAGAGTGGTAAAGTTGTCTGCTCTACTAATTAGTAAGAAAAATACAGGAAGACATACTTTCATCACAATTGTAAACGAGATAAACTTAAACTGTCACTTTTGCTACCTAACCTGACATCGAAATATATTAATCTCCTATATTAACAAATAATAACTATTTAACAACAATTTTCTATTTTTTTGAGTGGAAAATAAGATTTTTTACAATGTGTAAGTGGAAATATTTTTTTCGAAGTAAATTGTAGTGTTTTATTAGAGCTGGTTCAATGTAGACCCACATTCTTCAAAATAAGAAAAGTGTAACTGATTAGAAAGAAATTAAATTTCATTATTTAATTATAGTAATTCGTGTTTGCATCGTGTATATTAACTGAAGGAATACTTCAGTCTTAATTTTATACAAAAACCTGATCAAAATTTGTAAAATTTAATTAGTTCTTGGACTTCATAAAAAACCTGGTTCAATGTAGCCTTCTCTCCCCAACCATAATATATTTTGATAAATATTACATCGTAAGAAAACTCAAAAGTGATTTTACATATAAAAACGCATGGTGGCCTCCTTACACGGAGAGAAAAAAAGAGAGCCGTTTGATTTGGCAAGAGAGCGCTGTTTTCCCTTTATAAAGCACAGCAGTAGCGCCGCAAACGTCGAACGGTTATACTTTTTGAGGAGTATCGGTTCTCTTCTCCACACAAATAGAGCCGCTTACTTTCCAAAAAGTGTACCCGCTTTCCCCAAAAAGGAGAACCGTTCTCCCCTCGAGAGTAAGCAGCGTGCTTAACCTCAAGTTGAACGGCTGTTTCGCATTTAACGCAACCGCTCTACCGACAGGTAGAGCCGTTTACTTTTTTTTCTCTCCGTGTAGGGCCAGGACGACATTTTTTAAAAGTTATTAAAAAATTGTATAACACACAATTCTATCGATATTCGTTTATAATATTATTGTATGTAAATTATATGTAAACAAAATTACACTGGAAGCCCGATCAGCGGTTGGCTCCGGGGGTGCTCAACCGCTGATCGAGCGTATACATATAGGACTCCCTCTTTGCCCCTCGCCCGCCCCATCTACAAACGACGTAAACAAACTACCGCTGATCGGGCTTCCAGTGTACCACAAAGTTTAGAATTTTTAAACTATTAAATGTAATCACAGTAGGTACCACTTTAAAAACAATGATTTTAAAATTTTTGTTACCAAAAGGACAATGTTAAAAATAGTCGATCTTTAGATCCGACAGAAACCTAAAATTCGCATGTCAATTCTCTCATTACTTCATAAGGAACAAGAAAAATATACTCATTCACCCTATACATGTGAGGAAAGGGGTGAAATCATCCCTTTCTTTGATCATGTATCTAAACAGAGCCATTCATAAAAAATTAATTAAACGAATAGTCTAAAATTAAAAAAAAAATTGTATGTATTATTTGCAATTATATAAATCCCATAGTTCAAGCCAAAAACAACCCAATAAAAATATACCACCCCTATTTCATCCCTAGAACTAAAAAATCTTTACAAAAAACTAATAAATGATAAAACTCTCTACCTTTTGCAAATAAATGTTTTTGTAAGGTAGATATAATGTTCGTAAATTAATAAATCTTTGCAACCCTTCTTTTCACCTTTAAAAACCATTTTTATTTCATCCCTTAAAGCAAAAAATTGTAAAACAGGAAATAAACTGTTCTTAGTTTTTTGTGTTTTCAATCTAAGAGCTCTATTGATACAGATAGGGGATCTCCATGAAGTTGGCTTCGACGCTCAGCGTCGAAAATTTAGTTCTCATCAAATAACATTGCACGTCATTAAAATAAGGCGGAAAAAGCCACAAAATTATAGAAAACTAAGAATATTCAAAATAATTACAAAAAATTACTTCTCAACCCCTCGTGCTGTAAGTTGAAAACTTTTTAACCCCAAAAAAATAGTAAAAAAAAGAAAAAAATATTCCAAAGACTAGAAATTTTCTCGATACCCAAAATTTTATTACAGTTTTTCAAATATTATAATACATAAATGCTAGAAAAAAATATAAGCCCAGTCGAGATAGGAGAATATAAATTTTTGAACCCTTAAAATGCCAAAAATCAAGAAAATATTGAAAAAAATTACAAAATTTCATCGATAACCAGAATTTTATTCCTGCTTTACCAAGATTATGATCCAGAAAGACAAGAAAAAAATACCAGCCTCATAGCGATAGGGGAACAAGAGTTTTTCATCCCTCAAAATACTAAATAAAAGAAGAAAAAATCGAAAAAAATTCTAAATTCTCTACTTTTTCTCGATACTCAAAATTTTATTGCATATTTTGGATGATTATGATTCACTTAGACTAGAAAAAAATACCAGCCCCATCGCGATTGGGGAGCTCGAGTTTTTCAACCCTTAAAATGCCACAAAAAACAAGAAAAAATTTGGATGATTATGATCCACTGAGACTAGAAAAAAATTTTTAGCCTTATCGAGAGAAGGGAACACAAATTTTTCAAATCTCAAAATGCCAAAAAACAAGAAAAAAAATTCTACAGATTTTATTGCATTGGCTTATTAAAATATTTTTTAAAAATATTAATTCTTCTAATATTTTGATAATAATTTTTTAAATGAAAATGAACTTGATTGGCTTTCCTATTGGGTCCTAGCTCGAGTGCGTTCGGAAAAGCTCGGTTCACCTTGAGATTTAAAATCTCGCTGCATTGCCCAGCACAACGAACAAAAATCGGAAGGAGACAACGAAATTATATTTTGGACAATCAGCCCTCACATCGATAGCGCGACAAACTGCAACTCTTTGCAAAAATTTCTATTGTAATTATTGGTTCTAAAATTTAAATTTTCGGAAATATTGATAATAATTAATTTTTATTTAATTATATAATAATAAATTTAGAGATATAGAGTCAAAATTTCTGAACTGGGCCACCTAAAACAATCTTAAATCTTTTTAAATTTGCATTATGTCTATACATAATTTGTTACAGCCGGGTGATACAAAAACATTCCCGGAATGCGTTTTCAAAAATTTTAATTTTTCAATTAGTTATAATCAATTGAACTTTAAAGTACCTTTTTAGAAAATTTATTATTTCTTCGGTGTTTTTTGATAAAATTTAAAAATATTTGTCAGAAATGTACAAAAATACTGCCTCTATTAATAACAATAAAAAATTTAAAAATTCATAATTATTTATGCAAAATAAATTGTTAATTAATTAAACAATTAAAGTTTTAAGTGACTTCTGGACTATTAACAAGAAAAATTCAAACACTACTGAAATCTATTTTTTCTAAAATTTTATTTAAAAAAAAAAATCTTAGTACTTTTAATAATTGAGCAAATGACATAATTTTAAAGAGGGGCGGTGCAAGTGCTCGGACTGCCGCGGCCGTTGCGCTAGGACGCGTCGAGACATAATTGTTCTTGAAAAAACGTTTATTTAATACGCTTTTCTTATGATTTGATTTTTATTAATTTTCGTTATACCTTTTGCAATAATATCTATTTAATTAACGTTCGTATTTTTTGAATATATATATATATATATATATATATATATATATATATATATATATATATATATATATATATATATATATTGATTTTTTGTACAAGAATAAAAATTTCTGAAATGTAACAGTAAATTTTAAGATTCACTGTATTTATTTTTTTTTTTATTTATTTGGTTTTATACACCCGTCTTAAGCTTATCTAGCTATACAAGTGTGTTTAGATTTTCTCTTACATAATATTTCTTATATACATTTTCCTAATACTAAGTTTTGCGCCTACAGAGCGACTTGAAAATTAGGAGTACTCGCATTTGCCTGGACCACCCGTCTAATGGGTTTTCTCGCCAGTGGAGAGGGAAACTGTAGAAAACCTCTCCTGAGTACAACCGGTTTATCGATAGTCGATTTCTAATGGTGTATACCGGACAATAATCGACGGTGCACATCATTATACCTCGACGTCAAACCTCCCGCTCAGATTGTCTCACATGCCGGAAAAATACCAAGCCAAATGGGCGCGAACCAAGGGTACCGTCAAATAGGGTAACTTCGGACGGTTTTCGATGTTTTTTATTAATATTTTTTATAATATAATATCTGGAAGTTTGACGTTCAGAATATATCATCCTTAGGGTCTTGTGTGTTGATATTTCTAGTTAACATTTTTTTATTTACCTCTGTTATTTTCTGTGAAGTAAAAAACAAGTGTCCGGAGTTAGCCTTCAAAGTGGGGTAACTTCGGACCCCGTATAATTTTTTGTGTAATTTAAAATTATTTTGGATAATTATATTATTTACGTATTTTTGTTTTAACAAGAAACTATTCTAAGGTTCTCAGACTATTCATTATAATTTTTTTAGAAAAACAAAAACTAATTAAATTCAATTAATGGTGCATTTGAAAAATGAACTTTTTTAAAATTTAGCGATTTTTAATATAATTTTTTGGACATAAGAATGTAATACAATTTGAGAATATAAACAATATATATATTTAAAGCTTTTAAACATTTAATAAAAGTAAAGTTTGACTCAATTTACTGTAATCAACGCCAGAAGACGTGTATCTGACCATTACATTTTCTTAAATAAAAATAATTTACGAAATAATTTTCGAATTTAGGTTATTGAAATTAGTGTTAATTTCATGTCAAGACATAGTAGATTAAATTTTAAAAAAGAAATAGCTTTTACTTTACATATGTTCGCTTATAAAAATAAGTTTTTCATAAAGTTCAATAACTTCCTAAAATCTCTTCTGACTAAATTAATTTTTTTCTCAAATTTTTTTGATTATTTTTATTTCTCAACTGTCATATAATGTTCCTTGAATGTTTGGTAAAGCAATAGAAATTGGAAATCCTTATAAAAATTTTTAGGTAGAATGGAAATACAAAATATTTACAGAAATATACGAATGTCCGAAGTTAGCCTATTTGACGGTACTATACCCTTGGTCCTTAAACGACCGCCAAGCGAGGCATCTATCCGACTGAGCTAGAGATTCACTGTATTTACTTAGTAATACATGAAAGTGAAACATAATTATGAGATAATTAAATGCCTAGAAGGATTTTTCAAAAAAATTAAATTTCACTTAATTATAAACAATTGAATTTTTTGCAGTGTTTTATTAAAAAATTAATTTCTCGGAACAGAATAAACGAATCGTTATAAAATTTGGTATGTATACTCAGAATGCTTCTCTCGAAATTCAGGCTTCGAATTTAGTAAAACATAACTGAAAAACTAGTTAAACTTGACTAATTGAATCAATAAATTGTATTTAAAAATTATAAATCTGTTTGATTAATCCAAAATTAAGATAAGATTAGATTCGAAAAATAGGTGTTTGTAAAAGTTAGAATTTTATATTCCCCTATCTCGACTGGGCTTATATTTTTTTCTAGCATTTATGTATTATAATATTTGAAAAACTGTAATAAAATTTTGGTTATCGAGAAAATTTCTAGTCTGGAATATTTTTTCTTTTTTTTACTATTTTTTTGGGGTTGAAAAGTTTACAACTCGTGCTGTAGCACGATTTGAAGCCAACATCATGAAGATGATAGGGGAGTATAGTCGAGGTCGACCCACCTTTTGACTTTTGTTTATAACTTTTTTTAAAAAAAGAAATTGGACAATTGAAGTATATTGTTGGAAAGTCCTGTTTAATAGGAACCCTGGTAAAAATTTCGGACTAATTCCGGATTAAATACGGACAGATTAGTACGGATTAGTCCGAAAATTGTACGAAAAAAGTCCGAAAATGATCCGCGTTAATCTAACATCAATCCGAGTGAAATTGGGAATCCTAAATCAGTCTGGAGTAATCTTAAATGTCTATGAATTAAGTCCGTAAAATTATTACGCAACAATCCGAAATTATGTCTGTCAAAAAACTCATCTAAAATAAATACGAAATAATCCGAAATCAATATGTAAACAATACGAAATCAGTTCGCAATATTCCGAATTTAATCCAGTTAAAAGATTTAATCCGAAACAAGTATGGAACATTCCAAAATCTGTATGCAAAGAATCTGGTAATAGTCAGCGTCAATCCGAATAATATCTGATCAAAACACCACAGTCCGAAAACAAGTCTTATTATTATAAGAATTTGTAAATACATACAATCCACAGACAGTTCAAAACAATCCATATTTAATCCAATTTAAAGACTTAATCCGGAATGATTTTGGTATAATATTGAATTTGTATATTAAAAACAATTTGTATTAAATGCAGATAAATTCAAACTATAATTATAATTTCGTATGACAAAAACCTGACCAAAACTAGATTAATTCCCGAGTTAATAATGTCACATTTCCAAGTTGCGTATTATTAGACTAACTTCGGACTAATTCCGGATTCACTGGTTATACACAAACCACATTAAGTTTGAATTTATGAGCGACAAAAACCTGTCCATAAGCAGACTGTTACGGATTAGCTGCGGATTCACTGGTTAAACTAACCGCATTACTTCTGCATTTACTAGTCGTAATAATGCAGCATCGTTATTAGGAGTCTCCGAAAAATAGGGACCTTGAATATTAAGAATGTATCTATCTGGTGCAACAACTAGTACAGGCTTTAATAAATGTTTACCCTTGGACAAACAGTAAGATTGCCTTAGTACTCTAAAGTTGCTACTTTTTTCTATGTCCACGTACGTTCCATCCATAATTATATACTATAGCTTTCGGTACTTCTGGTTCTCGATTATATAGAATATTCGCAAAAGGGGTAACATGGTTTTCGATGTAGTCATTCCTTGTAATAGCTTGAAAACCGATATTTTCTGGCACAAATCTTATTAACAATGACTTTATTCCTTTACTGATAACGTAACTTACTAACTGTCGAGTGGAATAATTAAAAATGATTTCCAGTGCACTATCACTAAGACCATGTCTCATTTTTGTTAGGAACGTTAAAAGATCTTTTTTTGTAATGTACTCATGTGTATTTCCTGCGGGTACTGGCTCGCGGTGTAAACAAAGATCAAGAAAGTGCTCTTTTGTTAAAGACGTCATTGCTTTAAAGTCTTCTTCATTAAAATCATCTTCATCTTTAAAATGTGGAGGTAATGAAGCACTGATGCGAAGTTGTTCAATGAGATGCTGCAGTTCTTGGCCTTTTATTACATATGGTCTGTTTATGTACCGTAATCCAGCATGCAGTGGTTGCAAAAGAAAACCCTTTTCATTTAAGTGAATCGGACACGATCTAACATTATTAGGAATATAAATATTCGAATTAACGAAAATATTAACACGCGATTGCATAGAAAGCCTTTGTACACCAATTTCTTCATTACAAAAGAAACAGGATGCACTTCGATTTTGTGTAAGTATATTAAGTCTTACGTGAGATTCATCTAGTTCCAATAATCGAATTTCATCAAGAATAGATCTATTACAATTCATGCACAATCTTGTTTGATCTGTCACTTCTAAAGCTGGATGCCCAGCATTATCACGTCGAAAGATATCAATATCTCTCTTTACTAAATGATCATCGACATCAATGCGTCGCATTAATCTGGGCTGAAACCGTTGGTTACAAACAAAACAGCTAAAGAAATTGCGCCCTGCCATAATTTAAAATAACTTTTTTAAACTGAATTAGTCAATGTTATACAATAAATCATTATAATGTTACTTCAAAAGCAAAAAAATGTATTGCAATTCTCTTCAAAACACTAACAAATGACCCGTTAAATAAAAATATTAATACATCGAATGTATAACATATATGTTATAAAACTTCAATTTTAACAAAACGTTAAACTTTTTTCTAAAAAATATAACTAAATAATAAAAAAACAATACTGTATAAATCTCTGTGAAACTCTTTTTCTAATTTAAAAAAAGGAAAGCAAATAAAACTGACTATCAACGATTTTTCCGTGAAAATCTTCTAATATTTCATCTCAGAAAAGAAGAAAGGAAAATTGCAATATCTTTATTAACGTAGAGAACACTTTTAATAAATCACTACTTCTCATTAGAGTTATGTAATAACTACAATCGACAAGAAAAATACGTCTATCTTAAATTATGTTTTGCAACGTTTTGACAAATGTAATATAAATAAACAAAAAAACATTAACGCGTGGCTTTATTCTCTATTCCTTTGTTTATAAATAGTTTATGAATATGCATGGCAACGACATGACATCCACCTTTTGTAATATATATATATATATATATAGAAAAAGCATTAAATAAAGAGTTTGAATTTCAATCATAAGGGTTGATTCTTAAATAACAATATCGCTTGTTATTAACTTTTTACTGATATTTATAATAAACAATAAAAAGTTAGCTTTAAGCATATTGCAAAGATAAAATCCTCGACTGATTGAGCTATAATATCTTTAGTGAATCATGAAATTGATTCAAGTGTTGAAAAAGAACTTTTTTCTTGCAGAAATAAAAATTGACAGGGTTAGATTTTTGATTTTAGGACTATTGTCTTATTATTAGTTGTAATTGTCTTTGAATTACATTTTTTAGAAAAACTTACTGGACATTGATTCATAAATATTAATTTTACAGAATATAAATACTAAGAGTTGGACATAAGGGTGAACACCCCATATGAGTCATTACCGTTTATTTTTAGATTTACAAACACTTCAAGTACACAATAATGTAATTTTGTCTTTATTCCACAATATTTAATCCTTTTTAATCTATTCAAATCTAATATTCTAGTAGTTACCGCAAATGACCTTTTCAAGAGTTTCAATTGCTTGTATCTTAAAACCAGCTCCATATCCTGCAATTTGCCAAAGGAAAAAGTTGTTTAGAATGCAAAAAGGTATAAAACCCCAAAATTAAAAAAAAATCGACTGAGAGCCAAAACTAATGTAAATCCTGCGAGGTCCACTCAAGAGAAATTAGACGTATTTAAAAATCGCGTGAAAATTGGCAAAGTGGAAATTTTATTTTACATATATTTTTTATTTGACAAGACAATGGAAGAAAACTAAATAAAAACTGAAAGTTCATTACAAATTCTTAATATTCCATAAGTAATTACTTAATTTTATAATACCATTTCCCCATTATTTGTTAATGAAAATCGCAAAATTAGGTTTCTTTACTGATGAACTTTAGGATAATATTTTATTTATTATTTTATATTTTTAAATTTAGACATTCTTAACATATACCAACAATTTTTGTTATATTTTTGTAATAAATTGTATGCCTTTTAAATTATTTTATACTGAAAAAAATTATAAAGATCCCTGGTAAAAATTTCTGACTAATTCCGAAATAAATACGGACAGATTAGTACGGATTAGTCCGAAAATTGTACGAAAAAGGTCCGGAAAATGATCCGCGCTAGTCTGATATCAATCCGAACAAAAACCTGATTCCGAAAACACTCCGGAGTAATCCTGAATGTCTACGAATTCAGTCCGTAATTAGTCCGCAACAATCCAATGACCGGTGAATAATTCTTCTAAAATAACTACGGAATTATCCGATATCAATATGTAAAGAATACGGAATCAGTCCACAACAATCCGAGTTTAATCTAGTTAAAAAAACTTAATCCGCAAAATGTCCGGAGCAATCCAAAATCTCTAAGCAAGAAATCCGGTATTAGTCCGCAACAATTTGAAATTAAGTGTGGCAAAATCCTATTCCGAAAGAAGTATGAAACAATCCTAAAATTGTCTGTAACAATCCGGAATTAATCCAACTAAAAGGTATAATCCGAAACAAATACGAAATAATCCGAAATCTGTATACAATGAATCCGACATTAGACCGCTTCAATTCGGAATTAGTGTGGTAAAATCATATTCCGAAACAAATACGAAACAATCCGAAATATGTATGCTAAAAATCCGGTAATGGACAGCCACCCGAATCATATTAAATACCTGATAAAAATTTCGGACTAATCCGGGTATATTAGTGTAGATTAGTCCGAAAATTGTACGAAAATGATCCCCGTTAATCTAACATCAATCCAAGTGAAATTTTAAATCCTAAATCAGTCTGGAGTAACCTTAAATGTCTATAAATTAAGTCCGTAATTATTATGCAACAATCCAAAATTAGGTCCGTCAAAAAACTCATCTAAAATAAATACGAAATAATCCGAAATCAATATGTAAATAATACGAAATCAGTCCGCAATAATCCGAATTTAATTCAGTTAAAAGATTTAATCCGAAACAAGTATGGAACAATCCAAAATCTGTATGCAAAGAATCCGGTAATAGTCAGCGCTGATCCGAATAATATCTGATCAAGATACCACAGTCCGAAAATAAGTCTTATTATTATAAGAATTTGTAAATATATACAATCCACAGACAGTTCAAAACAATCCATATTCAATCCGATTCAAAGACATAATCAGGAATGATTTTGGTATATAATATTGAATTTGTATATTAAAAACAATTTGTATTAAATGCAGATAAATTCATACTATAATTATAATTTCGTATGACAAAAACCTGACCAAAACCAGATTAATTTCGGATTTAATAATTTCACATTTGCAAGTTGCGTATTATCAGACAAACTTCGGACTAGATTGGACTAATTCCGGATTCACTGGTTATACAGAAACCGCATTGAGTTCGAATTTATTCGGACAAATTCTGAGCGACAAAAACCTGTCCATAAGCAGACTGTTTCGGATTAGCTGCGGATTCACTGGTTAAACCAACCGGATTACTTCTGCATTTACTTGTCGCATATGATCTGACTAACTGCAGACTAAACCGGACTAATTATGGATTCAATAGTTATAAAAAACGGTATTAATTTAAAACTTAATTCATGGTAAAAAAACTTCACAATAAACCGTACTGTTGCGGACAAATTCCGTATTAGTCCGAAATCGGTCCCACATTTTATTCAGGGTATTTACTTATGGTAAATAAAATATTTAATTCTGCAGTCAATTTGTTTTTACAAATTTACTAGTATTATTAGTTATCTTGTTCCAATATTAAAATTAACACTGATATGTTAGTTTCTTGTCATTTCTTTTCGTGGCACTTCATAAATTCTATTATAAATTTGAACTCCCATGCGAGCGTGGTATAGTGGTTAGTGTATTCGATTTCGGTGTGATATAATGTTAGATAGGTGTAGGTTCGAATCCCCAAGCGTTAGAAATTTTAAGTTAATGTAAATAAAATTGCGATAGGTAAATCGAAAAAATATTTTGAATGTACCATAAAGTAATAATAATAATTAATATGTGTAACTTGTATCATTATTTTTTGATTAACATTCCCTAAATTGTCTGGATTAATTTTTGACTGTTTCGGACTAATTCCGGATTCACAAGTTAAAATTAACTGATTAATTTCGGACTTCATCGGACCAACTCCGGTTTGACTAGTTGTTCACAAACCGTATAGAGTTCGGATTTTTCCGGATTAATTTCGGGTGACAAAAACCTGACCATAAACCGCATTGTTTCGGACAAATTTCGGATTAGTCCGAAATCTGTCCGGTTTTTTAACCAGGGATATAACATATTTTTGAAAAAATTTTTTCATTTTGTGACTTTGGTTACATTAAATATAAAATCATTTCTGCACAATATTACAATTTTTTAAAATTAGTCGGCGACTACTTTAGTTAAAATAAAATGGATTGACACAGTTATAAAATCGTTTTTTATTAAAATAAAATCTAAGATGATTTAAGGTTAAATATTTTCAATGATAATTATATGTATGAACACTGTTTTTTTTAATGCGGCGAATTGCCATTTAGGTCTAGACAGGAATGCACAGTGGTTCAGAATTACAATTTAGTGTTCATAATCACCTACAGCCTACAATTTTTGATCAAATTTGACTTTCTTTTTTTCTAAATCTTCAGCGATAAATTCCCCAGATCGCTATTGAGCCGGAATTTCGAATTTCATTTCACAATATAGTTTATTTAAACAATTAAGTGAAAAATTTAACCTACAATTGCAATATTTGTTAAATATTTTTGAAAAAAATATTAAATTAACTATCTTTTTAAGTATCTTAACAATAACACGTATGTCCAAAGACATAAAACACATAATTAAAAATATTATTCTAATTGTTGTTAACAATAGTTTTAAATAAATACCTATAAATAATAAAAAAAGAAAATATTGCTTTTTTTGCAGCAATAATTTAAATAATGGTTTAAACAAAAGATAGAATAGAAAAATAATTGTGAATAATAATTATTATTATAAATAAATAAAATTAATTAATGAATTAGGAGCTTTTTTATGTACATTAAAAAATGTTATAAAAATGCACTGAGATAGGAAATAGTATTCACTTATCTTTAGATAAATAAACATTTAGTTAAATAGTTGTTTAAACAAATTATTGTTATTTATTTACTTTTAACTAGTTATATATATGCATTGATCGTAATTTCTTCTTTATATCTTAGGTATCATACTTCTGCTTTTTCGTAGAGGAACCTTTGCTTTGTTATCCTCCAAATTTTTAATAATTATTTTAACAAATTATCCTTAGAAAAACATTAAAAATTAATAAATAATAATAATTTGTTTAAACAACTATTTAACTAAATGTTTATTTATCTAAAGATAAGTGAATACTATTTCCTATCTCAGTGTATTTTTATAACATTTTTTAATGTACATAAAAAAAGCTCTTAATTAATTAATTTTATTTATTCATAATAATAATTACACAGGCCAACAAAATTTGATTTAATTGTCTGATACAATACTTTTCCGAAGGATTTCGACGTGCTGAATCCGAATCTAGCCTTAAAATAGACCCATCACGTCAGGTTTTTGAGATATTTTAACCTAAAAGTGCAAAAAACCTGTTTTTAGTTTTATTTGATGTCATGTAACATCAAGAGATAATTTTTTATTTAAAAAGTCAATATTGATTTTAAAAGTACTACTCTTCCCCTTTAATATCCATTTTGAAAATTTAAAAAATCTTCATTTGTCTCTGAGTAATCGTTCATTGAATTTTTTGAGTTTGGTGAATTCTTCGAAAACTGAGTAGAAACAGACAAAACTTCGATAATAAAGCAGATTTTAACTACAAACATCTAAATTTTAAATAGTTCTAAAAATTTTCGAGATAACTGAATACGAATTCGATATCAAATTGACAGAATTCAAAATGGCATATTTAAAAAATATACACACAATTTTAAATAAATCGTCTGCCATATTGTATGTGCCATTTTGAATTTTGTGAATCTAATATCGAATTCGTATTCAGTTTTATCGAAAATCCTCAAAACTAATTAAAATTTAGATGTTTGAAGTTAAAATCTGCTTTATTATCGTAGTTTTGTCTGTTTCTACTCAGTTTTCGAAGAATTCGCCAAACTCAAAAATTTCAATGAACGATTACTCAGAGACAAATAAAGATTTTTTAAATTTTCAAAATGTATATTAAAGGGGAAGAGTAGCACTTTTAGACACAATATTGACTTTTTAAATAAAAAATTATCTCTTGATGTTACATGACATCAAATATAACTAAAAACAGGTTTTTTGCACTTTTAGGTTAAAATATCTCGAAAACCTGACGTGATGGGTCTATTTTAAGGCCGGATTCGGATTTAGCACGTCAAAAACCTTCGGAAAAGTATTATCTGATTCTTGAAAAGTAAATCTTGTTGGCTTGTGTTATTATTCACAATTATTTTTCTATTCAATCTTTTGTTTAAACCATTATTTACATTATTGCATCAAAAAAAGCAATATTTTCTTTTTTATTATTTATAGGTATTTGTTTAAAACTATTGTTAACAACAATTGGAATAATGTTTTTAGTTATGTGTTTTGTGTCTTTGGACATATATGTTATTGTTAAGATACCTGAATAGTTGATTTAATATTTTTTTTCAAAAATATTCAACAAATATTGCGATTGTAGGTTAAATTTTTCACTTAATTGTTTAAATAAACTATATTGCAAAATAAAATTTGAAATTCCGGCTCAATGGCGATCTGGGGAATTTATCGCTGAAGATTTAGAAAAAAAAGTCAAATTTCATCAAAAATTGTAGGCTGTAGGTGATTATGAACACTAAATTGTAATTCTGAACCACTGTGGAGTGGTTCCTGTCCAGACATTGTTCATTACTGTCTGTTTTATTAATGTCTAAGATATTACCGAGTCCTTTCTGGACAGGAATGGTTCCTGTCCAGAAAGCAGAGAATACCTACTGTCTAAACGAAAAAAATTTTTTGGACAGGGATCATTCCTGTCCGGACAGTACCCAGTTATGTTTTTTTTATCAGTGTACCATTCGAAAGCTTATAAAATTCTACGTTAAATAATTATAATATAAATACTATTTTCATAAATTAGGTACACAAAGATTCTAGCAATCGACAAATTTAAAAAAAATAAAAATTTTTTTCTAATTTTTTAAACTTTTGCATATTTTTTAAAAATTGCAGACAAAATTTGAAACTTAAATAGATGTCATCATTTGAGTTTCATCTTTACTTTAAGACCAAAAAAGTTTAAAAAAATATTCGTTTTTCGAGATATCATTATAAATGTCAGAGCATGTTTTTTGACAACACAGCTACACATAAAAAAAGTTCTGATCTGGGAGTCTCACTATGTAGACTTTATGTTTTTTGGGTCGCTGAATCCGAATCCGAGGTCCATTTAACCTCATCAGATCAGGATTTTGAGATAACCTCAAAAAACCAATATGGCGGACACATTTTTGAAAAGTTCATTGGATTCGCTTGAAATTCGTTACTCGGGGGTTTTTGGGGTCGCTGATTACGAATCTGATGTCGGTTTTTTAAAATTCAAAATGGCGGATACAATATGGCTGACACAGACATATTGGATCCGCCATTTTGAATTTTTGAAATCTGACTTCAAATTCGTCATCAGCGACCCCAAAAACCCCAGAGTAACGAATTTCAAGCGAATCCGATGAATTTTTCAAAAACGTGTTCGCCATAGTGGATCCGCCATTTTGAATTTTTGAAATCACTTCAAATTCGTAATCAGCGACCCCAAAAACCCCCGAGTAACGAATTTCAAGCGAATCCAATGAACTTTTCAAAAATGTGTCCGCCATATTGGTTTTTTGAGGTTATCTCAAAATCCTGATCTGATGAGGTTAAATGGACCTCGCACGGTGCTTTTTAAACCGATTTAACTGAAAGGTTCTGGCACCTGAAATTTTCTTCTTGATTTCGATTCTAGATCACAAGTACATCATTTTCCAACAAAAACGAAAATCTTCTGTGGAGCCGTTTTTAAGAAAAGTTGATTTAAAAATTCAAAATAACGAAAATTCAGATACACATTTAAGAAAGAATATCATCAGAAAAAACTTGTATACATTAAAAAGCAATTTTTATATGATTACCAATGTCCTATACCTATAAAATTATAATAGTTTACGTCAGAGACGAAGAAAACTAACCTTTTGCATGTGCTTTCAGTTTTTCTTTATTAAAAACTAGTTAAAATGAAACAACTTGCTTTAAGAATTTTATTTTCGCACAGTTTTTAATAATAATGAAATGTAACATTTTATAATCTAGGAAAATGTTACAATACAGTTATATATTATGTAACATATTATGTAATTTATAATTATGTAAACATGTATAAATATAACATAATATAAAATATAACACAACCCCAAAAAAAGTATCCTGCGCAAAAGATCATAGTACGATAACCCTATGTATTTTGGTAGGCTGAACACGAATCTGAAGTCTGATTTGCTCCTTCATGTCAAGATTTTTTTCTAACACCAAAAAACATGTTAGATTTTATGTAATAATTTTGGTAACATACAAATTTTTTAAAATTGATTAGATTCGTTTCAAACTTGTTTGTCGGCGTTTTTTAAGGTCGCTGATTACGCATCTGGTGTCAGATTTTAAAAATGCAAAATGTCGGATCCAATATGGCAGACAAATTTTTTAATTTTTTTGGATTATCACTTTACTTGGAATCTAGGGGTTTTCGGGGTCGCTGATTTCAAATTTGTAGTCAGAATTTCAAAATCTAATATGGCGGTCATTTTTTCGAAAATTGTTTTATTATGATTTAAAATGGGTAAAATGTACAGTTTTTATCTACAGTAGTTTAAAGTTACGGTACATCCGAAAAAACTCAAAAAATGTTGCTCAGGAGTTTTTTAAGTCCCTGATTACGAATCAGAATTTTAGAATTCAAAATGCAGGATCCAATATGACAAGCAAGTTCTTAAAAAATCTATCGAATTTACACGAAACCTGTTGCTCAGGGGTTTTAGTGATTTCATATAATGATTCTGAAGTCAGGATTTCAGAATTCCAAATTGCGAATCCAATATTGCAAACAAGTTTTTAAAAAATCTTTCGAATTCACACGAAGCCTGTTACTGTGTGTTTTTTTGGGGTTCTTAATGACTTGTTTGCAATATTGGTCCCTAATATCCGCAATTTGAAACCCCCAATTATCACGTTTCGTGTGAATTCGGGAAATTTTTCAAGAACTTGTTCGTCATATTGAATTTACCATTTTGAATTCTTAAATGCTGATTTCTGATTTGTAATCAGCGACTCCGAAAACCCCTAGATACCAAGAAAAGTAAAAATCCAAAAAATTTTAAAAACTTGTCAGCCATATTGGATCCAGCATTTTTCATTTTTAAAATCTGAATTAGTAACCATAAAAAATTACTTTTTTTAATATCTACAAGTTTTTTCTGATGATATTCTTTCTCAAATATATATTTCTTGAAGAAAAGCTGACTTTTCGTTGTTTTGAATTTTTAAATCAACTTTTCTTAAAAACGGCTCCACAGAAGATTTTCGTTTTTGTTGGAAAATGATGTACTTGTGATCTAGAATCGAAATCAGGAAGAAAATTCCAGGTGCCAGAACCTTTCAGTTAAATCGGTTTAAAAAGCACCGTGCTCGGATTCGGATTCAGCGACCCAAAAAACATAAAGTCTACATAGTGAGACCCCCAGATCAGAACTTTTTTTTGTGTGTGGCTGTGATTAATGCATCAATTAATGCATTGAATTAGTTAATTTTGTATGGTTTTTGACTGAAAATGCTCTGACGTTTATAATGATATCTCGCGAACCGAATAACATTTTTTTACCTTTTTTGGTCTTAAAGTAAATATAAAACTTGAATGATGACATCTATTTTAGTTTCAAATTTTGTCTGCAATTTTTAAAAAATATGCAAGAGTTTAAAAAATTGTAAAAAAAAATTATCATTTTTTAATTTTTTTTTAAATTTGTCGATTGCTAGAATCTTTGTGTAATTAATAAAAATTTTAAGGTGTATATTATTTAAAGTGGAATTTTATAAGCCTTCAAATGGTACATTTGTAATGATAGGGTTTTTATTTGCTGAGAATTCGCTCGCCGGATGGAGTCCGGGTTCCCTTAAATATTAATTAAATAAATAATTATCCATTGTTAATGGCGTAAGGCGCCATATATTGAGCTTAACTTGATTTCTGTGATTCTGAGTAAACCCTAGTAGAAATTTGTCCTAGTTATTATAAAGGAACTGTCCAGTCGCACTTGAAATTGTCTAGTTACTTTACTAGCCACCTGGCTAATAACTGGAATGGAGTGTCACGCTTTTTTCATCAAGTTATTATCTAGCCCAACTTTATAAATTCTGGTCAACGGTTCTGTAGAAAAACTAGACAAATTAATTTTTTTAAAATACTGAAAATTTGTTTAATATTAAGATTTACTGTAGTTAACACATTTATTTCATGCAATTAATATAAAATTTCTATTTACTACCAAAGAAATTCAATAAAAAATATTTTTGGAAAATTTCTGTATCCATTATAATATATAGGGTGATGTGGGGTGATGTGAAACATGGGGGGATGTGCAACACCGCCGATTTCTGATCTACAGTTCGATATTGAACAGAGCCAAGTATTGCCATTTGTTTGTGTCCTCAGTAGCTTGTTTTTGATATAAAACTCACGAGACAGCTCACAGCTAGGTTTACTGTACGTAAGTTGACTTAAATTTCTCGAGAAGGAAATATTTCTCGCGCTTTACATTTCTAGTCGTTTCGTGAAGGGTTTTAATTTATTTTATATAGATAAGAATGTGTTTATTTTTCCTTTTTAAGTGTTTTTAAATATCTATTATATTTTGTGTTTCCATTGCATTGAATTGCGTACAAATCATTTATTACAAAATATCATATTTGGGGTGATGTGCAACACTTTTTTTTGGGGTGGACGTAACTACTTTTTACGTGCCATAACTGCGATTCACATGATGAATAAAAAATTCTTAGTTATTTTCCTTTAATTATATTTCTCATTCAGTTATTAATAAATAAAAAATTAAACAAAAAAATTTTTTTTTTCTTTGGTGAAATCTCTACTTTTCAGAGGTCAACTATACCTCAGTAAATTTTTTTTGGCAGATTTCGATTAGTTTGCATTAAAAAAGCCTAAAATTAATAATTAAAGAGATGTTCATCGATATTTATGCATTACATACCTGAATTTTACTGGTGTTGCACATCACCCCAACTTTTTTGGAAAATGCAAAAACAGACGTTTTTGAAAAAGCGAAAAATTTGTAGGAAAAATTTAAAATTCTGAAAATCTAATAATGCAGAAATATTCTTTTATAATGCTTCTAAGTCATTCAATTTTGAAATATTTAAAAATTTAATTATTTGACATCAGGGACCGTCACGGAAATCAAATTTTGATTTCGTTACGATATTCCAAAACAAAACGAAATTATTAATGTATTTTGATTTTGATTCGGTAACGAAACAAAATGTACTTCCTATTTTGATTCTGATACTGTAACGAAACAAAATTTACTTTCTATTTTGATTCCGATACTGTAACGAAACAAAATTCACTTTCTATTTTGATTCCGATACTGTAACGAAACAAAATTCACTTCCTATTTTGATTCCAATAATGTAACGAAACAAAATTCACTTCCTATATTGATTCTGATACGTTAACGAAACAAAATTTACTTCCTATTTTGATTCTGATATTATAATATTGCAATTCGGTTTTCTTATAGAAACAGAAGTCGATTCGAATTCTATTTCAGATTTCGTATGTAAAAATGATATTATCTTCTGATATCAGGGACCGTCACGGAATTAAAACAAAATTAAAAAATACTTTTGTTTTGATTCGGATATGGGTATCAGAATCAAAATTCTACTCTATTTAGTTCTGATTCCAATATCAAAATCAAAATTCAACTCTATTTCGTTTTGGTTCTAATATCAAAATCAAAATTCAACTCTATTTCGTTTTGGTTCCAATATCAAAATCAAAATTCAACTCTATTTCGTTTTGGTTTCAATATCAAAATCAAAATTCCATTCTATTTCGTTTTGGTTCCAATATCAAAATCAAAATTCCATTCTATTTAGTTTTGATTCCAATATCAAAATCAAAATTCTTTTTTGTTTTAATTTTGATAAAATACTACTGCGCATGTATAAGTCTCATTGAACCTAAATTTTGTTGCAAATGTCAAATATATCAGAAGATAATATCATTTTTACATATGAAATCTGAAATAGAATTCGAATCGACTTCTGTTTCTATAAGAAAACCGAATTGCAGTATTAAAATATCAGAATCAAAATAGGAAGTAAATTTTGTTTCGTTAACGTATCAGAATCAATATAGGAAGTGAATTTTGTTTCGTTACATTATCGGAATCAAAATAGGAAGTGAATTTTGTTTCGTTACAGTATCGGAATCAAAATAGAAAGTGAATTTTGTTTCGTTACAGTATCGGAATCAAAATAGAAAGTAAATTTTGTTTCGTTACAGTATCAGCATCAAAATAGGAAGTACATTTTGTTTCGTTACCGAATCAAAATCAAAATACATTAATAATTTCGTTTTGTTTTGGAATATCGTAACGAAATCAAAATTTGATTTCCGTGACGGTCCCTGTCTGATATATTTGACATTTGCAACAAAATTTATGTTCAATGAGACTTATACATGCGCAGTAGTATTTTATCAAAATTAAAACAAAAAAGAATTTTGATTTTGATATTGGAATCAAAACTAAATAGAATGGAATTTTAATTTTGATATTGGAACCAAAACGAAATAGAATGGAATTTTGATTTTGATATTGAAACCAAAACGAAATAGAGTTGAATTTTGATTTTGATATTGGAACCAAAACGAAATAGAGTTGAATTTTGATTTTGATATTAGAACCAAAACGAAATAGAGTTGAATTTTGATTTTGATATTGGAATCAGAACTAAATAGAGTGGAATTTTGATTCTGATACCCATATCCGAATCAAAACAAAAGTATTTTTTAATTTTGTTTTAATTCCGTGACGGTCCCTGTTTGACATGTTTTTCGTCCAACGAAAAAAAACGTTGCACATCACCCCACATCACTCTACATAATAAATGGAATAGAATAAAAAATTATATAATATTTTATAATTTTTAATTAATTAGTTGAATTATTATATAAAAACAATGTAAATAGTAAATTATTACATGTAATTTTCTACATTACTTTCTGATTTTTAATTTAATTAAAAAAAATTCTAAATTCGAATATCCTAAATATTTACTGTTTTCAAACAACTTTCATTTTTTTAATGCACTATTATTAACAATAACACTGAAACAAATATTTTTTATTAGTATAAACAATTATAATCTATATAAACCTTAAAACGATAACGCAATTTCACCGAAAAAATCTTGGGGGGTAAAACGGGGAGCGAACCCGGGTCCCGCTGGACTAAAGTCGCACCGCTTAACGCACTCGGCCGTTCAACGCAATTGATACTGAGAATTAATAACCACTGCACATATGTTTGAGTTCAGTACCGTAACTAGAGTTTTTAAGCATTGGTATATACTTTTAATATTTTCTATGTAATAAAACATTTTAAATGATTTTTTAATTATTATAACTTTTTAGTAATTTAATTTACAACGTTAACAATTAATAAATAAATTGTTTACTGTAATTAAATTTTTAATTATTTTTATTAATTTGTTATAAATTATTATAAATATTTATTAATTAATTTTATTATTTAATATGATTAATTGATTATTAATTAATAATAATAAATTCATTAAATTTTTAATTAATAGAAAATTATAATTAAACTAAAATGGAATTTAAAAAAATTAATTTTAACTAATTTTATTATTTTTATATTTATAATAAATGATTGTAAAGATTTATTAATTATTTTTATTAATTAATATTATTAATTTATTTTATTTATTATTAATATTATTAATTTATTTTATTAATTAATAATATTATTAATTAATTTGATTAATTAATATTATTAATTTAAAATAATAAATTGATTAAATTTTTAATTAATAACAAATTAAAATGAAAAGTTTTAAAATATTGAAAAGAATAAGAACAAATTTATCTCTAGCAAATAATCAGTCGAGCTGTCTAGTTATTAGACATTATTGCAGTGTCATCGACACGAAAAACTTAGAACTATAATTTCTAGGAGTACTTTAAAGTAACGTTAAAAAAACTAGACAGAAGTTATGTCTAGCCAATATCAAATTCAACTTGAATCTTTCACGAAGAGCGTTGGTCAGTAATTTTACAGTTATTTACCAGTCCACCTAGAATCAGCGTCCGTGACAAAAACTGTCCAGTAACTTGAACAATCGAGTGGCTCCATGACAAATTTCTACTAGGGAAGGTGTAGTCAATAACGAGGCGAGAATTAAACGTTCGAAAGAAAAGTATATTATAATAAAATAATATTTTACAAAAAATAATAAATAATTAGAAATTAGAATTAACAATAATAAAGTAAAAAATAATAATAATAATTCAAGTACGACAAAAATAAAATAATGATCGAGAATCTAATCGAGAAATAATAATAACAATAATTTAATTTCGAGACGCGAGTAAATTAACATTTACTAATCAAATAATTATTAACAATAAAAATAACTGAGAACGCGAGTTATAAAATATTTGAAATTAGTTTACATATGTTTTCGTTTTGTCTGAAACTATCGCATACTATCGAGTTTATAATTCACGAAACTAGTCTAGAATTCGTTCCATAATCTATCGTTACCGACGCGACCAAGACGTGCACTCTGAGGAAACTGAATCTGCTCTTCGTTTAGGCAGAAACAAGATTCTAATACATTCTAATAATAATAATAATAATAATAATAATAATAATAATAATAATAATAATAATCTCCGCCGAATATCATTGATGTCTTAGATGTGCTGGTAGAAGCGGGTTCACTGCCAAACATCATTGATTTCTTTGATGTGCTGGGAGAAGTGGTCCCGCTGCCAGACACGACTGGCATCATGGATATGTTCGGTAGACCTTTCCGTGGTGGCGGGGCTTTTCACTAAAGGGCAACTAAACAGCAAGAAAGAATGGATTCACAAAATTCAAAGAAAGTACCCCATGTGAGCAGGCCAAAAACGGGAAATCTCACCATCGGTCCCAAGACTGATGCTCAAGTGCGCGCGGATTGTGGGGGCGCACAATTTCTTGCAGTGCCACGGGTGAAGGCCTAAGCACAACTGTTCGGTTTCGGGATATGTAAGGCTGCGGTTACACCTCTGCAGGCAGCCTGCCTGCCTGCAGGTTGTCATGGTAACGTACAAGAGTAAGAGAGTCAGTGACTTTAAACTTCTCCCTTACTCTCGTTGCTCCTGCCTGCGCAGGCAGGCAGCCTGCAGAGGTGTAACCGCAGCCTAAGATTTACATACATTTTGAGGTTAGGAAGCCCATATCCCGAAGTCGTCTCCCGCACCCGACTCAGTTGTGCTTAGGGCTTGATCGTGGAGAAATTGGATCCACAGAACATTGTGGAAGGAGAAAGAATAAGAAAGGGAAGCGCGTCGAGCCTTCTGAGTGTGTCAAGCTGCAGTAGCGGAAAGACCGTACATAGCGCTATCCACTCAGAACTAGACGACGAGGCAATAGAAGAGACTCGCGAGATATGCTCGCGGCTCAGAAAGGAGGAGGCGACTTGCCTCGACAAAATGGAGTTGGAGGTCGCAAAGATGATAAAATCTTGCGACATTCAGAAGAACGTCAACAGGACGGTAAAAGATGGACTCAAAGCCATCGAAGTCCTGTTGAAAGAGGCAAAAGTAAAGCATGTCGCGGCCGATGAGTCGGACTTCGATTTGGCATGCGTTCTTAGCGGTGCGGAGTGTAACCGCAAGGACCATAGGGAGAGGAGAGAGCGTTCCTATAGGCGTAATCTCAAAAGCGTCCTAAGAGATGCTCAAAAACGGAAGCGAGAGGGTGACAGTCCAGGGGAGACTTGAACCCAAACCGATAAGAGGAAAAAGGAGGAAGCTCCTCCAATGGAAACGGAAGTACCAGATCCAAAGATTCCTCAAATAAAAAGAATGGGGTCAAAAAGATCCGCAGTTCTAATCCGAGTCGGTCAAGGATTAACGTTTGTTGACGTTCTGGGTAAACTTCGGAAAGAGGTCAACCCGAACGACTGCCATACGAGAATAGTAGCAGCGAAAGCTACAAAGAAGGGAGACCTTCTGATTAAGATCAGAGGAGGCTCCGACAAGGGCGCTTTCACCGCTGAGATCACCAAAGCGGTTGGAAGCATGGGTAAGGTGCAGTCGTTGGATCGAAGAGTTACACTCGAGATCCGTGATTTGAATTACCTTACCTAAGAAACCGAGGTGCAACAAGTGTTGTCGGAAGCGATAGGAAATTCAGGATGCAGGAAAGTGACGGTCTTAAGACCCAACCGCCGAGGGATGAAGCTCGCGGTTGTAGTCACCAACCCGGAAGAGGCGAACAGGCTGGAGAAATTGGGACACGTAAAAATTGGTTTTATGTGTTGCCCAATTAGAAAAAGAGTAATGGTCGTCCGGTGTCATCGATGCTTGGGATACGGTCATATTGGAGCGAAATGCCAGAAGGTGGACAGATCGGCTGCGTGCTTTAAGTGCGGTGAAGCCGGTCACAGGTTCTCCAACTGTAAGAAGAGCCCAAGTTGCTTTTTATGCAAGGAAAAGTTTGGCAATAAGGTATCAACCACCCATATTGCAGGCAGCGGAGGATGCGGAGTCTTCATAACGGCCCTTGAGGAGGCGATGAAGACTCTCGCAAGAACTAAAAGCAAATAAATAGTATTAAAAGGAGCAAGTCGAGAACTTCGTAACCTCGGTTATGTCGAGGAAGGATCTCGACGGCCGCCAAAAGGCGTGATTTAAACAGCTTTTAATTTTTTGTTTGTTTTTTATTAATTTATTTTGTGATTTATTTGTCCTTATACATTTTTTAATTTGTTTTGTGTTTTTTATTCGTCTTTATGCAGTTTTATCTTTTCGGGCTGGTAGTAGGTCGCCAGTTATTAAATTTACTATGATATATATTTATTTTTCTTTTTTTATACCTATTTTCTTTTGTTTTATCATACCAACCCCACATAGCCTTGGAGTGCGGAGTCCAAGGTATCTGTAGGCAGATTTCCCAAAAGTCCCTAAGCAAATAATAATAATAATAATAATAATAATAATAACAAGATTCTAATACATTCTAATTCGAATAGATTCTAATACGCTGCCGATATTCTTGTCCGACGCGAAAGATTTGTGAATTAGGAACTCAACTGTCGATTTCTTATCCAGGGTGCTCCCTAAGGGAAGGAATCGTCTCCGTAGCTTAGCCTCAGGTGTAATAAGAGCTCCTATATACACCTGGGGGGCAGAGTATAGGAAAAGGAAATCTTTACCACGAGGTCCTCTTGTGAGAGCTCCCGCAGGGAGGTCCAAGTGGTAAAAGGGCTAGGGAGTGAGTTCGTAACCATTCTTCCCAAGGAACTCCATGAAGCATGTCAGGCTACGAACTGAGGAGTTATATTATAGCCCATCGTTACACATTTGTTTTTACAGAAGAATCGTGATTTAAAGTTTGGTACCTATGTTTTTGGGCCATGCGCGTGGAACCGAACCAAAAATTTCCGACGTTAGTGTATGCTAACACAAAATCTTAATCTTAAAGTAGTAGAAAATTGACTGTAATAAATATTATTTGATTAAATTAAATATTTAATTGATGATAGTCAAGTAATCGGTTATTTGAATAAAATAAATTTTTTTTAGTGTACAAAGAGCGCTAGTGACAAGTTTCTAAGAGCAAATTGATCAGCAAGTTCGTGTCTTTTTAACCCATGGTTTAGTCCCAGCGCATTTTCTTTATGCTAAGCGATTAATATAAACAAATAAAAATAATTATTTATTGTCGATGATCAAACATTCATTTTCTGCAGCTGGATTATTTTCTACTAAAATTCGGTCACGATTAGGAGATAAAAGTTTTGACAGTCTATGTTTTTTACGTGCGTACTTTTAAAGAAATTTACTTTTAAATCATGTCAGCGATTAGACCTTCAACATGTGGAAAGGGAAATTTTTCCCTTTCCTCTTTGTAATTACAAGAGAAAGGGTAAAAACCTCTTCATCGTCCGTGCGGTTGATATAGTCAAACACTTTAATTTTTCGCGACGTGAACTCTGTTGCTCTCTGCGCATGCGCAGACCGTACCAAGGTCGCAATGACATCACCATGCGAAAATACATATCTTGTTTTGAATGATACTTAGCTGTTTTCTCATTCTTTCAGTTATGCAAGGTGTAGTTACCAAATTTGATACTTCAGTTCACCATTTTCATAAAGAAAATGTGAATTTATATTTATTTACGCAAATGGGAACCGCGAAAAAATGCTTCACTATTCGATCTATAATGAAGAATTTTTCGTGGTTGCCATTTGCGTAAATAAATATAAATTCACATTTTCTTTATGGAAATGGTGAACTAAAGTATCGAATTTGGTAACTGGTGTAGTTACCAAATGCAAGGTGTGCATAACTGAAAGCATGAGAAAACAACTAAGTATCATTTAAAACAAAATGTGCACTTCCACATGGTGCTGTCAATGCATTCTTAGTACGGTCTGCGCTTGTGCAGAGAGCAACAGAGTCTTAGGTCGCCAAAAATTAAAGTGTTTGACTATATCAACCGCACGGACGATGAAGAAGTTTTTACCCTTTCCCTTGTAATTACAAGGAGGAAAGGGAAAAATTTCCCTTTTCACATGTTGAACGTCCAATCGCTCTCTGGAACTACTTCATTATCTGTGCGGTTGATATACTCAAACAGATTATTTTTTGCGACGCGTCAAAAATGCTATTTTGCAAGTCATTTTAAATAGTTATTTTAATAATTGCTTTTCTTTGCTCATAGTCAAAAATGATTTCATTGAAAACTTTGACACTCTAATTTTCCATTTTCGTAAAGAAAGTGTAAAAATTTTATTTTTTGTGGAAGAAATGGATGTTACAAAAGTGCGATTTAAGTGCTTGGTTTGCTTACCTTTTGGTTTGTTTACATTTCACAACTTGGACATAACCTTAAAATGTTGTTTTATGTTCACAAAATTTTTAACATAATTCTGTTATCGCAATAAAAAACAATTAACATTGCATAATACTATTTGTTTTTAGTAATAAAAAATGAATTAGAACTTTTATATGTATTACTTTATTTTTAAAAATATTTAAAGAGAAACTTAATATAATATGCTGAATTGTTTTGTTTTATATTCACAATATTTTCAAATATGCTTTATTTTCAATTGAATTTTATCTGCCTTTTTTTTTTTATTATAATATTATATACTAGTCAAAAGTATTACCGGTAAAGCGGTTTTACCGTATTACCGGTAATTGAAAAAGTCGGTAAATTTACAATCCCTAATTCTGGAAAGTATTTATACTTTTTCAACTGTCTAACAACTAGTTGTCTGAAGGGTTACAAATGACAATAGGCACAATATAGAAAACTGTCTAGAAACAATAAAGAATCTAGTACTACGAAGCAGAACCTAGAAACTTCTATGACTTTCCACACGGGACCCTTTCAAATGTATTTGTAGAAACTAAAACCCGTCGAAGACGGGTATGACAGCAAGTTTAATAATAAAAATTTTATATTACGATGGATATATATTTCTATCTATAGTTTATTGTAACATACAAAGACTATTTTTTCCGATAAAACTTGATCCTATGTAAAAAAAATCTTTATTTCTTCAGAAACAACGTCAACGTCGAGGGTGCAACTCACAAGCAGGTAGTCGACCTGATAAAATCCGGAGGTGACGTTTTGACCTTAACTGTGATCTCAGTAACACCACAGGAAGCAGAGAGATTAGAACCATGCGAGGATATAAGGTACACATTTCCTCTTTTATATTTACTTTAAGAAGATCTAATTTCGATTATTTGCAAATAATCTTTAAGCAGACTTATAAAATTCTAAATATACTTTTTACTAAGAAAAGAAAAGAAAAAAACAATTTTTTTTATAAAACATTTTTTAATTTTAGTAATATTTACATTTCCGTCCCTAATGAGAAGATGGTTAATTTTTCAAAAAAAGTTTTTTTCTTTTCTCTATGTTTCTAAAAATAAAATAATATGAAAGTAATTAACAATCTATATTTATTGGAAGTCGTACAGAAAGTATTTTCCCAGGTATACAAATTTCAATTCAGTACCGACCAGTCACTGGGAGTATCTCTAGATACTGACAGAAAATCTGATAAGTGACTGGTTGAAAATGCTATTTATCAGTCACTTGTCAGAATATCTGTCCAGAATAAAATACAATTTTTTCTGACTTTTATTATTATTTTTGTATTATAGTATTATATACTAGTGAAAAGTATTACCCGTAATTTATCAGTCATAATTTATTTTTATTGTCATAATTTAGCTATTTTATTTATAATTGTTTAATTATATTTTTTGTTTATTTAAATATTTAAGCTTAATTAACAATTGAGGAGCCGGAAAGAAGAACTCTCCGAGAGCCCGAACATACTCCCTAATGGGGAATCTACACTTCGAACTAAGATGCATATAAGCCCCAAGTTGATGCGGGCAATCTGCGGAGTGCCCAAGCGGCTGCGGGCAATGTTACTTAGGGGACATTCCAGTTCAAAATGTCAAAAAAATCGATTTTTATTGTTTTTGCTTCCTCATAAGGAAGCTTTGCATTCGTGACGATTTTCAATTTTTCAAAAGAAGGTTATATGGACTCATTTTCATCTATAACATATGTATATTCAATTCTGAGCAAATGTCCAGATGCATGTGTGTGTGTATGTGTGTATGTGTGTGTGTGTGTATGTCACAAAAATTGTGTACAAATTATCTCAAACAAATTTTGATGGATTGTCTTGAAATTTTGCAGGTTTATTGCAGTCATTAATACCTAAAATCTGACACAAGGATTTTCAAAAATATCTAAAAAAAAAAATTTTATACAATTTTTTTAAAATTCAAAAAAAATTTTTTTTTGTATTTTTGTAAATAATTTTTTTATCTGTTAATATTTTAATTAATTATTCTCAAAATTACATTCCTGACCGCGGGCAGTTAGTAAAATGCCTAAATTTGAATGTATAAAAACAGGTAATAAGCAAAGTACCTAGGCAGTTTACATACTGCCAAAGACGTTTCAGGCAATTAGAAAAATGTATTGAAAGTAGCAATGGGGTGAAAATTTCTCAACAGGCCACCTGAAATGGACTTTTCAAATTTCAAATATTTTTTTCATAATCTTTTGTAGTAAGCCTAACTAAAAACATTTCTGATGTGCGTTTTCAAAAAAATTAATTTTTTAATTATTTATTAAAAATTGAAGTTTTTATTGCCTATCTAGAGGTTACAAATATTATTTGTTTTTAATAAACTTTTTTAAAATGAAAGTTTATTAAATTGAGGCCTTGGATCGAATAACTCGCCCGACGCTCGGAGGAACGCGCAACTGCCAGTCAGTGAGCAGTGAGCGCCTCTGGGCCACTAACTGCTGCCCGACTGGTATTAGCGCGTGTCTTCGAGCTTCAGGCGAGTTATTCGATCCAAGGCCTCAATTGTTCAGCAATCTGTGGAGGTAGAATTTTGAAAACTGTTTACAAATTTTTTTATTTAATCATATATTTCAACAAAAGAGAAAAAAAAATTTTATGGGAGTATATTTTTTATTAAAATGTGTTTCTATTAATCTATGCTACTTTAATTGAAACAAGAGTTCCAGATAAACAATATTTATAAGTGTAGAATAAATAAAAATTTTATTTGTTTAAAAGTATTCATTCAAATTTTTTTAAGCTTTGATTCAAAAATATAATTTGTTTAAATAATTATGTTTAATTCAAACATATTTTAAGTTTAGATTTCAACAAAAATTATGTTAAAAAATTTTATGTTTGATTTAAACTTAAAAGTTGATTATAAATAATTCTTAAATTAACCAAAAAATTTGTTTCAATTAAACTCAAATATGTTTCAGATTTAAAAAAAAATTTACAAGATATATAGTTGTATAAAAGTTATGCCACAGAAAAAATTTTGTGACTTTCAATATACATTTTTCTAATTACCTGAAACGTCTTTGGCAGTATGTAAACTGCCTAGGTATTTTGCTTATTACCTGTTTTTATACATTCAAATTTAGGCATTTTACTGCACCCTGGTGGCACTTATCCAAAGTAATTTCGAGTATATACTTTGAAGCAGCGCGGGACATTTCAAAATCAAACACCACCTATTGTGCGTTGGACTTTACACAACTTGTTAGTGAGTGAAAGAAGCTCTGGCACCAGGGTGCGCCTAAGTTTCTTCCTCTCGTTAGCAAGTTGTTTCACCAGTTCTATATAAGAAGAGACGCTTGCATTCTCAAACTTAGACAATTTTGTCTTTGTCTGATTTTTATCACATTCTGTTTTTAACAGAGTGTCCTAATTAAATTAATTATTTTTCTTTCTTTAGATTAGTAATTTAATTTTTTTTTGAAAATTTTTTTGCTATTTGTTGGTATTTGTAAAATATTGATTTCAAACGCTGGTTCAGTATTGGTAACCAATAAATAACCAAGCATTAATTTAATTTTAAAGCATTGGTCATTAATTGGTCATTAATATTGGTCTAATCTTTGTTGCCAATGAATATCCAAGGCTTGGAAAGTCCGGCATTTGCCTTGGCAGCCAATAGTGATCCAATATTGGCTGCCAATGCTTGGCAAAGTCGTGATCATCCCAAGACTCTGGCAAGAATAGCGCAATATTGGTTGTTAATGTTTGACCAAGAAAAAACTGTTGGCAGCCAATATTGGTCCATTATTTAGCCAATGGTGACCATTGGCAATTTCCCATTGGGTACTTTCAAAAGTTAATGCTTTTTAGAAATCTAAGATCAATTGGATAATTGTAAAAACTGAGTTGCTGAATAATTAGAAATTTTTGTTGTAAAATTAGCCGCATTCTCTAATTATTAATCTACAATCAAAATTTAAAAACAGACTAAAGATTGGTAATCAGGGACTACAACAATCTCCGAGTAACAAGTTTCGTGACAATTTAATAAATTTTTACATTTGGCATCTATCATATTGGATCCGCAATTTCGAATTTTTGAAAACTAACATCAGATTCGTCATCAACGATCCCAAAAACCCCCGAGTGACAAGTTTCAGGTAAAACTAGACAATTTTAAAACAAAATTTGCGCCATATTGGATTCGCCATTTTTAATTTTTAAAAACTAACATCAGGTTCGTCATCTGCGAACTCTGAAACCCCCGAGTGACAAGTTTCAGGTAAAACTAAACAATTTTTTAAAAATCGTTTGCCATATTGGATCCGACATTTTAAATTTTTAAAAGCCAACATCAGATTCGTCATCAACGATCCCAAAAATTCCTGAGTGACAAGTTTCAGGTAAAACTAGACAATTTAAAAAAAATCTTCCGCCATATTGGATCTGACATTTTTAATTTTTAAAAATTAACACCGGATTCGTCATCAGCGAACCCTGCAACCTCCGAGTGACAAGTTTCAGATAAAACTAAACAATTTTTTAAAAATCGTCCACCATATTGGATTTGACATTTTGAATTTTTAAATACTAACATCAGAATCGTCATCAGCGATCCCTAAAACCCCCGAGTGATAAGTTTCATGTAAAACTAAACAATTTTTAAAAAATAGTCCGCCAGATTGAATCCGCCATTTTAAATTTTTATAAACTGATGTCATATTCATAATCAGCAACCCCAAAAACCCCCGAGTAACAATTTTTAGTCGATTTTCAAATGTTTAAACAATTCGTGACTGTTAACAATAATTTATGAATTTTTTAAAACAATAGGAATTTTTTAACATGATCTAGGTTACATATTTTTAAAGCCCTATTCTTCCTGAAAAGAACGCACTAAATTTGACTCAAAAATATTAATTTTTGTTAAAGATATTGAGGTTTTTGTAGGTGGGACGTATACGTCCCACTGCCCCTCAAAGGGATAAGCAGAACCCAATCGAATGATTTAAATGTTTTCTTATTTGTATTTTGTAAAAAAGACAAACAAAAATGTATTTGGTGTTGCTGATCACAAATTAGATATCAAATTTTCAAAATTCAAAATGGCGGATCTAATATGGCGGAAGAAAAAATTGAAAATCAAGTGGATTTGCTTGAAAATCGTTACTCAGGAGTTTTTAGGGTCGCTGATTATGAATATGATATCAGATTTTTAAAATTCAAAATGGCGGATCTAATATGGCGGGTAATTTTTTTAAATTAATTAATTTTGAATTTAAAAAATCTAATATCATATTCGTAATCGGCGACCCCAAAAACCCTCCAGTAACGATTTTCAAGCAAATCCGATTCATTGTCATCATATCTATAAGTGGAACCTAAAAAACTGAAAAATTTCCAACTCCCTTTTTATTTATAAGAGAAATTCTGAATAAAAACATGTGTTTTTTTCATGTTTTGGGGAAAAAGTACACTAAAAAAAGACGGGAAGAAAATTCTACGTTTTTTGAGGTTCCACACCTAAAGAAATATCTAACGAAGAGAATATCACTTCGTTTTTGGTTTTATCTGTTTTAGAAAGTTTGGAATCGATCTTACCATAAGAAATGGACATTTTTGAAAATGTCGTATATCGCCGACATTTTGAAGTAAAAATGAAAATTTTTTTTTGCATATTCTTAAATAAATTATTTGTTACTTGTAAAAGAAATTTTATAAATAAATGTCATAGTTATTTTAATAATATATACTAAAAAGCCTTGTTTTTTCCTGTTTTGAACTGGAATGTCCCCTTAAATCGTTTTTTATTAACAGAAAATTGTAATTTTTATTGAAATGCAGCTTTTAATTATCTAAAATGTTGAAAAATGTAATTCTTTAAGCTTCCACTAGATTGAATTTAAAATTTATTAATTATCTTTTTCATATAAAATACGAAATCATGACATTATAGGCTTGTTTGTATTTTTTCCTTTGTATTTAGAATCTATTTAATTTCTGTGTATTGCTTTTGAAGTATCCGTGTGAAGAACAATTTTTAAAATTGACAGAAATCCCACAAGAAATGGATTCAGTTCGGCATATTAATGGTGAGGAGTCACTATTTGGTCTACAAGGATTTGTCAAATGCAATTGCACAAAAAAATGTATTTAAGTAAGGCTTGTAGGGGAGCGTGGGGGCATTGGAGCCCCTTAAGGAAAATTATTAAAAAAACCAACTTATATTTATAATAATACATTATTTTCGTCATTTCCTACTTATTTCGTTATTTATCTTTAATTATGTTTAATTAGAAACTTAAAAAGAGAAAGTAAATTGGAAAAAAAAAATTTTCAAAAAAAAATACATTTTTTGCAATCACCCAATTTGTGGGGTAATGGGAGCTTTCACTTGAAATTTAAAAAATTTCTATGTTTTAGGAATATTTTTTGTTTTCTAATAGAAAAAAGTGTTAATACTTACAATGAAGCCAAAACTTTAGACTTAGAATAAATTTTTTCCTAAATTATAATTGAATAAAAAATTTTTGAAAAAAAATTAAATTTTTCATTTTTCCCACCAAAAATTATTTTTTAATTAAAAGTTTTTTCATAAGGTGATACCTTTTACAATTTTGAAAGAAATAACGAAAGACGCAACATAGTAACGAAAATTCTTTGGTCTGACACTAATTCTCCCATTACCCCACAGAATTCTTACAGGCCAAAATTTGAATAAAAAAATTAAAACATAAACAAATTTTATTATTATTTCAATTTTTATACAAGTATACATATCTACATATATTCACCTATAATATAATGAAAAAACAGAACTAAATAATACGATTTTAACTACTTATGGTGATGTTTAGAAATATTTGGCATTTTACAACGAAAACGCAAAAAATACATTTTCCCTTGTCTTTACTAAAAATTTGTCAAGAATGTAATCGTTTGTTTTGGAATGATATAAACAAAGGTTGTAGAAGATTTTCTAGACATTGCAGCGAATTTGAAGGCTTTTAAGTACGTGAAATTTAAAAGCTCCCATTACCCCACGCTCCCCTAAGTGTAAAAAAATAATGTTATGTGCTATTCCAAATGCCATAATGCAAATCCTTGTTTAAGTAAATAATATTTTTATTTCAATTTTATTATAATTTTTAAATTTTAAACGCAGAACATTAGTTTGCAGTAATTTGAAATTTTATGATATTTTAATTTAATTTAAGCATTAAAATAGTATATTAAGCAACAAGGGTATAAAGGCAGCCATTTTTTACGGTGAATTTTGTGACACGAATGGAGGTCTCGGGGCGCCCTCGACCTCCACTCGTGTTACAAAAATCATCGTAAACAAATTAGGATGCCTTTATTCCCATGTTACTTATGATATTTTTTATTCCTAATGCACAAAAGTGGCGATTTCAGATAGCAGACGACAGGGAGAAAAAGTCATTCACTTGTTCGACTTATATGAAAATGGCGGCCGTTTTCTCCCTTGGGCAAAAATAACGCATGGGATCAGCAGTTATGTTTGCACATGGGAGAAAATGGACGCCATTTTCATATGGTCGAACAAATGAGTGACTTTACTCCCTGTCGTCAGCTATCTAAAAGCGCCATTTTTGTGCATGTGGGATAAAAATTTTTTTATTTTCAAATATTACGTTTCTCAATTAAATTTGGATTTGGGGCAAAGCCCGAAATAAATCAGTATTTTGGACTTTGCCCAAAACAACTTGGGCACACTGCGAAGTGCCCGGACACTCCGCGGATTGCCTGCACTCCGGACTTTGACCACAACATATAGATATAGTAAATTATAGGAAGCGCCAAGAAAAAACGTCCCGCTTAGCTTCCTAGATCGAAGTGTAGATTTCCCATAATACCAGTCGGGGAGCAGTGAGCGCCTCTGGGCCTATCACTGCTACCCAACTGGTATTAGCGAATGCGTTCGAGCGCTCGGCGAGTTATTCTGTGGGATCGAACCCTAGATCTTGGAGACACAACGGCTGTTTTCGGCGCTCGCCCGTGTTGACTCCGGTTTAATGGTGATTGGTTAGTTCCAACAGAATGTTATTGATGATTGGACCATCGTTAACTCTGGGTTAACCCGGGGCGAGTGCCGAAAACAACCAACGCATGGGGGTGGTAACGCAGCCACGTTGACTCGACGGTAATTTACAATAACTACAGTGTCGAATAAAATTCGCTCCTAATTCGAAAGATACAATAAATAAAAATAATATGGAATTTTTTTTATTTCCAGCTATGCATCGGTGGATTACAGTGAGAAAAGATCTTTACCAATTAGTGTACCGGATTACCATGTTCGCGAAAGAAAACATGAACGGTATGTTGTTTTTAATGTTCACATGGCAGGTCGTCATTTATGCTCTCGTCGATATCGAGAATTTGCCGCACTCCATATGGCCTTGAAGAAGGAATTTATTGGATTCAATTTTCCGAAATTGCCTGGAAAATGGCCTTTTCAGTGAGTTCTAAATTTTTGTTCCTTTTGCGAAAAAGAATTTTATTATTAGGTATAATTTTTATAAGAAAAAATATTGTTTTAAAACAATAATAATAAACTGGACAAAAATGTTTTTCTCTTTGCTTAAAATTAAATTGACTTAAAATAAATAAATTTCTAATTTAATTAATTAAAAATTATTAAATAGTTTTATTTTTCATAGAAGAAATTATATGAAAAATTTTATTATGTTTTGTAAAATAGTATCTGCATGTAATTATTTTTTGTTGTTAGAAATTTTAAACTATACATAAATTTAAATGAAATACTTCAGATATTGACTATATAATGTTAGAAAATAAAATATTTACCCAATAGTTCTCGTTACATAATTTAAAACCACTAAAAAATATAAACATCGGTCTGTCAGTCTGCTGTTTGACAAACCGGTGGTTAACGTGATTTTTTGGCACCGATCAGTTTAAAGGTTAAAACTATAAATTTTATTAAGACCCTTTTTGACCTGTATCCCAAGTTGAAATGTCCGGAGTTAGGACGGAGTTAAACACCGACATGGTACTGACTCAGTACTGACCGTCGGTACTGACTTTCGGAACCCGATCAGTACTGGGAGTATACTGACTCCAAAACCGAATCAGTACTATGTCGGAGTTAGAAAAGTTCTAAAATCAGTACTGGCAGAAAACTGGCTTAACACTAAATCAGTACTGCGAAGGAGTTAAAAAAACAATCAAAATTTGTTATAATGTAATTAAACATTAAACATCGTTTGATTTATTAACAATTAAAATATTTGCAAAGATTTGTAAAAACATTATTCATCAACAATAATATCAAACATTTTATTAATTTATTATTAACTAATAGATATATTTTAATAATATAATAATAAATTATTATTAATTAATTATTTTTAGAATTATTACGTATTATTAATAATAAAAAAAATTTTATTTTTTAAAGCTGTATATATATTTTTATTTATTTATTTAACAAAAATTTTCTTAAATAAATTTTTTTTATTATTATTTTAATAAATAATTAGACTATAAATAATAAATAAATAATTATATTAATAATTTTTACCATATTATTATGATGTATCTATTAATTACTACATAATGACTTGATAAAATGTATATAAAGATATATGTATAATAATTTTTCTTGAAATAAATATAATATGCAGTGGATTTATTATTAAAGCACTGTATATATCGGTCCCACAATTCAAAAGGAAGTTTATGCGAGATAACTCCCGAGCTTGCGTGGCTATGCGGTATGTGTATTCGACTTGCGTCCTCGAGGTCTTGGGTTCGGTCCCCCGTGCGTGCGATATTTTTCCGTCTTAGTTTTAAGTGTTTTGTGTATAATTCTTAACAGTGTTACATAAAATATAAGTTTAAATAATTAATAACCAGTAATAATAATAATTTAGTCTATATAGTTTATTTACTCTCCCTACAATAGGTAGGGTTCGAGACTCCCAAGTACATACATAACAATCTTAACCTATATTTACAAAAATCCTTACAACTAAACATTCTCTTCATACAACTTAACCTAAAAAACGCAACTCTCTCCACGCTCTCTACCTTACGCTCTTAACCTATCGCCAGTGCCGGGCTTCCGTTTCCAGTTCCTTCTATGCCCATGCTGGCTTCAACCCAATTCGCCCACCCTTTTTTCAAAAACCTGCTTTCTCACCTCCCTTACACGCTCCAGTCATCCACTTTTATCCATCCATCCATCCATCCAAGCAAAATCTTCTCACCTCATTCTCAGCCTATACCTGTCTATCACACTTTACACACTTCCATCACTCCACCCATATCCTCCCCCACAACATACTTTACCCCATCCACCCAAATACAATCCTTACCCATTCTTACCTGTTTTCCTTTCACTCTCTCCGTCCACGCTCTTTCTCTCAATAGCCATAGCATTCTTCTCTCTCTCCAACATCTATCCTCATCTATTCTTATTACACTTCCTTTCAGTCTTCCTTTCACCCTCATTACATCCATTTTCTCTTCCTCACTACCCAACTCCACCAACCATAACTTTGGTACCCCATATTCACCCTTTCCTAACGCTTGTACCATTTTCACTGAGACATTAACCCCCACCCACGCCAACACTTTTTCCACTGCTCTTTTACCCTCCAACACACCTACATTCATACCTCTGATCACTACATTCTTTTTCCTTTTTTCATTTTCTACTACATCCACTCGTCTTGACAAATCTCCCATTTTCCACTTTAACCTCTCATATTCACTTCCCTCAACTTTCTCAGTCCCCTCATTCACTTCCTTTATAAATTTTTCTAATCCATTCATTCTTCTCCACATGCTTTCCTTATCCTTTTTCCACTTACTATCCCATTCATTCCACATTTCCTGCAATTTCTCCAACCTCTCTTCAATTTCCACTATCTCTTTGTCCCTTGATTCCCCATCCTCACATATATCCATCAAATTTTCCCTTACTCTCTTCGCTCCTTCATCCATCGCGTCCTTCATCATCCATACTAATTCTAACAAATCCATGCAATCCTCACACGTCATCTTTTTTCCATTCTTTCCTATTCCCCTTTCAAATACCCGCGCCTTTTTCTCATTCTCGCTAACACTACTTGAGTCAAACTCAGCCATTCCAGAAATCTACCTTATCACTCAAATGCTCAAAATTTTTCCACTGTCTCTCTCTCCTCTCTCTCACTTCAAGCAACCTAACCTCACAAAACACACTTCTCTTTTTTACCTTTTTTATCACTCACACATTCACTACTCTATACCAACATACCTTTCCTTTACACTACCGCAAATTACACTACACACTCAGCACTCTACATTACCCACCCTTTTTTAAAACCTTTATATTTCTCAAAAAAACTCTTAACTCTTTCCAAACGCGTGTACACCGAAACGGTACCGGAAACGGAAGCCTAATAATAATTTAGTCATTAATTTAAATAAATAAGATTTAAATAAATAATGAAAAAATAAGAAAAATATTTTTTTTAAACTTATTTTAATAAAAGGAATTCTAATAATTAATTAATAATAATTAATACTAATAATAATTATTAGTATTCAATAAATTACTCCCCATGCTTTAATAATTAAATAAGGAGCTTATACTGACCGCCGGTAAAAATCAGTACTGGACAGCGTTACCAGCCAGGGTTTTCCCAGTACTGACTTAGTACTGGAGTCAGTACTGCAATACTGGCAGTCAGTACAAGATCAGTACTATGCCAGTATTACATTTCTACTTGGGTAGGTTCTTTAACATAGATTTTGACGTATGATGAAAGCCCTTTTTCACATGTAGGTCAAAAAATAGGTCAAAATAGACATACATTTTGACATAATGTAAAGGCTCTCTCTTCTCTAAATTCGACTGCATTTTGACCTGTAGGAAAAAAAATAGGTCAAAATACACATAGATTTTGACAAAAAGTATTAGGCCTCTTTTTAACCTGTAAATTCATTTGTAACACTAGAACATTATCACAAAACTGCACTCACTATTATATTTAAAATTTAAAATTTAATTAATTGAAACAATTAATACGGCACGACGCACACTACGAACTACACCCAGACTTCCATATATAAAAAACGAAGAAACTGAACAAACGCGGGTGCAGGCGCGCCACAGAGTTTCGCATTCCTAAAAACTGTTTGGGAATGAATCTAAGGACTCTCGCACAGAACAGTCTCCGTTTAAGTGAACGTTGATACAAAGTTTGTAACAATTGAGTAGCTAAATTAAAATAAATGCAAATAATTATAATTGTACCTAATTCTTTTCACCTTTGAATTAATTACGGAATCTGATTGCACTTGTTGAAAGAAGACTATTAGCGTTTATTAAGATATTTAGCATTGATCTTAATTGAAAATCGTTACTAAACTTTTTGGGATAGAGAACCAAAATTTAATATTTCTTCCTACGATAATACAAATCATTCAAATTGTTTTATATTCAGTCCGAAATCTGAATTTTCATTTTTCTCCGTGTCCCGTGTAGAAATTTAACCATGGCCCAAATAGGGGGCAATGGTTTTAATCATTGTGTAGGCCATAACATGGCATGAAATGCCTTCCCAGATCGGGCCCAAGTCTGGCCAGACTTGGGCCCGATCTGGGAAGGTGTTTCATGCCATGTTATGGCCTAAATATGGCAATTTCTACACGGGATAGGTTAAATAATTTAATTTTTGTATATTTATTTAAAATATGTGCAGAATCGTACACGGAAAGAAAAGGTCTGGAAGAGATATCTATAAAAATATTGTTGAGCAGAATATTTTTGTGTTATCCAATTCAATGGAAGAGACAACTTTCAGAATGGAAGCACATTCCATATTCAATGGATGAGGGAGCCATATTATATTGTTGAATCAAATATGGATGTGACATCCATAAGCATGGTTGGGCTTACAATTCATGTTATGGATTTTCACATATGGCTGCCTCATCCATATAAACTTTGGTTGGGAGATCCATAGTTAGTTCAAAATTTCGATACATGTTGCGCGCAATTCATTATCATGGCATCCATTTAAAAATGGTCGTCTCTATTTTGTCCGTCGCGTCGGTTTCCTGTCACGTCTATATAATCGCGTTGTGAGTTTATTGTGTATAAATAGTGTTATAATTGTTTATTATTTATTATCGTTATTGTCTATTAGTGTTTATGTAAATTCATTTTCATGAAATATGTGTAGAGTATATAAGGAATATTATATGCTCAAATATTGTAGTTGTGTGTATAGTGTAGTGGATAGCGTTAGTGTTTAGTATGCGTTAGGTCTAGGGTTCGCGTCTCCCCCATCGGTTAATAATTTATTTCGTAAATATGCGGTTATTCAATAAGTGGTGTGTATTAATTAACAAAAATGTGTATAAAATATCTCAAGTGACATTGAATTTAATTAATTGAGTGATTCCAATTTTTTTTTCCCATTTCCATTACTATGGATCACCCAACCATAGATCTTTTGCTGCTTCAACAATATACAGCCAGCCATAGAATATGGATGCAGCAACCTTAACTATGGATATCCCGTATTTTTCAATATAATATGGCTGTGATATCCACGTATCTGGATGTGTCAACTTATTTTTAGTATCAATTTGCATTATATATAATGCAAATTAATACTAAAAATAAATTTTTATAAATAAAATTATTTTGTAGAATTATTTCAATTTTTTGTGTACAGAAAATCACCGAAGCAATTAAAATCATTAAACTGTGACTTCTAAAGAGCCTCGGTCAAAATTGACCATTTCCAATACAAAATATTTATCGATTTCACAGTTATACTCGAATATTAATTTCAAAAAATATTAAATGGTTCCTTTAAGATTATTATTAGCAGCTGATTATGAATCTAAAGACAAACTGTAAGAATTCAAAGTGGCAGATCTTATTCGGCATTCAAATTTTGCAACAATTTATCGGATTCACTAGAAACTTGTTACACAAGGCTTTTTGGGGTCGCTAATTACGAATTTTATGTTAGATTTAAAAAATTCAAAATATCGAACAAAATATGTGAGATCAGTTGAGGGTAACAACCCTCAAGTAACGAGCCTCAAGTGAATTCGATGAATTTTTACAAAACTTGTCCACCATATAGAATCCGCTATTTTAAATTTTTCGAATTTTACATCAAATTCGTAATTACTGACCCCAAAACCCCCCCAAAAAAAGAGTAACGAATTTGAAGTGAATTTGTTGAGTTTTTGCAAAACTTGAGTGTCATAGTAGATACTCCATATTGGATGGGTACACAATTTTAAATTCTTATAGTTTGATTTTAGATTCGTAATCAACAGACAAAAATATTAAAGGAATCATTTAGTCTTTTTTAAAAATTAATATTCGAGTATAAATGTGAAATCGATAATTTTTTTTTATTGGACAGGGTTATAACTTTTTAGTTTTTTTTTTATTTAATGATTTTAATTTTTTCGGTGATTTTCTGTACACAAAAAATTGTAATTATTTTTACAAAATATTTTTATTTATACCTATTAATTAATTTTAGTATCAATTTGCCTTCCGATTGTGCAAATAATTTTAGTAAATGAAAATGTTTTGTTTTTTATGAAAAAATGTTATTAACCTCCAACATATCAATAACAGGTGTGAGTAAAAATAAGTTTTTATTTATTAATTAAAGTGGTTAAAAATAATAAAACAAATATTACATAATTTTTTCGTCAAGACATATTTATTTTATTCGAACTTAGGAGTAAGTTTTGAGAATGATGTACTACCCAATGGGAAATTAATCATTGGCGCAATAATGGGCCTATATTGGGAACCAGCAGTACCAATGATGGTGCAATAATAGCAACCAATATTGGGCCACTATTGCTAGAGTCTTGGGATGATCACGACTATTGGCTGCCAAGGCAAATGCCGGACTTTCCAAGCCTTGGATATTCATTGGCAACAAAGATTAGACCAATATTAATAACCAATTAATTACCAATGCTTTAAAATTAAATTAGTGCTTGGTTATTTATTGATTACCAATACTGAACCAACGTTTGAAATCAATATTTTACAAATACCAACAAATAGGAAAAATTTTTCAAAAAAAAAAAATTAAATTACTAATCTAGAGAAGAAAAAATAATTAATTTATTCTGGACACTCTGTTAAAAACAGAATTTGATAAAAATTAGAGAAAGATAATATTTGTCTAAGTTTGAGAATGCAAGCGTCTCTTCTTATATAGAACTGGTAACACAACTTCATAACGAGAGGAAGAAACTTAGGAGCACCCTTGTGGCACTTATCCTAAGTAATTTCAAGCACATACTTTGAAGCAGCGCGGGACATTTCAAAATCGAACACCAGGGTGTGCCAGAGCTTCTTTCACTCACTAACAAGTTGTGTAAAGTCCAACGCACAATAGGTGGTGTTTGATTTTGAAATGTCCCGCGCTGCTTCAAAGTATATGCTCGAAGTTACTTTGGATAAGTGCCACCAGGGTGCGCCAAAGTTTCTTCCTCTCGTTAGCAAGTTGTTTCACCAGTTCTATATAAGAAGAGACGCTTGCATTCTCAAACTTAGACAAATTTTGTCTTTGTCTGATTTTTATCACATTTATTTATTTATTTATTTATTTATAATAATCAAAGTTCCTAGGGCTATATGAAAGCCCACAAGAAACAGTTACATTCTGTTTTTAATTAAAATCTAATTAAATTAATCTGTTCTAATTAAATTAACCACTTCACTGGCAGGGCGTTCCAAATGGCGTTCCACGCGCCGAGGCCCAGACTGGCAAAAACACCGAAATGGCGTTCCTAATAAAACTTTATTTTTAAAGAGTGTACACTACTTTTTACTACTACAAAGCAATATTTCTATAGTTTAGACATCAGGGAACAAGATTATCACAATGAAAATGTCAGTTTTTGAGATTTTCAATGTTTCTTCGAACGTTGAAATAGTCGATTTTTAACACTTTTTAACAAATGGCGTTCCACTTTTGTTATTATTAATAATTATTATATTTTATTTATTAATTATTTATATTTATTTTTTACTTATAACATTATTATATTATAATGTTTTGTATGTAAATATATTTTTTAAATAAAAAATATGAGTTTTACTGCGTAAAAATTGAAAAAAAGTGGAACGCCATTTGGTGAAAAGTGTTAAAAATCCACTATTTCAACGTTTGAAAAAACATTTAAAATCCCAAAAACTGAAATTTTCATTGTGATAATCTTGTAACCTGATGTCTAAACTATAGAAATATTGCTTTGTATAAGTTAAAAGTAGTGTACACTCTTTAAAAATAAAGTTTTATTAGGAACGCCATTTCGGTATTTTTGCCAGTCTGGGCCTCGGCGCGCGGAACGCCATTTGGAACGCTCCGCCAGTGAAGTGGTTAATAATTTTTCTTTCTTTAGATTAGTAATTTAATTTTTTTTTTTTTGAAAAATTTTCGCTATATGTTGGTATTTGTAAAATATTGATTTCAAACGTTGGTTTATTATTGGTAACCAATAAATAACCAAGCACAACTAACAAGTTGTGTAAAGTCCAACGCACAATAGGTTCGCGATAGTCGTTCGCGAACGAGACGCATGAGATGGAAAAGGACACAAATATATCTCTGTCCTTTTTTAACTCATGCTTTGCGTTCGCGAACGACTTCGCAAACCAGTTTTGCCAGTTCTATATAAGAAGAGACACTTGTATTCTCAAAGTTAGACAAATATTATCTTTGTCTGATTTTTATCACATTCTGTTTTTAACAGAGTTTAAATAAAGTTTTATTTGGCTCAATCCAATCGGGATCTTCTGATGCTAGCTAGATAAGAACAACCTGAGTATGAAGGACTTTCTTCCAAAGGATGCAGACGGTCGTGCTGGTGAAAACTCTCAACATCGTGATCAGAAGAAGCCCGTCTAGGAAAACGAATCCTTTATTGACACCTTGGGAGGATCGCCGCAGACCCTTCTTTGTAACATATTTTTTTGGAATGTCCATGGCTTTGCAAATCTGGTGGATCTTAAAAAACGATTGGTCAATTGGACACCCTATGCATACATGAGACGTGGGTGGAGGATCCCAATATGTGCCTGCGAAGTTTCTCCAAGGATTTTTAGCTCTTCTACAACTTGGCGTGGAGGAAGGCTTTTAAGGGGAGAGCGACTTATTTTTAAGATACAAGGGAAAAAAATTAGAATCATTTATGGGTGACAATAGGCTCTGTGTTTTGATTGGTAGGGCAAAAGGAGATTCGCCTGCACAAATGACATTCTGCCAGAGTATAGGCTCTAGCGTAATCGACCTGGTGTGGGAGACTCCAAATAGTTTTTTCTTCTTGTAGGGGAGAGGGCCCTAAGGTGGTCACCCATCTTTTGAACGACTGTAGATTTCAAATGGAATTATATATAAAGGTCAATAATACGGCGTTTGAAACTTTATCTTATTACCTAACTTCCTATCATAAAGTTTTTTTTATTTCATTAATAAAAAAAAAGTTATGTAACTTTTTAAAAAAAGTTGAAAATTCGACTTTTAAAAAAGTGGCCCCAAGGTGGTCACCATACAAAAATTCACTAAAAAAGTTTTTAAAAAATGTAAAAAACGTACTATTAAGTTGTTTATTTAATATTAATTGTTTTTCAGGATCACAGAAACATATTACATATTTTTTTTTGCACTCTGTCCTTTTGTCAAAAATGATACTTTTTGTGTATGTATTAGACAGGTAAAATTTTGAAAATAATTCTATTTCATTATTATTCATCATAAAACTTAAAAATTGATAAAATTCACATTCACAGTGATAAATGTTGATAACTATAGCGTATAAACACATTTTCATAAAAAATCAAAAGTGACCACCTTGTGGCCAAAAAAGTGCCCACCTTAGGGCCAAGACACAATTTTTAAACGTTAATGAAAAAATTTTTTAAAGCACAATATTAATTATATTTATTTGGAATATTATTGTACGATATATAAAGATAATTATAACGATTTTTACTAATTTAAAATGGTTAATTTCGATGATTTTAACACCCTGAGAAAAAAATTTCTCGATCATTTAAAAACAGAAATTTTACGACGTGCACGTTACAAAGAGACTCATACGACTATTTACCTCAAAACTTTACTAAAATCTTTGTCTTCTCAAATAATAACAATAACAAAAAACATTTGAAGATAGTAACTAATATACAAAAATTTTCTTAGGGTGACCACCTTAGGGCCCTGACCACCTTGGGGCCCTCTCCCCTACGATTTGTATATTTTATCAACTTTGACATTGTCTCATTCTCTCAGGAGAGATGAGATTGCATGCGATGACGATGGAATAGATTGTCTAAAGGACAGTATAATATCTACGATAGTAGATACAGCTAGAGAGTTAAACATGGTTCAGGCAGTGCGAGAGAATTCGGCAATAAAGAAAAAGCAAACCCTGGTTCGATGGATAAGTGTCGGGACACTAGGTGGTGTTATCTCCGCCTTCAAGAGGTTGTCAGAAGGGGGCGGTGGGGAAAGTAGCCGCTTGATTTTCTTAGAAGCAAGAAAGAAATACTATGAACTTTTACGGGAACAGAGAATAGCGTATAAGAAGAGTCTTGTAGATAGGATTGCTCGCACACATAATTCTTCGGAATTTTGGGAGATATAATTAATACAAAACGAACAAAATCTTTGAACTCTAATTCAATTGATAGGGATACGTGGTACCTTTGTCTCATGAACTGGTTTTCGGATTTGTCGAATAACTCGTCGGTTGGGTGCAGAAAGGTGCTAATTCAGACTAGTCGTGAAAAACGTGCCGTTTCAAAAAACACGTGAGAAACCTGCCACTTCAGCTGCGATTTGGAAAACATGCCAACTCAGAATTGACGTTCATTTTTTTTATTTTAGGTTAACATTTGTCAGTACAGAAAAATTTGAAGCAAAGATTACAAAGTTGTATAAAAATTATTTTTTTAGCTGCATTTTGCATAATTGTTATTTTTCTTTGAAAAAGGAATATTTTTACTAATTTATTGAATTAATTTGTTAATTATTTATTATTTGATGAACAACTTCTTTCTTGTACCTAAAATGAAAGAAATGAACGTCAATTCTGAGTTGGCATGTTTTCCAAATCGCAGCTGAAGTGGCAGGTTTCTCACGTGTTTTTTGAAACGGCACGTTTTTTACGACTAGTCTGAATTGGCACCTTTCTGCACCCAACCGACGAACTATACAGCATTTTTTTCGTCACGACGTGGACAGACGCGCAGGTGCGCCGGCATTCGTTTCACCCGTCGGTGTGAGGCGCGTCATTGTGTGGGTACGGATTACTACTTTTTCGAGTAAAAATCTTTAGGAAATAGTAATAATTGCTCTGATTCGTAATAAAAGTTGCTTCGCTCAGAGTAAATAAATAAATAATAATAAATAATAATAAATTACTTACTTGAAAGTAGTAATTTTTCATCGAAAATAGTATAATTATTACAAGGTATTTATTTTTCTCCGTGCGAATTATATAATGCCACTCTTTTTTATGTAATAGACTGATTTGTCTTAATAAAGGAATATTAATAATAATAAATAATAATAAATTCATTTAATTTTTAATTAATAGAAAATTAGAATTAAACTCAAATGGAATTTAGAAAAAATAATTTTTAATTGATTTTATTAATTTTATACCCAAGTAGAAATGTAATACTGGCATAGTACTGATCTTGTACTGACTGCCAGTATTGCAGTACTGACTCCAGTACTAAGTCAGTACTGGGAAAACCCTGGCTGGTAACGCTGTCCAGTACTGATTTTTACCGGCGGTCAGTATAAGCTCCTTATTTAATTATTAAAGCATGGGGAGTAATTTATTGAATACTAATAATTATTATTAGTATTAATTATTATTAATTAATTATTAGAATTCCTTTTATTAAAATAAGTTTTAAAAAATATTTTTCTTATTTTTTCATTATTTATTTAAATCTTATTTATTTAAATTAATGACTAAATTATTATTATTACTGGTTATTAATTATTTAAACTTATACTTTATGTAACACTGTTAAGAATTATACACAAAACACTTAAAACTAAGACGGAAAAATATCGCACGCACGGGGGACCGAACCCTAGACCTCGAGGACGCAAGTCGAATACACATACCGCATAGCCACGCAAGCTCGGGAGTTATCTCGCATAAACTTCCTTTTGAATTGTGGGACCGATATATAAGTACATATATCTTTATATACATTTTATCAAGTCATTATGTAGTAATTAATAGATACATCATAATAATATGGTAAAAATTATTAATATAATTATTTATTTATTATTTATAATCTAATTATTTATTAAAATAATAATAAAAAAAAATTTATTTAAGAAAAATTTTTGTTAAATAAATAAATAAAAATATATATACAGCTTTAAAAAATAAAATTTTTTTTATTATTAATAATACGTAATAATTCTAAAAATAATTAATTAATAATAATTTATTATTATATTATTAAAATATATCTATTAGTTAATAATAAATTAATAAAATGTTTGATATTATTGTTGATGAATAATGTTTTTACAAATCTTTGCAAATATTTTAATTGTTAATAAATCAAACGATGTTTAATGTTTAATTACATTATAACAAATTTTGATTGTTTTTTTAACTCCTTCGCAGTACTGATTTAGTGTTAAGCCAGTTTTCTGCCAGTACTGATTTTAGAACTTTTCTAACTCCGACATAGTACTGATTCGGTTTTGGAGTCAGTATACTCCCAGTACTGATCGGGTTCCGAAAGTCAGTACCGACGGTCAGTACTGAGTCAGTACCATGTCGGTGTTTAACTCCGTCCTAACTCCGGACATTTCTACTTGGGTATTTAGGGTAATGTCACCTTGAGTGGACCGCCTAAGCTTTTTTTCGAAAAAATGCTTTATGAAAGCAAATTAATCGGAGGTTTCTATTCCATGCTTTAGTTTAGATTCCTAGGTAAGTGTTTACACCATAATAGCTTTGTTTTATTTTTATTTGGAAAAAACAATTGACTTTAAAAAAATAGCTAATTTTTAAGGAATGAAAAAAGTGTAACCTTGAGTAGACCACTCCTAAAAAATTGTAAAAGTTATTCTATTTTCTTTAAGGAGGATGGTGACCGTCTTTTCGGGGCAGGCGGCGAGAGGGGAATTCACATGCTTTTATATGGGATTAAAACTGCAAATACCAACTGTTTTAATATATATTTTATAAGTGAAATATGCAATACTTAATATATTAGACATAAAAAATAGTATTTTTAATAATTCCAATTCATTATTCTTAAAAAATATTTTAAAAAATAATTATTTAATTACGTAAAAAAAATTTTGTAAAAAAATTTTATGAGCATGGAGATCGTGACAACAGCGCATTCCATATGCATGCTAGAAACAGTGTTGGTAACACTGAATAAGATTTCATTCGTATATGCGATTACATTGCGACGTTGCCACGTTTCTGTGTATTATGTTAGAGAGGTTAGAAAATCTGTAATTTTACGTTAGTTTTAATGTTATTTCTTAAAATCAGGACAGTCTGTTTACTCAATTATTTTTTTAAATTATTCCAAAAGTATTAAACTTTAAAAGAGTATGATTTTTAAAAAAAGTTTAACTTTTTTATACAAGTTATTACCAAAATAGTGCACTTCACATAACAGTCCCCATAAGAGCCCATATAAAAACATGCAATTTCAACAATTAAATTCTCAAAAACGCGACAGTAAAAAATTTAAAAAAAAATTGTTCTATAATTTAGACATTCTTAACAACAAGTTTTTCCAAATTTCAAAAAATTCTTAACATTTTTATTTGAGTCACCATCCTCCTTAATTTACACTGAAAAAAATTCTTAGTAGATTTGACTACTTTTTAACTACGTTCCTTAGTTCAATAAGTCCCCAAAGATAATTTTGAACTTACATTAATTATCAGATATGTAGTTGAATGAAGTGATAATACAGTTGCATTAACTACTTTTCTTAGTTAAATAGGAACCAATGACAGTTTTGCAGTAGAATTAACTGCTGATATGTAGTTAAAGTTACTAAGATAACTCAGTAATAAAGACAACTACTGAAAATGGTAAAATAAAATTATTTATAATTTATTATAAATATTATCGAGTTGTATTTTTTTATATTTTCCCCTACCCACTTTTGTTTACCTATACCTTATTTATTTAATGTCTATATACCTAACGGAGAAAAATCTCTAAACGTCGGGAGTTGAACGCTCGACCCTAACATTCGTAAACCGATAACCAACCACCTAACCACGCTCGCTCGCTTCGATGAGTTGCTTAATACTTAAAGGCATTCCTGACACAGTTCAACTGATAACTGTAGTTAATTTTACTACTTAAAGTAGTTGCATTTACAACTTTTCACAGTTGATAATCTTCTATAAAAATCTATAACATAAATTACATGGAAAATAATTCAACTCCTAGAAGAAGTAAAAACTACTACAAAATTAGTCTATCGAACTACTTTAAGTAGTAGAATCTACTACTTTCTGTAGTCATTTCTTTAACATACATGCAGTTACAAAGTTAACTATAAAATTACATTAATTTAATTAATAATTTTTAACTACATAAAACAGTTAAAATAAGTATCAAAAGTAGCCAGACCAACTAAAAAAGTAGTTCGTTTTATTACTTTTTACTCTACTAAGGGGATGTAGTTGAAAATGTCTCATGTATTTTTTTCAGTGTATTTAATATTTCTGATATATTAAAACAAAATTTATGCTTATGCAGCTTCAGACCATGACTGTGTCGCAATGTTTACAAGTGAAACCACTTTTAATAATTTTGGCACATATCACATCAATATCACAAAAAAATTAATAAAGAACATAAAACATAGTTTCAAACTAATTTATTGTCAATTTATTTTCTTAAAAATGGTAAACTAACATTAAAAATATAAAAAACAGGCAGTCCTCTCATGGTTATAAACAGTGGTCCACTCATAGTGAAATACAACTTTTTATGGCAGCCACCACAATTTTTTTTTGAGTCAAAATTATCACTTAATTAAACTAAGACAATCAATTCCAATGTCCAAAGTAGTAGGAAAAAAATAAGTTACCTTTTAAAATTAAATTTTACACTACTTTTACACTTCTGAATCATTTTACTCACTGTAAGAGCGACTTCTTTTTTGGTTTGTATTCTTAAAAATGCGTTACATCAAACAATAACGTACATGTTTATCGCGGAACTTAATTTCTTACGGTTTCTAGGTGCGGTGCTGCTATTCGTTTTATTTATTTCATGTTTCCGCTGTCAGATAACTTAAAAGCTCAGGTGGTCCACTCAAAGTGGCGGTCCACTCAATGTGACATTACCCTATTATAAATGATTGTAAATGTTTATTAATTAATATTATTAATTGATTAATAATTAATTATTAATAATAAATTAATTAAATTTTTAATTAATAACAAATTAAAATGAAAAGTTTTAAAATATAGGAAAGGATAAGAACAAATTTATCTCTAGCAAATAATCACTCGAGCTGTCTAGTTATTAGACATTATTGCAGTGCCATCGACACGTCAAACTTAGAACTATAATTTCTAGGAGCAGGGAAAAGGTGTACGAGATGATCCCCCTAAGGGAAAAAACCTATTATTCAAAGAAAAATTAACATATTCGAGTTTTTTTTGGACGCACTACTAGATAATTAATCTATCTAACTATTATGATTTGTAATATTTGAAGCTAATTAATATTTTACTACTAAATTTAATTTTTCTAAACCCTTACAAAAGGATCATCTTGGACATCGGGGTGTCCAAGATGATCCCTATGGTATGGGCAAGATGATGCGTAGGGTTATCTTATCCCAATTATTGGAAAAAAAGTCTAAATTGAAGGAATAAAAGTGTATCAATGTTAAATATACTTTATTTAGGCCATAAACTCTTTTGACCACTCACCACGATTCGTTTTCCTATTTTATAATTACGAGGCATTGTCTACAACGAGAAAATTAATAAAATAGATGTAGATGTCAACTTTTTGTTTTAGTTAAGTTAGTTTTCATAATAAAAACATATAAGAAGCGAGAAAAATTGAATTTTTTATTATTACTAGAAAATTCACTTTGAGGTGAGACGAAATACATGGGAATCAGGGGGGATCATCTTGTACACCCATTGAGGAATCATCTTGTCCCAAATGCCACTATTTTGTAATTTGTTCGTAACTTAACCTACGAGCTCTGTTATTCCATAATACCAATCAGAACACTTAGTTGAAGATATACTGAAGCCGTGAGTACAAGATACATGGAATTTCAGCTACTACAACAAAAGTTAAGCTTTCCTTAGATCAAAAGTGTGAAATTTTTATTTTTTACAATAGAATTTTTTTAATGACGCGTGTTGTCATGCCAGTTTGACTGATTCATAGGTATGTCATTGGCAACGTATTACCGTATTTGCCTAAAAGGTGGCGCTAATAGGCTCTCCAAAATTCAAAAGAAACATCTTGCCCCGCGGAATCATCTCGTACACCTTTCCCCTACTTCAAGGTAGTTCTCCGGCTGCTTATCTTGAAAAAATTGATTTTCGATAGATTTTCTTCAAATTTTGAGAAAATGTTTCTTCTAGTGGCTTTTAAATGTGGTAAAAATTTCGAAACCCTTTGCGATGCTAAATTTTGAGTTACCCAGGTGCGAATTTGGGTTGGCCGCCAGAGTTTAAAGGTTGGCCCAAGGTTGGCCTAACTTTGGCAAGCGAAGTTTTGGTTGCCAGAGTTTGCACTGTAAAAATTTTTTTCGAAATTTTTCGAAAAACTGTTCGCCAGTTTTATTTCGCAAAGGTTAGAAATTTTTCGAAACAATAATGTCGAAAAATTTCAAAATCTGTTTCGAATTTTTCCGAACAGTGTGGTAAGAAAAATTTCGAAACTCAGTTCGAATTTTCTAGCAACGTTTTTAGATAAATTTCGAAACTCCTTTCGACTTTTTTCTAACCAAACGTTAAGAAAAATTTCTACAACCTATTCGATTTTTTTCAAACAAAATATTTAGATAAATTTCGAAACTTTGTTCGATATTTATAGCAACGTGTTCCGATATATTTAGTAAAATTTTTATATATTTTTCTAACTAAAAATTTAGAAAAATTGCAAAGCTAATAAAGATTTTTTGCTCTACAAATAGTAAGGATGTTTTTTAATTTCATTTAGTATTATTTGTTCATTGCAGTTATTCAATTAATGCTGTTCCAATAACCATAAAAATTATAAATGGGTGCAGAGATAAAACGATTTAATCATATAAGTATACATTTATAAAGTTTTTCTTTTATTATAAATTAACAATTTTAATTATAAACTAGAACCAAAAGGGCGCGCGTTGCGCGCCCACTCCTGGTCCTTTGACACACAAAATAAAACCTTAATGTAACCTTACATTAAATCTTAATTTAACAAAAACATTTGTTTATATTTTAATAATTATTTTTCTGTTAATAAGATTGTTTAAAAAATTTTTAATTTTTTTAATCTAAGTTTGACGAATTGAATTTTCTATAAAAAATTACACGTTAATGCCTATAAAAAGTTCTCATTCTGGAGAAAATCATCTTTAAAATAAGTCTAAAATCATTAAAAAGCATTCAGTATTTTAGAAGTCATTAAAATTTTTGTAAAACATTGAAAATTATCATTTTTTAAAAATGTCTAAATAAAATATTGATTAAATGACTTGAAAAATTATGTACAAACTCCAAGGATTAATTTAAAAAGAGAAAAATCAGTAACCTTCTATATTACAGAAATTGTGTAGATTTTTCTCCCAAAATACAGGCGAAATTTTTTTTAAATTAATACTTGGAGTTTTGCACATCAATACAGGGTAATTTAATTTTTCCAAAATATTGAGAACATTCTTGAATTTGCAATTGTTTTAAAGAATTGTTAATAACAATTTTAAAATTTCATTTTTTAACAATCCCTTTATTTTATCATTAAAGTATAGACTTTAAGCTTTAATTAAAAAAAATTACTTAATTATTACTTCCTCATAGAGGAAGTATTGTAATACCAAAATTTTTCGAGTTCGATTTCTTGATATATCTTTATGTTATTTGACCTCAGGAGTTGCGGACATAAAGTCAGCGTACTTTGTGATAGATTAATAAAGTTTAACTAAATTTTTTTTGGATTTTTAATTTTCCAAAAACACGTTTTTTGCCCATAACTTTAAAAAAATGTTAGGACACCTATAAATGTTTTTCCATAATTTTGTAGAGTTTTTTTAAACGCATCTTTTGAGTTCTAATTGAACATTTTTCGTCCATATTACTGGAGATATTAAACTTTTAAACATCATAAATTTTAGAAAAAAATATTTTTTTGAAAATTTTGTTAAAAAATGTAGAAGTAATCTTAAAATTATCGTTACCAACTTGTAGAGCATTATAAAACGATTCGATTGACTTATTTTTGAACCTAATTCGATAATAAATTTAGAAATTATTGGTATTTTAAAAACCAAAAATTGTGGAAAATGACATTTTCTCAACTTTTTTGTTTGAAAATTTTTGTTTAACTATTAAACTATTATAACTATATTGTAGAGTATTTAAAAATACATTGATTGACCTAAGATTCAATCACTTTTACCATATTTATAAAAAGTTATTCATATATTTTCCTATTATTATTATTATCTCTATGAGGAAGCAAAGTGTTCATGAAATGAGCGCACCAAAATTATAAAAAATATACAACTTGGCAGCGGTTTCTTTATTTGTTTCAAAGTAATAATAACATGAAAATAAAATGATCTAAAACTTTAACACCAAATTACTTTAACAATACAATTTTTTTTTTTTTGAAAAAGTTTCCCTTATTGGAAAAAATTTTTTTTTCCTTATTGGGTCAAAACCCATTATATTAAAACATCAAAGATGTTTTTGTTGGGATTAAATTATTCTCTAATTAATGATTTATTACCATTTATTAAATCAATTTTAATTAATTGTACACTATCTGCAAAAATTATGTAAATGATACATTTTAGTGCTATAAATAATTTTTTCATTTTGCAAAATGTATTAATTAACATTTTTCCCGTCTAAGACATTAAAACTCAATATAAGTATTCAAAAATTAAACTTAAAAGTAAAATTTAATTAACTTTCCAAAATCATTAAAAAATTTCTTGACTTTGTCTTGTTTAATAAAATTAATATAATTTTGGAAATACTTTACATGTTTTAATGTTCTTTAGATAAAGCTGAAATAAGCATTCAGTTTATTTTAATACAATTAATGTTAATAGTATTAATTTATGCTAATAGTATTTAACATTAAAATCTACAAGTAAATATGTAAATAAAAAAGCCAAACATGACAGAATTTTATGTATTATCCTAACTTCAATGCTTGGCCATTTCTAGTTAAAAAAGTATCAAGCTAAAACAAAAATTGTCTCTTTCAAAACATTTACAATATAAAATGTTTTTTGCCGTTTTTCGCGAATTTTTTTTTTAAAGTAAGAATTTTTTTGAATGAAATAAAACATTTCTACTATGTTGTTCATATATTTAACTGTAACTCATATTTTTTATAAGCGTTTATATCAAAAATCTTCCAAATTAGGAGCTATTGCATATAGAGCTGCTCCGCCGGAGTTCATGACTGCCGTGCAGTCCTGAGCCCACAAATTTTGTCCGAAAGCAAAAATCAAGTTTATTCATATTTTATAAATATTTTATTATTAAGTAAACTAACTTTTAAGTGAAAATATTAAAAATTGACACTACTTTAAAAAAAATTCGATTTTTTGCCTACTTTTTTGCAACTTTTTTATTTTAAAAAAGGTACTAAAATTTTTTTTTTTTTCAAGTTTAGTTCACTTAATAATAAATTTAATAACGAACAATTTCCAATTTTTCATTTTAAAATCGGTCAATAACTTTTTGAGCTACACTGTACGGCAATTTTAAAAATCCTGTTTTGAGAAAAACGCATTTAAAAAAATAGTATCAAAAATTGATATTTAGGGGAGAGTCTCCAGTTGTGAAACAGTCAATTTTTTTTAACATGCAATATTAAAAAGCCGATTGGTTTATATAAAAACATTTCTTTTTATATGAGCCAACTTTTTCGTGTAAATTTTGAATTGATAATGGAAATCTACTTGTATATTCTCTCCCATTATATCTGAGGGTTAAAAGTTGCGCAGAAAATGTGTACGATCTGATGCGCGCGAAATTATTTTTCTGACATTTTATGTATTTAATTTAGGGGTTAGGTTGCCATATTTATTCATTTCGCGCCGGAGAAGGAAGGGATTTCTCAAGATGGTTAATTTGTCCCTCTGTTATAAACTCATTTTCCCTCCAAGAGAAATGGCACGAATATCTGTCAATGGTGTATTTGAACATTTAGATTGTTATCCAATAGCTAACTCTCAAATATGAACGATTTGTCCCTCCAGATGTTTAGTCCAATACTCCAGTTTTCTCAGTGTGGGCAGCATAAAAAATACGACTTTGCAGACATACTATTTAAATGTTGTTTTTATTTTTTTTTCTAGTATTTTTGGGCATGTCAAGTGGAAAAAAGTCAATTGATTCAGAAGAAATCAATTTAAATGCTCTTGTTGAAGCTATTAAATTGTGTTTATTTGATAGTCATATTTTGGCGAATAAATATTATTATTATAATGATTCTAAAACTGGCACCTTATTATTATGGCACCTGTTTATTACCTTCAAGACTCTAATTTTGAACTGAAATAAAAAATATTCTTTTTTTGTTTAAGACAACATAAACTTTTTTATAATAAAAAACTGGGTACTGGTTTAAGATTTATTAAAAAAATATTAAACCATGTAAAGTATTTCTGAAATTATATTAATTTTTTAATAAAACAAGGCAAACTCAAGGACGAGATCAAGCATTTTTAAAATGATTCTAGAAAGTTATTTAAATTTCTTTACAAGTTTAATTGTTGAAAAAGTAGATAATGTTAGTGACTTAGACGGGAAAGTTGTTAATTTATTACTTGCATTTCTTAATTACAAAAAAGAAAAATCATTTTATATCACTAAAAAGTAGTATTTTACTCAATTTTTAAAAACTTACCTCCTTATCCTTATTTTTAATCACAAAAATTTTTTTCGTCTTTTAATTTTGAAAAGAGAAAAAAAGTGTTCTTCACATTGCACTTTTATTTTTCTGTATTATATAATGCGAAAATCTGTTAATAAACTATAACTACACTGTAAAAAAAGAGAGTTAAATTTTAACTCCCCAGGGGATTCTATAAAAGTCGCACCCATTGGGGAGTTAATGCTAGGGGAGTTAAATAAAGAGAGTTAAAACTTCACACCCAAATGCTAACTCCCCAATGAAAAAATAACTCGCGCGGGTGTTGAATGAAGGGAGTTAGAAATTAACTCTCTTTTGGAGTTGATTTTTAACTCGAAAAATTTCATTCCAAACTCCCGAGTCCGTTAACTCCCTAAATTTTTTACAGTGTATATATATGTATACTCAAGTATAAAATAGACTACCAACTCTCTCTCTCTCTCTCTCTCTGGTCACTCAATAGACTGCCTACTGGTTGAAAGAAACCCTTCAAACAATAGGCCAGGTACTCGAGCAGACCTTTCATTTCTCTTTAAATTTTATATATATATATATATATATTTCAAATATCTTTCTGTCTTCTTCTTTCTAAATAAATAACATAAATCGGTCCCTGTTTATAACGCAGAAAATCTAACGCTATTGCTTTCTTCCTCTTTCCAAATAGAAATAACATAAATCGGTCTCTGTTTATAACGCAGAAAATCTAACGCTATTGCTTTCTTTCTTTTTCGAGGATAAGCAACATTAGACTGTCTCTCTTTACCTAATTTGCATATCTACTCGTTTCATATTAAGGATTATAAATAAGTATGGTAATTATTACAATTAAATTACAATTATTTCACATAATTTTTTTATCTTGTTGAATAAATTAATTTAATAATTTTCACATAACATAAATTTAAAATACATCACTTCTTTATCACACAAAAATAACTTTAAACAATTTACTTCACAACAAAAAAATGTTTACTGAAAAATATTCACTTCACCACAACATTTCAGAACGATACCTTACAAAAAAATTAATTCATAACGAAATACTAACTTTAAAATAATTTTGTCACGCGCGATTTTAGTGTATTTCTGACAAATGCTAAGGAGCAACTGACGCTCGAAAGTCTTTTGGCAGAAGATTTTACAGTCAATATTTGAAACTTACGAATACTTCAAATTTTCTTCTAAATGAATCTATAAGAAAAAAACTAGAACCGAAAAATTTATAAAATAGACCCGTTTACAATAAGGAACCTTTAAAGATGGTCAAGCATTTTAAAATAAAATTTATGATGAAAATGATTTGTTATGAATAAAAAAAATAGTTTGTTTAACAAAAACTTAATAACAAGGGTGGACTATATAATCCATTAATATAAAATTGTTATATATGTTTAAATTCAAACAACTTTTAAACTGTAGTGTCATTAATTATTAATTTTTACTATATTAAAAAATACAGAATTTGTTCTTAATAAATAAATAACCATACGATATTTGCAGGTTCTACATTTTTAAGAAAAATTTATGAATATTATTAGAAATTTTGTTGTACATGGGTAGAAAAATATCTTAAAGTTTTTAGGAAGATTGTAATTTGTAACAAAATTAGAAAATTTTCTAAAACATTTTGCTATACTAGTAAAGTAAAGAAAAAATTCGAAATCAGTAAGAAAAATTTCGAACTTTTTACGAAATATACTTAATCTTACTCACTTTTCGAAAAATTTCGAAAAAGTTTCGAATTTATTCTATACTTTTTGAAAAATGTCGAACTTTGTATAGCAAAATCATTTTCTCAACGTTTTTCGAAATATTTCTAACTTTTCGGTAAGAAAAATTTCGAAAAATTTTTACAGTGTGCCCAACTTTGGCAAGTACTAGTGCCCACAGTTGGCCCGACTTTGCAAGCCAACCATTACGTGCAGAGTTTAACCAACCGTCGGGCCGACTTTGGCGACAAAGGTTGGCACAACTCATCCAAACGTACTTTAAAAGACTTGATTTTTCTTGGTTGGCCGAACTCTGGGCCACGGTTGGCCCGACGGTTGGCAAAACTTTGTCAAATGCAGTTTAAAAAACTTAAACTTTCTTGGTTGGCCGAACTCTGGGCCACGGTTGGCCCGACGGTTGGCAAAACTTTGTCAAATGCAGTTTAAATGACTTAAACTTTCTTGGTCGGCCGAACTCTGGGCCACGGTTGGCAAAACTTTGTCAAACGCAGTTTAAATTACTTAAACTTTCTTGGTCGGCCGAACACTGGGCCACGGTTTGCCCTACTGTTGCAGCTTTAATATACATTTTCGTCGTTCATCTTATCAAAATCTACGTTAAACTGACTCTGCTTATATGCCGAATGACCTGTACTGCCATCGAAGCCCTAAGAACACATTAAGACCAATTCTATTTGATTTCCAGTCTCGCTGGTACTTCCAATGTACTGATCAATAACGTCATTCTGCATTTCTAAAATTCTTTCAATTGATATATTTAATAACTCTTGAATTTGAACTTCTGCCACATGATCTGAAATTTTTACAACTTCTTTTTGTGGTCTTAAGTTATTTTTGGCATCACGGACATTATTATAAGATGGCCAAATGTCCGCCCCTGATTCCAGGCATGCTAAACGCATATTTGTATATCCTTGTTTTGAAAGATTATTTAGCAAGACGTACGTTAAAGATTGTTCTGCGGTTTTTTTTGTAACGCTAGAAGTTTTTGTAGACATTTCTTCTTTGACTTTATGTGGTCTTTCTGGACTTATCAAAATCTTTTTTATACGAGATGATAGATCATTATTTTTTTGCTTTTTAGCGGCATGAGAAGCAGCCAATAGAATTTTTTCTGGGTTATTTTCATTTTCCGAACTTATTCTAGCTGCTATCTTCTTTTTTGTTTTATCTGATGCCAAGTCAAAAGGAAGTAATGGTCTTCCAATTTTCGAATCTGATATTTCTTTTGTAAAAATCATTAGGCATATTAAATTCTGAATCAAGCCATTCTGAATTTTTTTCTAAAAATCTTTGTTTTATACGCCTTGAATCATTAAATTTGCTTTTATATTTTGCATGTAAGGATGCTACTGATAATCTTAAGCTTTCAAACTGATTTGGAGTAACATTTAAGTGGTCAATACTTTGGTTTGAAAGAATTTCATTTATAACAAAATTTGTGTCTTGTTTTTTCATAAACAAATCAATAACTTCCTTCTTCTTCATCTTCCCAAAAAGAAAGCATTCGTTTTATTTTTCTGAAATGTACAGCTAAAGCGTATAGATTATAAAAATACACTCAAATCTCTGTATAAGGAGAAGAACGGGTACCGTAAAACCTATGTATAACGAGCACAAGAGGGGTCCCCACTTGAAGGTTATATTGTGTATAGTATGTGATCGCATTCGTCTGCTACTTGCGCAGAACGATGCGCACGTATTGTACGAAGAGGTTAGTAGTAACAAAATTTTTTGAAAGTTGTATTCATTTTAAGTATAGCCACATGTTATTTAATATCACAATTTATTTAATTTCAAGAAATATACATTTAACTTTTTATACACTTAAATCGGTCAATAAATTCTTATAATAATTCTGAAATGAATATTATAAATTAAAGAAAACGTGATTTTGTAAAAAATTTAATTTTTTGAATTTTTTTTTTAATTTTGTGAAAATTAAATAAATTTTACAATTTATTTAATTTTAAGAAATACACATTTAACTTTTTATACACTTAAATCGGTCAATAAATTCTTATAATAATTCTGAAATGAATATTATAAATTAAAGAAAACATGATTTTGTGAAAAGATTTTTTTAAAGTGACTCAAAAATTGAAAATTACAAATATGAGCAACTTTGGGCATGTCTAAAATTAAGTACATATATCGCACAAAAGAATGAGACTTTATTGGCATTAAAATTCAGGGGATCGAAAAAGATCAAATCTTTCAAAGTTAAAATTCTACCGAAAACGCAGTATACGCACGTATATTAAACAACATATTTATTCGATTTTTAAAGAATATATTTTATTGTACAGCATAATTGTATGAGATATATGTGTAACTTTCAAGGAAAAATAAAAAAAATAAATAAATTTATACCTAAAGTAACCTAGGTTGCATAAATTAATATGAATTTATAGTCATTTTTTTCATTTTTATAAGTTTTGACGCCACATATCTCATAGAATTCAATGTATAATACTTTAATATTTCAAGTCATGCTAGTTTTAGGTGTCTAAAGTGACTTAGAGTTAGTAACATGTTTGATCATTTGATATGGATTTTGGCACTTTTGGGAAATTTTTTGAGTCGCCTGGCCCACTGTGCATAGTGATGGAACATCGAAAACATCGAAACATAAATGTTTTTTCTTCGAGGTCGATGTTTAAAACCTCGATGTTTTGATTTCGATGTTTTCGATGTATCGAGGTGTTTTTTCGATGTTTGAAATCGATGTAAATTAAGTGGGGAAAAGAGGTTTTTCAAAAATATTTTCTTTATTTCTTGCCTCTAACAATTTGTGTTTTTTTATCTTTTAAACAAGTGCTCTTATCGATTTGTAAATCTTTAAATTTTGTTTTTGTTGGTTAAATTTGCCCAAAATGTGAATTATCCTAAAGTGCTAAACAACTATAAAATGCTATATCTGTCTTAATATATTAATTAATATTATTTAAATGACAGAATTTAATTTTCATTGTTTTCTATATTTCAGAATTAGTTTTCTACTGAAAGCTGGAAATTGTGCTTTTAAAAATTACCATTTTATCTTGAATCTTTTTAAAATCTACTTCCAATGTTATTATTATAATTATATAAATATATTTTTTGATGAATCAAAAGGAAGTGTGAAAAAACATCGAAACATCGATGTTAGGAATTTTTTATGTCTATGTTTCACAACATCGATGTTTTTCTTTCGATGTCCCATCACTAATTCAAACGATAATAGAAGAATTTGGTTGTATGAGTATTGCGCAGAAGTCTGCTGCAGCCTAGCTCTTTTGCAAATGAAACGCCTGGTTAAAAATTGGTGACTCACCCCAACTACCGAAGTTTTACCTTTTATCTATAGCCTTCTTGATTTTGATAGAAGTATAGACAAAATGTATTTGGTGTTGCTGATCACAAATAAGATATCAAATTTAAAAAATTCAAAATGGCGGTTCCAATATGGCGGAAAAATTTTTTGTTTATTTTAATTTTTTTTTTCGTTTAATTTTTTTTGTCCACCATATTGCATCCGCCATTTTTAATTTTAAAAAAATGATGTCATATTCGTAATCAGCGACCTCAAAAACCCCCCCGTAACGATTTTTAAGCAAATCCAATGATTTTGAAAAAAATGTCCGCCATTTTGAATTTTTAAAATCTGATTCCATATTCGCAGTAGTGTTCTATCACAATGGCTGTTTTCGGCACTCACCCAGGGTTAACCCCGAGTTAAATATTATCCAATCGTCAAAAACATTCTGTTGGCCTAACCAATCACCATTAACCCGGAGTTAACTCGGGGCGAGTGCCAAAAACAGCCTATAACGCATGAGCAGTAGTGTTCTATTAGTATCACGCATGAGCAGTAGTGTTCTATCACTATTACGCATGCGAAGAACATTCAGAACTTCAAAATTTAATTTTTTAATTCACACACAATCTAAAAATTATTTTTCTACAATACAAAATTTCCAAAGCCAAAATATGAAATGTCCAAAATATGAAATTTCCAAAATAAAAAGTGTTAAATTGTAATATAAGTGAAAAGAAATAGATTATTGAGTATTGAGATTTAACAATTCTATTTCTGTGTAGGATATTTTTAAAAAATCATTATTTTCAATGTTTTACAAAAATTTAAATAACTTCTAAAAACATGAACACTTTTTAATGATCTTAGGCTTACTTTAAAGGTTATTTTCTACAGAATGGGAATTACTTATAGACATTAAAGTGTAATTTTCTCTTAGAAATTACAGGTCGGCAAAGTCATACACAAAAAATTCAATTTGAAATAATTTTTTTGTACAAAAAACTATCCTACAAAAAATATAAAACATGATATGATGTAGATTTTTCAAAAAAATTAAGTAAAAAAATATGTTTGAATTTTAAAAATTATTTTTCTGTTAACCCGTTGCCTGTTAACGACCGTTGGGTAGTAAACTTTTTAGCGCAAAATAAATGCAATTTTTTATGTAAATTATAAAATAAATTGTTTTATATCATTATCAACACACTATTGATTTCAATGATCCTAAATTAAGTAATAAATAAATGATTATTTATTATTTTTAAATAATATATAATAATTTAAAAACAAGTAAAATTTATGAAAATTTATTTTTAATTTCAGTCACATTTAGTGTATAAGGGTTTTTAGAGTCGGTGAATTCGAATTTAACCTTAATTTTAAAAAATTCAAAATGGCGGACATAATTTTTGAAATTCATTTGGATTTTTATCAATTTCAGTACCTAAGGGTTTTTCAGGTCGCTGAATTCGAGTTTAACCATCATTTTTAAAACTTCAAAATGCAGGATCCAAATTGGCGGACATACTTTTTGAAATTCATTTGGATTTTTAGGGTCCCCGAATATAAATCTAAAGTATTTTTTTAAATTCAAAATAGCGGATCCAATATGGCAGACAAAATTCAAATTTGAACAGATTCGATTAAAACTTGTTACGCGAGGGTTTTTAGGGTCGCTGATTACCAATCTGAAGTCACTTTTAAAAAATTCAAAATTTAAAATAACGGAAAAATTTTCAAATTTGATCCGATTTCCTTAAAGCGTGTTACTCGGAAGCTTATGGGGCCACAGATTACAAATATGAAATCACTTTTTAGAAATAAAAATGGCAGATCCAATAAGGTGGAAAAATTTGTTAATTTGATCATATATAATCGGGGGTTTTTAAGGTATCTGATTACGAATCTGCAATCACAATTTAAAAATTGAAAATAGCGGATCCCATATGACTAAAAAAAATGTTCAATTTTGATACATGTCGCTTAAAGTTTGTAATAATAAGAAATTGTTTACATTATAGAACAGTATGAAGCTAGATTTTCTTAAAAGTGACTTCAAATTCGTAATCAGATACGCTAAAAACCCCCGAGTAACACTTTTTAATTAAACCTGATCAAATTTAAAAATTTGTACACCATATTGGATTCATCATTTTCAATTTCTACGAAGTACCTTCATATTCATAATCTGCGACCCCAAAAGCCCCCGAGTAACACCTTTTAATCGAATCTGATAAAATTTGAATTTTGTCCGCCATATTGGATCCGACATTTTAGATTTAAAAAAAAAACTTTAGATTTATATTTGGGGACCTTAAAAAACTGTTAAAGAATGAGTTACAGAATAATTTACCTCGTTTTATAATAATAATAATAATAATAATAATAATAATAATAATAATAATAATAATAATAATAATAATAATAATAATAATAATAATAGTGTCCCGCCAGCAGATCTTTTGGCGAGGGAAAGGGAAGAAATGTTTCTCTTTTCTAAAGAAAGCAGTTCCTTGAATGAGGAATTAAGACCAAGCAAGGGCCTGATCCGCAAAGAAGCGAGGCACAGGCTCATAGAAAGATGGCAAGAAAGATGGGATGGTGAGGAAAAAGGTCGATGGACTTATCGCCTTATCCCGGCACTCGCCACCTGGATAAATAGGAAACACGGTCAGGTTTCCTATTACTTGACTCAGGCGTTCACAGGTCACGGGTGTTTTAACTCGTACCTGTGTCGCTTTAAATTACGCGAGAACGAGGTGTGTGCATATTGCCAGTTCCCTGAGGACAACGCGGAGCACACCCTCTTCTCATGCAAGAAATGGGACTTGGAGAGGCGGGCCATGTTCGAAGGTGTAAACAGTCAAGTTACACCGGAGAACATGGTATCGCTGATGACCCAGTCGGAAGAGAATTGGCGGCAAGTCGAGAACTTCATAATCTCGGTTATGTCGAGGAAGGATCTCGACGGCCGCCAAAAAGCGTAATTTAAACAGCTTTTAATTTTGATCGTTTGTTTTTTATTAATTTGTTTTGTGATTTATTTGTCCCTATACATTTTTTTTAATTTGTTTTGTTTTTTTTATTCATCTTTGTACAATTTTATGTTTTCAATATTTTATACGCGTTTATTTTTATTTTTTTTTATATATCCGTTTATAATTTTATCTTTTGACTTTTTAAACTTCTTAAAATTTTTGTTTTTTATTGTTGTTGTGCTGTTAATTCCGCTTTTATATTGAAATAGTTTTAAATTTTTTAACTATTGACGCAGGAGAACCGCAGACACAGAACAAAGTCGCAGCAGCGATAGAGTTGGAGCGCCTCCCTCGAAGGCTAAAGTATTACGACAGTTCCGAGGGAGGGTAAAGGGCTCCAAAAGAAGGGTTACGGGTTTTAGTGGGTCGGGCTGGTAGTATCCAAGGTATCTGTAAACAGATTTCCCAAAATTCCCTAAGCAAAAAAAAAAAAAAAAAAAAAAAAAAAAATAATAATAATAATAATAATAATAATAATTATAATAATAATAATATAATAATAATAATAATAATAATAATAATAATAATAATAATAATAATAATAATAATAATAATAATAATAATAATAATAATAATAATAATAATAATAATAATAATAATAATAATAATAATAATAATAATAATAATAATAATAATAATAATAATAATAATAATAATAATAATAATAATAATAATAATAATAATAATAATAATAATAATAATAATATAATAATAATATAATAATAATAATAATAATAATAATAATAATAATAATAATAATAATAATAATAATAATAATAATAATAATAATAATAATAATAATAATATTTTTTTTTTTTTTTATTCACGGGGGAGAAGAGGAAATGCATTTACGCATCCCCAGGAAGATCCCACTTACCTGAGGTATGTCGGACTCGTACAAAATGCAAGGAAAAAAAAAGAAACCTCACATACCTGCTTTTAACGGCAGTCACCCTACCGACTAAAACCTCTTATTGTTTCCCCTGGGTTTCGAACCTTCTATCCACCTACGGAACTACCTAGTGGCTTCAGACTTCGTAGATGAATGGTTCCATGTAGTCGCTGGCGCGACTCTCCCGTGCCGCTCTTGTTCTGGCCTTATTTTCTCCTTGTCCTTGACAAAGTCTTCTTAGCTTCCTCTAAGGCAGTCCTGAAGACCTTGCACCGACCTGATCCGGCGACGTGTTGGATGTCCTCCCTTTCGCCGAACTTCGCCTGGCATAAGAAGCAGCATGAGCTCTTCTTACAATCTGCTACCTTATGGCCGGCTTCTCCGCACTTGAAGCACGCAGCCGACCTGTCTACCTCTTGGCAATCTCTTCCTATGTGGCCGTAGCCAAGGCACCTATGGCACCTTGTGACCGTAGTTCTTCTTCTGACCTGGCAGGACACGAACCCAATTTTAATGTGTCCTATTTTCTCCAGCTTATCTGCATCCTCTTGGCTGGTGACAACGACAGCGAGCTTTACTCCTCGCTTGTTTGGGCCAAGTACCGCCACCCTTCTGCTCCCTGCTGGCACCGTAGAGATTTGCTCCAGGGCATTCAAAACGTCTTCCTTTTCAGTAAGGGCGTCCATATCGCGGATTTCCAACGTAGTTTGCCGGACCGCAATCTGCACCTTACCCAAATCGCCGATTACCTTTGTCACCTCCTCGGTGAACAGCTTCTTGTTGGAAGACCCTCCAATTTTAATGAGAAGGTCTCCTTTTTTAGTGGGTAAAGCTCCCACAACCCTTGTCTGGCTGGCCTCCAGGTCAGCCTCCCTTCGAACCTTCGCCAGCACTTCAGCGAAAGTTTTTCCTTCGGCCACTTTAACGATCACTGTGGCTCTTCCCTTCTTGACCTGGTCTGGCTTTGGAACCGGTTTGTTCCCCTTGCCTCCAGTCTTTTTTGGTTTCTCCTCCTTTTTCCTTTTTGGATCCTTCGCAGGCTCAGGATCACTTCTCTTCCGCTTCTGAGCATCCAAGACGACGTTTCTCAACACGATCGCGTTACAGCGATCTCGTCTAGCTCTACGATCCTGTCTGGCCTCTTCCGACCAAGTCAATCCCTGGTAGAGACTTTTTTAACCCTCCTTCACACACATGAGAAAAAATTACGACTTTACACACGTTTAGAGGGAATCCCTCACCACATTGTAAAATAAGCAACATTACAACATAAACAAAGGAATCAACAAAAATTTAGTTTTAACACAAACTTACAAATCTGTAGTAAATTATTCTAAATTATAAAATTAATAAAATTAATTTTCGGTCTCAAAAATAAAAATTAATTACACGAATGCACATCTTCGAACACGGAGAAAAAGGAATAGTTGACACATCCAGATACATGGATATCACAGCCATATTATATTGAAAAATACGGGATATCCATAGTTAAGGTTGCTGCATCCATATTCTATGGCTGGCTGTAAATTGTTGAAGCAGCAAAAGATCTATGGTTGGGTGATCCATAGTAATGGAAATGGGAAACAAAAAATTGGAATCACTTAATTAATTAAATTCAATGTCACTTGAGATATTTTATACACATTTTTGTTAATTAATACACACCACTTATTGAATAACCGCATATTAACGAAATAAATTATTAACCGATGGGGGAGACACGAACCATAGACCTAACGCATACTAAACACTAACGCTATCCACTACACTATGCACGCAACTACAATATTTGAGCATATAATATTCCTTATATACTCTACACATATTTCATGAAAATGAATTTACATAAACACAAATAGACAATAACGATAATAAATAATAAACAATTGTAACACTATTTATACACAATAAACTCACAACGCGATTATATAGACGTGACAGGAAACCGACGCGACGGACAAATTGAGACGACCATTTTTAAATGGATGCCATGATAATGAATTGCGCGCAACATGTATCGAAATTTTGAACTAACTATGGATCTCCCAACCAAAGTTTATATGGATGAGGCAGCCATATGTGAAAATCCATAGCATGAATTGTAAGCCCAACCATGCCTATGGATGTCACATCCATATTTGATTCAACAATATAATATGGCTCCCTCATCCATTGAATATGGAATGTGCTTCCATTCTGAAAGTTGTCTCTTCCATTGAATTGGATAACACAACAATATTCTGCTCAACAATATTTTTATGGATATCTCTTCCAGACCTTTTCTTTCCGTGAAGGAATTCTACTTGACATGTAAAAATAATGTAACATTAACAAATAAGCAAAAAAATTAATAAACAATTCATTTTAATTATATTTATAATATAATAAATTTTGTCACTAACTAACAGTGGAACAAAAAATATTTTGAAAACTTGATTTTTTTATTTAACATAACCTCACATTTTCGAGTTTTTTCTGGCTTTGAAGCTTCATAATTAAATATTAATTACACAGGCACACAAAAAAAAAAAGTGTCGTGGCCGAGACACTACAGTAGTATATTCCCATGTATTTTTGGCCGCTGAATCCGAATCTGAAGTCCGAATGCTCAAATTGGTTCTTTTTTTTGAGTTATACTCAAAAAACGACTCAAAACACGAATTTGAACCAAAAAAATTAAAAAATTTTTTTGTGACATGACAATAGCATATTTCCATGTATTTTTTCCCGCTGAATCCGGATTCGAAGTCAGAATTGACAGATGTGCTCAAAATTATGAGCTGAACTCAAAAAACGACTCAAAAACCGAATTAAAATGACGAAAATGAAAAATTTTTTCTGTGACATTGCAAAAGTATATTCCTATGTATTTTTTCATGCTGAATCCGAATTCGAAGTCAAAATTGACAGATTTGCTTAAAATTTTGAGATAAACGCAAAAAACCACTCAAAAAAGACTCAAAAAACCGAATTAAGATGAAAAAAATTTTTTATGACACTACACTACTATATTCCCATGTACTTTTTCCCGCTGAATCCGAATTCGCAGTCAGAATTGACAGATTTGCTCAAAATTTTGAGATAAGCTCAAAGAACTGATAAAAAAAGCGATTTAAAATAAAATAAAATTTTCCATATGGGATCTCGCATTTAAAGTCAGAATTGACAGATTTATGACTGATTTGCTCAAAATTTTGAGATATACTCAAAAGACTGATAAAAATGTAATTTAATATGAATAAAGGAAATTTTTTGCTATGACACTGTGTATTCCTATGTATTTTTTCACTGTGATTCCAAAGTCAGAATTTTCAAAGTGGCTCAAAATTTTGGATTTCATTAAAAGTGCACAAAAACATGCATGCTTGTACCTGCAACCAGGGTTTGAGTTCTAAAAAATTTTATGTCATTCTGATAATTCTAACTTCGAATTTGTATTCAGCGTATATAAAATTCATGAGTGGTTTTTTTAATTTATCTCAAAATTTTGAGCAAATCTGTCAATTTTGACTTCGAATTCGGATTCAGCATGAAAAAATACATAGGAATATACTTTTGCAATGTCACAGAAAAAAATTTTCATATTCGTCATTTTAATTCGGTTTTTTGAGTCGTTTTTTGAGTTTAACTCATAATTTTGAGCACATCTGTCAATTCTGACTTCGAATCCGGATTCAGCGGGAAAAAATACATGGAAATATGCTATTGTCATGTCACAAAAAAAATTTTTAATTTTTTTGGTTCAAATTCGTGTTTTGAGTCGTTTTTTGAGTATAACTCAAAAAAAAGAACCAATTTGAGCATTCGGACTTCAGATTCGGATTCAGCGGCCAAAAATACATGGGAATATACTACTGTAGTGTCTCGGCTACGACACTTTTTTTTTTGTGTGCCTGTGTTATATATTTAAACTAAATGTCTTTTTAGAAATGTGTTGAGGAGTAAATTGTCGAAAGGTATAGAAACTGATTTTATTTTGCAATGAGGAAAACAAAAGTTATTTAAAAAATACTGAAACCGTAGAGGGAATCTCTCCCTAGGTGTTTGACGGAGGGTTAAAATAAATATTTATACAATTCTACGTTAAAAAATTATATTTTTCATGTAAGAAGAACTGATTTCTTTTTTATCTTAACAATGACTAATTATTTTAACATCAACAAGAATTTAATTTTACGTAAATCATAATAAATTAATTGCAAAATGACTTAATAATGATAAATAATATCAAAATAATAATAAATTGTTCAGGTAAAAAAGGAATCATTTCTTTCTTGAAAGAGCAGGAAAAAACACCGAATACATATGGGTCAAATTGTTTTTTACTCTATTATATAAAAAGGTACAATTTCTTTTAGAAAATTCACTATTCATTAGAGGTGTGCAAAAAGCTCGAAGCTCGAGCGGGTGGGTATTTTCGAGCTTTTCATTTTTCGAGCCGAGCCGAGCCGAGCCTATTCAGTTCGAGCTCGGGCCGAGACGAGCTTTATAAAAAGCTCGAATAACTTCGGGTACTCGAAACTTTCGGGTACTCGATTTAATTCGAGCCCTTGAGAAAATCCAAAATTTTCTACATTAATTTTTAATTAAATTTTTTTTTTAATAATTTTTTTTAATTTAAAAGCTCGAATTAAATCGAGTACTCGAAAATTTCGGGCTCCCGATACATCGAGCCCGGCTCGGGCTCGGCTCGGCTCGAAAAAATTGCGGCCCGGCTCGGCTCGGCTATTCGAGCTTTTTGCACACCTCTACTATTCATACTTACCCAAAATATTCAACACCCTCCCCCCTCTTCAATTTTTTATTAAATTTTATAATGCTTGGTGGTTGAAGTACTCATTCATAGTACTAAATACTGTGAAAATATTAGTCCGATCCAGCAACTTTAAATTTTGACATTGGTACGCTTAAGAAAATTTGCCCCATTTACATGTATTTTTAAAATAGGATCAGGTACGATTTCGGGGCTCAAAAATTCGGAAACTAGAGGTCGTGTAAGAAAAATCTACGTTGGAAAATCTTCCATCCATTTTCAAAAACCCTGCTTTTATTTCAAGAGCACTGTGATCCACTCGTGTCACAAAAATCTGCCTTTATACCCTTGTTGCTTAATATACTATTTTCAGTTGTAAAAGTACTTTTAAATTTTATATAGTTTTTTCATTCACATTTTGTGACTTGCATTTTTTGAAGAAATGTATGTTGATAAATTATTGTGAAAAATCTCAATTCTATTAAAAAATACGATTTAAATAAGCATATGAACGTTAAAAAACGTAAATTTCTTCAGAAGAATAAAATTTAAGTTAATACATTTTAGAAAACAAATCACTTTTTGCAGTAATGGAAAAGACAATTTCGGCCGATACTATAAGCATATAATTTTTTTGAACTGTAAAATTAATTAACAAAAAAAAAGAATAATTTCTCGGTTTCATTCCTGGGAACATTTTCACGTTGGAGGTACAAAAAAATTACTCCTAGCATATGGATAACAAAATTTGCGATCTTGGCAAGTCCCATGATGATAACTGCAAAAGTGAATTTTCTTAATAATTTTAAAATGTTTGAAGATTATAAAACAAAAAAAGTATATGCATTTTGTTTTCGATACCTATTAATAAATACTAGCCCATTAAAAAAAAAAGTATTGGAAGAGAGCGAATAGTATTTGGCGGTGAGTTTCTGCCAATACGTTTTCGCGTGAAAACCGTATTGGGGGCATTCTGCCAATCCTGCTTTTTCACCGTCAATACTGTCCTCTTGAATCTTTCGATTTCACGTTTATTGACTCGATTTGGCATTTTAATCAAAAAGACTGATTGATTTAATGTGTAAAAATGCTGATAACGAACAGGAAATATAAAATTTTGTTAAAATGTAAATAAATGAAATGTGACAAACTATTGGTCTATTACTATATGATTTAGGGTATTTTCTAGATAAGCGCTGTGACTTATACTTACAGCGCCCCTAGCGCGAACGTCGAAAGCTCTCTAAATCATGTGGTAATAGATCAAATAGTACACACTCAAGTCGAGTCAATAAACGTGAAATCGAAAGATTCAAGAGGACAGTATTGAAGGCGAAAAAGCAGGATTGGCAGAATGCCCCCAATACGGTTTTCACGCGAAAACGTATTGGCAATACTCACCGCCAATACTATTCGCTCTCTTCCAATACTTTTTTTTAACTGGGAGGATAAAAAATAACTCTATAATATTTTATAAGTATCTGAATAATAATTTTCTAGTTATTAAATGAGGAAATAAAATAGACTTTTTGGAGAATCTCAGATATAACTAGCATATTTTATAGAGCTCGACATATAATTTATAAAAATTTATAGTACGTTATGCAACAAGGCAGGTACGTCCGAGTTTATGTACCGAGCACAATATTGTGCGAGGTCATAAACGAGGTTACCTCCCTTGTTCCATACTTTGCTTTATACAACAAAGGCGTATTATGGTTACTCTATGCTACCTGTACCGGTGCATGCTAAGTTCTTCCATATAACCCAGCTGGTCAATTAAGTAACCATTATTGCCCTAGGGAGATAAAGGGTACTTTATTAACCTGGGAGCGGTCAATAATATACCCTTTATCTCCGTAGGTCTATAATGGTTACATTATTGACTGCTGGGTTATAAGGGGGAACTTAGTACGCGCCTGTACAGGTAGACAAGGTGACCATAATACGCCTGAGTTGTATAAATATTATTATTAGCACATACTCGCACACACGGAATGATATTTTTCAAAAATGTGATTTTTGAATTCTTAAGGTCAGAAAACGTAAAGAAAAGTAAAAAATCGAGTTTGAAAATTGGAGGTAATACAATGCTGTAAAGTAGCCAAAAACTATTGAATAGCCTAATATTTGGACATAACCAAAGAATATTTATTTTAGATTAAGCGAGCAACAATTAGATGCAAGAAGACGAGGATTGGAACAGTATTTAGAGAAAGTTTGTGCAGTTAGAGTTATAGCTGAAAGTGATGCAATGCAGGAATTTCTCACAGACAGATTAGAAGAGGATGGTGATCAAGGACCTGCGGTGGATTTGAAAATTCTACTTCCTGATCGAGAAGTGGTCACCGTCACTGTAGCTAAAGCAGCCCCTGTAAAAGATGTCTACGATGCTGTTTGCTGTCGAGTTGGATTAGACGCAGAAACAGCAAAATACTTTTATCTTTTCGAAATCGTCGAATATAATTTCGGTATTTAAATTTCCATTCAATTCTATTCAATTTCATTTATATATTAGTTTGATGTATGTTTTATTAATTCACAACCCTAACAGCAACCGGATATTCAGGGTATCCGGAAAATATTATATCCGTAGGATGTCCCAGGGATATCTTAAGATATCTTAAGGAAATCCTAGGGATATCCAAAATTTCGAATGTGACTCAACATTGATTATGTCCGCCCTGTGGAAACATTACTAAACTTCACAGTTGACGCGCATCTTCTCTGAACGATGTTCCGCCCGTGTAAATAATACAGGGCGACTGCTAACTAAAAGATGAATGAAACACATATTATAATATGTATTTTACTTACGAAAAAGCAGTTTCCTTGTAACAACTTATTAAAAGACATAATTTTTGGGACAGGAATAGCCGAAATTTCAAAAATTTATAAGATTCAATTTCTGAGATAAACAATGACAAACACTTTCTATCTAATTTTGAACTAACTATGGATCTCCCAACCAAAGTTTATATGGATGAGGCAGCCATATGTGAAAATCCATAACATGAATTGTAAGCCCAACCATGCCTATGGATGTCACATCCATATTTGACTCAACAATATAATATGGCTCCCTCATCCATTGAATATGGAATGTGCTTTTATTCTGAAAGTTGTCTTTTCCATTGAATTTGATAACACAACAATATTCTGCTCAACAATATTTTTATGGATACAGTACCGGCCAAAATTGTCAGTCCACCCATTTTTAAAGGAAGAAAAAAAAATTTTTAACATAAAATTTATAAAAACTCAAATTTTTTTTGGTTTATATTTTGAAAGACAATAAAATTTTGCAAAGAATAAGACCTCACAGAAGTCATTTGGCCAAAATTTGTAGAAGATATTCTTAAAAATCGTCATTTTCAATGTTTTACAAAAATTTAAATAACTTCTAAAATAATAAACGATTTTTAATAATCTTAGGCTTATTTTAAAGGTTATTTTCTACGGAATAAGAATTACTTATAGGCATTAACCTGTAATTTTTTATTTGGAATAAGCATGACGTCAAAGTTGGACAAAAAAATTGGAAAAATTTGAAATAAATTTTTTGTACTAAAAACTATTCTAGAACATATATATAATAAAACATGATATGATGTAGATTTTTCAAGAAAATTTAATAAAAAAATATGTTTGAATTTCAAAAATTATTTTTCTTTTAATAATATTATTTCAAATTTTTTTAATTTTTTTGTCCAACTTTGACGTCATGCTTATTCCAAGTAAAGAATTACAGGTTAATGCCTATAAGTAATTCTTATTCCGTAGAAAATGACCTTTAAAATAAGCCTAAGATTATTAAAAAGCGTTCATTATTTTAGAAGTTATTCAAATTTTTGTAAAACATTGAAAATGACGATTTTTAAGAATGTCTTCTACAAATGTTGGCCAAATGACTTCTGTAAGGTCTTATTTTTTTCAAAATTTTATCTTCTTTCAAAATATAAACTAAAAAAATTTTAGTTTTCATGAATTTTATGTTAAAAATTTTTTTTCATTCCTTTAAAAATAGGTGGACTGACAATTTAGGACGGTACTGTATCTCTTCCAGACCTTTTCTTTCCGTGTGCAAAAAAAAAATCCCGTTATCTGAGATCGAAAAATCATTTCTCGTAGTTTTTTGTCAGGATTTTAAGATTCCCATGTAGAAATTGTAGCAGGATTCTCATAGGGGCCTTGTAAAGTTTTCCTTTTACTTATCTGAGTCTAGTAAGGAAAAATGTAGGGAACTGGTTGGGACCCGGGATTTTCTGTGACACTCGGATCTTGTCTGAGAAATGTCGCGAGGACCCTACGAGAACCTCACAAGAAAACTGATTTTTTTTCTGTTTAATAATTTAAGGTTATTTGTAATATAAACGAATTTATCATTTGAAGGGACTAGGTTAAAATTGAATATTCCCATTCTACGCTGAAGGGCGGAGTCCCACGACAGCGTGGCAAAACGGGAATATGTGTGAAATAAACATTCAAGACTGAAGTTTAAATCATTTATACTAATTCCTCGAACAATAAATAGAGCCAAATGTCTACAAATCAACATATCTTCCTAGGACCCATATTAAATAGTCAGCAAAATGGCAACATTGAATATTAAATAGAAAAAGAATAACCAACGCTGAAGGGCAGAAACTCACGACAGCGTGGCAACATTAAATTATTAAATAGAACAAAGAATAACCAACGCTGAAGGGCAGAAACTCACGACAGCGTGGAAACATTAAATTATTAAATAGAAAAAGGAAAAACCAACGCTGAAGGGCAGAAACTCACGACAGCGTGGAAACATTAAATTATTAAATAGAAAAAGAAAAACCAACGCTGAAGGGCAGAAACTCACGACAGCGTGGAAACATTAAATTATTAAATAGAACAAAGAACAACCAACGCTGAAGGGCAGAAACTCACAACAGCGTGGAAACATAAAATTATTAAATAGAGAAAGAAAAACCAACGCTGAAGGGCAGAAACTCACAACAGCGTGGAAACATAAAATTATTAAATAGAGAAAGAAAAACCAACGCTGAAGGGCAGAAACGCACGACAGCGTGGAAACATAAAATTATTGAATAGACAAAGAAAAACACTGAAGGGCAGAAACTCGCAACAGTGTAACAGAACAAAAAAAAGAAATACAACAATTGAATAATAAAATACATACAAATATCCGATGGTGAGAAAAAAACACTTATTTCACTTAATTAACACGTAATCAAAAAAAGACATCCGCAGCAATCGAAGCGTAGTCCCAAACTGAACTCTGCTCGTCAGGTCAGTGACCCGTCTGTGGATAGAGTGGGGGCAGTTCCCAACTTTTGAGAATAGTAAGGGAAAAATAAGGTTGCCTTGAATATCCAACCTTACATTCGGCCATCCTACAATTCAGCTCGTCTCGAGGTGACTGTCATCATCATCCGATTTGAGAGGGACTCCATCATCTCCACTATCACTATCGGTAACATCGGATAACCCTTCTGATGGACACCATGGTTTCATCTTGTCAACCGAAATGACGTATTCATAAGTTCTTCGACGATTAAGCCTGTGCGATCCTTCCATGTCCTTGACCACAAATCTGTCATTCGGCAAAATTTTTGTAACCACCATAGGGCCACAATAAGGATGTTGCAATTTTTTACTCGTTCCAGTCGCAACTAGATTTCTTTCCATTAGGACCAAATCACCCACTTTGTAAGTTCTGGGCTTCTTTCTTCTGCTATCAAATATTCGTTTTTGATATGCTTGATCCTGAGCTATAAGCACAGATGCTTATATATATTTCTTGAAGAAAAGCTGACTTTTCGTTGTTTTGAATTTTTAAATCAACTTTTCTTAAAAACGGCTCCACAGAAGATTTTCGTTTTTGTTGGAAAATGATGTACTTGTGATCTAGAATCGAAATCAGGAAGAAAATTCCAGGTGCCAGAACCTTTCAGTTAAATCGGTTTAAAAAGCACCGTGTATTGTTTTGGTTACATCTGAGAAGTATACAATTCAAAGCAAGTCAAAGAAATAAAATGTTTCTAGAAAAAATCTATAATGTACCAATTTATAATTATTATGAACTCAGTTCATTAATAAGTAATAAGAAATAAATTTTATTTTAAAAATATTTTTAGCATTGTAAATTGTAAAAATGACGAAAAACTGCATTATTCAAGGTTAATTCTAAAATATAGAAACAATTATTAACAACAATAATTTGTTTATACATTTGTTTTAATAATAATAACATTATTTAATTAAAGTCTGACTAATAGTGGAAAAAAATTCAGACCATAACTATAATTTAGGGAAAAAAGAATGTATAAGGGGCTCCAAGTAACCACCCACTTTGGGAGACGCCTATTCGGCCCTGGGGAGGCGAAGGAGAGAAAGCAATAGACGGGATCCGCGGCGATCGATGGTTCAATGACGAGAAAAACATACGCGGACATTTTTAATCATATCTCGGAGACGGATTAATATTTTTTACTTTTCTTAGGCTCAAATTAAAGGTGACAATTTTTTTAACAAAATGGTATAAGTTCCAAATTTTTCCTATTATTTTTGTAGATCAGGCAACGGACTAAACATATCGAACGATAATTGAAAATTTTGAGAATTTTGTACTACAAATAATTAAATAATATAACTAGTTTTAAACGTTAAAAAAAATTAGACCAAATCTTATCTTATTCAAAATTTTATAAGCTTTACAAATCTGCAAAATTCAAGACTCTATCTTAATTTTTGTCAAAGTTATTATGATTTTAGTGGAGCTGTCTTTTTTTCTCCTCTTCAGTCGATCGGACCGAAAATTTCCGACGGTAGTGTATACTAGAAAATATTAAATTAGGAAACTCAAACATTATTAGAGGAAAATAAATAACAATTAAGTAAAATATTATATATGTATTTCTTCATATAAACAAAATTATTTAATTATAAAAAAACATTTGAAATATTACATTAAACATATTATAATTATGATTTTTATACGTGCACTCAGAAAAAAGTTTATTCGAAACAACAAACTGAAAACTTCACAAAACGTTTTTGTAAATATTCTTCTCACTGGTACAAATTAAATATGCAGTAAGTCTAAAATGAACACAATGTATTTATTTAACCGACACTTATAATTTTTTTCTTTGATTTACCGATTTAAAGTAGAGTCTACATTGGATGAACGCGAACGTTGCCGTGCTGACGTCACCCATTTGAATAGCATGGGTGACGTCAGACGTTCGCGTACACGTTCACGTTCGCGTACCATGGAATGTAGACTCTACTTAACAAATAAATTTGACGCGAACGCGGACTGTAGACAAGTGAGATCGCCATTTTTAAATTCACACATGTACTTTTTGAAACAAGCAAATATGTTTGTTTGACTCAAATAAAATGATTTGGTTGAATCAAACAAATTTTTGTGTTGTGTCGAACAAACTATATTTAACTAAACAATATTCTCTATTCAAAACACAAATTTGGTTAAATGAAACAAACAACTTCAAATAAAAAATTTCTTTCCAATAACCAAACAAATTTTACGTATTTATTAAAATAAACCAAATTTTTATTTAAATCAACAAAATTGTTTTATTCTGACAAATAAAATAGGTTAATTAAACAGTTTGGTTAAGTGAAATAAACTTTTTCTCTGAGTGTAAATAGCGCTTCCAAAAATCGCCCTTGACGTTGTTTTAGAATTTTTACTTTAAAAATGTAGAAAATCAAAACTTTGAACCCGCCATATTGGATCCAAAATTTTGAAAATTAATTTCTAATATCAGATTCATGATAAACGATCGAAAATAGCCCCGAGTAAGAAATTTTTTTGAATTTTTGACAACACTTATGTGTTAAAATCTTGGACATATTGTGGTGCATTTTTATGACCCACTTTAATCATCCGCCATTTTAAAAATTTTTCAAAATTAAATTTTTGGCAAAGTGCTATCTTATAGTGCAGCTAAAAATGAAGGCAAATGAGACCTGGAGAATTTTTTGCATGAAAATTAAAAAAGTTATGAATTTTTTTTTAAAAAGTGCATTTTTCCTATGTATTTTTAATGGGAAATTTCGATGGATCTCTGGCACGTGTTAATATTAATCAGTCGGCTTCAAATTTTGGGAAATTTTTTTTTATTTTATTGGAACTAAACTGGGGGGTGGCGTAAACAAAATTCGAAAGTCGCATTGTTACGGACACCCTATTGTGCACGTTTGTACGCTCGCTTCATATTCCGCCTCGCTACGGAGTTTAATTCCGCGGTACGCGCTCCCACTAAAGTCGCAATATCTCGAGAACTATTAGAGTCTCCATAAATTTTTTTTTATGAAATGAAAGGTGAAATTACAAGGAATCGATATTTACTTATTAGAAAATTCAAAAATTAGGCCAACTGAACTAAAAATTAATTCAAAAAATTTTTTTGACTTTTTTTTTGACAAATTTTGGAAATTTTTTTTTGTTCATAATATCAAATTAAACTACGTATTTTTAACTATATCGCCTGTAAATTTTATTAAAATCGATCAAAAAGTTTCAGATTTATTAATTTTTGAAAAAAACGCAACACTCATTTTCAATATGGCGTAGCGGCCGCCATTTTGAAAATTTTTCAAAATCCTTTTAGGGTTAAATTTAATTCATATAAGACTTCTATTTCCCAAGGTTTCGAAGAAATCGGAAGACCACTGACTTGCAAATCGCTTTTTTTCTGACGGAGTCTTACCCATGAACATTTTACTTCCTTTTTTCGATCAGCAAAAAAAATTTGCTTCCTCGTGGAGGAAGCATTAACGACAAGTATATTTAATTTTTAAATCATTTTTAATACAATTTAACATTTATAAAATAAAGTTCATTCGTCTTAATAGGAACAATAAAATTTTCTTATACAGTAATATGAATCTAAATAAACAAAAAAATTTTTAGTAAAAAAAGTGAATTTTTCAACTTCAACTTTAATTGTAATTAATTCTATAATTTTCAATATAGCTAAAGAGACGGCACGCGAGTTACATCGCTCTCCAACAGTTTGTCAATTTTTTTGCGAATTTCGATTGACCAGTAAGCCCCAATGTGTATCGTTACCTCTTGTTTTGACTTGAATAAACTATGCGCTACTGGTGAGCGTTTTTTCTTTGTGTTTTGTGCATTTTTTCTGTTATAAAACTTAAAAGTTCGCTTGCTACATCCATAGCAGTGGCCCTTTTTCGTTTTGTGCAACGTCGTGCAACCGCATGTGTTATAATTTTTTTTGGTTTTCCGACTATGTGCGCGTGTGATGGTGCAATTTGATTGACCAATTCGAAATACTTTGAATTCGATTAATCCACTTTTATTGCATTCTTGTGCAGGCCCCCGCTGCATCTCATACTCTACATAAAAGCATAACGCCTGTAGTTGTATTTGACTGTACTTTGTACCTTATAAGGTGGCTGTACTTTAATACAATGTCGGAGTCATTCCAGCTGACAAGTGATCCTAGCCATCTCTCTGTGACAAAACCTACAGATGGCTCCACAATTAAGTGTACGCAATGCAATCTCAAAGTTAAATCACCTACACGGAAAAAATTTTGGTGCACCGTTTGTACGTTAAGGTACATCCGTTGTGTTAGTAGGCGATTCAAATTTTATCTCTTAAACCGAGACATATTTCGTCCCTGTTTCAGTGCGTCAGTCGTGTTAATGCTGCGCAAGCGTTGAACTTTGAATGGAGTCTAACATTTGTCTCCAAATCTGGGACCAGTGCTATATTGTACATGCGCTGTCGCGTATATGATTTTCTTGAAAAAATGGCATTATTATTATCTTATAAAGATAATAATTACAGTGTAGGCATTTAAAACATATGTACACAGAGAGAAAAATCAAGCGTTTGTAGTATGGAGACTTCCTATGCTAATTTTGTATGAACGTCCTGCTAAAGAGGCATGTTTTTATACCTCAGTTGCATGAAACATATACTAAAAAAGCATGGATCTCTTGCAATCGTAGTATACTGACGTCCCATGCGTTACAGGTAGAACTTTTATGCTGATAACGTAGAAATTTATACAAATACAGCAGAAGTTTTACGCATATTGCGCATGTGCATTCTTTTACGAAATAAGCTTAACTGTCCATACTACAAACGCTTGATTTTTCTCTCCGTGTAGACAAAAAAAAATATTTTTACTATTTTTTTAAACAACTACTTTGTTTTATTTTATCCTTATTTTTTAAACATTTCAAAAATTTTATTTTTATACTAATTCTTATTTAACAGAATAATTTTTTTTTAAATTTAAAAAATTTTTCAGAAATAATTTACAATTTTAATAACAATAATTTAAATAAAATTATATACACTGCAAAAAGAAGTATCTTAATTAAGATGTTTTGGTAGTCATTTCTAAGATATTATGGTAGTCACTTTTTAGTCATTTAAAATATCTTAATTTAAGATGTTAAAAGCATCTTCATACACATTTTCAGCATATTTTTTGGGAAAAAAGTTTTGAGGTTAACTATGGGCTTATATGTAAAACATTTTATGCATCTTAGGTTTTAGTAACTTAAATTTTTTTCGCATCTTACAATTCACAAGTAACCTATAGCTAAACATCTTATTGAGACAGAAACATCTTAATTTAAGATACTTTAAAAAACTTACAGGAAGTATCTTACTTTTTTAAGATAGAAGAAATAAGACGTATAAAGCATCTTAAAAATCAGTAAGATACTTTAGAAAACATCTTATTTTAAAATGTAAGATACCATTTTTCCATCTTACATCTTATTTTAAGATATCAAATAAGATACTTATTTTTGCAGTGTAATTTAATAATAATATAATACTAAAAATTTTCATAATAATAATTTTATAAAGTTATTTATATATATTTTCGTCTTTTGGATTAATTTAAATAATAATTTGAATTTATAATATTAATTAATCAATTATAAAATTAATATACACGGTTATTTTAAATCCTTAAAAGAATTTCTTCACAAAATTCAATAACTGAGATTCTAAATTGTAGTTATTTTCTTGATTCACTGCATTTGTCTCTGTTAACGTTCAAGTGTTGTCTTCAACATTGGGGACAATATACGTCCCTGTTTTCGGCGCATATGACGCATGGAATCCGGGATATCATTTACATCTGAACGTTAGTACAACAGGTGTACTATAGGCAGCGAAACCGGTGGACCGAAATTTTTTCCGTGTACGCCTTGCCCTGTGTGCTCTGCTCCCTTCCATTTGCGTTGTACAGTCAAGTATCCCAACGCCTCAAACGGCGGATTCAAGAAGTGTTGTAGCACACAATCACCATGTCCCTCACCTACTGATGACATCTCAAGTTTATACGCTCCGTCATGAGAGGGGAACTACAAGATTTTATGGCACACATAAATGGCAATATACAAGGCTTTTCTACGAAAATCACTAACATGGACTTAAACTTAAACACAATCAACGAAAGAGTTGAAAGATGCATCAGCAGCACTGCAGAAACAGCTGATCGCGTTACATCACTAGAACTAAAATTTCAAGAATTATCAACTGTCAACAATGTTGCTAATTTTCCAATCGACTCCTGCCTTAGTGAAGTGGAAGACCGTTTATTAAGACGTAAAAATATTATGATATACGGCATGAATGAACCTGCTCAATCTTTTACTCTCAATGCGCATGAATCTGACTTATCTTCTGTCAATTCTTTGCTTTCTCTTCTGTCCTCTTCTATCGACTCTCATAATATAAAAATTAGACGTCTCGGCACTTTTTCTACTTCTCAATTAAAGCCAAGGCCAATAAAAGTGCCTTTCCACATGAATTTTATGTTTCGCAGATTCGCGATTTATTCCTGAAATTGAGAAAACAATCGCAACTACCTCCAACTATAGTCCAAATCTCACTTGCTCCCGACCGCACAAAACAACAACAAAGCAACTATCAACGAATAAAAAAGGAATTCCAAACCCGTCTTCAGAATGGCGAAACAAACATATATCATAGTCAACAAGTGACTCATCAAAAACATACATCAATAAAAATTTATTATCAAAATGTCCGTGGTTTAAATTCTAAACAACTATTAGTTAATTGTTACCAAGACATTTTATTGTACTCTATCTATGTATTAACAGAATCATGGCTGAAACCCCATATAAATTCTTATCACTTTCCAATCTGCCCTTGATATTTATATTGACAACTGTTGTTGACAATGTCGTTCTCAAATTCTACTATCAATTTAATTTTTGTTTTTAGACTTAAGTATTGTGTAATAATTAATTTTATTTTTTTCGTAACCCATGTATGGTCCATCTTAAACTGCGGGAAAGATGATGTAAATAAATAAATAAATATAATATATAGGCAATTCCACGTGGGCAGTTCCATACGAAAAGCAAATGGCGGATCACCGATTTTTCTTAAAGTTTGTAATTTTGTAGTACTTGGGGTACGTTTAATAACTGTGCCAAACAGTTTTGCAAAAAAGAATTTTTTTTGCAAGATATTTAGATTTGAAAAATTGGAAACTGAAAAAAATGACTTTTTTGAGAATTTTTATTTCGAAAACTATTGATTCTACAAGAAAAAGTCATTTATTCAAAATTGGAGAGAAAATGTCAATTTTTTATAATATTAAAAAAAAGTAAAGAAAAATTAATTTTTCAATAATTTGTTTAAACAATAATTTTTTATTGTTAAAAAAAAGCAAAGGACATCATAGAATTTTCTAGAAAAATTATTTTCTCAAAATTTGAACCTTCCTTAATAAGTGGTTGAATTTTTAAAGAAGTGATTTTTGATGCTTTTGAGGAAAAAATTTTTGAAGTTTGCGCTACGAGTTTATGTGCGTTGCGCTAACTAAGCAGCACCTATATCAGTGTATTATAAAAGATGATATGACCTTTACTGCTCGCCCCTAATACATTTATTAATTATATACACGTATATATTATTATTATCTAATCTATTTTCCTTTTTTATTGTAAAAAATCTTTTCCTCGACACTTTACCCAGGCTTATATTTCTCATTTTTATGGTCTTCAATGGAACAAAAGTCAAACGTTATTGTGTCAAATTTATTTTCTACTAACTAAAAAAATGCTTTAAGGAAAAAATTTTTTACATTAACCCATTGATGCCTATAAGCAAAGGAATGCAGATATAATAAAAGTAACTATTGGAATCCTGGCATGGGATCTAATGATAATTTTTGTCATTGAATGTTAAAAAAATATTTTTTTAACAATTTTTTATAAACAAATGAAGAAAAATTGTTTTTTATAAGAAACTTATAGCGCTATTTGATTCTACGCTAAAAATCACTACGAAAACATATATTACATAATTTTTAAAAAAAGACCTATTGCTGTAAAAATGTTATAAGTAATTAGCCTTCCTTCATATACTGTATGAGCTATAAGGATCGTTTTTGAAGTTAAAGATTTTTTTAAACAAAATTAGTTTAATTAGGCGAGTTTATGACGTTAAAAATTTTTTAAACAAAATTTTCACCTCAAAAGCTATCCTTAGACCTCATACAGTATAAATGTTTATGACATTTTTACAAAAATATGTCTTTTTTTAAAAATTATGTAATATACGTTCTCGTAGTAGTTTTTTGCGTAGAATCGAATGGCGCTATCAGTTTTTTAGGAAAGTCAATTTTTCTTCATTTGTTTATAACAAATTGTTAAAGTCAAAAAATATCATTAGACCCCATGCACGGAAAAAAAGTACGTGAATCCTTCCTTGAAAGTGCTTGACTTTTGGATAGGACACAAAATACAAGGCTGTATCATATACTTTTTATTAGAAAATATAGAAAAGTCCTAGAGTTATTCTAGTACTAGTATGGGCAACAGTGTTTTTTAAATTTTAACGAAATGTCATTTGTTCAGTTTTATAAAGTACGTGAAAGATTAGTTGACTGCGCTTGAAAATTCTGTAGAGCATGCGCAGTGTGCGTTGCGCGTTTCTACCCAAGGTGTTAGAGCGGAGGTTCCGCTTGGTAAGCGGTATCGGTTAGACGCGTTACTTTTGCTCGTTAAAGTTTTTACCGTTTCTCCGGTCTTCGGTGCTTATTTATTGATCTCAGTTCCCGTCGTGGGCCCTGTTATTCAAGCCTAAAGTATTGTGTACTGCCTGCTTCACAGGCACTGTATAATATAAGTGTGTAAGTATATAAGTATATTATAAGTGTGTTGTTTATAGGTTAACGCCAGCCACCGGGCTGTGCGTGTGTGATCGAGGCATGGCCTCTGTCGATGCGGAAATGGATGTCGGCGACCACGGTGGTGGGTCGGAAGTAGAGAAAGCAGTTGAAGGTTTGCTTTTTATGCAACAAAATTCTAAAATTAGATCGCGCCAGAATTCGACATCGTCCCTTGATTCAGATCCAGCAGCGAAACGTATTCGCGATGGCAATTCATTACAGGACAAAGTCCCGCCTTCAACTCGGTCGAAAATTTCGCTTGACCCCAAAAATAGCAACCAGAAGCCTGCAAAGTACGGAAATTTTGATAAAGGAAATTGTCCAGTTTTTATCCAGCGTGATCCGAGTTCAACGGATGCAAACAAAGATCTCAACCACATTTCTATCGGCAAGACACTGCACGCGCTTTACCCCGGTAAAGTCGTCAGTATCCACCCAAGCGGTCGTGGTAAGGTGCGTGTTGTAATGAACAGTGGTAGGGCCGCTAATCAAATCGTCTCGGACCCCACTTTAAAATCAAAAGGTTTAGTTGCGTTAATTCCGAATAGCTTTGTCACATGTCAGGGTATTATAAATAATATCGGTCTGGACATCTCTAACGAGGAAATTTTGGAGAATGCCGAAGTTTTAGGTCAAATCGGGAAAGATTGCAAAATAATCAATGTCATGCGTTTCAACAGGAAAGTCGTTAATGAGGCCAAAGTTGTCTCACATGAACCATCTACCACCGTGCTTCTTACCTTCCAAGGTACAACTTTCCCGGAACGCGTTGCAATCTTCAAAGGCTCTAGTCCGGTCCGTCCTTACGTACCCGATCCCCGAATGTGTTTGAAATGTTTCCGTTTTGGACACATAGCAAAAAATTGTCGATCCAAAGCTAGATGCTAACAATGCGGTAGCACAACCCCACACGACGATTCAAACAAATGTCCCCAAACTTCGGATTCCCCAACTTGCCTGAATTGCAAAGGTCCACACAGGACATCTTCAAAACTCTGCCCAAAGTTCGTCGAACAGAAGGAAATTCGCTATTACGCGACAATGCACAGATTGTCCTTCAGTGAAGCACGACAATTCCTCAGTCCAAAAACAACCTCGAACCTCTCGAGTTCTTTTAACTTTTCTGAGTTTCCAGATCTGGGAGATTGTCCAACGCCGTCATCAGTTCAGCCTACAAAAACGCAATCCCAGTCTCGTTCATACTCACAAACAGCTCAGCAACAAAACTTTACTCATCCATCCTCCACAAACAAAACTCACAAACACAAAAACATGACAAAACCTTTAAGAAGCTCCGCTTCTTCATTCTTTGCCTCCAATTGGGACAATGGAAGATCGGAAATCATGCTTCCAAACGGTTTTGCTCTCTCAAACTTCACACAAGCATCTCTACCTCTACCACCTTCTACATCTTCTAACCACTCCTCTTTACCAAACCTAGATTCCTACTCACTCTCCTCTATCATCTCCTGGTTGAACAACCAGGTGTCACTTTCCTCTCCCAATTCTTCTCCTGATGATGCTAAACAAAGACATTCTCTTCTCACCAACATCAAAGATAACCTCCGCCTTTTACTTGTTCCTTCAACGGACAAACATGGCCAATCTCCCTAAATTAAACATACTGCAATGGAATTGTCGTGGTGTCTCTAACAAGACACACGAAATTCACAAAATTTCAGACAAGTTCGACATTCTCCTTCTCTGCGAAACTTTCCTGAAACCGGATAGACGCGATAACCTTAATATTCTTAAAAATTTTAATATTATTAGACTTGATAGATTAGTAAATAAAGGTGGTGGCCTGGTCATCGCCATTCGTAAAAACTTAACTTTTTCAAGAATCAACACAATCTATACCCGAGAAGACGATTTGGAGACACTAGCTGTCTCTATTGACTCATCGTTGGGTAAGCTTTTGTTGATCTCAGCTTATAGAGTACCGGGTAAACAAACTTCCATTAATGTTTGGAAATCTTTTTTCGATTCTATTAAAAATTCCGGTTTCAGGTCTGTCTTCATAGGAGGTGACTTTAATAGTCATAATACCTTTTGGGGAAGCTCCCAGACCTGCATAAACGGGCAAAATTTATGTGACCAATTGGATACCTCTGATTTTATTCTTTTAAACAACGGCTCCCCTACTTACTTAGGTCGCCCACCGAGCCCTGGTTCAGCATTGGATTTGTCACTTGTTACCTCAAACCTTTACACTCTCTCTTCATGGTCCATACACAATGACACACTGGGCAGTGATCACTTCCCAATATTCTCATCTCTAGGCATCTCTATACCCATTTTCACTTTTTCTTCTCACAAATATAACCTCAAATCAATCAATTGGACACTTTTTTCTGAAAAAATCCGTTTATCTGTAGAATCCAATTCAAACCTTTTAAACACCACAGATCCCATCGCAGACTATAACCTATTCACAGACATCGTGGACAGCTCAGTCAAATTTGCCTGTCCTCAACACAAACCTTCACACCACACACTAGGTAACAGGCCACATTCTAAAAAACCTTTCATTCCAGCACCTTGGTGGAATGGTAAATGCGATGAGGCTATTAATAATCGTAAATTAGCTTTGTCAAATTATAAAAAATCTTCTAATTACCAAAATTTTCTTGAATATAAAAAATCTGAAGCGATAGTCAAACGCACTGTTAATGAAGCTAAAAGAGAATCTTTTAAAACATTTTGCAATTCTTTAGATAGACATACTCCTATTTCAAGAGTATGGTCGGTTGTTAAAAGCTTTAAACATCGTTTTACCCATCCACCAACAGCTTCATGTTCGGCAGACAAGGAAATGATAGACAAGCTCCATTCTCTGGTAGATGAGCTTTACCCACCTACAGTTTTTCATGATAATTTTCCTAATAATTTCATACATAATCCTTTCTTGGAAGCGTCTTTTTCTCTGGAAGAACTCAAAATTGCAATTAATTCATGTAAAGTAAAATCATCTCCAGGTCTAGATAAAATAGATTATAATATCATTAAACATTTTCCAGATGAAGCTCTTATTACCCTTTTATCAATATTAAATAGAATCATTTCTAACAATGTCTTTCCTTCCTCGTGGAACGAATTTCTCATTATTTTCCTGCCGAAATCCACTCCTGGTAAATTCCGTCCTGTCTCTTTGGCTTCCTGCCTATTTAAAGTAACTGAGAAACTTATTTACAATAGACTCCTGTGGTATGTCGAACGCTTAGCTTCGAACGCTTAGCTGTCGGTCTACCTCAGGGTAGCATCCTTAGTCCAATCAACTACTCTATCTACACTAGAAATCTACATAAATGCATTCCGGCAAATTGCATAATTTATGAATTCGCAGACGATCTAACGGTCACCTGCCGTTCATCTAGTCTAAACCAAATAATAACTTCCCTCCAAAACAGTTTAAACGCACTGTCTGATTATCTTAAAGACAGAGGTCTGGAGGTCTGTCCGGAAAAGACGAAGTTAGTTATATTTAGCAATAAGAAGATTAACTTAGAAGACCCACCACTTTCTTTAAATTTAAATAATCAATCATTTATTATCAAACCCTCCCCTTCCGCAATTTACCTAGGCATTAACTTCCACCAATCCGGTTCATCCGATACCCACTTCAACTATTTATGTTACAAAAGCAGAAAAATTCTTAATGTTTTAAGGGTTCTTAGAGGCACATGGTGGGGTGCCGATCCCAAATTATTGCTTCACATTTTTGATTCCTTAATTGCAAGTGGCGTTAACTATGGTTCCATCTCCTCTAATTTTAAATCCCATAAAAATTTCTCCCGCCTTGAAAAAATCAGAAATCAAGCTCTTCGACTAGCCGTAGGCTACAGGAATAGCACCCCGATCAATGTAATGTTAGCAGAATGTTGTGTACCCCCCTTAAGAATAAAATTTAACTTTCTCGCAAAGAAATACCTTTATAGAATTTTTTCAAATCCCAGCCACCCTTTACCGGTCGGACTTACAGTTCTTTCGCGACTCCTCCGCGACTCTAATACTCTTTTTAATTATCCTCTTCTAATTGCTTTCGAAAGATCGAAGAATTACAGCTGACTCATTAGAAGTAAGAATCTAGATCCTTACTTCGAATTCCTCTATGAGGATCATATATTCACTCCCCAAATCTTCTTTGACTTGGGCAAATCACTACAAAATTCTCTTAATCTAGCAATTTTATTCAGGGACCTAACCAATCGCAACTTTCCTAATCATGTTTTCTTTTTTACTGATGGCTCAAAGTCGGACAAAGACCTTTTAGCGGGTTGCGCCTTTGTTTGTCCTACTTTAAATATCGTATCAAAATTTAAAATTTCTAAGTTTGCTTCAATATTTTCCCTCGAAGCGTTTGCAATCTTATTTACTCTCGATTTTATAATTAATTTCAATCTTAATAATACAGTCTTATTTTCAGACTCACTTAGCGTACTTAAAAACATAAACTCCAAAAGTATCTATAAAGTTAAATCTTATATAATATTTGCGATTAGAAACCGCCTAAAGGTCCTGTCTGATTTAGGTCGTCCAGCGAAACTGGTCTGGGTTCCTGGTCATTCAGGGATAGAGGGAAACGAAGCGGCTGATAAAGCAGCAAAAGAAGCATCCACAAATCCTACTCCACTAGATATTCAGCTTTCTTTTTCGGATTTCCATAGTGTTGCTCGCAAGCAACTTGATGCTAGTTTTAATTCTTATTTAACAGACGTAGGTAAAAATAAGGGTGCCCATTACACTCAACTTTTCTATAAACCCAGAAGAAAACCGTGGTTTGCTGATTTCGTCGCCCGCAGATCCTGGATAGTTTCATTATGTCGCGCGCGTTCCAATCACTATAATTTAGCTGCTAGCCTTCACAGGAAAAATTACATTTCCTCCAGTGAATGCTCTTGCAATCGCGGTGTGGAAGAAGATCTGAATCACATACTTTGGGCGTGCCCTAGGTTTGACGCGTTCCGACCAGACCTTTTAAGAGCTCTCTCGAGAGCCTTAAAATGTCCTCCACCTTTTAGCAGCATTCAATTTCTTACGAAGCCTTCTCCAAGAATAGTTTTTCACATATTCAGATTTTTAAAACGAGCTAATATTCAAATTTAATTTAATCTTTATAATTAATAATTTTTAATAATTTAATAAAATAATTATTATAGGGGAGACTGGGGTAAACCCGCTCACTTTTTTTCAGATCGGTAAAAATCTAAGAAATTATTCCCTAAATCCAAGTTAATTTATATCATAGAATTCTTGATTTTATCACTCGGTCAAATTAATAATATGTAAGATGTAGACTATCAAATGACATTCGAAACAAATTGATAGGTAACTTTCGTTCCTATGAAAACAACAAAAAAAGATCATGCCACGTTAACATAAAAGATAGAATGTTTGCAAAAATGTTGAATGAGACGAAATCATTTGTTAGTAGTCATAAGAATATTTTGTTCACTACTGCGGACAAGAGAAATGTCACGGTTGCGTTAAATAGATCAGATTATATAAAAAAACTTGAAAATTTACTCTCTGATAAAAAAACTTACAAAATTATTTAAAAAAATCCGTTATCAAAATTAAAAACTAATACTTATAATGTTCTTAGACATTTGAATGATAGTGGACTTTAGGGTAGAAAATACATTGACATTGAGTTAACACAGACTAATACTAACCTTCCAAGAATTTATGGTCTGCCTAAAATTCATAAAAAAGATATTCCTTTAAGACCTGTTGTTTCGACTATTGGTTCTCCAACAGCCTTTCTATCCAAACAATTATTTGATATGCTTAGCAATTCTTTAAAAAAACCGATGTCCTATGTACGCAATAGTTTTGAGTTTATTAAAAAAATTAAAAATGTTACTGTTCCTGACAATTATATTTTAATTAGCCTTGACGTATCATCTTTATTTACAAATGTCGGCTCGAAACATGTAAGTGATTCTCTCATCAGACGCTATCGAATGATTTCTCAAAATTGTAATATTGCAATTGATGATTTACTTGACTCATGTCAATTTCTTTTTGATAATACTTTTTTTAAATTTAATGACAAGTATTACCAGCAGGTTTATGGTACTCCCATGGGTTCGTCAATTTCTGGTCTTTTTGCAGATATTGTCATGGAGGACCTTGAGACCTCTTGTAATGCTAATCTTTCTTTTCAACCTTTATTTTTTTATAGATATGTCGATGATATAATTACTTGCATACCAAAAGATAAAATTGATGAAATGATTAATGTTTATAACAGTTATGACGAAAGATTACAGTTTACATTTGAAAAACAAAATAATAATACCATTAATTTTTTGGATGTTCTTGTTATTATCAATGAGAGTAATCAACTAATTACTGACTGGTATAAAAAACCTACTTTTTCCGGACGTACTATTAATTATTACTCTAAACACCCTTTTTCTCAAAAAATTGCAATTATTTATAATTTAGTTGATAGAGCTATTAAACTCTCTGATAAAAAATATCATAATAAAAATATTCAGTTTGTTAAGAACACCCTACTAAAAAATAATTATCCTTTAGAATTTATTGAAAAATATATAATAAAGCGTACTCGTTTAATTGAATCTAATTCTCAGAAATTTTCCACTAAAAATAACAATCTTTATACTAACATGCCGAAAGTTCTTTTACCCTATGTTCCTTATCTTTATGAAAAAACTGCTTTTGTTCTTAATAATTATAATGTTTTATCTATTCCATGCAAAAATAATATACAGTACCGTCCGAAATTGTCAGTCCACCCATTTTTAAAGGAATGAAAAAAATTGTTTAACGTAAAATTCATGAAAACTAAAATTTTTTTTGGTTTATATTTTGTAAGAGGATAAAATTTTGAAAAGAATAAGACCTCACAGAAGTCATTTGGCCAAAATTTGTAGAAGATATTCTTAATAATCGTCATTTTCAATGTTTTACAAAAATTTGAATAACTTCTAAAATAATGAACGCTTTTTAATAATCTTAGGCTTATTTTAAAGGTCATTTTCTACGGAATAAGAATTACTTATAGGCATTAACCTCTAATTTTTTACTTGGAATAAACATGACGTCAAAGTTGGACAAAAAAATTCAAAAAATTTGAAATAATGTTATTAAAAGAAAAATAATTTTTGAAATTCAAACATATTTTTTATTAACTTTTCTTTAAAAATCTTCACCATATCATGTTTTATATATGTTCTAGAATAGTTTTTAGTACAAAAAATTTATTTCAAATTTTTCCAATTTTTTTGTCCAACTTTGACGTCATGCTTATTCCAAATAAAAAATTACAGGTTAATGCCTATAAGTAATGCTTATTCCGTAGAAAACGACCTTTAAAATAAGCCTAAGATTATTAAAAAGCGTTCATTATTTTAGAAGTTATTCAAATTTTTGTAAAACATTGAAAATGACGATTTTTAAGAATATCTTCTACAAATTTTGGTCAAATAACTTCTGTGAGGTCTTATTCTTTTCAAAATTTTATTGTCTTTCAAAATATAAACCAAAAAAATTTTGAGTTTTCATAAATTTTATGTTAAAAAATTTTTTTCATTCCTTCAAAAATGGGTGGACTGACAATTTTGGCCGGTACTGTATTAAACCATAATTTGATTAAAAAAGGCAAAGATAAAAGTAAAAAATTTGAAAATACAAATATAGTTTATAAAATTGACTGCAAAAATTGTACAGCTTCTTATGTTGGCCAGTCAAAGAGAATGGTTGGTGTTCGTGTTAAAGAACATAAGAATTCAAAATCTGGTGTAATTGCTGATCATAATAATTTGTTTAAACACGATTTTGATTGGGATAACTTTAGGATATTAGATAAAGAACAAAACTATAAAAAACGATTAATATCAGAGATGATTCACATCAATTTACAAAGGAACTCAGTAAATAAAAAAGAAGACATACAAAATCTTAATACTAATTATATTCATTTTCTAAATGAGAGAAAAATATATTCATAACTCCTCTCTTATAATTTGATTTACCTTGACAATTCACTTGTTCGTTCTCTGTTTACTGATGCGGTCATTCACCTCATCCCCGTAGTTATAATGTAATCCGAAATATATACTTTGCATCAGTGTCAAATTGTTATCACTACGACGAAGACGTTCCTCATGGAACTGTCCTTATATATATATTTTTTTTAAATTATGTTAAATATTTTTATTGAGTAATTGCGGTAAATATTTATTTTTGTTTTATAAAAATTATGTAATTGTTTTTAATTTGTAATTTTAAAAAAATTTTTATTTCAATAAACCATAGTTCTGAAGAGGACAGCTGCGCTGTCGAAACGTAAAAACCATCTATATTTTATTTCTAATTTGACTCGGAGTGATCGATAGTCTACATCTTACATATTATTAATTTATATCATTTGAAAGCTTATGATTTCTACTAAAAAAATAAAAAAGAGTTTTTGATTTATCTTTTTTAGTTTTACTTAGAGAAACTTTTTAATACACATATACCAAATTTCGAAATTACAATTTTCCAGGGTAAACCCGCTCACTTTATCTTTTCAAGACGGAACAGTTTTATTTTTTAAATATTAAAGTTCGTCTTATTCCCGTCTTAAGTATGATTTATTATTGATAATTTATGAGTTATATAAACAATTCTATAAACAAAAAATTGGTTTAATAAATAATGAACATAGATTTTATGAATTACAACTATGGATTTAAATAGTGTTATATTTTATTAAGAGAAAGTGAAATGTAGTTACAATTTTGGTTTTAATAAGTCATAAATTGTGTTATTGTTGAAATATAATACGTGAAATTATTTTATTCTAAATTTTAAATTAAGAACTAAGTGAGCGGGTTTATCCCGACTTCACGTGAGCGACTTTACCCCGAGTGTATTCCTCACATTTCAGAATAAATTTAATTAAATCTTTTTGAAATAAGATAAAACTATACATGTACTTCGAAAAAGGACATCCAATAGCAACAAAAAAAAATTTGCCAAATAAATTAAGACTCAAAAATAATGATCGAAAAACTTAAAAATCCAAAAAACGTTTTTTTCTGATACCTCTAAAAACATTTGATTGCCTCTGATTCTATGTTGAATTCATGAAACTAAACGAAAGTTCGTTAATATAAGTTGAATGGTAAGTACTATTCACAGTATCAATATCTCCATCTTAAGTTGAGTTCATCGCGTTAAATCGCTGGTGAGCGGGTTTACCCTGTGCGCGGGTTTACCCCAGTCTCCCCTATTGCTCTCTCTACACTCCTACTCGGCACTACATTGGTTGCTGAGATCTACGTTCCTTCATTTGAATTGCTCCCGCTGATGCGCCAGGGGTCTTTGGACCCTTTGGCGCATACGCGGGAGCAAGGGCGGCCTACGCGCCCCACACTTTTACTCTGTTCGCAGGTTAATCATTAAGCTCCACTCATATCAAGAAGACTAGAGACAGGAGGTAAAACTTCGGTAGTGGGGGTATGGCAATGCTGAGTCGCTCAGCTGATGTATGGTCAGGCGTTTACTTTCAAAAAAAGTTTTCGCCGCAATAGACCACACGGACTTCTGCGCAGCTACACACGTAAACACAGGAAAATATATTCTATACAAATACAATATAAAATATAAGTGTTTATATATTTTCAAACATCTTTTAGTTATTAAAAAAAAAGTTTTTACATAAAAAAAATGTGGAAACTATAGCATGAAGTGTATTAAAAGTTAACAAAAAGTAATAGTCATAGTGCTGTGTTTATCTTTCTTCTTGTTACAACTTTTCACACAGCACGTTTTCGGAATTTTTAATTATTTGAATAATACTTAATTTAATAATCACTCACATTATTTCTATATATATCCGTTATGACACACATTGTGTCTCGATTGCACTTTAAAGTTAACCTCAAATTAAAATCATATCATACACACTGTAAAAAAAATTCTCTGTAGATTTACAGTTTTTAACAGGAATTTGTAAAATAACATCTTTAAAAGTAGCGAATTTACAATCCCTTTAGTAAAATTACTAATTTCAGCGCGTCAATTTTACAATTTTCTGTAAATTTACTACTATGAAAGTAGGTAATAAAAGGACAAAATTATTACTGATTATTACCTACTTTCATAGTAGTAAATTTACAGAAAATTGACACGCTGAAAGTAGTAATTTTATTAAAGGGATTGTAAATTCGCTACTTTCAAAGGTGGTATTTTACAAATTCCTGTAAAAAACTGTAAATCTACAGAAAAATTTTTTTACAGTGCACATGTAAAACATATGGTATACAAGAATTTGAATGTGTGAGTGATGTGCAGAAGCACCGCGCTGGCGACTTTTCGAAACGAAAAACGCCTGGTTAAAGGATGACTCTTGACTCATCCCCACTACCGAAGTTTCACCTCCTGTCTCTAGCCTTCTTGACTCATATATACCAGGTCATGGCCGGATATACAAGGCGAAAAGCCAGTATTTTTTCTCAAAAACACCACCTTTTCTTGTTATCAAATTTTTATTACAAGTTCTTAAAATAATTATGAACATTTCCTATGAATTTCAAGCGGGCTAAACCATTCTGGCAATCAGGAGAATTTTTTTATAAAATATTTATTTTAACAAATTTTTAAATTGTAAACGTTTACGTCAACAATGTTATAACGATTGATTTGTTTTCAAAAATGCAAAGTTAACAATTTAAAAATTTGCGAAAATAAATATTTCAAAAAAAATTTCTCTTGATTGCCAGAATGGTTTAGCCCGCTTGAAATTCACAGGAAATGTTCATAATTATTTTAAGAACTTGTAGAAAAAAATTGATAACAAAAAAGGTGGTGTTTTTGAGAAAATTGATCTTATTTATTTTCAGAAAATCATCCCCTATTTTTATAATTTTAAATAGGGTGATGGAACCAGTTGTCGAGTCGACACCAGTTTTTGAGTTCTGGTGACTATTTATGCTCATAAATAGTAAATTATATTAAATACGTAAAATAAAGTAATATAACAATATTCCCAATTTAATAAAGTTATTTATAAAAAAAATGTTTTTTATTAATATTTTTTAACAATTGTTAATAACAATTCAAATTATTAACAAATGTGAAATTTGACAACAAGTTAAGAAATTACTTTATATACAAGGAAATATACAAAAAAACGAGACTTAAACAACTAAAAATAAAGAAACGGTGCAATTGTTAATTAAGCTTTGTTTAAACAATGTTACAATAATAAATGAGAGTAAAAAATACTTCCTGTAAATCGTAACTAATAATAATATTGGTTTTAAAAATATAACTAACTTTGTGTTAAAAAAATAAAAATTGTTAATAAATAAATTGTTTATAACATAACAAAAAGTAATTGTTTAGAACAATAAATTTAACTAGTATTTACTTGCATATCATAAGTATAGTAGATTATGCAAAATTTAGTAACTAAATTTACATTATATTAAAAAAAGCTTTTGTTAATTTATTTGTTTATAACAAAAGCAAAAATTGTTTAAACAAAATAGTTAATGTCTCAAAACATTTTTAGAACATGGCTATAATGTTTTTGGTAATTATTAATAATATAATAGGCTTTCAAAAGCAACAATATTTGTTTAAAGAAAAAAAATTTCTCATTTTTTTATTTAACATTTAATAAACAATTAACGGAACATTTTTTTCTTAAATAAAAAACGTACGTTTTATGCAAAATTTTATTAGCTTTAATTGAAAAAAAAATTTTGTGAATCGGTTAAAAATTGTGGTCTAAAAATTAATTTGTCCAATAGCGTGTTTTTTGCCCCACTGTGGCGAAGCCCTCTTCCGCTGAAGTTCCTGTATACTTTGAATACGGAAAGGGGATCAAATTGACTTTCTAGTTGGTACTAGAAGGTACCGAACCCAGAATCAACCCCCCTCCAACTTTTTTAAATATACTCGTGGAGGAAACCAAAACGGAGGCGGGCGAAGCCCGCTTCCGCTAGAATTCATGTACACTTTGAATACGGAAAGGGAGTCAAATTTATTTCTACTTGGTACTAGAAGGTACCGAACCCAGAACCGACCCCCCTCTAACGTGTCACAAAAAACACTTTTTTAAATATACTATGATTATTATCTATGACTATTACTTTAAGGATAGTCCCTAAGGAACCATATTATAACAATTGTTACCCATCCCTATGGTATTCCTAGAGTTATCTTTTTTGGCTTCCGCCCATCTGATTTTTTATTTTCTAGCTAACTGAAAGCTTTCCAAAAAAAGAATTGATCATTTATCTCTGAAATTGGAAAAAGTCCTTCTTTTGCATAATTGAGGGTCCCTATCAAAGAACCGGTTAAAGTTTTTTAAGCTCGAAAGCATTGCCCTGTAAATAAATAATTAAACTGTTTTTAATCCCAATTTTTTTAGAAACATTTGGATAATATTTATACCAATACAAAATGATTTCAAGAAATTAAAATTTTAAATCCTTTTTTATTTAGAGGTCGAGAATTTTGAGTCTCAATATCTTATTACCGGTTCTTTGATAGGGACCCTCAATTACCCAATTTTCATGGAATTTTATCATTTTCTGCATTTTTCTCGAAAAATTGACACTTTTTAAAAAAAATGTATAGAACAAAAAAATTGTATTTTATTGAGATCTACAACTTTTGTAAACAATATTTTTAAAAATTTTGCATTTCTTAAAAGAAATAACACATAAAACTTCAATTTTATGGTGTCTTTTCAGTTTTCACCATAAAATTAAAATTTGCGCCAATTTTCACTATTATTTTCGTAATCAGCGCATCAAAATACATAAGTTTCACCAAGTTTCATTAAAGTCGGTTGGGAGTTGTTTTCGGAAGTATATCCAAACTTTATTATATTTGAAATAATTTTAATGAATTTTTTTACATAAAAAATATAAAAACATGTTTTAACTTTCAGTATTTTTCTATTTAACTTTCTTCGAGCGTAAGGCTTTGTGACCCTCTCACTCTTTGCAAATAGAGATAGAAGTCTTTTTGTACAATAAAATTTACTGCAAATCAAAACACACAGAGACATGTGTCTATCAAAATCTATTTTTTTCAGTGCACTTTTTAAATGAAATATTATACAGAAAATAACTACAACATAACACATTATTATTCACATAAATCAGAAACTACAACAAACACTAAAATTCACAAAAAAATGCACTACACGCTAACTGATCTAACGACTCCAATCGACGCGACGCCATGTTATTTAACAACTGGGTATAGATTGCCGCATGCGCGTATAACATCCTAGACCAAATCTAGACGATCTTAATAACCCCTTACTAGATGGATTTATTTGACTTAAAATTTTTCTAATAAGACCATCCGTTGAGTAACTGATTTGAGACTTGATGAACCGTCTAGATTATACGGACTTGATGATTGCTAATCGGGAAATTATTGGACTGCCACAACGTTTTTCCACACGGGATGCGACGCATTTGCGTAAGTGCAAAGTATGTGCGCTGTCGGACAAAAAATTCGATATTTCGGTTAGTTTTAAAGTCTTCAGGAATTTTTTTTGCAAAAAATTCTGGAGAAGATAAGGAATCCAAATATCATAGTTACAAAAAAATGAAAAGGGTGCTTATGCCCGAAAAAAATGAAATTAAAATTTTTTTTGACTTTTTTTCCGGGCACATTTTGGATTTTTTGTTTTTTAGTATTGCACTTTAAATTGTTAGAGAATCAGTTATTATCACCTAAAATATAAACAAAATCTAACTAAATGGTTAAAAGTTATTCGTTTTTTAAAAAGAATTTTCTTTAATGTTTGATGCCCGGTAAAATCCACAATTTTGAAAATTTTTTAAATCTTTTTTTCCTATAATCTTTTTACACTTATGTATGCTATAGAGACATTTATACTTTGAATTTTGGATTAACAATGTAGGATTATATTCTACAGATGACAAACTAACTTTTAAAGCAATGAAAAAAATTGTAAAAAAATTTCATTTTACACGAGTTCCCCCTTTATATGTTAAGAAAACGAATAGCAATAACATCTCCAACTATTGAATTTATAGATGTAATTTTCAAATTGTACGGTAATAATTCGTAGGTATAGGGGAGACCGGAGCGTAATGAATAATTACAATTTATTAAAAAATCCTAAATCGAAATACTTTTGCTCCATATATAGTAGTGATGGGACATCGAAAAATCGATGTTTTTCCTTCGAGGTCGATGTTTAAAACCTCGATGTTTTCGATGTATTTAGGTTTTTTCTCGATGTTTGAAATCGATGTAAATTAAATGGGGAGAAGAGGTTTTTTAAAAATATTTTCTTTATTTTTTGCCTCTAACAATTTGTGTTTTTTTATCTTATAAATTTTGCTTTTAAAAATTACCATTTTATCTTAAATCTTTTTAAAATCTACTTTAAATGTTATTATAATTTTATAAATATATTTTTTGAAGAATCAAAAGGAAGTGTGAAAAAAACATCGGAACATCGAAACATCGATGTTTTCTTTTCGATACATCGATGACATCTATGTTATGAATTTTCGATGTCAATGTTTCACAACATCGATGTCCCATCACTAACTTAGAGAGCTTCCTGGAATAATAATCATCTTTGCAGAGATTTAATTATTTCGCTATATTTCTTATTGGATAAGAGGGTCTAGGTAGCGCCCTGGCTCTTCACCGAGACGATCCTCGTAGAGCAAGCGAGATCGATTCTCCTTGTTAAGTGCACGAACATTGTCGCTCCCAATAATAATAATCGGGAAGTAAATTCATGACCAGCTTCGGGAATGATTAAAGACAGGACAATTAATTCATTAGCTTCTTAGTTATTCTTTATTTTATAATTGTTCTTTTATTTATTACAAACTACACTTTCTTACGAAGGTTTAATTATCGCGGAAAGAAAAGGTCTGGAAGAGATATCCATAAAAATATTGTTGAGCAGAATATTGTTGTGTTATCCAATTCAATGGAAGAGACAACTTTCAGAATGGAAGCACATTCCATATTCAATGGATGAGGGAGCCATATTATATTGTTGAATCAAATATGGATGTGACATCCATAGGCATGGTTGGGCTTACAATTCATGCTATGGATTTTCACATATGGCTACCTCATCCATATAAACTTTGGTTGGGAGATCCATAGTTAGTTCAAAATTTCGATACATGTTGCGCGCAATTCATTATCATGGCATCCATTTAAAAATGGTCGTCTCAATTTGTCCGTCGCGTCGGTTTCCTGTCACGTCTATATAATCACGTTGTGAGTTTATTGTGTATAAATAGTGTTATAATTGTTTATTATTTATTATCATTATTGTCTATTAGTTTTTATGTAAATTCATTTTCATGAAATATGTGTAGAGCATATAAAGATTATTATATGCTCAAATATTGTAGTTGCGTGTATAGTGTAGTGGATAGCGTTAGTGTTTAGTATGCGTTAGGTCTAGGGTTCGTGTCTCCTCCATCGGTTAATAATTTATTTCGTTAATATGCGGTTATTCAATAAGTGGTGTGCATTAATTAACAAAAATGTGTATAAAATATCTCAAGTGACATTGAATTTAATTAATTGAGTGATTCCAATTTTTTGTTTCACATTTCCATTACTATGGATCACCCAACAATAGATCTTTTGCTGCTCCAACAATATACAGCCAGCCATAGAATATGGATGCAGCAACCTTAACTATGGATATCCCGTATTTTTCAATATAATATGGCTGTGATATCCATGTATCTGGATGTGTCAACTATTCCTTTTTCTCCGTGCGCCTTATTAATACATTACATTTTCCCGAAAACATTTTCCTGAAAGATCTTTTCACGAAAGATAAATTTCCCGAAAGTCAAAAATCTCGAATACCTTTTCCCGAAGAATTTTTTCACGAAAATATAATCCCGAAGAACTTTTTCCCGAAATTCATAAAATAATCGTCATTTTTGAAGTTCTTACCTTGTTACCTGGCAACGGTCTACGTTTATTTGTTTTAACATTTACTTTCATATTTGTCATATTTGTTCTGAAATAAAGTTTTCCAAATTTATAAGTATTTTTAAAAGTCAAAATTTTCAAGTAATTTTAATTAATTTTTATTATATTAAAATGGAGAGTTCAGGAAAAATTGTTGGTGGTAAATTACATGTGGCCGGTTTTAGTTATTTGAAGTCCAGAGCAGCAAAGGGAAAAACATATTGGGATTGTAAGAAAGTTCGTGGAAAGGAGTGTATTGCAAGGGCTATCACTTGCTTCGATAGTGCAGGAGAAGTTGTAGTTTTAAAAGGTCCAAACAAATCAGTCCATCAACATGTGCCAAATCAAGAGGAATGTAAAGCAGAAGTTGTCAAATATATTTGAAACGGGGTGCAGAAGAACATCCGGAGCAACCCCTGGCCCAGATTTTAAGAACACAATTATCTGAACTATCTGAAGGGGTTTTAAGTCAACTACCAGAAAGAGAGAATTTAAAAAAGGCAATGCGAAGAGAACGCCGAAGAAATTTACCACCTAACCCTACATTATTGTCTGACTTGGAAGATCTTCCTGACAAATATCAACATACTGTTACTGGTGAGAAGTTTTTACTGTATGATTCGAAAAGCGATACTCAGGATGGAAGAGTTCTTGTGTTTTCAACACATAGAAATTTAGAATTATTATGTCAAAGTGATTGCTGGTTTTTAGACGGAACGTTCAAGGTACACATTATTATTTTTTTATTACTTATTACTTTTAATATTATTATTACTTTCAGTATTATTATTATTTTTCTATTAAATTTAAGTGTCTCCTACAATATTCACTCAAGTTTTCACTATACTTGGAACATGCAGGAGAAGTTCTCGAAATCTAAATTCAAGTATTCCTGAGTCTCCAGTTTCCTTACCGTTTGTTTATGCTCTTTTATCATCTAAGGAAACATATCAGTATGCTGCAGTTTTAAGATCTGTCCAATCTGCTATAGACACGTACAGAATTAATTGTTTGCCACGCAGAATAACGAGTGACTTCGAAAAAGCCATCATTAATACCTGCCACGAAATTTTTCCGGATGTTCCTTTGCAGTACTGCTTTTTCCACCTCGGACAATCTGTTTATAGAAGGATTCAGAGCGTAGGATTGCAGGAATTGTATAATAATCCTAATGATCGGACATTGAAAATTAACACTCACATGATTCTAGCGCTTGCTTTTGTTCCTGTAGCAGAAGTTTTGTCCACCTTTCTTCTCTTAAAAAATAATTTTACCGAGAACTTACTTCCGATTCTCACTTACTTTGAAGAAAATTATGTTGGCCGAGCAGCGAGAGGCAGAAGGAGAGCTATTGTTCCGCGATACGCTATACAGCTTTGGAATGTTTATGATGCAATATTGACTGGACTTCAAAAAACAAATAACATTAGTGAGGGTTGGCAGTTGGCACAACCGTTTCCAGATTCTGGTTGGAAAACATCATCTAGATTTATATTCTGCGTTAACAGAGTTCCAGAAGGAACAGGCAGACTCAGAAATAATTATTACTGAACTCAGTTTGGGAAGAAGAGTCAAAGCACAAGCTAAAAAAAAGTGGATAGAATTTCAAACACGGCTGAGAGCAATTGCATTAGAGTATAATGAGTACAAAAACGAACAACGTGATTTGGATTATTTGCGTGCAATTGCTCATAACGTTGTCCTATAATTTTTCGAAACTTCGGTGAAATAAAAATAAGAATTGTAAAAAAAATAAAATTTTTTTTCGTGAACAATAGTTTTCGTGAAAAAAGTCTTCGGGAAATGGTATTCGACATTTTTGACTTTCGGGAAATTTATCTTTCGTGAAAACATCTTTCGGGAAAATGTTTTTGGGAAAATGGGTGGATACCCTAAATCATATAGTATAAAACTCTAATTATTATAATTAACTGCTAAATAAGGTACCCGGACCCCATTCGACGAGTGGATCCTATTTGCAATAAAAGTTCAGTTTATTACAAATTTCATAATATATAGACTTCACTTAACAATGTAATTTAAACTTATAAATAGTGATTTTCACTCATTATTCATTACGCCCCGGGTGATTATCCATCACGCCTCTGCTTGGGGCGTTTACGTTTACGCTAAAAAAAAGATAGATTCTGTTAGTCTATAAAAAAATGTAGTCTTTGATCGTTGGAATTAAAAAATATCATTTTTTGACAAAATGGCAGCAAAAAAAAAGTTCATTTTTATGAAAAAAAATCGTCTTCAAATGTTGATTAAAATTATAATTTTATTTAAAAAACCTACGATCAAGGACAGCAAAGAGTAGTTGTTGAGCTTGTGGGAAAATTAGAGCTAAATCGGTTCAGCGGTTTTTGAGAAATCGTGTTCACCGACTTTAAAAACATAGTTTTGAGAAAAGCGAGTTTAAAGACGCTGCACCTGCTCTACACCTCACGGCGCGCCTTTCTAGTTTTGTCTGCAACAATTCGAAAATATTTCTCGAATCTTAATAAAAATTTTTGTCACAACAGGCAAATATATTATATACTTTAAGAAAATGCAAAAAAAAATCGATTTTTTGAAAATCGTGACTGTATATAACCCCTTAACTAAAACTGATTTTAATACTTGATAAAAAACCTTCAAAAGAATTATGCAGTGTTTTGTCCTAGAAAAATTGAAAAAGGTTACTGAAAATTTCTCAAAACAAAATTCAATTTTTCAGAGAGAAAGTTGCTATCCCATGAACATCCACACACCTTGTACATTCAGAATTATTCAACGGCTAGTGCAACTTGCCTATGCATAAGGAGATGGCTCTTTAATATTTCAAGACCCCTCAGTGAGCAAGCATTAACGTGGATATTTTGGCAAACTGTCGATGAAGTTAATAGAGGACATATTTCCGCGGGCGAGAGACTCTATCAACTCAAAGCATTGCAAGATGCTTCAAGAAAACACGAGGTAAAATTCACGACTAATTCCTTGCAAAATTTCTAATTTTCTGACATAAAAATTTTATAAATTTAGTTAATTAATAAATATTTACGACCCAAATCATATCATTTACTACATATTTTGAAAAATCTATAACACAAATTTATTAATTATTAATCCAACTTGTTACACTGAGAAAACTGGAGTATTAGACTAAACATCTGGAGGGACAAATCGTTCATATTTGAGAGTTAGCTATTGGATAACAATCTAAATGGTCAAATACACCATTGACAGATATTCGTGCCATTTCTCTTGGAGGGAAAATGAGTTTATAACAGAGGGACAAATTAACCATCTTGAGAAATCCCTTCCTTATCCGGCGCGAAATGAATAAATATGGCAACCTAACCCCTAAATTAAATACATAAAATGTCAGAAAAATAATTTCGCGCGCATCAGATCGTACACATTTTCTGCGCAACTTTTAACCCTCAGATATAATGGGAGAGAATATACAAGTAGATTTCCATTAACAATTCAAAATATATTTTAGAAGGACTATTTAACTCTCTTCATAAGCAAAGGAAACATACACTTTTTGAACCTCTAAATTTGACTCTTCAGTTTTCTCAGTATATGCTTATAATATGGATATAGTAAAAGCTTTGATTTTTGCACTTATAATATAGATTGTAAGATGTTTAAATATAGATATACTCAGAAAAAGGATTGAATAATATATTCAATTGGTTGTATTTTATAGAACTCGATCAAATAAATTGGTTAAGACATACGAATTTCGCGTCTGCGCAAAATGTTTGCCACAGCGGTGTAGTAAAAGGGGTGGAGTTCGTAGCAACCGTTATAAACAGACGTGTATTTTTTTCACTAAAATTAATTTAAAATGACTTAAATATTTTTTCGATAAAAGTTTAGTGTTCATTAATTTGAAAACAGGCGATTAAGTTTCGCTTTATTTTGTGTTATAAGTTATTGTGTTTTTTTTACTATTCGTGTTAGTTTTCTCAATTCGTATTCATGTCTAGCGGATATAAGTGATATAACCGCTTTGGCGCTGTGTCGCTTCGCGCATTCTCTTACGAAGACGCGCATTTTTTTGAACATTTAATATTCTCTTTTTTTCGTTACCGTGTTTAATAATTATTTTCGCTCATTATATTGAACGTTTTTGATAATGTGTGACGCGCGCTATCGCATCATTCCTCCAAAGAATTCCAAAAATACTGCGCATCGTTCTTCGAGTTTTTCAAAAAGAATGGCATCGGATTCTTCTTTTTCAAACTCAGAATATAAAAAAAAACAAAAATGTCAGATAAGTCATCTGTCAAAACAATTGACTCCTCTAACACAAATGTCATCGACGACTTAGACAAGGAAATTTATTCACATCTCTCTTCCAAAATTACTAATCCTTTGCTTACATCCCGATCTTTCACGGTCACCGAAGGTCCAGATCGTTTTCGCAGATACCCTGTTTCTCAACAGGGTTTCAGCAAACTTTGTGTTACTTTGGAAACAGCATCTGACACCAATAAATTATTGAATGATAACATCCTTCTTAATAATGGCCTCTTTACTTTTATTCCTGCTAGCTTTTGCACTTGTCAAGGTGTCATCCGTGATGTCCCACTTGACATAACTGACAAAGAAATTAAAAACAATATTTCTTTCTTAGGCTCTACAATTGGTTCTTCAGCTATTCTGGAAGTTCGTCGTCTCAACAGAAGGGTTAAAAAATCAGATTCTAACGAATCTGAATTAAAACCTTCTTTTTCTGTCCTTATCACCTTCCAGGGTATTTGCCTACCGGAAAAGGTTGCTCTTTTTCACGTCTCCTCCCAAGTTCATCCTTACACACCAGCCGTTAAAATATGTCACAAATGTCTTCGATATGGTCACATCTCGAGTCAATGCCGTTCATCACAGAGATGCTCTCACTGCGGTGAATCGCACTTAAATACTGCAGATAATCCATGTCCCTCAGTGAAAAATCCTCCCGTTTGTATCCACTACAAGGGTCCTCATTCTGCTAAATCCAAAGAATGTCCAGAATGGCAATTCCAAGAAGATTTTAGATCATATGCTGCAAAATAGAACGTAACATTTAAAGAAGCCAAATCATCAATAAAACCATCTTTCAATCAGAAAAACTTTCCAGACAGTTTAGCACTTCTACATCTTCTTCCTTTCAAAATGTTTCGCAACCCTCTCCTCGCTGTTTTTCTCAAATCATTCAAACTCCAGTATTTCGTGCTCCACCAAAATTATATTCTCAACCTAAAAAACTCAAACTCAACTTCGATCAAATCCTTCATCGGATGCCTCTCTTTTTAACAACGGAAGATCTGAAATTTCTCTTCCAAACGGCTTTAAACTTAAACGCCCCACATCACTCTCTTCGAATCTTCAATCACCCAAATCCAATGATAACACCTCGGACTCCTCTAACCCTGTACATCTTATCTCTATTTTAACATCTCTTGTTGATCAACTTTCTTCTAACTCTCCTTCATTAGCAGTTAATACCCACGACACAATTGCCAATCTTACTCGTAGCTTTTCTTTATTATCTCAATCTCTTCTATCATTCTACAATGTCTTACACCACTAACTTAAAAATTAAGCAGTGGAATTGTCCAGGCATTATAAATAAAAAAGGAGATCTTTTAAATATTTTAAATAACTTTAATATTCTTATTTTATCAGAAACCTTCAAAAAAACTTTTACTTAAAAAATTTTAATATTATCAGATCAGACAGATGAATCAATAAGGGTGGGGGCTTAGCCATCGCTATTAGAAACAATATTAAATTCTCTAAGGTAAATACAAGCCTCAACATCGAAAATAGTCTAGAAACCTTATCAATCTCGATTAGCATCTCAACTGGAGAACTGTTAATAGTCTCGGTATATAGAATTCCTTCATCTAATAATAAAATCTCTGATAACACATAGTCCAAACTCTTCAACTCTATCCAAAATGTCAACAATTCTTTTGTTTTAATAGCGGGTGACTTTAATTGTCACCACTCTTGTTGGGGCAGTTCCCATAATTGCTTCAATGGCATTGGTCTCTGTAATCAACTCGATTTATCAAATTTTATATGGTTAAACAATGGAAAACCTACTTGTCGAAGTAGACCTAACAATTCAGATTCAATGCTAGATCTTTCTTTTATTTCCTCCGATCGTTTCTTATCATCTTCCTGGGACATTTGGGACGACACTCTCGGAAGTGACCACTTTCCAGTCATTACAAACCTTGGTGTTTCAATTCCAATCTCCTATTTCTTCTCTCACAAATATAATTTAAAAAATATATCCTGCTCAATATTTTCTCACGAACTATTAACATTCAGAGATATCAATCAACTTTCTTCTTCAACTCCACATTCCAATGGCTTAGACAATTATAATTTATTCACCGAAGGAGTCTATCATGCAATCAAACTTGCATATTCCCCCTCTCCCAGACATCACTCAAGATCACCATCAAATTCCACTAGAAAGAAACCGTTCATTCCTGCTCCATGTAATGAAGCTGTCTTAAAAAGAAAATCAGCTTTACGTACTTATAGACATACATGTAACTTTGAAAATTACAACCTTCTTAAGAAATCTGAAGCAGAATGTATAAAACTGTTTCAACATTATAGAAGAGAATCATTTAAAAAGTTTTGTGAATCTTTAGACAGAAACACTCCAATTTCTAGAGTTTGGAGAGTAATCAAATCATTTAAAAATAGATTCACCAAGCCATTTTCATCCTCCTGCTTAGTGATGGGACATCGACATCGAAAACATCGAAACATCGATGTGTTTCCTTCGAGGTCGATGTTTAAAACCTCGATGTTTTCGATGTATCGAAGTTTTTTTTCAATGTTTGAAATCAATGTAAATTAAGTGGAGAAGAGAGGTCTTTTGAAAAATATTTTCTTTATTTTTTGCCTCTAACAATTCGTGTTTTTTATCTTTTAATCAATTGCTCTTATCGATTTGTAAATCTTTAAATTTTGTTTTTGTTGGTTAAATTTGCCCCTCTTTAGCACTTTTGCCTCATTTTCCCCTAAATTTTTATTTAAATCAGTCAATATCATAGGTTTTAACTTGCCTAAAATGTTAATTATCCTAATGTGCGTTTAGCACATTAGGATACACATTATTAACTATAAAATGCTATATCTGTCTTAATATATTAATTAATACGGATAATTACTAAGAAAAGGGCGAAGATACGTCTATTCTTTTGTTACTAATAGGATTTTCTGTAATGATGGGACATCGACATCGGAAACATCGATGTTTATAACCTCGATGTTTTAATTTCGATATTTTCGATGTATCGAGGTTTTTTTCCGATGTTTGATATTTATGTGAATTAAGTGGGGAAAAAAGGATTTTTTTAAATATCTCCTTTTTTGCCTCTAACAGTTTGTGTTTTTTATCTTTTAAACAATTGCTCTCATCGCATTGAAAATCTTTAAACACAAATTGTTATAGGGGAGCGTGGGGGAATTGGAGCCCCTTAAGGAAAATTATTAAAAAAACCAACTTATCTTTATAATAATACATTGTTTTCGTCATTTTCTACTCATTTCGTTATTTATCTTTAATTATGTTTAATTAGAAACTTAAAAAGAGAAAGTAAATTGGAAAAAAAATTTAAAAAAAATACATTTTTTGCAATCACACAATTTGTGGGGTATTGGGAGCTTTCACTTGAAATTTAAAAAATTTCTATTCTTTAGGAATATTTTTTGTTTTATAATAGAAAAAGTGTTAATACTTACAATGAAGCCAAAACTTTAGACTTAGAATAAACTTTTTCCTAAATTTTAATTGAATAAAAAATTTTTGAAAAAAATTTAATTTTTTATTTTTTCCACGAAAAATTATTTTTTAATTAAAAGTTTTTTCATAAGGTGATATCTTTTACAATTTTGAAAGAAATAACGAAAGCCGTAACATAGTAACGAAGATTCTTTGGGCTGACACTAATTCTGCCGTGTTTTCGAGAAACACAGTAACTGCAGATTGAAAGATTTCGAGAAAAACGCGAAAAACTGTTCGAATATTTATTGTCCCCTCCCGCATAGCCTAATTGAAATTATAAAACGCCGTTTTTACTTTTGATTCGTATGAATGTCCTCTTTTTAATGATGTAAAAATAAATGTTTTATTTGGTTAAACAATAAATAAATTATTAAAAATGTAGTTACCGGTATGCTGATTTGAGTCTCGTCGCACGAAATACCAAGTAACTGGCAGTTACTTGGTCTTTAGTGCGATGAGCGCTCGTATAAGACCCTTCGTCGCGCAGAGAACTTAGGTAACTGCAAGAGAATATAATGGGGAGTTCTAAAAAAAGGTTTTTTTAATGTAATAATTTTAGAAAAAATGAATAATATAATATTATAAAATTATAATAAAATTAAAAAATAAATAAAATAACAACAAGAGAAAACCCTGCGCAATATAATATAAAAATGTTAATATTTCTTGACGCCGTATTTTAATAATTATTTACATAAATATACAACTTCCCTATATTAAATTTTGTTATAACATATAAATGACTAATTATTAATAATTAATCAAAAACTATTAATTATTATTCTTTTTTAATTTAAAATTAAAATACACAGAAAATAATTTTTTTAAAATCCAACTACTTTGGGTAGTAAAGTGAATACTAAGAATTAGTTTGAATACATTGAAAAAAAAATTAATTTGATTCAATCAAATAACCGATTAATTGACTATTATCAATTAAATATTTAATTGAATCAAATAATATTTATTTGAGTCAATTAAATGGTAATTGCTTTAAATACTGCAATTATTGGTTTAAATACTATTGAACTGCCTGCAATAAATATTATTTGTTTCAAGTAAATATTTAATTAATAATAGTCAATTAATCGGTTATTTGAATCAAATAATTTTTTTCAGTGTAATTACATGTTTACTTAGCACTGTTTGTATAGTTAATTTTACTATTTCTTTATGTAGTTAAAAATTTAGAATTCAGTTAACTAAGAAATGTAGTAAAATTGCAAAAACAACTACAAAATCTGATAGCACAAACTACATTCTTAATTCTTTTAACTACTTTTTGATAGTTAATACAAGTTTGAATATTATTGGGGACTTATTGAACTAAGCAGAGTAGTTAAACATTGATAGGACATTACTGCGCATGCATAACATTGATAGAACACTACTGCGCATGCGTAACATTGATAGAACACTACTGCGCATGCGTGACACTGATAGAATACTACTTTGCATGTGTGACATTGATAGAATACTACTGCGCATGCGTGACATTAATGGAATACTACTGCGCATGCCTGATATTCATAGAACAGTACTGCGCATGCGTGACACTGATAGAATACTACTTTGCATGTGTGACATTGATAGAACACTACTGCGCATGCGTGACAAGACATGTATGTGTTTTGTGTGTATGTGTAACATTCATGGGTATGTGTTTTTTGGACATGTGTGAGTGAAGTATTTTCAAAGATAGTTAGACAGAATAGAAAGAGGTGTGAGTCGGTCGGCCGGTCGGTCGATCTCTAATTTAATATAATAGAGTGGATTATTTAACTGACAGAATTTAATTTTCATTGATTTCTATATTTCATAAGGGGTCATACACAAACTACGTAAGGCTTTAAGGGGGGAGGGGGGGTCAAGTTAAATCTTACGAACAGCAAAAAAAATGGCGCTAATGTATAGAACCCAGTAAAAAAATTCGATACACGGACCGCGGAGTTCGTATACGAGCTCGGTAGCTCGTATGAGAAATATGAGAAAACTCTCATATGAGCCTTTTCCGTTAGTTAGAGTAACAAGGAATTATTAAATTCTAACCTTTTTCAGTGTGAATAAATTTTTTGAACAAAATTATCCTTTTTTTTCTTAAGACTTCATTTCCTTTATAAATTTAGCTTTGTTTTACTTTGAAAATTCATTTCTATTATCTACATTTACTTTAAAATAGTGTTATATTAAGAAAAATGCTTTAAAAGTCACCTCGTATACAAGCATCTATACACTTCTCATTACGGAAAAGGAAATATCGAATTTTTTTTACTGGGAAAATGTCTTACGATGGGGGGAGGGGGGGTCAAAATTTCTGAAAATATGCCTTACGTAGTTTGTGTACGGCCCCTAATTAGTTTTCTATTGAAAACTGGAAATTGTGCTTTTAAGAATCACCATTTTATCTTAAATCTTTTTAAAATCTACTTCAAATGTTATTATTATAATTTTATAAATATATTTTTTTAAGAATTAAAAGAAAGTGTGAAAAAAACATCGGAACATCGAAACATCGATGTTTTCTTTTTGATACATCGATGTTAGGAATTTTCGATGTCGATGTTTCACAACATCGATGTTTTTCTTTCGATGTCCCATCACTACTCCTGCTCATCAGATAAAGAAGTTGAAGCTTCACTTCTCAAATTAATTGACGAAACTTGTCCTCCTGCACCACCAATTAACCCTCTTCCCTCATACTTTAGACACAATGAATTTTTAGAATCCCCTTTTTCTGAAAAAGAGTTATCCGTAGCAATTGCATCTCATAAATATCAATCCTCACCAGGACTAGCCAAAATTAATTACGAAATTATATGTAACTTTCCTAACAAAGCAAAATCTGTTATCCTAGATATTTTCAATTCTATCTTATCTTCAGGAGTCTTTCCTCCATCCTGGAATAATTATCTTATTATCTTTCTACCTAAATCAACTCCTGGTAAATTTCGTCCAATTGCCCTAGCTTCGTGCCTATTTAAACTTCTTGAAAAATTAATTGAAAGTAGAATCAGCTGGTATTCGGAACATAACTTTTTACTATCTCCATCTCAATTCGGGTTTAGAAAAGGCAAATCTTGCGCAGATAACTTAGCCATCTTGGCCACAGAAACATGGATCGGCTTTTGTAATAAACAAATCACCGCTGGCCTTTTCTTGGACATCAAAGGCGCTTTCCCAAGTGTCAGACCTGATGTTTTAACTGAAGAATTTCGTGATCTAGGTTTTGCTGCATCTCTTACTCAATTCATTTATAATTCTGTAGCACACAAAAAACTCTTCTTCAAAGTCAACGGCAAGTTAATAGGATCCAAAGAAAACCCAATTGGACTCCCACAATGGAGCATCCTCAGTCCAGTTCTCTACTCTATTTATGCTAGAGATCTTTCATCCTGCATTCCTGATGACTGCATTCTTTTATAATTTGCTGACGATCTTGCGATTATTTGTAGATCTGATGACCCAATAGTTTGAATCAACTCTTTACACATATTTCTAAATTCTATCTCAAACTTCTTAAACAATAATAGTATATTAAGCAACAAGAGGAGAAAGGCAGCCATTTCTTTACGGTGATTTTTGTGACACGAGTGGAGGTCGAGGGCGCCGTAGGCGCCCCGAGACCTCCACTCGTGTCACAAAAATCATCGTAAAGAAATTGGCTGCCTTTATTCTCGTGTTACTTACGATATTTTTTATTCCTAATGCACAAAAGCGGCGATTTCAGTTAGCAGACGACAGGGAGTAAAAGTCATTCACTTGTTCGATTTGTATGAAAATGGCGGCCGTCTTCTCCCTTGGGCAAGAAAAATGCATGTGAACAGCTAATTTTCTTGCCCTTGGGAGAACACGGCCGCCATTTTCATACGATCGAAGAAATGAATGACTTTCCTCCCTGTCGACTGCTATCAGAAAGCGCCGTTTTTGTGCATGTGGGATAAAAAGGTCTTTTTCTTTGTCCATATAAATCCAAGTTAATTGTCTTCAGCAAATCTTGATCTCAACCACCCCAACTTAACTCTGTCTCTTAATAATATAAAAATCTCTCCCTCAAAATCCACCAAATTTTTAGGCATTATACTAGACTCCAGCTTTACTTTCGACGAACATTTCACTTATCTCACAAATAAATGCCGTAAAAAATTAAACGTCATAAAAGTGCTTCGTGGTACTTGGTGGGGCGCTGATCCCTATACACTTCTAATTATCTATCGTGCTCTTATTAGAAGTTCTATAGAATACGGCTCCCATATTTACACATTTAAAAGACTAAAATTTGTCGATGAACTTGAAAAAATCTGAAATCAAGCTATTCGACTCTGAAATTACTCCTCCACAAATAACTTTTATCAAATCAAAGACTCTTTTACTCTCATCATAGCTTTTGAAAAAACACGCTATTTCCCACCTGACATACGCAAAGCCTTCACCCCTCCCTATTTTGAATTCCCTTATGAAGAACACCTTTTTATTCCATCTATCGATCTTAATCTGGGTAAACTGACTCAAATCAGTCCTGCCCCAAAAACTGTCTTCAATGAACTCACATCTTACCATTATCCTAATTCGACCCACTTCTATACTGATGGATCTAAATCAGATTCCTCATCCATAGCTGGGTTTTCCTTCATTAGCCCATCATTAAATATCTCTCATTCCTGGAAAATCTCTTCCCACGCCTCCATTTTCTCTATTGAAGCTAATGCCATTCTATACTCTCTTGACTTCATACTGAATAATAACATCCCTAATTCTTCCATTTTTTCTGATTCCCTCAGTGTTCTTACTAGTCTTTCCTTACCAATTTCTTCCAATATTAAATCGATTATCTTTCTGATAAGAAATAGACTAAATACTCTTCAAAAATTAAATCTCCAAACGACCCTAGTTTGGATTCCCGGCCATATGGGTATATCTGGTAATTAACTAGCTGACAAAACAGCAAAAGAAGCTGCAAATAATGGCACTCTCTTAAATTTTCATCTTCCTTATTCAGACCATTTACACACCAATCTTATCTGCCTTAAACAAACCTGACACAATTATTACTCCACAGTAGGTGAAGTCAAAGGTTTAAAACCATGGTTTACTTCTTTTATTGCCAAAAGGGCCTGGACAGTTTCTCTTTGCCGCATGAGAAGTAACCATTATTCTCTTAATGAAAGTCTACACAGAAAAAATGTCCCAAACTAGACATCACTCACCGCAAACCATTTTTGCAATCTTTCCATTTAATTCTTTTCACACTGTTTATTTCCCACCCTAGGAGCCCTATCAGAGAAATCTTATTGGGGAACTTTTCCATCCGGGTGAACTGAATAATTTGGAACTGTGGTTCCCTATGATAAACTTCTCTCTAGGTTCCCTCCTTTCACTCCCTGCCTATTCCTATACTTTCAATTTTATCTATTAGGTAGATATTGTTGTTCTTTTTATTCTCATGATTTTCTGCTTTCTATCAACGTATTTTGCTCACATAAGATCGCACCCTCACGGTGTACACAAGCTTTATCTTTCTCCGTGTAGTGAAGTTAATAAGTTTACAAAAGAGCTAGTAAAATTGAACGAACTTGCACAAAAATGGCGCTTTTAGATAGCTGATGACAGGACGTAAAGTCATTCATTTGTTCGACCGTATGAAAATGGTGTTCAATTTTTTCCTAGGACAAAAAAACAGTTGTTCCCATGCGTTATTTTTGTCCTAGGGAAAAAATGAACAGGGTCAAAATAAGTGAAACCGGCCACTTGAAAAATTTTTGTCCCCGAATTTAAAGTTATCTATGGTTTTTAATAGATATATGAGTAAACTTTTACCCGCTAAAATATTTTTCAAAAATTTTATTTATTTTGAAAGTTATCAGGTGTTAAACTTTTAGGTTACTTTTTATTCTTTTCATTATTACTCCGAAACGAATGAAGATAATTTTAATTTTTTTTGGAAATTAAAGCTAAAAGTCTGTAGTTTAAAGTGCAACTGAAAAAATTGCTGTATAATAAAAATTTCTAATTGTTATTAACAATTATTTTAAACAATTGCGATTTAAAGTATGTTCTCAATGTCGGAAAAAAATCAAACTATACTCATGTGATGCGCAAAACTCTAACGAGTAAATTAAAAAAAAAAAGTGAGTAACCTCTAAAATTACAGAAGTTATGCATATTTTTCTGACGACGCGCGGGAATTAACTGATTCGCAAACTCTCGAGCGCGCGGGAATACGCCCGCGCCCGCTCCCGCCGCACTGCTCACACTTGTGTTTTCAAACAATTTATGTTTACAGAGAAGGAGAAGTAATTAAAATATTATTTTCTTACTGAATAGTTTATTAATATTTTTACTTTTGGAGTAATTATATACATAAAAACCATTTTGTATGTACTCATAAACTGCTTTGCAGTTTTTATGCTTTGATAAAAAACTTTTTTCGTGGGTCTGATATTCTTGAATCGTACAAAAATCGAAATCGATATTGTTTGTGTAGAATTTCATCAAAAATTTTTTTAAATAATTGGATTTCTAAATAAAATAATTAAATCATTTGTCACTTCTCCAAAATTCAATTTTTATTAGTGTTTTAACTGAAATTTCTTCTATAAATCCGCTATTTTTAATAATTTATTATTTCTTAATAATAAATAATAATTAAATTTTTGCCTGGAATTGTAGGTATTAAAATTATTTTTTAATATAATTGAATTCTCTTAGAAAATTTTATTAAAATAGTAGATTTTGAAAATCATTGAATTGAGGAAAACTTCTGAAAATAACTTATATTCGGAGAAGAATTTTATTATTTATAAAGTTTATTGAAATGTTGACGATAATTTAAAAAAAAGTTTTTATCATAATTGAATTTTTGCAATCATTTGTAAGTTCATCTATTTATGAAAATTGTAAACGCACTCTCTAAATCTGAATTAGTAGAAAGTTACTAATGAAATGGCGAAAAGTCGTGCACCAAATGATTTAGTAATATATTACTAACAAATAGTGAATTTTACTAATTGATTAGTAGATTTCTACTAACAATTAGTAGAACTGTTTTATTAATAGTCGATAAAACAGTTTTACTAATTCATTTAGTGAAATGAGTGACTTTTAATTAGTGAATTTCTACTAAAACATTAGTAAAATTTTACTAAGAATTAGTAATATTCTACTAATTGAAAAGGGGAAAAGTCGTCCATGAAAACTACTAAAAATTAGTCAAATAATTTTTACTACTTTCGGAGTAAATTTATTCCGAAAGTAGTAAAAGTTATCAGAAATGTTTTACTATAAAAGTAGTAAAAGTTACTTTATATTTTTCTCCGTGTACAATTATAATCGAATTCCTCGAAAAATGTAATTATTCTTAAACATTTTATTAAAACTCGTTCAAAGAATTCAATTATTTAAAAATTTGTTAATAAAATTCTTTATGGGAATACAATTTTAAGAAATAATAAATTATTAAAAATAGCGAATTTATAGAAGAAATTTTAGTTAAAACACTAATAAAAATTGAATTTTGGAGAAGTGACAAATGATTTAATTATTTTATTTAGAAATCCAATTATTTAAAAAATTTTTTGATTAAATTCTACACAAACAATATCGATTTCGATTTTTGTACGATTCAAGAATATCAGACCCACGAAAAAAGTTTTTTATCAAAGCATAAAAACTGCAAAGCAGTTTATGAGTACATACAAAATGGTTTTTATGTATATAATTACTCCAAAAGTAAAAATATTAATAAACTATTCAGTAAGAAAATAATATTTTAATTACTTCTCCTTCTCTGTAAACATAAATTGTTTGAAAACACAAGTGTGAGCAGTGCGGCGGGAGCGGGCGCGGGCGTATTCCCGCGCGCTCGAGAGTTTGCGAATCAGTTAATTCCCGCGCGTCGTCAGAAAAATATGCATAACTTCTGTAATTTTAGAGGTTACTCACTTTTTTTTTTTTAATTTACTCGTTAGAGTTTTGCGCATCACATGAGTATAGTTTGATTTTTTTCCGACATTGAGAACATACTTTAAATCGCAATTGTTTAAAATAATTGTTAATAACAATTAGAAATTTTTATTATACAGCAATTTTTTCAGTTGCACTTTAAACTACAGACTTTTAGCTTTAATTTCCAAAAAAAAAAAATTGAAATTATCTTCATTCGTTTCGGAGTAATAATGAAAAGAATAAAAAGTAACCTAAAAGTTTAACACCTGATAACTTTCAAAATAAATAAAATTTTTGAAAAATATTTTAGCGGGTAAAAGTTTACTCATATATCTATTAAAAACCATAGATAACTTTAAATTCGGGGACAAAAATTTTTCAAGTGGCCGGTTTCACTTATTTTGACCCAACACCATTTTCATACAAGTCGAACAATTGCATGACTTTTCCTCCCTTTCGTCTGCTATCTGCACTGAAAAAAAATTCGACAGAATGTGCTTTTTACTTAGGCAATTTTTGCCTAAGAACAAAAGAAATACACATAAAGCAATTGTTTCTTTAGAAAAAAGCAATTTTTGACATTAAAAAAGGTAAAAATTGCCTTAGTTAAAATTTTTGCCTTTAAAAAAGGAAAAAATTGCTTTTTTTGAAAGAAACAATTTCTTTGCGTGTATTGCTTTTGTTCTTAGGCAAAAGTTGCCTGAGTAAAAAGCACAATCTGTCAAATTTTTTTTTCAATGTAAAATCGACACTTTTATGCCTTTGGAATAAAAAGTATCGTAAGTAACACGGAAATAAAGGCAACCCAATTTCTTTACGATGATTTTTGTGATACTAGTGGAGGTCTCGGGGCGCCCTACAGTGGGACCAAACTGCAATTTACTGTTCATAATATTCTGGAGCCTTCATTTTTTAACCGATTTTACTAAACTTTGTTTTAAGTAAAAGATTATTAAATTTGGAAGAGATTTGTCGATGCCGAATTTTAAATTTTAATTTGTTTATATTTATTTTTTTATTGCAAAGTTTAACAAAAGCATCTATTTTTAAAAAAAAGTTATCTCCAGCCTCTATAATCGAATGGTACGTGCTAAAAACTTTTTAGAAACACACCTAGAGTACTCTGTAAATTGTATAAAATTTGTGCAGGTAAATATTCGAATGTTATAAACAATTTATATTAACAAACAATTAAGTTTCCAACAAAGTGTTAATGTTGACAAAAGCTTTGATAGATTTTAATGAAATTGTATACTTAAGGTATTTTGGGGTCGCTAATTACGAATCCAATGTTGGTTTTTCAAAATTCAAAATGTCGGATCCAATATGGCGGATGCTTTTTTTAAAAATCGATTCAATTTGGCTAAAAATCGTTACTTGGGGGTCTATGGGGTTGCTGATTACGAATCTGATGTTGGTTTTTCAATATTCAAAATGGCGGATGCTTTTTTTAAATCGATGCAATTTGGCTAAAAACGTTACTCGGGGGTTTTTGAGGTCGCTGATTACGAATCCGATGTTGGTTTTTCAATATTCAAAGTGGCGGATCCAATATGGCGGATGCTTTTTTTAAAATCAATTCAATTTGTCTAAAAATCGTTACTCGGGGTTTTTTGGGGTCTCTTATTACAAATATGACGTCAGATTTTTAAGAATACAAAATGGCGTTCATAATATGATAAAAATCAAATTTAAATTATGTTTTATACGTTAATTTTTAAATTGATTTTATATACGTTTTTAAATAAAGGTTATAAAATTTACTGAATACTTTTATAGTCTTGTTTTGACAATTTTATTCATTTATACTTATTTTGATACTGAATAATTCAAAAAAGTAATAATTTTTTACAAATTGTGAGTAATTTGTACACTTTAAAGTATGTTTAAATCCAACAATATATAATAAATTTTTGAGCAAATTAAAAAAATATTATTGCTTTTAACAATTTTTTAACATCATCGTATAATTTAAATTTTTTTAAATAATTCTGCATAGTGTAAGGATTTTTAGCACAGATTGTTAGTCTAATAGTGATTACAATTTCGCGGTTAAAGTATGAGCTTTTCATCTCTGTTGCGAGATGGCTTGAAGCTTTTTCACCTATAAGTGAGAACTCGTTTTTCATTATAAGAGCTTATTACATTTGTGAATTAATAATGTAAAAGATTTTGATATACTAAAAATATTAATTATACTTAAAAAACCCAAAAAACCTCTCCGAGTAACAAGTTTCAAGTACATCTAATTAATTTTTTAGAAAAGCGCCTTACACATTATATCGTTCATTAAAAATGTTAAAAAACTAATTATAGATTCGTAATAAGTGACCCCAAAAACCCCCGAATAACGATTTTTAGCCAAATTGAATCAAATTAAAAAAAGCATCCGCCATATTAGATCCGCCATTTTGAATATTGAAAAACCAACATTGGATTCGTAATCAGCGACCCCAAAGACTCCCGAGTAACGATTTATAGCCAAATTGAATCGATTTTTAAAAAAAGCATCCGCCATATTGAATCCGCCATTTTGAATTTTGAAAAACCAACATTTTATTCGTAATCAGCGACCCCAAAAACCCTTAAGTGTATACACTTTCATCAAAATCTATCAAAGCTTTTGTCAACTTTGTTGGAAACTTAATTGTTTGTTAATATAAATTGTTTATAACATTCGAATATTTACCTGCACAAATTTTTTACAATTTACAGAGTACTCTAGGTGTGTTTCTAAAAAGTTTTAGCACGTGCCATTCGATTATAGAGGCTGGAAATAACTTTTATTTAAAAATAGATGCTTTTGTTAAACTTTTCAATAAAAAGAAAAATATAAACAAATTAAAATTTAAAATTCGGCCTCGACAAATCTCTTTTAAATTTAATAATCTTTTATTTAAAACAAAGTTCAGTAAAATCGGTTAAAAAATGAAGGCTCTAGACTATTATGAACAGTAAATTGCAGTTTGGTCCCACTGTGCGCCCTCGACCTCCACTCGTGTCACAAAGATCACCGAAAAGAAATGGCTGCCTTTGTCTCCTTGTTGCTTAATATAGGGGAGGCTAGGTGCGGTTGTTACGCTGTGCAGTTGTTACAAATGGAATATCTGAGAAACAGTTAGTTATAGAGATGGGGTTCCAAAGAGAAAAATGTTTAGTTTTTATGTACGAACTTACTGCGATATGTTTAAAAATTATATGCAAGCTTTACAAGTAACACAATAGGCACATTGGTTTTTAGAGGCCAAAAGTAAATATTTCTCTGTCTGATATTTTTTAAATAATTAATAGACCTTTATACTTAACAAAGTAAATTTTTTTAATATAAATTCTATGAGGATTAAGTTTTCAAAAACTGTCTTGGTTGTCCACATTTAGTGTATTCTTTTTTAATAAAGTGTTTTATTGCAAAAAATGTACCTGTTGTGCAGTTTTTACAAGTGATAATGAGAACGGATATTTTTTCCAAAATTTAGCAGATTCATTTGAATTGTAAAATATTTATCAATAATGTAATCACACTTATTTTTTATGAAAAATCTCATGCTTTTTCTAAATTCGTCTTCAAAATTAATGAAAAAAAACTTTTTTAAGTTTCTTTAATTTCAAAACAATATTAATGCTGCCATCTCTATGGAACTATCACGTAGTATTACGTTGAGTCAAAAATTATGAATAATTAGCTGTCGTACCCGTCTTCGATTGGTTTTAGTTTCTACCAATACATTTAACAATATGTCTACCAATCTGAAAAATCAGGAAATAGCTCGGGAATTTAATTTAACCCGAAAGAAATAATAATTAGTCACTATTAGCTATTTTAGTAGGAAAATATTACTATTTGAATCAGTGATTGACTTTTTATTATCAAATTAGTTATTTTAACCAATTTAAATGCAGCGAACAATATTTGTCAAATTGTAGTATTTTAATTAATGTTTTAAAAATTTATCAAATTTTTCACCCAGTTTTTGGAGTTATAGTAGAGTCTAATTGGATCTAATTGTATCGCAAACGTTACGACTGCTAAAACCTAACATAAGACCTATATTTCTGAAAGTAGGGCTTAAATTTTGACCCGGGTCTGTTTTCATAAATATTATACATCAATAAAAATTAAAGTAAAAAGCAATTTTTTAAAAGCGAATTAATATAATGAAACTTTTTCTTAATTTGATTGGAAAATTCCCAACTTTTTCCAGTTTTTCCCGTTTGGTAGATACCCTGTTAAATGTATTAGTAGAAACAGAAAACTGTCGTAGACGGGTACGACAGCTAGTAATATAATCTATATTTATATGGACTTAAGAAAGAGTATTTTCGTAAAATAAGTAAATTTTTATAGCCATTTGTAGATTTATTTATGGATAAAATCAAGTAAATTTAAATTTAACAAAAAAAAGATAAACCGTGAAAAATTTGGACAAAGCAGGAAATTTTGTTAAACAAAATAGACACCGTATTAACTTTTGTCTTTACATTGCTCAAAACATCTCTAAAAGTTAAATCTAGAGTAAAAATAAAAAAACGTTTTAACATATAAGTTTTTGCCTAGTGGCATATAATATGCTTGTATTGTATCACAGGTGACTTACAATTCTTGACATCCTGCAATATCATTTTAATCATAAAAAATTTGCATTTTCAATATTTCTGAAGTTCTTGAAAATATTAAATTAATTTAATAAACAATTCTGAATTATATTATTTGGACGTCAAAATATTAATCAGAGACTCCAAAAATACTACTGAATTAAACTTCATAGTAATTAGTATCGATTTTTTGATATTGAAAATATTTTTATATTTACTTATAGAATAGTATTTTTTGCAAAATTATGCTAAAATCTGACTAAATAACACATAATATTCAAATTTAGAAAGTTTAAAAGCTATCCATTAAAAAATGTGAAATTTGGAAATTTTCCATTTTTTGAAGTTTTTGAAAATACTTTTATATTTACATCTTAGTTGTAATATAGTATTTTTTGCAAAATTATGCAAAAATGTGACCAAATAACATGTAATACTTAAATATAGAAAGTTTAAAAGCAATCCATGAAAAAATGTAAAATTTTGAAATTTTCGTTTTTTTGAAAAAAATTTTATACGTACATATTAGTTATAAGACTTTATTTTTTGCACAATTATGCTAAAATGTGACTAAATAACATGTAATACTCAAGTATAGAAACTTTAAAAGCAATCCATGAAAAAATAAAAAATTTTGAAATTTTCGATTTTTTGAAAAAATTGAATATCTCCCATTCTAATAAATATTTTTTAAATCTGTAAATTTATAAACTGATGTCCATTATAACTAATCATGTTAACATTTTGAAGTTTTAAGCAATGTACAGACAGACATCTGATTTTATTATTAAGGATTAATAAAAGTTGTTATAAGAAATTATTTGTCTTTAATTTAGAAATGTTATAGATGATTCTTGGTATTGTAACAACCGACATTTATAGATATCAATCATGGCCTTTTTAAACTAGATAATATAGCTTTGATTTAATCGTTTGACCAAACAAATTGGAGTTAAACTCTAATCACAGTAACTGTTTTTATCAAAATTGTAACAACCGCACCTAGTCTCCCCTACTACTTTTCTGAACGAATCCACGCCCATATGTCGCTCTTTGAAAACAATAGAAATCACTCTTTTATTTATTTAAGGCAAATTTTCTTTAAAAGAAACCGAGGAGGAAAGTGACAGAGGAGGAAAGTAACGACGCTTATATCTTTTAAGGTGGTTAGTTCAAAATCAATGATAATAGAGAATTACTTGAAAACTTCAAAAAAATGAATTAACATATTAATGCACATTATTGTTGAATCTGAGATTTTTTTATTGTAAGGTTCTCGAGATATTGTCGTCCAAAATTTAGTATTTTTCTCAATGTTTGCATTGATCTAATGGACGCCGCGAACGAAAAACTGACTATTTGATATATATCACTTTATAACTTTTGATGCACAATAAAGATTCATCTCAAAATTAAAACAAAACTAATTTAATATTCAAAGATCAGAATACTTAAAACACTGTACAATTTATCGTTTAGTTACAGAGTATTTTAATTCCAAAAATTATAGTTAAATAAAAATTTTTTGTCATTTCGTTTGACATAGAGAATGTGGCAACGTCGCAACTGCCGCGGAGAAAATAGAGTAGCGCGAAAATTCAAACCAATTCAAGTATTTAGGAAATTTGCTTTATTCATCTTTGTCCAAAAAAATTAATGAATAAATTTTCGTAATATTTATTTACTTATTTACTTTTTTGAAACAATTCATGAACTTTTCTTTTAATTGGAAGTAAACTACGTATAAATTAAATACTAAATTGATATTACCTGGAAAAATAAAATTTTAATTTCAAATTAAATTATTATTATTATTATTACTGTCATTATTAAATAAATATTATTTTAAATTATTTAAGGGCATCCGGGAAAAATCGCCTCCCAAAAGTGTTTTCCCGTGTGTCGTCTCACTCCTAAATAATTAGAGATATTTAGTTCCGATTTTGATTTATCATGATAATTAGGGGAATTCATGATGATAAAGAATATTCTCGAAAATTGCAAGTAATTTTTGAAATAAATATTGTAAAACGAAATTAGAAAAGTTAGATTTTTGTCGAAAGTGAGAGACAATATGGCGGCGAGCACACAGACAAGTGGATCTATGTGTCAGTGGTCGCGACTTGAACTAAGAAAATGTATTAATCTCAAATTACTCCACTTTCAATCGTTAATAAAATAATTTCTTTGCAAAATTATTGCAAAAACGGAGAGGGCCGCTCCTCGCGGAGAGTCTTCCTCTATCACCTTTACGAAAATAAAATCAAGTTTACAAATTAGCATCAGCTGTACCTGCGAACATGCAGTGACTGCATTGTTGCCACGTCTCTAACTACAAAACACAACGTTCTTCAAAACATTACTATTTTTTATTTAATTTTCTATTATTTACAAATTTATACATCGTAACTTAAAGAATAATATTTAAAAATGTCATTTTTTATTTTATATCATGATATTTATTTCTTTTTTGAACTTTTAGAAAAAAAAAATTTACTTTTGACTAGCCTCCTGAAACTAAACACCTTAAACAAATTAGCCGATGTACAAAGTTGTAATTTTTTTTAGACTACAACTTCTCCATAGTGTGCAAGAGCATTTCCGGTTAGGTTAGGTTCGCTAGTGATATAACGTAACAAAAATACGTCAAAAGTTATAGTTTTCGTTTAAATTTTCGAAACCTCATATTTTTTAATTACACAGTTTTATAAAATGTGCTTTTCGTCTTTTTGTAGCTTAGTTATCTGTCTTTAAGTTGTAATAGTGTATTTTTAAATTACGTGTAATACTTTTCTGTAATTTTAACTTTTTTGTTGAAAAAGAGAACGAGGAGGAAATTAACACCTTGTTACTTTCCTTCTCGTTTCAATATTGTGCATACTTTATGAAATGAGTGAAGTAAATCTTATTTAAAGTTACAGATTAAATTTTGTTCGATAAAAATAATTAATTATAAGTAAATTGACTTTCGTTTTGACATATTAACATAATTTAAAAATGGTTTATTGAACCAGGCAAAATTTTTATTCTTCGTTCAAATTTTTGTTTTGTTTTATGTTTGTCACAATTGTTAATTTTTGCTTTTAAACTTTAGATAAAGTTATTTTCATGTTTAAAAGATTAACGTTTTATTTTTTATTTTGTTTAATGCCAAAAACATGAATCATAAAAAATTTGGCAACTTTTCTAGAGGCAGAAAAAGAGACCTATATCTTTAATGATTTGTTTTCAGAAAATGAAAAATGGAATAGAAAATAAAATGGATTTCTTTGTGGAAGGTTTATTAACCCCTTCGCAGTCAACAACAAAATATCATAAATGGACTCAAAATGTCGATAACTTTTTAGAACACTAAAATTTGCGCAATCGAGCATACTATTGTATTTGAAGTCACTGATTACGAATCAGAAATCAGATTTTGAAAATTCAAAATGGCAGATCCAATATGGCGGACTTGAAAATTAAAAATTGACTGAATTCACTTGAAACTTGTTACTCACGGGTTTTCGGGGTCGCTGATTACGAATCCGATATCAGATTTTGAAAATTCAAAATGGCGGATCCAATATGGCGGACACCAGTTTCTAAAATTCATCGGATTCACTTGAAACTTTTTACTCGGGGGTTTTCGGGGTCGATGATTACGAATCCGATTTCAAATTTTGAAAATTCAAAATAGCGGATCCAATATGGCGAATGAGATTTTATAAAATTCATCGGATTCATTTGAAACTCGTTACTAGAGGGTTTTCGCTGATTACGAAAAACTTTTGAAACTATAATAAATACAAAATTTTCCCCCGCAGTGAGCTGTTAAGTATACTACGTTACTTACGACCCCAGAGTTTACCAACTGGAGATATGCGGTCGGATTTTACACTCCTTTATTTATTTTGTTTTTTTAATATTTTTTTGTTTGTTCTTATATTGGATCCACAATTTCAATACCGATATTACATTTTTAATCTACGACATCAATAAATCCCAAGTAACAACTTTTAAGTAAATCTAATAAATTTTTTAAAATGGCGCCAAGCATATTCGGACCGCCACATTGTATTTTAAAAATTTGATGCTAGATTCGTAATCAGCGACCCCAAAAACCGCAGAGTGACGAGTTTTAAATGAATCGGACGAGTTTTTAAAAATGTCGTACGCTATATTGCATCCGCCATTTTGAATTTTTAAAATCTGAAATTGGATTCCTAATCAGCGATCCTAAAAACCCCCGAGTAACGAGTTTTAAATGAATAGGACGAGTTTTTGAAAATGTCGTCCGCTATATTGGATCCGCCATTTTGAATTTTTAAAATCTGAAATCGGATTCGTAATCAGCGACCCTGAAATCCCCCGAGTAAAAAGTTTCAAGTGAATCCGATGAATTTTAGAAAATGCCGTCCGCCATATTGGATCTGCCATTTTGAATTTTCAAAATCTGATATCAGATTTGTAATCAGCGACCCTGAAAACCCCTGAGTAACAAGTTTCAAGTGAGTCCGATGAATTTTTGAAAATGTCCGCCATATTGGATCCGTCATTTTGAATTTTCAAAATCTGATATCGGATTCGTAATCAGCGACCCCTAAAACCCCTGAGTAACAAGTTTCAAGTGATTCCGATGAATTTTTGAAAATGTCGTCCGCCATATTGGATCCGCCATTTTGAATTTTTAAAATCTGAAAACGGATTCGTAATCAGCGACCCCGAAAACCCCAGAGTATCAATTTGTGAACAAATCTGTGTGTTTTTGTAGCCAAAAATCTGCTTGCGTCTATACACGTCATCGACAGTTTGAGCCCACCTGCACCATGACGTGTATACACGTCATCGACTGCCAAGGGGTTAAATACTTACTGAAGTATGAAAAAAAGAACTTTTTGTTTTCATTATATAACAAAATGGCGGCAGGTAAATTTTTATGTTCAAAATCGACTATTTTTTTACGGCCAGAATAGTTTTATAAAAGTAAGTCCTAGAACAAAAAACACAGAAAGTTTATAATCTGTATACTATAAAGTATAAACTTTGGAAGTACATATAGATTTTTCAATTTGATGTAAGCTTTATATTTTATATAGAATTTGCTGTTTATTTTTTGGCAAAAAATTGATTATTTTACTCAAAAAGTGCGCCATTTTTACAAGAATTGATATAATAAAATCCCATATGTACTACCAAAGTTTATATTATAGAGATCATGAAATTTCTTTGCTTTCTGTTGCAGGGCTTAACCTTTTTAAAAAAATTGTCCACCTATTTTGGTCATAAAAAATAGTCGATTTTGACTATGAAATTTATCGCCACCATTTTGTTATAAAATTTTTTTTCTACATTTCAATAAGTATTTAACAAACCCTCCAAAAAGAAATCCTATTCCTTTTTCATGTTCCCAAAACAAATTATCAAAAATTAGTCTCTATTTCTACCTCTAGAGTGGTGTTACCCCTTAAGTGGTGAAAGCTATTATTTTATTATTAATTATTATTAATTTAACTTAAACTAAAGACTTAGTATTTTTGTTACACATTTTAATAATTTAATATTGCACGTACCTACGATAACTTTTGAAATTAGATGCTTTATCTATGATATGGATAAGAAGATAATATCTATGAGACACTAATGTACCAAAATGTGTTAAATATGTATTAAATTTGTGCCAAATGTGTACAATTTGTACTTTAATTAGCTTTGTGTTTTTCTAAGTTGATAATTAAAATATTTTCAATTAATAATAGTCTTCAAATTGTAATTTTAACCATAATTCTATAATGTTGCTTTCCTCCTAGGTGCTGTTACTTTCCTCCTCGGGGGTTAGGAGGAAAGTAACAAATGCAGAGGTCATGGAAATGTCATGCTGTGAACTGGTTATTTAATCTAAATGTCTAATTCAAATTTTATTTAACTGGTGAATGTCCAAACTTTCAACTAAGGTATTAACAAAAATTATTCGTTAAATAGTTTGAACGCTACAATGAAGTTATCAATACGAAAACTGCGTATTGTCAACAAACACGACTTGCAATACTCAGATCAGTATTGTGACAACCCATTCAAGAATTATTTTTAATATTATTTATTATTTAACGCGGGTAGGACTTGAAAAACAAGGGCAGCTACGAAGAAGTACGCAAAATTTGTAAATATTGTCGTATTTACTTTTGAAATACGCTGGAAATCTCGTTTTGTAGCACTTTAGGCTATAGTAGAAACAAGAATTTCAATTAAAAATTTTCACACATGATAGTCGAGAAAAAAGATTCTTACAAAAAATATTTAAAAATTTCATGTAATAAATAGAAAAGAAAAAGCGGTAAGCAGTTTTACAGTTCTAATTTCTTTTTAAGCGAAAGTATAAACATAATTAGAGTAATTTGTTCTAATCAAAATGTAAAAATAACTAAAAAAGGTTGTTTTTACCAGCGAAGTACAAAAATAATTGAAAAAAATTGTTTTACAAGCGAAATACGAAAGTAAATAATTATTTTCAAGCGAACTATAATGCGAAGCGAAGAAAAAAAAATAGGCAGAAAGCGATAAGCGATGGGAACAATTTTGTATAGTTTTAAATTATGCAAAATAGAAATAACGATAATTGATTTGAATAATTTATTTTGATCTATTTTGTAGAGTGAGATTGGTGCGAGCGAAAGCAGTGAGAGATCAGGGAAAATTGAGCATGCTTGATTTGATAGAATTTATTATAATAAATAAAATTTATAAAGTAAAATTAAGCATTGTCAAATAGCAATAAGTTAAGGAAATCTGGTTGGTTTCTTTAATAATATGACATTTAGCGCGAGAGAATAATTCGAAAAAAGATTGAATTATTTTCGAGAATAGCAGCTGACTGCTGTTCATGTGCGTAAAGGCATAAGGTTGTGTGAGTGTCAAGGCAGAGAGTGGTCTTGGCGTGACGTCACAATGGCGGCACATGTAAGAGAACTCTCGACGAAGCACGCACAAAGAAACGAATTTAGAAAAATTTGCTAAATTACACGTTGGGCGCCAAAAATGTGACAACCCATTCAAGAATTATTTTTAATATTATTTATTATTTAACGCGGGTAGGACTTGAACGGAATTGAAACAATATACCAACCAAAATGTCCTCGAACTTGGAAATTTTCCTTCTTTAGTTTCTCCAACGAGGCAAGCCAAGCAAAGTGAGAAATCGAACAAACTTACCAATATTTCCGTTAGAATAAACACTGCAACAACGTCGAGTAGTTATATCCAAATGAAAATGAAACGAGACACACAATTCACAATTTAGTTATAACAATTTATTAGTGATATAAGAACGAAGCGCAAAGACTTGTAAATACAATAAGTTTTACAATAATTTCGTGTGCCGTTCGCACCGGTTCGCACCAATCTGATTAGCATTCCGCCGCAAAAGCAACACGTGCTTGTGTCCCACCTGGTACTTGGCCTGTATAATAGACGATTTGAAGTTATGGACTATATATTACAAAATGACTGAAAATCAAAGTAAAATAAAAATAAAAATTGGAAATAAAGAAGGAAAAAAATTGAGATCATGTTTAACCAACTTCTCACTGCTCGTCTTATTTTAATAGAAGGCGCATTTGGTTTTAACTTAACGTAACAGTCTTTTCGTAGTTATTTAATACTCATTAAGTTAACTATAAAAACAAGATTATTTAAGTCAACGTAACAATGGTAAATATTCGAATATGAAAATAATTAGCGCAACGGCGCTAAACTATAAGTTAGTAAAAATGTAAGTTTTAACGAACTTGAAAGCGCGTAAGGCTCTTGAACTAAAAATAATTTAAAGAGAATTATGCCAAAAGGGCACGTTGAGTAGAGATGCGATTTTTCTTTATCGAGGTATAGACTAATAGACTTAGTCTTGTTCTTCATCTTTTTCGATGTTGAGCTTGTGGACTTGAGCCAGGCTTTCCCAGAGGATAGCGTTCATAGCATCGGAGTCGTATGGTGAAAGTTTTTTGATCGTATCTACTTCGACATGAGGAGCCCCAACAGTGGGAGGGCTACAGGCTGGAGAATCTTGGTCTTGAGGGCAGTCGGCTTCCGGGATTACTGGATTTTGGTTTTGCGCTGATATACGGAGAGTATGCTGTACTTCTAGTTCTAGGGCAAGTTTATTACGATCGATAAGAGCTGATTCGATCATTCGTTTGCGACAAGTATGGCAGTTTACGTCGGGGAGATTAAGTGGTCTCCAACAACATTTGCAACGTAGGCGCTCGGGTAGTTGATGTGGCCACTCGGAGTAGTGCGGCCAAGGGCATTCCTTCGTGGAGAAATCCGGGTGCGCGCAAATCTGGCAAAATTTCCCAGAGTATTTCGCTTGACAAGAGCGAAAGCTGTGTCCTATTTTTCCGCAGTTCAGACAACCGTCCGAGGCCTTTGGTCGGAGTTTGGCTTCGCGTAATTCCACGTGAGCACGGTAGACCTCTTGGATCCTCTCTTTGAACAGTTTCTTTAAACGGAAATGTTTTTCTTCAAGATAGTTGTAATCTTCTAGAAGGTCCTTGTAGTCTATTTCGTATGAACTGTAGTCTACTTTGAGTTTCGAGAGTTCGTCGTTTGAAGCAGATAGTTGTTTCTCTAATTCGCGCTGTTCGTCTTGTAGTCGGATTATGGTGCGATATTGTTCAACTATTTCTTGGTTATCGTTGATACGAATTGGGTTAGCTTCCTTGCGCAAGTCATCTATGATCTTATTGGCTTCAATCAATCGCGCTTCTAAGGTTTCTCGTTCGGTGAGGATAACATCGTAGGCTGATTTAGTAAGTGCGATCAACCCTGTGGGAAATGCGTCGAATTTCACCTTGCTTCCAATTTCGCGCTGATCCTCTAAGGTTGGCGATGGCTGTAAGGCCACAATCTCTGGTATTATGCTGGCAGTAGGCTCGTTGTTGTTAGCGCGGGAATCAGCTGGTGTCGTGTTGTTAAGCGCGATGTCCTCCATCTTGATGACGTAACCTGAAAACGATTTACAAGTTGGAGCGCGATCTAAGACCTTTTCTAGCTGGTTTTAAGTCATTTACATGATATTTTCCTAGCTTTTTGCCATGCAAATCGCAGATGACAACTATCATGGGTGACAATTTTTCCGCGATTGTTGCTGGACCTTTGTAACGTGGTGCTAGTGGCTAGTTTGGAACTATAGCCACGTACAGCACTTGATAAAGTATTATTGGGATAGAATACGAGATCTCCAGGTTGGAAATTAATGTCATTCTTCCGATTTTTGTTATAAGCTTTACCTTGTTTCTTGCTAGCTTTAATCATGAACTGTTCAACTTTTGCGCGAAGTGCATCTATATGTTTTAAACGATCTAACCAAGTGGCGATTGTTTCGTCTGTAGTAGTGTTAGTATTTGTGTCGCGTGGGGGTTCACCTGTTCGTCTTGGTCCACGAGCGAAATTCAAAAAGGCTGGTGTGACTCCAAGAGAAGTGTGAACTGTGGTGTTATAAGCGAACTGAATATCCTCGAGAAGAATATCCCATTCGCGTTGGTTCTCGCCGAAAAGACTCGCTAACATTGTTTTTAGATTATGATTCACGCGCTCGACAGGGTTGGCCTGAGGATGATACACGGGTGTAGTCCGTTGTACTGAACCGATTTTTTGAAGAAACGATGTGACATTGCGATTGACGATCTCGGTACCGTTGTCGGTGATGACAATTCTTGGCGCTCCCCAGCGGTTGACAAGGGTGTTTAAGGATTTTACAATCTTTGGACCGTCTGCTTTGGATAGCGCGAAGCAGTCTATGTAACGAGTATATGTGTCTTCGCAAACTAATATGTAGCTTTTACCAGATTTCGACCGAGGTAGGGGACCTACTATATCGAGTGACACTGTTTCCCAGGGTTCCGTAATTTTGCGCGGATAGATTAAGCCTTGTGGGGGTGTATTTTTTGGTTTACACTTGAGGCAAGTCTCGCATTCATTAACGTAACGCTTGATGTCTTCGCGCATACCGGGCCAATAAAAATTATTAATTATCGAAAGATAAGTTTTATTGATGCTTTGGTGTGCGGATTGAGTAGTGCAATGATGCTCGGTAATAATTGGTAAAATTTCGTTTTCTTTAAAGATCTTTTTCCAGGCGTTATTATCGCCGATAGTTTCTTTAACCATGTTTGGTTTATAATAGTATAGTTGATTGTTCGAATCAACTTTATATCTTTCGTAGCGCGAGGGATCTTTACGAACTTTTTCTAACATCTGGTCGTACCAACTTTGACTTTTAACAGAGTTCAATTCGGTAACGTGCGTGTCGTTATTATCGTCTTCGTAAAGTCGCGAAAGCGTATCCGGCGCTTCATTAGTTGTACCTTTTCTGTGCTCGATCTTAACACTGTTTGCGGAAAGCTCGAGAGCCCATCGCGCAAGTCTACCTTTTGGGTCTTTGAGACCTTGCAACCAAATTAAACTGGAATGATCCGTTATTACAGTAAATTCAGCGCATTCGAGGTAGCAGCGGAGCTTTTTAATAGCAAAAATTACAGCCAAGCATTTCTTTTCAGTGGTGGTGTAATTTAATTCAGCACCTCTTAAAGGTCTGCTTAGGCATGTGATTAAGTATTCTTTTTCTCCGTCTTGCTGTGTCAAGATAGCACCGATACCGGTGTCGCTTGCATCGGTATACAAGTAGAGGGGTAAACCGGGCCTAGGCGCGACTAAAGTCAAGGCGCTTTTTAAGGATTCCTTAACTTCGTTGAACGTGGCCTAGTGTTCTTCGGTCCAGTTCCAAGGTACCTTGGGACTCGCTAATTTATTTAGCGGTCCTTGCACTTTTGCAATATTGCGCAAGTGACGGTGATACCAGTTCACTGAGCCGTTAAACCGGCGCAACTCTTTTCGGTTACGAGGAGTTGCTCGTTCGAGGATTGGTTCGACTCGCTTAGCGTTTGGTTTTAAACCATCTTTGTCTAGGATGAAACCTAAATATTCTACTGACGATTTCGCGAAATAGGATTTATCGCGATTGATAGACAATCCTGCTTCCTGTAGAATGGTAAGGACTACATCGAGAAGCAGAATATGTTCTTCGAATGTTTTGGATATTATTATCCAATCGTCGAGATACGCGTGAACTTGTTCGCAGTAATGTTCGGGCAGATTTTTAGCGCGAATGTGTTCTACGAACTTTTCTTTCAGTCTATCGGTTAGAGCTTGGAAAGTTGCCGGCGCATTTGTGAGTCCGAAGGGCATTCTAACCCATTCAAACTGTCCACGACCAGGGACAACGAAGGCGGTGTTATTCTCGCGATTTCGGGTCAATTGGTATGTGGTGAAACGCGTCGGTTAAATCAATGGTGCTAATAATGTTAGCCTCAGATAGCGCATCAAGTATGGTGTCCATACGTGGCAAAAGGTATGCTGATTTCTTTGTGTTCTTATTCAACTTTCGGAAGTCCATGCATACTCTAGGCCTACCATCCTTACGATAAGTGAGCACCACTGGGCTAGCAAAACGTCCATTGCTCCTAACAATAAACTTTTTGTCTAGGTAAATGTTAATTTGATCGTTAATTATTTTGTTCGCTTCTAAGCTGCGGCGATAAGGTTTCAATTTAAATGGCGTTGGATCGGTAAGCTCTATAACGTGTGTCGTTAAATTAGTAACACCGGTTCCAGAGGTAAATTTCGATAATTTATCATCTAAAAACGCATTCAATTTATTCCTTTGTTCCGGAGATAATTCGATTAATTGAGCCGAATTTAGGAAGCTACGTGCATTGGAAATGGAGCCTAAAGGGTCACGAACCGAGGACCCTTTCATGGACCAATAACCTTGGCTTGCGTCAATAATAACTTGCCAACTAGTTATAAAGTCCATGCCTAAAATGACTGGTGTAGTTAGACCGTCGAGAACGGCAAACCATATTTCACCGTGGCAATTATCTATTTCGATATCGAATTTTACGGAATGGCGTGGTGCGGCTACGTGATCGCGTTGCGCGAGTTGTACGCCGGCGCGTGTTATCGCATCCTTAATCGGATCGCCGTTAGCTAAACTTTTGAGTTTGTCGAAAAGTTCTCCTGACATGAAAGTTCGGTCACTACCTGTGTCAAGAAGCGCTGTTATTCTTTCGTTACCGATTTTGATTACCGTGGAAATTGTACATCTTTCCTGAGGCGGCGAGGGCGATGCGTGCCCTTTGTGTACTCTGCGCTTAGTTTTATCAGTCAATACAAATAAATTGTTCGACTGATTAATCAGTGGCAACGATCTGAGTGAAGATATGCACGCGCCTATTGTGGGAGAGCAATCTTCCTCCGATTTAGAGTACTCAGTCTCCGATTCAGAATATAAGCAATCATCATAATCGCTTTCAGAATCACTAGTATAAATCCTACCTGCATGCGCTTTGTTTAGCGTTGATGCTATTTGAGGATTGTACGTTGATTCATTAGCGATAGGAATGCTTTCTGAATTTGAAGAAGTATCAGTTTCGTTTAAGTAGTTTATCGGTCGATTTTCGTTTTGTTTTGATAGGGTTTTGCCAGGGAGATCTAGTCTCTCCTGGCATCTCTGTCGTTTTTTGATTGCGAGTTATTATCGTGCGCGTTGTGGCCGAAATTTTGTGGATAATCGCGGTTGTAATTACCGTGCCATGGTGGCTGCGTTGGTTGCGGTGGAGGCGCGTGCGGGAGACAAGGAGGTCTCTCGTTTTGCGCGCTGCACTGGCAATCTAGCTGGTAGTACTGCGAAGAGTGGGGGGAATTGTAGTAGTAGTCTTGGTTATGATTGCGACCACGGCCACTACCATTCCAACCATTGTTATAACCGCGTCCGCGATTATTTTGATTGTTACCGCCTCGGTGGCCATTTCCACGACCACGAGGATTTTCGCTTTTCTTGTGCGCAGACGATCTACGTTTTTCCCCCCCTTTCTGCGACGAAGCGGAGCTTGAGGAGTTAGAAGAAGCAGAAGTGGAACGTTTGCGCGACCTATGAGAAGGCGAAGATTTGTTCGGAGTGATCAAAGCGCTTTTAGGTTTACTCGCATTGGGATTTTCTGTGTCGTTTATTTTTAATTTTTGTTTAAGAGACTCGAACTGTTTTTGATAAATGTCTATTTTATTTAACTTTTGTTCGGGCTCTGGTTTCGCTTTTTGTTTGTTTTTATTCGCTTGTTTTTGTTTTGTTTCTGTTTCGGTTTCTTTTTCGGTTGATTCGTCTGAAGAATTTTTAGATTGTGAGGTTTGCGAATCGATTGCATTTAATTGATTTCTATTGCGCTGGTTACGAGACCGTTTCGCGTCTTGTTCGCGCAATTTATTCGATTGTTGCATGAACTCGATTTTTTCTTGGTATTTGCGTATTTTATCTAAAAGTCCTTCATAAGAGGTGAAGCTGTCGCGATCGAAAAGAGAAATTAATTCGGAGTGTAGGCTTAGATAAATTTTGTCAAGCTGGATGTTTTCCGGAATTTTATTTCTCAATTTGTTATAAAGCGCGCCGATTTTTATAACAAAATCTATCCCTGTTTCATTTTCTAACTGAACTGCGCGGTGGATTTTGTTCAGAATTTGGTTGTCATCGTTAACATCACTAAATGTTTTTCGGAATGACGTGGAAAATTCTGTCCATGTTGTCCATTTGTAACGAAACATGTTAAACCATGAGAACGCGGTATCTGATAGAGTTTGGGAGAAAATTGGGAGCGCGTCATTTGGATTTATCGCTGAAGCCGTCATTTTCCTTTCGAATTCGTCGAGAAATTCGTTTGCGTCTTGTTTTCCCGGAAATTTGAGATCCCACGATTTGATAATTTTATGTAAGTTTGGAACTTGAGTTCGTTGCGCGATGGAGGCGTCGAGAACTGGGTTCAAGGGAAGGTCAATTAAATTGTGTTGATTTCTGTCATTTACGTTTTCGGGAGTTGGAAACATAAAATCTGGTTGTTCTGCGAAATGTAGTGTCCGATTTGCAGGAGGTCCTTGTCGCAAAGGTGTGAACGATAGTGGGGGGTGTATCGGCGCTATGACTGTGGTTGCGCTTTGCGTTGTAGTCGAGGTGTTACCCGTGAATGTGACCGTGTTTGTGGTTGTGGTGGGGGCTAAACTAACCTGTTGCGCGATGTGTTCGCCACTGTCGTCGAATTCCCAACGAGAATCGTGCCACGGGGATGGCGCATGTCTCGTTTGCATTTGTGACGTTTTTTTTGTAAGGTCCTGTATATTAGCTGACATTTCGGCACGAAGTTTTTCAATTGATTTAGTTGTTTCTTTTCTTAGCGCGGTTATTTCTAGTCGATTTTCGTTGTACGCGTCGAGTGTTTGTTGACGCGTATTTTCGAGATGTTTTTGGAATATTTGATGCATATCATTTTTGAATTTTTTATTTTCTTCCGCTTGGGCAATTGCGAGACTTTCTATTCGCGTGTAAAAATGATTTAATTGTGTGTTAGATACTGGGGTTTTTTGTGCTTTAGATTTATGAACGCGGCGATGAAGCGTTATTTTAGGAAGTGTTCCTGATGAAGATTGTGAAGGGTTGACTTTGTGAGTGTCTTTTAATGTGTTATTTTTAAAAATGTTCTACTCGTGAATTGGAGTTGTATTTGCGCTAGTTGATTCAGATTCTACGTCAGCGTTATTTATTGGGCTAAAATTTTCCGCTGGTGGAGGAGGTTTTTGATTTTGATTTTGTGAAAAAATAATTTCTAAATTTTCTTTAGTTGCGCTCCATGTTTCTTCTTGTGGAACGTGTGCGGTGTTAGTAACTGTTTCAGTACGCGCAGTGTTATTATCTAAATTTTCAGGGTTTACGGGGGTTGTTTTGTTTTCTTTGGGTGGTGTTCTCCACATTTTTTCGGAATCTCTGGGTGCGCTTGTTTGAGAACGTGTTTTTGGTTTTTGTTGTTGGTTCTTTTTAGGGCTTCTTCTTCCCATAATTAAAAAGGCATTCTCTTTTATTAGGAAAGAGAAAAAGAAAAATTTTTTTTTTATTTTATTTCATCGTTTTAATTGTTAATAAAAAAAAAATTTTTATTCTATTAATTTTATTTTTAATAAAATTTTATTTTATCAACTTAATTATTAATAAAACTTTATTTTGTTAATCTGATTTTTAATAACGTTATTTTACCAATTTAAAGGAAAATGAGAAAAAAAAATTTTCAATTTATTTTAATTTTGTTAATTAAAAAAATTAATTTATCCTTTAATACATTTTATTCCTTCTCTTAAATTAATCAAGTTGTAATTTCTTTTCTATATTCTCTCTCAGATTGCAAAAGGTTTTATTATATTTGAATTAAAATTTTATTTTGCTCAAGAAACAAGGGCAGCTACGAAGAAGTACGCAAAATTTGTAAATATTGTCGTATTTACTTTTGAAATACGCTGGAAATCTCGTTTTGTAGCACTTTAGGCTATAGTAGAAACAAGAATTTCAATTAAAAATTTTCACACATGATAGTCGAGAAAAAAGATTCTTACAAAAAATATTTAAAAATTTCATGTAATAAATAGAAAAGAAAAAGCGGTAAGCAGTTTTACAGTTCTAATTTCTTTTTAAGCGAAAGTATAAACATAATTAGAGTAATTTGTTCTAATCAAAATGTAAAAATAACTAAAAAAGGTTGTTTTTACCAGCGAAGTACAAAAATAATTGAAAAAAATTGTTTTACAAGCGAAATACGAAAGTAAATAATTATTTTCAAGCGAACTATAATGCGAAGCGAAGAAAAAAAAATAGGCAGAAAGCGATAAGCGATGGGAACAATTTTGTATAGTTTTAAATTATGCAAAATAGAAATAACGATAATTGATTTGAATAATTTATTTTGATCTATTTTGTAGAGTGAGATTGGTGCGAGCGAAAGCAGTGAGAGATCAGGGAAAATTGAGCATGCTTGATTTGATAGAATTTATTATAATAAATAAAATTTATAAAGTAAAATTAAGCATTGTCAAATAGCAATAAGTTAAGGAAATCTGGTTGGTTTCTTTAATAATATGACATTTAGCGCGAGAGAATAATTCGAAAAAAGATTGAATTATTTTCGAGAATAGCAGCTGACTGCTGTTCATGTGCGTAAAGGCATAAGGTTGTGTGAGTGTCAAGGCAGAGAGTGGTCTTGGCGTGACGTCACAATGGCGGCACATGTAAGAGAACTCTCGACGAAGCACGCACAAAGAAACGAATTTAGAAAAATTTGCTAAATTACACGTTGGGCGCCAAAAATGTGACAACCCATTCAAGAATTATTTTTAATATTATTTATTATTTAACGCGGGTAGGACTTGAACGGAATTGAAACAATATACCAACCAAAATGTCCTCGAACTTGGAAATTTTCCTTCTTTAGTTTCTCCAACGAGGCAAGCCAAGCAAAGTGAGAAATCGAACAAACTTACCAATATTTCCGTTAGAATAAACACTGCAACAACGTCGAGTAGTTATATCCAAATGAAAATGAAACGAGACACACAATTCACAATTTAGTTATAACAATTTATTAGTGATATAAGAACGAAGCGCAAAGACTTGTAAATACAATAAGTTTTACAATAATTTCGTGTGCCGTTCGCACCGGTTCGCACCAATCTGATTAGCATTCCGCCGCAAAAGCAACACGTGCTTTTGTCGTCTGCTAATCTTTGGTGACGGAGACGCCTGGTGGCTGAAGTTGGCGCTAACGCGCGAATATTCAAAATATTAATATAATTATTGTTCTAATAATAACGGTGATCCGGGTAATGGCAACGATATAAACAATAAAAATGATTATGATCGTTACAGTATAACGTCTGCTTGCTGTCGAAGTTTACGTATAGTCGGGGGACAAAAGCTTACTTTCCGCCCGCTATTCATGCACGAAAAGTCGAGTTTATCGCGCATGTAGGACGAAAATGACTTCTCGATCTCAGACAACGGAAATTTTTATTTTTTTGACTTTGACTTTTTTTATTTGACTTTGACCGGCATTCAATTTTTTTCGTTAGACATGTGGTTTTTTAGTGACAGTTTGTATTATTTTGACGTTTCTCGTATCGTGGAAGCAAATTTACAAGAGGTTTCAATCGACGCTCGGTGAAATTTGCTGCTACAACATGAAAAACGTTAAAATAATACGAACTGACACTAAAAAACCACATGTCTGACGAAAAATTCGTTAATTTAATTTGTTTATAAAATTAATAAATACTATTTTTTGAACAATATTTATGTACAGCTGTTAATAGTGACGTAATTCTAAAGCCATTAGAAAAGAAACAAATTTTGTTCTACTGTACATAAACAAGCGAGCTATTTATTTGTTAATTTAACTTAAATTAAAAGTTGTTTAAAATTATAAAAAAAAATTTTTTATTGTCGAAATATAGTTTTGTTTTTCATATGTTAATACTCATAAGATTTATGCAATACCGTGAAGAAATAAATTTTTGTTCCTAATGTATGAGAAGAAAAGCTATTAAAGTTATCATTTATTTGTTATTTGCATTAAAATAATAATGCATAATAAAAAATCGAAATTCTAAAAAGTGCTTCCTTAAGTTTCTTAAAAATTTATTTTTGAGTGTTTTAAAAAAAATTAGCGAGATTTCGACAAAACTTTTGGGCTGTTTACTTTTTTTAACAGTAAATTGCAGATTCAGACCATAGTTGCCACGCGGTAAACAAACGTGCCGCCCGGCAGAAAAAATTTAATAACTTTGCTCCTAATTACGGGACACTAAATTTTCAAACGTGTATGGAATCGTTATAAAATATCCTTTACGATAAAAATCGAACGAACTTTCTATGAAGTTAAGAACATTATTTATTTTATAAATAAACAATTAAATTTGCAATAACAATTATAAAAATTAATCAATTTATTTTTTTAATTATTTCATTTGAAACTATATCATTTTCTGAGTATAGGGTAGGGGAGGATGGGGCAAGGATATTTAGGTAAGACCTTTTCGGATCTAGCGGCCAAACTTGAATGTATCTGCAAACGAAAAGTATTTTTGGAAAGCCTGGTTATTTGGCTATAATTTTGCTATACATTATTTTACTGTAGACTCAAATCCCTACGAGATATGAATGAAAAAGTAAACAAAAATTTTTAACTATCCTTGCTCCAGCACCGGGGCAAGGATAGTCAAAAGAATCCGAATGCTAAAAATGTTATAGAAAATCAGTAAATTTTCGTTTTCTTTATTTTATTGAATTTAGACTATTCGATATTGATATCTCAAGTATAAAAAAAATGTATTGAACATTTTCTGAATTTCAATTATTGTATCAAAATTCATCTGAACTAGAATCAGAGGTTTAACCAATTTTCTTCAGACGACCACCAATTTCTTGGTCAATATGCTTTGTTTTCCCTATATAATTACGCACCATTATGTATATCAACCTAAAACAAACAATTAAACACTTTTTTAAAATTTGCAACGTCATTAACGTAAGCCCATATTTCAGTTTTTTCTAAATTTTATGGAACAACGTGAATTAATTTGAAAATAAACACGATATTCGTGTTGAGCAGGAATTTCCACTCCGGAAAACACTTAAGTAAATAAATATTCTGAAACTCTAATATAGAAAACAATATGATAAACATTACGTTGACATTTTAGCAAAACAAATTTTTTTCAAAAATAAACTCCTAACTTCGCAAATGGGGACAGATTGCCTTCCAATTTTTACTATCATCTTTTGGTGTCAAGACGTGAATATACCACGAATTACGCGATTTTTGAGCAAGCCGTCTAAGCATAACAGCAACTAACTATCCTTGCCCCTTAACTATCCTTGCCCCATCCTCCCCTAATGTCACCTTGAGTGGACCGCCTAAGCTTTTTTTCCAAAAAATTCTATATGAAAGCAAATTAATTAGAAGTTTCTATTTCAAGCTTTAGTTTAGATCCCTAGATAAGTGTTTATACCATAATAGCTTTGATTTTTTTTTTATTTGGAAGAAAAAATTGACTTTAAAAAAAGCTAATTTTTAAGGAATAAAAAAAGTGTAACCTTGAGTGGACCACTCCTAAAAAACTGCAAAAGTTATTCTAAATTCTTTAATGTATTTAATATTTCTGATATATTAATACAAAATTTATGCTTATGCAGCTTCAGGCCATGTGTGTGTCGCAATGTTTGCAAGTGAAACAATTTTTAATAATTTTGGCACATAGACATATCACATCAATATCACAAAAAAATAATTAATAAAGAACATAAAACATAGTTTCAAACCAATTTATTATCAATTTATATCTAAAAAATGGTAAACTGACATTAAAAATGGAAAAAACAGGCAGTCCACTCATGGTGACATGCAACTTTTCATGGCAGCCACCACAATTTTTTTGAGTCAAAATTATCACTTAATTAAACTAAGACAATCAATTCTAATGTTCAAAGTAGTAGGAAAAAAATAAGTAACCTTTTAAAACTTAAATTTTACACTACTTTTACACTTCTGAATCACTTTACTTATTGTAAGAGCGACCTTTTTTTGGTTTGTGATCTTAAAAACGCGTTACATTAAACGGTAACGTATATGTTTATCGCGGAACTTAATTTCTTACGGTTTCTAGGTACGGTGCTGCTATTCGTTTTATTTATTTCACGTTTCCGCTGTCAGATAACTTAAAAGTTCAGGCGGTCCACACAAGGTGACATTACCAAGACGCATGAATATTTCCCAAATGACAAGTAACCGAACTGCCATTTAACCGAAATGCATGTAACCGACCTGTCATGTAACAGAATTGTCACTTGACCGACCCGTCATGTAACAGAACTGTCATTTGACCGACCTGTCATTTGACCGACCCGTTATGTAACCGAATTGTCATTTAACTGACTCGTTATGTAACAGAATTGTCATTTAACCGACCTGTCATGTAACAGAATTGTCACTTGACCGACCCGCCAAGTAACAGAATTGTCATTTGACCGACCCGTCATTTAACCGACCTATCATATGGCCGACATGTCATGTAACAGAATTGTCATTTAACCGACCTGTCATTTGACCGACACGTCATGTAACCGAATTGTCATTTAACCGACATGTCATTTGACCGACTTGTCATGTAACCGACCTGTCATATGACCGATCCGTCATGTAACAGAATTGTCATTTAACCGACCTGTCATGAAACAGAATTGTCATTTGACCGACCCGCCATGTGACAGAATTGTCATTTGACCGACACGCCATGTAACAGAATTGTCATTTGACCGACCCCTCATGTAACAGAACTGTTTCGTAACAACCTATTTCTTTGAAATTTACAGTAATTCAAAGAAATTCATACCAACTTCTATGAAAAGGGTTGTTACAAGACAGTTCAGTTACATGACGGGTCGGTCAAATGACAGGTCGGTTAAATGACAATTCGGTTACATGACAGGTCGGTTAAATTGACAATTAGGTTACATGACGGGTCGATCAAATGACAATTCTGTTAAATGGCGTGTCGGTCAAATGACAATTCGGTTACATGACGTGTCGGTAAAATGACAATTCTGTTGCATGACAGGTCGGTTAAATGACAATTCTGTTACATGACGGGTCGGTCAAATGACAGGTCGGTTAAATGACAATTCGGTTACATGACAGGTCGGTTAAATGACGGGTCAGATAAATGACAATTCTGTTACATGACGAGTCGGTCAAATGACAATTCGGTTACATGACGGGTCGGTCAAATGACAATTATGTCACATGGCGGGTCGGTCAAATGACAATTCTGTTGCATGACTGGTCGGTTAAATGACGATTCTGTTACATGACGGGTCGGTCAAATGACAATTCTGTTACATGAAAGGTCGGTTACATGCATTTCGGTTAAATGACAGTTCGGTTACTTGTCATTTGGGAAATATTCATGCGTCTCCAAAAAATTTCAATCGTTTATAACTAAGTGAAATTTAATTTTTTTGAAAAATCCTTCTAGGCATGTAATTATCTTATAATTATGTTTTATTTTCATGTATTACCAAGTATCCTCTATTATATTAAGTTGAAGAACGACCGACCGACCGACCCTAGCCGTATATATATGTATATATATATATTTTAAAAACAATATTAACACATGTATAAATATTCACAAATCACGTATGCGCAGTAGTATTCTATCAATGTCAGGCATGCGCAGTAGTGTTGTGTCAATGTCACGCATGCGCAGTAGTGTTCTATCAATGTCACGCATGCGCAGTAGTGCTGTGTCAATGTCACGCATGCGCAGTAGTGCTGTGTCAATGTCACGCATGCGCAGTAGTGTTCTGTCAATGTTACGCATGCGCAGTAGTGTTCTGTCAATGTTACGCATGCGCAGTAATGTTCTGTCAATGTTACGCATGCGCAGTAATGTTCTGTCAATGTTACGCATGCGCAGTAGTGTTCTATCAATGTCAGGCATGCGCAGTAATGTTCTGTCAATGTTACGCATGCGCAGTAATGTTCTGTCAATGTTACGCATGCGCAGTAATGTTCTATCAATGTCAGGCATGCGCAGTAGTGTTCTGTTAATGTTACGTATGCGCAGTAGTGTTCTGTCAATGTTACGCATGCGCAGTAGTGTTCTATTAATATTAGGCATGCGCAGTAGTGTTCTATCAATGTTACGCATGCGCAATAGTGTTCTATCAAATCACACATGCGCAGTAGTGTTCTGTCAGTTTTACGCATGCGCAGTAGTGTTCTATCAATCCATTCTTCCACTCTATGATATTCAGTTGAAGAACGACCGACCGACATTACACAAAGTTATTTATTTTAAGTTCTAGTAAGGATAGAAAGTTAGTTAAGATCTTATTTCAAAGCTAATATTTTCTACTTTTATAATATCAAAATAATAAATTTGAAAAAAACATATTCTTCATTATTGTTTAAATGCAATTACCAATAAACAATTTTTTTAAATGTATGATAATTTAAAAACATATTTTTCTCATGTTTGTACGTCATGTAAATCTTAGGGACCGATTCTAAAACGAAACTAAATTAAAAATTTACGTTTAATTTAGTTTCATGTCAACTAAAAATAAATTATAATTCTATTGAAGTCTCATACTACTGTATATCTATTATTAAAGTTATAATTCTATTATTTCTTTAAATATTTTATTGTTAGCTGTGATTTTTTAATTAGAACTAGGTAATTGAGTTTCTCAGATATTTTTTTTGATCTGTACTAAAATAAATTCAAGTGTTTAAAAATCTAATTTATTTTTTTTTAGTTTAGTTTGCAGTCGACATGAAACTAAATCTAATTTGTTAATTTAGTTTCGGGTCGACACAAAACTAAATCAACAAACTGAATTTAGTTTCGATTCAACACGAAACTAAACTCAGTTTGTTAATTTAATAGTTTTGTGCCAACTCAGAAACTAATTAGGATAAAACACATTTATCCAGCATAATTTGTTAATAACAATTTTATAAACAAAATACGACCTGGAGAAGAAAATAACACTTACAAAACTTTCTTAATTTTCTACACAGAATCGATTTACGTTAAGAATTTTCGATAATTTTTAAATTTTTATTAATTGGTTTAAACAATTATTGTTAAATAATTGTAAATTAACAAAAACAGGTACATTTTTTTCAATTTTTTACTCAAAATGCATTTGTTTATGCTTGGGATAAAACATCCTATACTCAGCATAATTTGTTTATTTTTAATTTGTTTAAACAATTGGAAATTAAAAACAAAAAACAGATCTATCTTTTTTTCAATTTTCTTATGAACCCAATTGTTACTTTTTAAATAAAACGTCTGAGTTCTTAATGGGACTTAATGGGTATTAAATTAAATTTTATATTTGTTACAATTCTATATTAAAACTTTAGTTCTAAATTTTACTTGGTAAACTTTTATTTTACTAATTGTTTGGACATTTGCAAAAACTTTTACTTGGCGGATCTTTTTACATCAAAGATGTTTTTATTAGGATCAAAATACTTTTTGCATCATTAATAAAATTTTAGGGTATTTATGAAACTGCTTAGTACTTCAGGCTCTACGTTTGTCTAAATGTCAAAGAATCCAATTTTGTTTAGAAAAAATTCAAATATTTCAAAAAATACTTAATGTATTGGAATTTCCTGGAACATATATCGGGATTTTAACCCAATTTATTAAATTCTAGATTATTCAACAGCATGTGATTGTTAGGCTCTCAATGGTAATTTTTCCAACCACTTTTCTCTTCAAATATTTATAAATTGAGCTGAAATTTTGTACAAAAGTCTAAAATACAATAAAGAAGGTCAGTGATGTGCAAAAGTATTACTATTTTTAAAATCAATTATTACAAATTACTTTAAAATTATCAGTTGTCACGGTCACTTCTAATCAATTTCTCGTCTTTACCGATTTCAAAGTGTTTTATTATAATTTATTTTTTAATTATTAAAACTTTTGCACATTACTGCCCTTCTTTATTATATTTTTGACTTTCTTACAAAATTTTCAGCTCAATTTATTAAATATTTAAAGAGAAATGTGGTCAAAAAAATTACCATTGAATGTCTAACAGTCACATGCTGTTAGCAAATCCGTTAAGGAGTTTAGTCTATACGTTTGTCTAACTGTCAAAAAATCCAATTTTTTCAAAAAATATTTAATGTATTGAAATTGCCTGAAATATATATCGATATTTTAAACCAATTAATAATATTCCAAAATATTTACAAATCCGTTTAGAAGTTTAGTTTTCTTTGCTTCAGTTCTATAAAAGTATCCAAAATATTGAATAACCTTATCATAATTCTTTCTTTTATCATTCTTTATCCAACAAAAAAATTGAGCAAAATCAGTGAAGATTTACTCGAGTTATTCGATTTTATCGATAAACAGTTGATATTTACAAAAATAAATTTCTAATTCGTTAAAAAAATTTACAAAAAAAAGTAAGAATCCGACAGTAGTCGGCCACTTAAGGCAATCTTTTTAATTAACAATGTTTTAAAAGTGCCTTTTCATATTTTTTTCGAATTCTTTTATGTAATGTTGTTCCTTACGATCACACAAAACTATTAAAACAATCATGTTTATAAAAAATAAATTTTTATTCGTTAACAAAATTAGTAAATAAACAAGTAAGAATCTGACAGTGATCGGCCACTTAAAAAAGCTTTCAAAAACCGTACAAAATTTTTTTTTTAATTACAAAAGCTTAGATTTGTTTATAATCACCTTAGAAATGAATATCAACAAACAAAATATTTTTATTTCATACGGTTTTATAGCTATTCAAAATTGAAAAGTGGCCGACTACTGTCTGGTTTACCCTATACACGGTTTTTAATTTTTACTTAGCGGCAATTCTCTACTACGAATCTTGATATAATTTTCTAAATAGTTTTTTATTAGGGGAGAGTCTCCAGTTGTGAGACAGTCAATTTTTTTAACATGCAATATTAAAAAGCCGATTGGTTTATATAAAAACATTTCTTTTTATATGAGCCAACTTTTTCGTGTACGCCGAAGCGGATATATAAACTGTTTTTGTTAAATACCAACACTGTGTGTGATAATCGACTAAAAAGCGTTTTTTCAATAAATGCAAAGTACTTTTTTTCCAAGTTAATTAATTAGAAAAGGTAAATGTAATGCATTTTCTTTTAGTGTTTTCCTTATATTTTGTGATGCAATATTGCATTGTTCCAATCTACGGTTGAAAATAATTTAATTTTCCTTTTTCAAAATAGCGCCAATTTCTGGGTGTGAGACACAGCATATCACCAGTTGTGAGATGGTGTCAACACCCATCTGGGCAGCATAAAAAATACGACTTTGCAAGCATGTCAAGTGGAAAAAAGTCAATTGATTCAGAAGAAATCAATTTTAATGCTCTTGTTGAAGCTCATAAATTGTGTTTATTTGATAGTCATATTTTGGCAAATAAATATTATTATTTAGTATATAATAATATATATTATTAATATATTTAATTATTTCCACTAAACATAACGTTTTATGTCAAACTTATTAAATTTTAGCAATTTTTAATGAGTGTCTCACAACTGGAGACATTTTTTTTTTGACAAAAGCGATGTGCTCGGAAAATGTATCGTAACATTTTTTGAGTTTATCGAAACACTACACTTTCTTTTAATAAAAGTTGCGTATTTCTGTTACCTTTCGAACGGTGTATTTTATTTACAATTTCGTTTACCCGTTTACAATTAACGGGTCAAAAATAAAACCCGTCTCACAACTGGAGACTCTCCCCTATTTTTAAAATTCTTTTACGTATAGAAATGGAAAAAAATTCAATTCTTTAACCCTTTAACGCCCAAATGTGCTGATTTTTAACTTCGGTTTCAAGCTTATAATATTAAAAGAAAAAAATTATTAAAAATTATACAAGGACATGTCCATATGTTTTTGGGGTCGCTCTTTCGAATGGCATGGTCAAAATTTCCAAAAAGTGACGTTTAACCCTTATTATTTTCAAAAATACTCAAAAAATATAAAATTTTGGGAAGTATTTTTTTTAATCCAATTTTAGTTGTGATACCGATACAATTTTCCAAAGTTCTTGAAATCGCTTGAAATCTGTTACTTGAGAATTTTCAAAGTCGCTGATTACGAATCTGAAGTCAGATTTAAAAAATTCAAAATGGCGAATCCAATATGGCGGACAATAAAATTAAAAATGCATAGTATTCGCTTGAAATTTGATACTCGGGTGTTTTCGGGGTCGCTGATTACGAACCTGAAATTAGATTTAAAAAATTTAAAATGGCGGATCCAATATGGCAGACTAAAAAATTAAAAATGCATCGCCTTCGTTTAAAATTTGTAACTTGGGGGTTTTCGGGGTCGCTGATTACGAATCTGTAGTCAGATTTAAAAAATTCAAAATGTCGGATCCAATATAGCGGACGACAATATTAAAACTTCATGTATTGGCTTCAAATTTGTTACTCGGAGGTTTTCGGAGTCGCAGATTACGAATTTGAAATCAGATTTAAAAAATTCAAATTGGCAGATTCAATATGGCGGACCACAAAATTAAAAATGCATCGTATTAACTGCTCATGCCCTGTTAAATATTCTAACATACGATAACGTCTTTGTAGCCAATAGGATAAAGTTTTAATTTTATCATCCAGCTATATTGAATCCGTCATTTTGAATTTTTAAAATTTGATTTCAGATTCGTAATCAGCGACCCCGAAAACCCCCAAGTAACAAATTTGAAGCGAATACTATGCATTTTTAATTTTATTGTCCGCCATATTGTATCCACCATTTTAAATTTTTTAAATCTGACTTCAGATTCGTAATCAGTCACTTTTTTTGACCATGCCATTCGAAAAAGCGACCCTAAAAACGTAGAGATATGTCCTTGTAGAATTTTAAATAATTTTGTTCTTTCAATATTATGAGCTTGAAACTGAAGTTAAAAATCAGCACATTTGGGCGTTAAAGGGTTAATACAAATTGAGATTTATTTGAATCTAACACTGCTTTGCTTTGATGCAAATAAATTGAGTATTTGGACTATATTTAAAGCAATTAAAAGTATATTAGTCTGAATTAACATAATAAATTATAAAGAATAATTGCATATTTGATACAAATAAGTATTTAGTTATTTTAAAAACAATATTATATTGATGCAAATAAATATTTATTTCAATTAAAAACCATGCATTATTGAATCAAGTAATTTTCCTATAACTGATTTAAAATAATATTTATTAGATCCAATTATTTGACTCAAATAATTCGAATTTGCTACAAATAACTATATATTTGATACTATAAATTAAAATATTTATATCCAGTAAATATTTACTTAGCACAAATAAATAAAAACAAAGAAATAAGTAAAAACAAATAAGTTTAATTACAACCAAACGAGCGTTAGCGAGTGAGGTATATGTAGCTAGTATAGAGTAAGTTTCGTGATGAAAAACGTCTTTGACTACGATTCAAGTTGTTCGAACATGACTAAAAATAGTTGTCTTGACGATATAACATGGTTAATATAAATTTAATTTCTGGTTATAGTAACCAGGAACTAAAGTTGTGCTAACATTTGTTCGTAGTTGAAGACAAATTTCACTACCGATCATGGTTGTCACAACTAGGATTGTTTTATTTGGAAATTTTAGTTAATATAACTAAATTCCTGGTTACTGTAACCAGAAAACATGTTACAGAGACAATTTTAAGTTGGTCCAGTAACTGCATTTCATTAACCACTTTTTTCTGGTTGTAAGAATACGACAGTAGTCAGCCACCTTCAAAAACCGTAGAAAAAAATTTTTTTAATTATAAAAGCTTAGGTTTGTTTATGATGATCTTTGAAATGATTAGCAACAAAAACATTGTTTTTATCTCATACGGTTTTATAGCTACTCTAAATTGAAAAGTGTCCGACTACTGTCGGGAATGTTCCCACAGGACAGACGAAATCAATGTTGAGTCAATGTTGCCTCAAAATTGCTATGCAATATTGACACACTATTGAGCTCAAATGTTGTGGTATTTGGGAATACGCGGAGATTAAAATTTGCAATGTATGTAATAAATTGCACAATATATTTAACTAAGTTTACAATACAGATAGTAATAATTACAATGCAAATAGTTAAATTTAAAATATAGATGGGCCAAAATAAGTGAAACCGGCCACTTAAAAAATGTTTGTTTCCAATTTTCAAGTTATCTATGGTTTTTGGTAGATATATGAGTACACTTTTCCCCATACAATATTTTTCAAAAAAAAATGTTATTATTGAAGGAATCAAGTGTTGAAGTTTTGGGTCATTTTATTTTCATTTTACTATTACTTTGAAACAAATAAAGATAATTGAGTGAATTTTTTTTAAATTAAAGCTTAAAGTCTATACTTTAAAGATGAAATAAAGCGATTGCTAAAAAATGAAAATTGAGGCTCCGGATCTTAAAAGGGCACTTTCACCATGTAAAGTCTATGCGGAAAGTGCCCTTTTAAGATCCGGAGCCTCAATTGTTATTAACAATTCTTTTAAACAAGTTCCTGGAAAAAGATAAAATTACAAACTAATAAATAAGATCTTCTTTTGTTTTGTTAGAAACTTTTCGCTTTCAAGCGGATTTTTAACCCTAGAAGGAGTACGTTAATTTACTCACCCTCTAAGGAGTAACTGGGGTGTCCCGACACCCCACGCTTTAAACTTATTTTACACGGAAAAAAATAGTCGCAGAAATTTTCAGCGACTAATCGAAGACTCTCGGATATGAACGAATCTTTTATAGACTTTTAGAAATGTTCTACGATTTTAGCAGAAATTCTCCAAAAAAAGTCGAGGACTTTCTAGAAACCTAGTAGCGAAAAACAGTCTCGGAATTATTCTAACACTTCATAGAAGGTTTCGTCGACGAGTCGCGGAAAATGGTGCGCACAAAAGTTGCGCGCGTTAAAACCAATAAACACTGTTTTTTTAACAATTTATGACAATTGATTGTCAAGATTATTATTATTTTTATTATTCAATGTGTCGATATTAATATATACATTAAAAAATTCTAAATAATTTCCGCGACTGTCAATTAAAAATTAGAACGCTGTAGAGTAAATTCAGGTTTGTAATTTTCCGCGACTGTGGCGGAATCGGTTACATGCGCGTGGAGTCTTCATTTTCTTCGACAGTCGCGGAAAGTTTCTTCAAATGTAGTCTATTTCTTCAAAAACTGTGAATATGATTTTTAAAACACTTTCCACTAAATCCGAGAGTCTTCAACAAAGTCGAGGAAAATTTCCGCGACTTATTTTTTCCGTGTATAAGGTTTATATTTGACGTAAAAAAAATTTATTATAATGAATTGATTGGTTTTTTAGTAAGGAATACAATAATATTATTCATATTTTGATAAATTAAAAAAATTTTGAAAAAAACCATAAAAACCCAAAAAAACACCAAAAAATTGCAAAATTGCCTTTTTTCACAAAAAACGTTGTAGTTTCTTAAAAATTTGACTAATTTAAAAACTATTTTAAGTTTTTAAAGTTAAATAGATACACTTTTAGGGGAAAAAATTAGTTTTGTATTACTTCCAAAAAACATAATTATTTGAACATCTAAAGTGAAAGAAATTAAAGACAATTGACGAATAGTGAAAATCATAAAAATGAACTATAAAATGGACTTAAACAATTAATATTTACTAAAAATGGTGTTATAAATTTAAAATTTTACAAACTTCATATATCTGAATATATTAACATTAAAATTAATAACTTATGAAATGATTCTGTAAATTAATATTTAATCAAAGTTTTAATTAACAATTCTTAATACCTCTAATATATGTTAAAATATTATTAACAATATAGAATTTATAATTTAAATTTGACTGTCATATACTACATTTTTCTGTATTAGAATTTAATTTCTGACTGTAGAGAGAGCACAGAAATTTTTAATAAATCTTAACTCAAATTTCATAAGTTGTTACAAATACAGAATGTCTATTTTTCATAAAAATAGAATTTTTGTATAAAAATGTTTCTTTTTTATAAAATACAACTTTTTCATGCATAACCTATCAATTTATACTTTATCAGATGATTTTAACTGATTAAAAACGATTTTTGAAAAAAATTTGAATTTACTTATCTTGACAATTTTTCTAACGTTAGGGAGTAACTGGGGTGTCCAGACACCCAGACGTATTTTAACAGGAGATAGAGCTCTTCCTAGAGCAAAACTTTTGGCGGCACATACAGGTGTCAAAAAATAGAGGTTCAAACTAAATTATCAACGGGTTTTGAGCGTAAAAAAATTATTGGTTAAGCCATGGGAATACTTTGAATTTTGCTTGGGGTGTCCAAACACCCCAGTTACTCCTTCTAGGGTTAAGATTAAAAGTCGATTTTCGCCTGCATTTTGTCAGAAAAATCTACATAATTTCTATAATATATTATAGGAGGTTCCTGATTATTATTATAGAGGTTCCTGATTTTTCTTTTTTTAAAATTAATCCTTGGAGTTTTGCGCATCAATACATGGTAATTTAATCTTTCAAAAACATTGAGAACATTCTTCAATTTGCAATTGTTTAAAAGAATTGTTAATAACAATTATAAATTTTTATTTTTTAGCAATCGCTTTATTTTATTTTTAACCCCTTCGCAGTCCAGTTAAAAATCGCTTGTGGTCCAAAAACGGTCCAAAAAAAAAATTTACAAAATAATATGCCTTCATCATATATAAGGTTTTTGGGGTCGCAGAATTCAAATCTGATGTTCCTTTTTCAAAAATCAAAATTGCGTATCCTATATGGCGACCTACTTTTTTTAAAAGTTAATGAATTTGTCTAAAAATATATATTCTTGCAAATTTTTGAATAAAATAAAAAAAACCTAAAAAGATTAAGTAAACATTTTTGATAAAAATTCGTCAATATGCAGAAAATTTGTTCGCCATATTGAATTTGCAATTTAGTATTTAGAAAAACGAACATCAAATTCGAATTCAGCTACCCTAAAAACCCCCAAAAACGAATTTTAATCGAATAGCAATTATTTTGAAATTATCCGCCATATTCGATTCGCCTTTTTGAATTTTGAAAAGGAACATCAAATTCGAAACCCCCGAGAAACAAATTTCGATCGAATCGCATCAATCTTGAAATCATCCGCCATATTGGGACACCATATTAGATCAGAAATTTTGAAAATCTGACATTAGATTCGAAATCAGCGACCCCGAAAACCCCCGAGTAACGAGTTTCAAGCAAATCTGAAAGTTTTTAAAATTTTTGTAGTCGCCATTTTGGGTCCGACATTTTGAATTATGTAAATCCGACTTCAAATTCGGATTCAACGGCCTTTCGTGACCATATAGGTAAGGACCATGGACTGTCAAGGGGTTAAATTTTAGACTTTAAGCTTTAATTTAGAAAAAATTAACTTAATTATCTTTATTTGTTTCAAAGTAATAATAAAATGAAAATAAAATGACCCAAAACTTCAACACCTGATTATTTCAATAATAACATTTTTTTAAAAAAAATATTGTAGGGTATAAAAGTGAACTAATATATCTACCAAAAACCATAGACAACTTGAAAATTGGAGACAAACATTTTTCAAGTGGCCGGTTTCACTTATTTTGACCCAGATAGTAAATTTTGGAATACAAATTGTAAAATTTATAATATTTTGGCAGTAATAATTGTTTTTTCTAGTATCTGAAATTAGCCCGTGAATTAAGTGGCTATGGTGATATTGTATTTCCTCATTGTGCTTGTGATTCGAGAAAAGAGGGTCACGTGGTTGCGGCTGTTGGTACCTCGTCATTTAAATTGCATGCCGCAAAAGAAGACGGCACTTTAGAATCGCAAGTGGTCGAATTTCAATGGAATACAATCACACGATGGGAAACCGATGAAGAGGGTATGGCCTTTTGCTTCCAATATACAAGGTCTGATAATCGACCACCTCGTTGGCTCAAAGTCTTCACCCCCTATGTAAGAATATTTTTCACAAACTTCAAATTACCAAATTTATTAATAAAAACATAATGCTGAATTTAAAAAGAAAATTGTAATTATTTTAATTTTTCCAAGTAATTAAATTTTTAGGTTTTGTGTGTTTTTAACCACTTTGGCGGCATAGCGTTCCAATTGGCGTTCCGTGTGAAGGTGACAGAAGCGGCAACAAAAACCGAAAATTGCGTTCCTACTTAAACTCGATTTCTAAAGTCAGTTAACCAATTGAGCTTGCCAAAACCAAATATTGTTATTATTTGAGATCAGAGAACACTAATATGACAAAAAAAATTTATTTTTTTGAAGTTTTAAATTGTTTATTAAGAGTTTAAAAGTAGTCAATTTTTAATGTTTTTTACGAATGGCGTTCCAATTTTCACCGAAAAAAATCAGTTTTTTGCTTTCAAACACATTGGGATTCTCCGGAAATTTATTACTCGGGGGTTTTTTGGGCCGCTGATTACGAATCTGAAATTTATTTTCATAAATTCAAAATGGCGTACCAATCTGGCTGCCAATTTTAAAAAAATTTCTTCCTATTCATTTGAAACTCGTTACTCGGGGGTTTTGGGGGTCGCTGATTACGAATATGAAGTCTGTTTTTCAAAATTCAAAATGGCGGATCTAATATGGCTGCCAATTTTTAAAAAATTTCTTCCGATTCATTTGAAACTCGTTACTCGGGGATTTTTGGGGTCACTGATTACGAATATGAAATCTCTTTTTCAAAATTCAAAATGGCGGATCCAAGATGGCCGAAGAATTTTTAAAAAATTTTATCGGATTCATTGGAAACTTATTACTTGGGGGTTTTTGGTGTCGCTGATTACGAATCTGTAGTTATTTTTGACGAATTCAAAATGTCGGATCTAATATATATAATACTTGCTTACATTGGCAATGACAGCAAATAAAATAGGAAAAACTGTAAATAATGTGGAATACAGAAATTTATTGTCAAAGGCAACATCTGATGTATAAATAATATTCTCAAATTTTGCACCCTGACGTCGACTAATACAAAAAATATATATAAGAAAATATATAAAAATAAATATAAAAAAACAAAAAAAATTGAAAATATAAAAAACAAAAAAAATAAAGGAGCACGAAATCCTATCGCTACAGCCTCCACGTGGCGTGCTCTGGGTAAAAGATATTTTTTCTAGCCAATGTAAGCAGGAATTATATATATGGGTGATTCTCCTGAAAGTGGGCAATTTCATGTCTTTGAATTATATCTTCTAAAAAACTTAACATTTAAATATTAACATTGGACAAACATATTATTTAAACATCACTTATTATACCCTTTATAAAAAAAGATAATTTTTTAACACAAATTTAGTGGAAAACAACATTTAACAGCTGGAAAACAGCAATTCAATATGTCTTTACCTCTGAGTACCAAACTTTAAAGTACTATTACTTATAAAAAAAGAACTATCTTTAATTATTCAATAAATATTATAAAAGATTAACTCAAAAGCTTCAAATTTTTATCAATGAAATTTTTTAATACATCAATATAGTTATTGATAATTATTAAAATATAAGTGTCTTTAAAAATCTCCATGCTGGCACGACAAAGGATAAACGTGTATAAATAAACTATAAGACGTGCACTTTTTATATAAAAATCAATTGGAAATTAAAGAAAAAACATGTCACTTTTTAAATCTCCAAGAGAAATTGGAAAATAAATTATATTTTTCATATTTTTAAGAAAAAACACTAGAAAAACACTGCGTATTTTTATTCATTCCTTTGTCGTGCGCTGTCATAACTTTAATATTTCAATATAAATATTAATAAAAAACGGATGAAAACTTACAGTTTGGTAGGACAAAAGTGTATACCTAGCCATTTTTTTATTTACTTTTGTTTAAAATATGTATTAATGGATTTCGTACAAATTTCCATTGCCGTCGAGTCCTTTGTCGTGTCAAAACATTTGCACGTGGTAGGTGCGAAACAAGTAAAAAGTGTGCCCGTGCCTAAAACTTTTTTTAAAATAGGTAATAAAGTTGAAATTTATCTAATCTTTTCATATATTTTTAAATATAATTTTAAAAATGATAAAAATAAATCATTTAATTCAATTAATAATACCTATATGGAAGAAATATGAATTTCAGTGCCCCTCGATGATACGCCTCTGATGAGGTTAGTTTTCCTGTTTACTTTTCACATCTCATTTCAATTACGCGAAAAGTGCTAATTACACGAAAACTAATGTTTATTAATAAATGTAATTTAAAATAAATATAGTTGATATGGATTGTCTAACATAAAAGAATAATTAAACAAACAGAAAAAAGCAAATGTCGAAAAAGAGCGACGTGAAAAAATTCAAAATAATCCTGGTGAAATTTAAATAATTTTAATATTATTTTTAAACTTTAAATAGTTTTGTAGCGTACCTACTTCAAATATAGTTTATTTAAATACCAATGAACAGTAATTAATAAAAGAAAGTTCAATTTTTAAACATTAAAAAAAAAAATTTTATCAACTTAAAAGTGACCGGTTTTTGGAGAATCACCCATATATATCTATCCCTATAATATAAAATCATTTCGCCGCCGCCGCCGCTGATTCAGTCATTTCTAAGGGCCCCTTAGAAAGGGTACATAGTCAAGGTTGGCCCACTGTTAAGGTAGGCCCATCGTCAGAAACAAGTTACATTTGACCCATATTCAGGTCAATTTTAAGGGCAGTTTTAACCTACAGGTCAAAAATTGATAAACTAATCCCTCTGCCCTCAAAATTTAGGTCAATTGAAAGGGCAGTTTTAACCTACAGGTAAAAATTGACAAACAATTCCCTCTGTCCTCAAAATTTAGGTCAATTTTAAGAGCAGTTTTTATCTACACCGCAAAAATTGTCGAGAAAACTCCTTCTGACCTGACCTTCCCTCATAATTTAGGTCAAATTTGACATATTTTTTAACCTACTTATCAAAAAAGCAAATTAATTAGGATACTTCATGAGGTCGTTACCTTATATTAAAATTTGACAAAATTTTTGACCTATAGGTTAAAAGAAGCTTGACTTAAATTTTAATAGTAAGTTTAAATCAAAATAAAAGATGTTATAAACTGACATCTATTTTTAAAAATTTTATTAAAATTTATTTTCCTTTAGAGGAAAACATAACCTCAAACTTAGTTTAAAAGTTATAGGTGAGAGAGTAAAAATAAAACACCAAAATTAAGTCAAAATAATAGGTGGGAAAGCAAACATAACTTTAAAATTAAATACAGTCAAAATATAAGTCAAAATTTAATCTAATTTTTCACATATAGGTTAAAAAAAGGTCAATAACGATTGTTTCATTACTTCAAAATCCATGTGTACTTTGTCATATACTTATTGTAATTTATTATGATGCATTCATATTAAAAAAACATTATTTGAAATTTATAAAAATTAAAATAAATATAAAAAATACAGATAGGGGGTTGTATGTAATTTATTATGATGCATTCATATACACGGAAAAAACTGCATGGTTGGGACAAACATATATATTGAAAAATACGGAATATCCATTTTTAAGGTTATCACATTCATATACCACATCCATTTCTTTAGTTGACACATCCATAGAAAAAAAATGGATATCCCGTATTTTTCAATATATATATATGGTTGTCCCAACCATGCAGTTTTTTCCATGTAAGAAAACATTATTTTAAATTTATAAAAATTTAAACTAAAATAAATATAAAAATAGAGATAGGGGGTTGGCGCGCGAAGCGCGCAGGGGGGCGAGGCCCCCCTAGTATATATATATATATATATATATATATATATATATATATATTGGATCCGACATTTTGAATTTTTTAAAAATAACTACAGATTCGTATTCAGCGACACCAAAAACCCCCCAAGTAATAAGTTTCCAATGAATCCAATAAAATTTTTTAAAAATTCGTCGGCCATCTTTGATTCGCCATTTTGAATTTTGTGAAACAAACTTCATATTCATAATCAGTGACCTCAAAAACCCCCGAGTAACGAGTTTCAAATGAATCCGACGAAATTTTTTTAAAATTGGCAGCCATATTGGATCCGCTATTTTAAATTTTTGAAAATAAATTTTAGATTCGTAATCAGCGACCCCAAAAACCCCCGAGTAATAAGTTTGAAATTAATCCGATTAAATTTTTAAAAAATTGGCTGCCAAATTGGATCCGACATTTTGAATTTTAAAAAACAGACTTGATATTCGTAATCAGCGACCCCCAAAACCCCCGAGTAACGAGTTTCAAATGAATCGGAAGAAATTTTTTAAAAATCGGCAGCCATATTAGATCCGCCATTTTGAATTTTTGAAAATAAATTTCAGATTCGTAATCAGCGGCTCAAAAAACCCCCAAGTAATAAATTTCCGGAGAATCCCATTGTGTTTGAAAGCAAAAAACGGATTTTTTTCGGTGAAATTTTGAACGCCATTCGTAAAAAACATTAAAAATTGACTACTTTTAAACACTTAATAAATAATTTAAAACTTCGAAAAATTAAATTTTTTTTGTCATATTAGTGTTCTTTGATCTTAAATAATAACAATATTTGGTTTTGGCAAGCTTAATTGGATCACTGACTTTAGAAATCGAGTTTAAGTAGGAACGCCATGTTCGCTTTTTGTTGTCGCTTCTGTCACCGTCACACGTAACACCAATTGGAACGCCATGCCGCCGAAGTGGTTAAATAATTTAATTTTTAAATTCTATTTAGGATACCTAATGGTTACAATGCCACAGTGGGCCAGAATCGTCGATTTTTGGCCAAAAATCATTATTTAAAAAAAACAAGATATTTACGAATAACAAGTATCCCAATGGGAAACTGCCAAGAGTCACCATTGGCGTATTAATGGCCTAATATTGGGAGCCATTGTTTTTCTATTGGTATATTACTGGCACCCATTAATGGACCAATAGTGGTAAAGACATGGGATGACTACGTCGTTGACAATAATTGGCAGCCATTATTGACACATTAAAGAGGTTCTATCGATAATTGATTTAATGAACAGATTTTGATAAAATTTGATGAGCAACTAGATAAAGTTAATATGAAGGCGTAGTTAAATTTTTGTGACCTCTAGGTATCTATGAAAAAAGTTATAAACATTTTTGATTTTCAACATTGAACATTGAGTCTTATGGGAATTGAGTTGTTTGTCATATATATTTACAAACTGCAAAGTATTAAATGAACAGATATTGATCTAAATTTTTTAAATACTAAACCGATATGCAATAATTACATATCGACGCCCCCCGACTATAAAATGTTTATTCCAATCTCCGTGCAATAAAATGTTAACTCAGAAATTCGTGCTGTATAATTGTTTTTAAAAATTTCATGCAATATAATGTTAACTCAAGTTGCATTCAATAAAATGTCAATTCAACCACCAGTGCAATATAATGTTATTGAAAATACTAAAAGTTTTATTTCTAGCCTTTAAATTATATGAGGTTAAAGAAAAACATAATTAGTGAATTTTTCTTGCGAAAGTGAAAAAGTTATGTTATAAATATTTTTTACTTATACTAAATTAATTAGGAAAATGAAAGAATAAAATTTATTTAATTCTAACTTTGAAAACTATTTTTATTAAAATTATAAATATTTAAAAATATTAAAATTACTTTAACAGTCCCTTTTTTGAATTTAGTTTTCCATTTTGTAGCAGTTTTTAACGCTGTACATATATAATAACTCTTTTTTTCAACCAATTGGTCTGCTGAAGAAAAACCAAACTGTTTTGTCTAAACCCAGTAAGAAACGAAAAATTGAAAAGGATTGAAATAATTCAAACTCTGTATGGTGTAGTAGAAATTATCCAATACTTTTGAATGCCATTTCTGTCCAATACTTTTCTATACCATGATAGGGCCACGTTTCGTCTAAAAATGAATGCTATTCAATTCTTTTGGTAATTTTTAACAAAGACAAAATTTTTTTCTGAATGCTTTCCAATCCCATCCGAAATTATTACAGCCTGTCATTATATCACTTTTCAATTTTTCATTGGAACCGCGTTTCTGCATGCATTCAAGCAATCTTCTGGATTTTTGTAATTTATAAGATACATACAGTGGCAGATTTTGTAAAAAGTGTTTGTGTTCAAAGAAAAACTTGCTGAAAAATTGATTGTTTACCAATTTTACGTCATTTAAACGAGTCAGGGCCGTTATTCTGTTAGACAATAAATCATAACCTAAAAATTTCAGAGACCTTTAAACACTTTTAACCCTCTTAACTGATAATTTAATAATTATTCCTTTTTTAAATAGCAAATAAAGTCATGAGTGCGCAGTTATTTGAAAGTAATTGAACATTTTATATGTCAATAATATTAGTATTATATTATTATACTACTGTCGCGGAATTCAGAAGCATAGGGCAGAAATGGTATTCAAAAGGATAGAATTTTTTTAATGCTTCTTAATCTTTGCTTTCTTACTGGGTATTCAAGAGGATTGATATCGTTACTTTTCATATTGCTCTCACTGGATAGAAAAGTATTGGACAGAAATGGCATTCAAAAGAATAGAATCTTTTTAATACTTTTCAATTTTTCGTTTCTTACTGGGAAGAGTGGAAAACTATGCAGATATTTCACCATAAAAAAATAATCTTTTATTCAACATTCTGCATTACTGACTTTTTTTATAAAAACTTAACCCATAAATAAGGAACTATACGAATATTATTGTGCTGTCAACAGTTGCAACTTCAATCTATTTAAGTAATTTAATAAATAAATTAATAATCTAATTTAACCTCATACAATTTAAAGGCTGGAAATAAAAATTTTAGTATTTTAAATAACATTGTATTGCACTGGTGGTTGAATTGACATTTTATTGAATGCAACTTGAGTTAACATTATATTGCATGAAATTTTTAAAAACAATTATACAGCACGAATTTCTGAGTTAACATTTTATTGCACGGAGATTCGAATAAACATTTTACAGTCGGGGGGCGTCTTATCTGTTAAAACAATTGTCAATAGGTACCTGTGAGATTTACAATAAATCAATTTGTAAACAAAATTTACGTTTCATCTGAAAATATAAACAACACTTATAACGTTTGGCAACGTTGCATGCACTATACACATTAAATTTGAGCGCGAAATTTAAATGATAATTTTCATCACAGGTTAGAAATAATTCGGCGTTGCCAAACGTTTGACGTTACCAAGTGAGTCAAAACATTAAATATTTCTCACTGTTTTGACTAGCTGCGTCAAGCGATAGAACCTCCTTAATGGCTGCCAATAAAACGCCAATAATAAAAAATTTTTAAATTAACAAAAATTATTTTTTATCCCACATGCACAAAAATGGCGCTTTTAGATAGCTGACGACAGGGAGTAAAGTCACTCATTTGTTCGACCATATGAAAATGGCGTCCATTTTCTCCCATGTGCAAACATATCCGCTGATCCCATGCGTTATTTTTGACCAAGGGAGAAAACGGCCGCCATTTTCATATAATTCGAACAAGTGACTGACTTTTATTCCCTGTCGTCTGCTATCTGAAATCGACACTTTTGTGCATTAGGAATAAAAAATATCCTAAGTAACACGGGAATAAAGGCAGCCAATTTGTTTACGATGATTTTTGTGACCCTCGTTCCGGTCTCGGGGCGCCTACGGCGCCTTCGACCTCCACTCAAGTCACAAAAATCACCGTAAAGAAATGGCTGCCTTTATACCCTTGTTGCTTAACATACTATATTAAAATTATAATTATTTAATTATAAAAATTAAAAATTGTTTATTAATTTTTTTTTAATTATTATATTTGTAATAGAAAAAAGTCATCACAGTAATTAGTGAGATCTTTTCTCTTTCAAAAAAATTGCCTCACATCCTGTGCAAAAATAGGAGAGGCAGGGGGCAGAATTATTATATTCTACGAATGGATCTGAGGAGTGAACTCCTCACTTCTAAAGTCTGAAGCCTTTATATGTACGGGCTGGAGTAACTTCGATGCGAGTAGAACTGATGTTTGCTCGCCCTATGCGGCACGGTTGGAACTAACTTCCAAGCACAACGCGCACACGTGTTCACGCATGCGGGAAGATTTGAATAATTTTCAATTATTTGCCTATTAATTTCAAATCTATTCTATTCTAATAAAATAAATAATAAAATAAAAAGTATAAATAAAATAAATAATAATAATAAATTAATAATATCTATTAATTTGAATTATCTTATAAAATAAAACAAAATTTAATTTCTTTTCAAGTATTTCTATAACCCAAAAGAAAAAAAATGCTGAGTATTCTTTGAAAATAATATTCAAACTTGTATTTATAAAAATCTATTATTATTCATAAATTGTGATTTATAAATAGAAATAATGTCCATTTTTCATTTATTATTAAATTTTTTTTAATAAAAGAATTTGATAACTTTTTTAATTTTAAAATTAATTTTGAATTTAATAATATTTTTAAATTTGAAATTTAATGAATTTATAAATTTCTTAAATTTTGAAATTTATTAAATTAGACAATTTTGAAATTCATTCAATTTTTTTTACTCAAAACGAAAATTCAACAAATATCGTATAATTTAATACTAATAAAAACATTTTGAGAAATAAAGAATAAACGTTATTGACAAATTTCGAAAAACAGCGATATTTTATAAATTTTATGCAAAATTTGTTGAATTTTCCCCAACGGGAAGTTGCCAATGGTAACGATTGGTTCAATAGCGGGCCATGCTTGGTGCCCAATGGTTTTTTCTTGGCAAAACAATTGGCAACCATCATTGGTTTTAACTTGGGATGATCACGCTACTGCCAATGATCGGTAGCCAAGCATCGGGCCAATATTAGTTGCCAAGGAATTGCCAAGGAAACAAAATCGATTTTCAAAAGCTTGATTTTTTATTGGCAGCCAACAAAAAACCAAGATTTTGAAAATTAATTTTTGTAATTATTTATTAAAATTTATTTTAAAAAAATATATTTTTCAAAAATTTATTTTAAAAAAATGTGTTTTTCAAAAATTTATTTAAAAAAATATATTTTTTAAAAATATATATTTTTTTAAATTGATAGAACATATTGATTTAATTTTTCACCTCTGGTAAAACAAAGGTGAAAGACTGATAAAAATTCCCTCACCGTATCTCACAGTGGAGGGATGCCTGTGAATGTCTTTGCGAGACAACCAACGTTGCGCCACTTCCGACAAGCGCCACCAGAGTGCATGCTAGTGACTTCTTCTCGCTTGTGACCTGTTACACTGGCTCTATAAGTACCTGCTCCTCTCTCGCAAAAACATTCACAGGCATCCCTCCACTGTGAGATACGGTAAGGGAATTTTTATCAGTCTTTCACCTTTGTTTTACCAGAGGTGAAATAGTTATTTTCGTAACAAGGGCGCAAAATAGGTGATTGCGACGATGGCGAATGGACCGAGGGGATACAATTTCGCGCCCGAGGCGAAGTCGAGGGAGCGAAAGTGTCCCCGAGGTCCCGAAATTTCGCAAAAGTCAGAATCACCTTTGCGCCAATGATGCGAACATAATTTTTTGTCCTAACTGCATGGAAAGTATAGCATTGAGGGCACGCACGATTAAACGCTCATACCCAGTGAGAAATTTCTCACCGGTCCAATAACGGTCCAATATTGGGAGCCAAGAGACCGATCATCGGTCCAATAAAGGCTCCCAATATTGGACCAATATGGGCTGATGCTTGGGATGTAACGGCATCGCCAATCATCGGTTGTCAATATTGGTCCAATATTGGCCGAATATTGGCAACCAAGAGAAAAAAAATTTTTTAAATAAATTTTTTTTAATTAAATAATAATAATAAAAAATTAATGTTTATAATTTTTGTTTAATATATTTATTTGTTTAATTATTTATTTATAATAATTCATGTAAATAATAAATAATTTATTATTTATAAATTATAATTATTTAAAAATGCAGCAGCTATTAGAAAATAGCATTCTGCAAAAAAATTCTATCATTGAAAAATCAATGATAGGCGAGATAAATCCGCGTCTTTAAATAGATTCGCAGATGATAGACAAGAGATATCCGCGTCATTAAACAGATTCGCAGATATACTCTGGTCTCGCGACGAATCTCTCGATACTTATATACACTGGAGTCGCCGTGTCAGTTGCAAGAACGGTTACAGCGTCCCTCTTGCGGCAGAGATAAGAATTGTCACGTAAACTGCTAAATCGCTTTACCGACCGCCTTATTATACCCGCAGTTTACGTGACAATTCTTATCTCTGCCGCAAGAGGGACGCTGTAACCGTTCTTGCAACTGACACGGCGACTCCAGTGTATATAAGTATCGAGAGATTCGTCGCGAGACCAGAGTATATCTGCGAATCTGTTTAATGACGCGGATATCTCTTGTCTATCATCTGCGAATCTATTTAAAGACGCGGATTTATCTCGCCTATCATTGATTTTTCAATGATAGAATTTTTTTGCAGAATGCTATTTTCTAATAGCTGCTGCATTTTTAAATAATTATAATTTATAAATAATAAATTATTTATTATTTACATGAATTATTATAAATAAATAATTAAACAAATAAATATATTAAACAAAAATTATAAACATTAATTTTTTATTATTATTATTTAATTAAAAAAAATTTATTTAAAAAAATTTTTTTCTCTTGGTTGCCAATATTCGGCCAATATTGGACCAATATTGACAACCGATGATTGGCGATGCCGTTACATCCCAAGCATCAGCCCATATTGGTCCAATATTGGGAGTCAATCGGCGCCCAGCACGGCAACCAATATTGGACCGATATTGGACCGATTAAAGTCTATTGGCAATTTCTCACTGGGTATTAGTTAAAAATTAAGCTCTATATATATGTCGTAGGCAAATAGAAAAATCCGGCATTTAGCTTAATGCCTAGGCATTGGGCTAAATGCCGGGAAGTAGATAAATGAATCGTGAAAAATGGTTATTTTTCTATTTGCCTGAAATCAATTAGTCATTTAGCTTATTGACTAGGCGTTAAGGAAATTGCCTAAGTAGCACCCGGCAAATATAAAAATGAGAATATGTGCATGTGTCACTCAACAGAAATATTAAAAAAAAATATGTCAAAATTAATTAACACAAATATTTTATTATCAATAATAATAATAATAATAATAATAAAATATTTAGTAAAATGATTGAAATAAAATGAAAAATATAATTCACAAAATAAAATTACTTAGACGTTTTGATTTCCAATATAATGCAATATTAATTGTGGGATAGATTCGAGTGCTTGTTTGTAAATCAGTATTTTTGTTTTTAATTGAAAATTTGAAATATACACTTAATTAATACTTAATAATAGTGTTAATTACTTTTGACATATTTTTTTTAATATTTCTGTTGAGTGACACATGCACATATATTTTCATTTTTCTATTTGCCGGGTGCTACTTAGGCAATTTCCTTAACGCCTAGTCAATAAGCTAAATGACTAATTGATTTCAGGCAAATAGAAAAATAACCATTTTTCACGATTCATTTATGTACTTGCCGGCATTTAGCCCAATGCCTAGGCATTAAGCTAAATGCCGGATTTCTCTATTTGCCTACGACATATATAAACATTATATCGAATGAAGTCTATAATGATAGAAGTTTTAAAATAGAAATAAAAAACAATGTATTCTGGAAACATAGTATTTATTTAGAACGTAGTAATTAATAATTGAACAAAACTGAAACAAGAACTTTTAAAATTGACAATTTTGATAAACGAAATGGGAACAAAACCAAATGTCTCATTATTTTTTTAGAGAAAATAAAAAAAAATTGCAAATTTTTATAGACAAAATAAAACAAGTTGAAAATGTTTGCAGTTCTATAGTCAACATAAAAAGAAAGTCGAAAATGTCGCATTTTAATGAAGAAAATCGAATAATTAACAAGCGGGCGCAAAATACTTTTCCGCCCGCTTCCCCCACTCCCGGGCGTAATGTGTTACTTTGCGCCCGCCTTAAGTGCCTGAAATGACATACTTTCTGTGCAGGTAGGACAAAAAATTAAATTAATATGTTCTATTAATTCAAAAAAAAATATATTTTTTTGAAAAATATATTTTTTTAAAATAAATTTTAATAATTAATTAAAAAAATCAATTTTCAAAACCTTGGTTTTTTGTTGGCTGCCAATAAAAAATCAAGCTTTTGAAAATCGATTTTGTTTCCTTGGCAACTAATATTGGCCCGATGCTTGGCTACCGATCATTGGCAGTAGCGTGATCATCCCAAGTTAAAACCAATGGTGGTCCAATGATGGTTGCCATTAATGTTCCAATAATGGAACGGAGTTCGCCAAGCATGGCCCATTATTGAACCAATCGTTTACTTCCCATTGGGTCATTTTGAATAAAAAAAATTTAATGAATTTGAAAATTTACTAATTTAATAAATATCAAAATTACATGTTCCAACAAAATTGTCAAAAAAGTATTATTTCCAAAAATTTTACGATTTAAAAAGTTTAATTTCTTATGTTAATATTAACATAATTTCTATTTAATAATAATAATTAATTAATAATAATAGTTTTTTTTTAATTAAAATTTGAATACAGTAGAACCTCGATTATCCGAGGTAATGTGGGGAAGAGGTGCCTCGGATAATCGAAAACTCGGATAACACGGAACAAATGAAAATTTCAAAATTTCAAAATTTTTTTTTATGTGTTTAAAGTGTTAAAATAATGTTAAATGACAAAAATGGACGAAATTTTAAATGCAATGATCGCAAATAGTGGTTTTGTAAAAATTTTTTTTCCAAATTTAGTCGCTCGATCTGTTTTATTCGAGTTATTCCGCATTATCCGAGCATGTTTAGTGCCTCGGATAATCCGGAATCTCGGATAATCGAGGCTCGGATAACCGAGGTTCTACTGTATGTTAAAAGAATACTCAACATTTCTCTTTGCTAAGATTTTAGTAAAAGAAATATTTGAAAAGAAAGTAAATTTTATTTTATAAGATAATTGAAAACAATAGATGGGTCATTTCGCAGGAGAGTTAAGGTTCAAGTCTCAGATTTTTTTTTATATTTTGCTTATTAATAGTATTTTGGGTCCTAAACAACTATACCAAATTTTAATTAAATATTTTTATTATTTTTCAAGATATTTGCATTGCAAATTTCTTGACATGTTTTTTTCATTTTATTATAACTCACTTATTTTTAAAAATTTATTAAATTTGTTAAGAACCTTTTTTACGTAAAAACAATTGAAGTTTAGTAAAAAAAATTGAAAATTAAAAAATATGAATTTTTTTAATTATTTATTTAAAAAATTATATTTATTTTTAATGTTTAAGCATGAGCCCTATCAGATTTTGTTTAAAAAAAATCTTATTTCAAAGTTTAAGATCTCATTAAAAAACCGTGAAATTTTTAGAATGGCATCTGTCTTTGTTTTTTAGTAATAAATTGTCAGTTTTAATTGCACTATCGCGCGCCGGCTCACAGTTGGATTTTTTTACAATTTACTGTTCAAAAATGACTACAGCCTACAATTTTTAACCGATTTGAGTGTTTTTTGTTTTAAATTAAAGGGGACATCCTGGGAGGACGATTTTTTAAATATTAATTGTTTATAATTTTTTATTTTAAAAAAATTAATACAATTTTTTTAAAAAGGACGTTTATTTTCTTATTCCGTTACTGCACATGATCTAAATAAGTTCAAAATAATCTAATATATCCACCAGACAATTAATAAAACAAAATAATTTATTTAAATTGTTATGAACAATATTAATTAACAAAAAGTTAACTTTGATTCCTGTTCACTAAAAAATGTTTTTTTTCACATTTACTTTTATATTTAGGTTCATTTAAAGAATATATGTCTTCTCCTTGTTTAAATAAGTTATTTTTTAAACAAGTAGGACATGTATTCTTGAAATAAAATTAAATCAAAAAGAAAATATGGAAAAAAACCTTTTTTAGTGAAGAGGAATCAAAGTTATCTATTTGTTTAATTATATTGTTTATAACAATTTAAATAAATTATGTTTTGAACGAGGAGGACATATATTCATTAAATGATCCTAAATATAAAAGTAAATGTTAAAAAAAACCTTTTTTAGTGAACAGGAATCAAAGTTAACTTTTTGTTAATTAATATTGTTCATAACAATTTAAATAAATTATTTTGTTTTATTAATTGTCTGGTGGATATATTGGATTATTTTGAACTTATTTAGATCATGTGCAGTAACGGAATAAGAAAATAAACGTCCTTTTTAAAAAAATTGTATTAATTTTTTTAAAATAAAAAATTATAAACAATTAATATTTAAAAAATCGTCCTCCCAGGATGTCCCCTTTAATTTAAAACAAAAAACACTCAAATCGGTTAAAAATTGTAGGCTGTAGTCATTTTTGAACAGTAAATTGTAAAAAAATCCAACTGTGAGCCGGCGCGCGATAGTGCAATTAAAACTGACAATTTATTACTAAAAACAAAGACAGATGCCATTCTAAAAATTTCACGGTTTTTTAATGAGATCTTAAACTTTGAAATAAGATTTTTTTTTAAACAAAATCTGATAGGGCTCATGCTTAAACATTAAAAATAAATATAATTTTATAAATAAATAATTAAAAAAATTGATATTTTGTAATTTTCAATTTTTTTTACTAAACTTCAATGGTTTTTACGTAAAAAAGGTTCTTAACAAATTTAATAAATTTTTAAAAATAAGTGAGTTATAATAAAATGAAAAAAACATGTCAAGAAATTTGCAATGCAAATATCTTGAAAAATAATAAAAATATTTAATTAAAATTTGGTATAGTTGTTTAGGACCCAAAATACTATTAATAAGCAAAATATAAAAAAAATCTGAGACATGAACCTTAACTCTTCTGCGAAATGACCCAGATATTAGTCAATTTTGAAATTCATTAATTTTTTTTTACTCATAAAGAAAATTTAATAAATTTCGCATAAAATTTATAAAATATCGCTGTTTTTGAAATTTGTCAATTACTTTTATTCTTTATTTGTCAAAATATTTTTAGTAGTATTAAATTATACGATATTTGTTGAATTTCCGTTTTAAGTAAAAAAAATTGAATAAATTTCAAAATTGAAAAAATTGTCTAATTTAATAAATTAAGAAATCTTTCGTAATAATGATTTACAAAACAGAAATTCGTGCTAAGAGTTGATTTTCTCTTTCCTTTTTTCCTCCGCCTGTAAAATTTTCGATATGCTTCTTAGGTGCTTTTCTTCGCGACGCGTCACATTTATTATTATTATTTATTTTATTTATACATTTTATTTTATTATTTATTTTATTTATACTTTTTATTTTATTATTTATTTTATTTATACTTTTTATTTTATTATTTATTTTATTTATACTTTTTATTTTATTATTTATTTTATTAGAATAGAATAGATTTGAAATTAATAGGCAAATAATTGAAAATTATTCAAATCTTCTCGCATGCGTGAACACGTGTGCGCGTTGTGCTTGGAAGTTAGTTCCAACCGTGCCGCATAGGGCGAGCAAACATCAGTTCTACTTGCATCGAAGTTACTCCAGCCCGTACATGTATTAAAGGCTGAACTCCTCAGGTCTATTCGTAGAATATAATAATTCTGCCCCCTGTCTCTCCTATTTTTGCTCAGGATGTGAGGCAATTTTTTTGAAAGAGAAAAGATCTCACTAATTACTGTGATGACTTTTTTCTATTACAAATGTAATAATTAAAAAAAATTAATAAACAATTTTTAATTTTTATAATTAAATAACTATAATTTTAATAAATAATTTTTGTTAATTTAAAAAATTTTTATTATTGGCGTTTTATTAGCAGCTATTAATGTGCCAATAATGGGTGCCATATATTGGCAACGACGTAGTCAGCCCATGACTTTACCACTATTGGTCCATTAATGGGTGCCATTAATGGCATGCCTGGCTCCTATTATTGGCCCATTAATGCGCCAATGGTTTTTTTTCCATTGGGATGCTACCTACAGTTTTTGGGGTCGCTGATTACGAATCTGAAGTCAGATTTCAAAAATTCAAAATGGCGGATTTAATATGGCGGACATAAATTATTTTATATGAATCAATTTTAATGAAGCATAAGTATCTAAAGGTTTTTTGGGTCGCTGATTACGAATCTGAAGTCAGATTTCACAAATTCAAAATAACGGATCCAATATGGCGGACATCAAAATTTTTAAATCAATAAATTTGAATTAAACATAGGTATCTATGGGTTTTTTGGGTCGCTGATTACAAATCTGATGTCATATTTCAAAAATTCAAAATGGCGGATCCAAAATGGCGGAAATAGAATTTTTAAAATTAATCGATTTTTATGAAACTCTGTATCTAGGGGTTTTTTAGGTCGCTGATTACGAATCTGATGTAAGAATTCAAGTGGATTTTAGATTAGGTGAGATTCGCCTACAATTTTTTGCTTGGGAGTTTTTAAGTTTGGTGATTACAAAACTAGTGTCTATACAATTCAGATAATAAAAAAAATTTCCTGTTATTAGCCTACAAAAATAAAAAGTACTGTAGTTTCCAGGATCTACCACGAGGAGGTTACAGGTAAAGATCCCATTTTGTATTTTTTTTAGATTTTAAAATTTTTTTTAGTTTTTTTGGTTTTTTTTTGACGCCTGATGTTTACTTATCGGTATATAGTTTATCGCGTGGGTATATTAGGTGCGCATGAAGTCCTATTGGAGAATCTGCTTTTATTTCCATGGATCAGATAAACACTCCATTTCATATCTAAATCTGATTTTAGAAACACAGTGCTCATTTTTACATTTTTAAAATCTGACAACAGATTCGTAATCACTATCAGCAACCCGAAAAACCTCTACATACCTATGTTTCCTTGAAATTGATTAATTTAAAATTATTTATGACCGCCATTTTGATTTTTTGAAATCTGACGTCAGATTCGTAATCAGCGACCCAAAAAACCATAGAGTTATTAGAATAGAGTGCGCAAGCGACCAAAATGTTTCTTAGGCGCATAGACGGAGACAGCCATACGAAAAGTAGACCCCTTTTCTTTCTTTCATAAAGCATGCGCGATAGTGAAGCAGATGATGCATCGAAACAACTGTTGCTTGCTGGCAATTATATTTTTCTTTTATTTACGTGACAAATAAATAATTTAAAAACATTTTTAGCAGGAAAAATGGTATTTTATGTTAAGTTTACCTGCTTTCAATTTATACTCATCGAAATAAGCAGCTCAAAATTAAAAATTCCAATTACTATAATATTATCGATACGACATCCAAACTAGAATCAAAAGTTGCGTCATAACTTCAAATAACATCCAAATAGCTTTTTTTCAACATGACTTTTTAATCCCACTCTACCCTATTTATTGTAAAAAATTTATTTTACATTTAATTTTATTATATTTAAAACGATTTTTCATGCGATCTTTTTAGACAAAAACCTAACCAAAAACTTTTATTCTTGCACATGCGCCATTAAACAAGGTAAGATAAGGGGTCTACTTTCATGCTTTTGTCTCTTTCTATGCGCCTAACAAGTAACACCACCCTGGTGTGATACATAAATTTTTTTGTAACATTGCACACTACTAAAACATCAAAAAATATTTTATACGTGTTTTTTTATATGGGCCCGTTTTGCATTTTAAGGGCAGAAAGCTAATGAAATTATGCAAAGACTGGCACCTGATCGAAGAATTTTCGTTGACTATTCTGTCAGATACAGAAAGAATACTGGATTTTGCATGTTTTTCGTAATTTTTTAATTTCTCGAAAACTAATTAACTTTTATTAGCGCTCTTGGTCTTGTTTTAATCCTTATTTAATGTAGAATCTAAATTATTAACTACACGGAGAGAAAAAATGCAGTAAAAATGCAGGACGCTCACGGGTTTTCCCGGTGAGATTCTTGCAACGAGCTAAGGCCAATAGGGGCTAATGGCCTAACCGCTAAACCCAAGAAATTCATCGGGAAATCCGGTGAAACTCCTACCTGAAAAAGGCATGAATTAAAGTCACAGGGAAAAGCCTTGTTTTTTCTCTCCGTGTAGTATTGTGAAATAAATTTTTCCAAAAAAAATTTGAAACTGTAAAAGTAGGATTAAAAAAATTCAAAAAATTATCATAAATATTAAAGTATCAAAAAGGTCAATATAAAATATGTTCATTTAATAGATATACTAAAATTCAAAAGAGCTTTTTAATTAGTTAACTATTTAATTTAAAAAATATTTTTTTTGTAAAAGTGTCAATCTGTTTTTTAAAATTTTTTTATCCGACTTTCACAGTTTCAAATTTTTTTGGAAAAATTTATATCCATTAATTAATTTAGATTTTATATTCAATAGAGATTGAAACAAGACCAAGAACGCTAAAAAAAGTTAATTAGTTTTCGAGAAATTAAAAAATTACGAAAAGCATGCAAAATCCAGTATTTTTTCTGTATCTGACAGAATAGTCAGATAAAATAAAATTCTTCGGTCAGGTGTCAGTCTTTTCATAATTTCATTAGCTTTCAGGAAAAAAATACGTAAAATTTTTGTCATTCTTATTTTCTACGTTTTAAGCATTTTTCCACTCATGAAAAAAGGGGCGTCCTGATACTCACGGACGGTAGTGTATGGCGGCGAAATGATTTAAAATCTATCGAATTTGACAATACAGTCGACAAAAAAAGGAAATATTAATCAGATTTGTTTAAAAACTGCCACTCGGCCATTTTTGGGGTCGCTGATTACGAGTATGATGTCAGATTTTCAAAATTCAAAATGGCTGATACAATATGGCGGTTGATGAAATTAAAAATTAAACAAATGTACTTGAAAGTCGCTACTCGGAGGTTTTTGGTTTATTCCTAATACATAAAAGTGTCGTTTTTAGATAGCAGACGACAGGGAGTAAGAGTCATTCACTTCTTCGACTTGTATGAAAGCGGCCGCCATTTTCATATGGTCGAACAAATGAATGACTTTACTCTCTGTCGTCAGCTATCCAAAAACGCCATTTTTGTGCATGTGGGATAAAAAATTTTTTAAACAAAATTTTTAATGTCAAAAATTATTATTAGACCCCACGTTATGATTCTCATAGATACATTTTTCACATCTGTGTTCCTGTGACCATGAGCATTAAAGGCATCCGAGAAAAATCAGCCCCAAAAAGTATTTTCCCGCGTGTCATCTTACTTCTAAATAATAAGAGAAATCTAGTTCCGATTTATCAGGATAATTAGGGAAATTCGTGCTGCCAAAGAATATTCTCGAAATTGGCAAGTAAATTTTGAAATAAATATTGAAAAACGAAATTATAAAAGTTGGATTTTTGACGAAAGTGAGAGACAATATGGCGGCGAGCACACAGACAAGTGGATCTATTTGTCAGTGGTCAAGGAGGTGGTGCCAATTCTTGGTAGTGGCCGCGACTTGAACTACAGAAATGTCTTAACCTCAAATTACTCCACTTTCAATCGTTAATAAAATAATTTCCTCCCAAAATTATTGCAAAAACGGAGAGGGCCGCTCCTCGGAGAGTCTTCCTCTATCACCCCTCAAAATATGAACCCGAAATATTTTATCCTCTTAAAATGAGATCCCGATACCAAACCGTTAAAAACCCCTTTTTTCAAGATGTTTAAACAATTTTTTTCAACAAGTATTTTAAAAAATTTTCAAAAATTCCGAGAGCAGCCGGGGTTCCAGAGCGTTTCTCCATATTTACCAAAAAATCCCGACTCAAAATATTCTTTTCTTTTTAAATGAGAGCGCGATCACGAAACCATTATTTTTTCCCGGATGCCCTTAAAGTATTTTAAATAAAGCGCGCTTTTTCTTACTAATGATAGCGAATTCGGTTATCTGCTCCCAGAGTGATTTTGCTCGGAGTAAGAGTACAGTTTACTCTGCTCTCAAAATGCTCTGCTCTACTCTGAGGTACTCTATGACGTCATAAACACTGACAGAGTTCAACTATTTTGGAGCAGAGCAAAATCATGAGAAGCCATGCTCAGAGATAACTCTGATTAATAAATAAATATATCTTTCTAGGAATTTAAACTGTTAAAATATAGTATATTGAACTATATCATAAATTATTTTATTATTTATTATTATCAATTAATATAAAGTTTTAATAAATTAAGTATTACTATATATATATATATATATATATACACTACCGTCGGGAATTGTCGGTACGGCTGCACACGCATGGCCCAAAAACATACCAATCTTTAAATCACGATTTTTTTTTAAATACAAATGTCAGAAAATTAACAAATATACCATTCGAAAGATTATTTAATTCTACGATTAATGATACATAACTGAAAATTTTAATAATTTATACAAAGATTGCAGCAATCGACAAATTTGACAAAAAAATTTAAAAAATAATTTTTTTTTTGAAATTTTTTCAACCCTTGCACATTTTTTAAAAATTGTAGAAGAAATTTGAAACTTACATAAGTGTGATCATTCATGTCTCATCTTTAATTTAAGACCAAAAGAGTTTAAAAATCTTATTCGGTTCGTGAGATATCATTATAAACATCCGATCATGTTTTTTGACAAATGCATTGAATTAGTCGATTTTGAACGGTTTTTGAATGAAAGTACTCGGCCGTTTATCATTATATTAAGATTTTTTAAATCTTTTGATCTTAAATTAAAGATGAGACTTGAATGATCACACCTATATAAGTTTCAAATTTTTTCTATAATTTTTAAAAAATGTGCAAGGGTTGAAAAAATGTTCAAAAAAATTTTATTTTTAAAATTTTTTTGTCAAATTTGTGGATTGCTGCAATCTATGTATAAATTATTAAACTTTTCAGTTATATATCATTAATCGTTGAATTTAATAATCTTTCGAATGGTATATTTGTTAATTTTTTGACATTTGTATTTACAAGAAAATTGTGATTTAAAAATTGGTATGATTTTGGGCCGTGCGCGTGCAGCCGTACCGATAATTCCCGACGGTAGTGTATATATATATATATAAATTAATTAATTATTTTTATTTACTTCATTTTATTAATTTGTACACTGAGAAAACTGGAGTATTGGACTAAACATCTGGAGGGACAAATCGTTGATATTTGAGAGTTAGCTATTGGATAAAAATCTAAATTTTCAAATACACCATTGACAGATATTCGTGCCATTTCTCTTGGAGGGAAAATGAGTTTATAACAGAGGGACAAATTAACCATCTTGAGTAATCCCTTCCTTATCCGGCGCGAAATGAAAAAATATGGCAACCTAACCCCTAAATTAAATACATAAAATGTCAGAAAAATAATTTCGCGCGCATCAGATCGTACACATTTTCTGCGCAACTTTTAACCCTCAGATATAATGGGAGAGAATATACAAGTAGATTTCCATTAACAATTCAAAATATATTTTAGAAGGACTATTTAACTCTCTTCATAAGCAAAGGAAACATACACTTTTTGAACCTCTAAATTTGACTCTTCAGTTTTCTCAGTGTATTATATATTTTATTAATTTTTCTTTAATTTAATTTAAAGAAAAATAGACAAATATTCGACTGTTATCATTTGTTTAAGTTTACATCAGCTATTTTAAAGGACGTTTTTATTTTTTCATTAAAATTATTTAAAATTTCATTAAATAACTCTTCATCACTTTCACTACTACTGTCACAATATTCCATTAAATACGTGATCATTTTCATGTTTCCCGCCATTTCAGACATAACGAATATGTGCTCTGTCAAAAATAGTGGAGTAAATTCAGTTACTCCGTTTACTCGTCAAAGAGTAGAGTGGGGAAACCGAACAAAACACCCTTACTATGCTCCGGAGCAGTTCACAAATCGAATACTCCAAACGCTTCGCGCCGGTGCAGATTCGTCAAACCGAACATGCAAATCCTTCTTGGAGTAGCCTTGGAGCACTCTTAGAGCACTCTAGAGCAGATAACCGAATTCGCTATTAGATAGTTGTAGTGACGCCAGCGCCACTAATATTTGTGACGACCGTCGACAACTTTAAATATGATCATATATGAACCCCTTGATGCAAGAACCAGACATAGACCATTGAAATCAAATGGACTGCGTCTGGCTCTTGCATCAAGGCATTCATATGGACATAGTCTCACGCTTGTTCTACTCCGCGGACCAATCAGTGCGTCGCTGTATCCCACCACTGTTCGAAAGGCAGACTGTCTGTCGCCAGATCGTTTATTTCATTTACAATCGAAAATCCGAAACAATCGCTCGAAACAAATAATTAGATAGTATAGCTGTGGTTTATAGAAGTGGGAATTGTATATTATTAATCTTAACTCTTAAAGAGCTAGTTAATGTTAGCATACAACATATATTATATTCTGAATTATCTGAATGAATTGTAATGCTTTCTCCTTTGTCTACTTCTTCTATCCTTTATGCAATAAATTCCTTATTTACTATTAAATACTGTGGATAAATTCTTTTGTGCATATTTGAAAGTTGAAAAATTGTATTTTTGGCCAAAATTCGACGACCCTGGCCCACTGTGGCAATGATTGGCGCATTAAGAAATTTTTTAGGCCTACCTCATTGCCAAATTCACTCTAGCTGTCAAAAATGTATTTAAAAAGTAGGGGAAACCGGGGCGTTGTGGATAGCTTTTTACTCTTTGATCTTTTACTTCCCCATTTTTACAATATTTAAATGTTTATTCCACAGAAAGGTGATTGTAGTATCATAACTTCTTTTTTTTAAAAAATGGGTTATGATACATTCTACTTTTTTTTATAGAAATGTTTTTCTGGAGCGCTGCAAAGCTATCCAACGCTCCCCGGGCCGAGGCGCGATGAATGTCCCCGGGGCGTAATGAATAATGAGATAATTTATAAGCTCAGATCTTATTATAATTATATTGTTATGTGAAGTTTGTATATTATAAGTTTATTGTAAAAATTATATCCCGAGATGGACATTTGGATTAAATTTTTTTAATAAAGAAGCAGCACCATATACTTTTTGTTATTTTTGTTAAAAATAGACGAAGCTTTTGATTCACATTTGAAGAAAAATTACATTAGAAATATTTTTAACTTTGAAAATATCATTTTAAGTCCTGAAATTGACATAATCCACTTTTAAGCATAAAAATAGGCTACTTTTTATTTACTATGGTTGTAAGATGTAAACGGTTTCAGACATTGTTTTTTGTATGTATTCTTATTTACTTTTATTTATTTCGATTATCGGATTATACACAACCTTCAATAGTTTTCTGAAATTATTTGGAGATTATGAAGAAGGTGTACGCACATCTTGGGGCCACTTTTTCACATCGAAATTTTAAACAATTTGAAAAAATTTATTTAACTAAAGTTGTAAGGTTATAGTTTCTTGTCAAGTCAATTGTTTATTAGCATTTACTATCACAAAAGCAATAACCTTACACCTTTAGTTAAATATATTCAGCCACAAGTCGAAACTACAACTACATCTAACTATAATTTGAAAAAATAGTTAAAAAAAGGGTTTAGGGGGTTAAGTGTGCAAAAACTGCCCCCGCATCTATATTTTTCTCAAATTTGGCATATGGATCTACATCCATATGACTATAACTTTCTGCAATTTGGAACTCAAAATTCGCTTTCTTAGGGGAGTTATGCAGGGGGAACGAAAAATCAATAAACTTATTTTTCTCGAAAACTACTGAATCGATTTTAACCCATTAAGTCCCATAAAGAAACCAGCCATTGTATTAAAAAACTAACAATTTGATTCATAGGCAAATGGAAAAAAAAGATATACATGTTTTTTGTTTTTAATTTCCAATTGTTTAACAACAATTGTTTAAACAAATTAATAAAAAAATTTAATTTTTAAAAAACTGTTAACGCCAATCGATTCTACGTGAAAAAATAAGAATGTTTCGTATAGGTCATTTTTTTCTACAAGTCGTATTTTGTTTATAAAATTGTTACAAACAAATTAAATTGGGTAAAGAGTGTTTCATCCCAAGAATAAACAAATGGATTTTGAGTAAAACTAACAATTGAATTCATAGGCAAATGAAAAAAATAGATATACCGTGTTTTTTTCAAATTGTTTAACAACAGTTGTTTAACCAAATTAATAAAAATTTTAAAATATTTGAAAATTGTTAACGCTAATCGATTCTACGTGAAAAAATAAGAATGTTTCGTATAGGTCATTTTTTTCTACAAGTCGTATTTTGTTTATAAAATTGTTACAAACAAATTAAATTGGGTAAAGAGTGTTTCATCCCAAGAATAAACAAATAGATTTTAAGTAAAACTAACAATTGAATTCATAGGCAAATGAAAAAAATAGATATACCTTGTTTTTTTCAAATTGTTTAACAACAGTTGTTTAAACAAATTAATAAGAATTTAAAAATATTTGAAAATTGTTAAAGCTAATCGATTCTACGTGGAGAAATAAGAATGATTTATATGGGTCATTTTTTACTAGAAGTCGTATTTTGTTTATAAAATTGTTATAAACAAATTAAGCTGTGAAAAGGGTGTTTTATCCCAAGCATAAACAAATGGATTTTGAGTAAAACTAACAATTGAATTCATAGGCAAATGGAAAAAATAGATATACCTTGTTTTTTTCAAATTGTTTAACAACAGTTGTTTAAACAAATTAATAAGAATTTAAAAATATTTGAAAATTGTTAACGCTAATCGATTCTACGTGGAGAAATAAGAATGATTTGTATGGGTCATTTTTTACTAGAAGTCGTATTTTGTTTATAAAATTGTTATAAACAAATTAAGCTGTGAAAAGGGTGTTTCATCCCAAGCATAAACAAATGGATTTTGAGTAAAACTAACAATTGAATTCATAGGCAAATGGAAAAAATAGATATACCTTGTTTTTTTCAAATTGTTTAACAACAGTTGTTTAAACAAATTAATAAAAATTTAAAAATATTTGAAAATTGTTAACGCTAATCGATTCTACGTGGAGAAATAAGAATGATTTGTAAGGGTCATTTTTTACTCCAAGTCGTATTTGGTTTATAAAATTGTTATAAACAAATTATGCTGGATAAAAAGTGTTTCATCCCAAGCAAGTTTTCAAAAATATTAAATTTTAAATTATTTGTTTAAACAATTTTTGTTAAACAATTGGAAATTAAGTACAATTAATAGGCATATCTTTTTTTTTAATTTGCCTATGAATCCAATTGTTAGTTTTACTTAAAATCCATTTGGTGATGCTTGGGACGAAACACCCTTTATTCAGCATAATTTGTTTATAACAATTTTATAAACATAATACATAATACATAATTTTTAAAAATGTATTTTAATTTTTTAAATATTACTTTAATTTCTTCGACAGTCTAATCATTGAATAATGATTCATACTTGTATTAATTATGTTTTAATTAAATTTTTACTAGACAAAAAAGACATCTTTAAAAATACATTTATTGGCCCGAAATTCAATCACTTTTACCATATTTGTAAAAAGTTATTCATATATATTCCTATTATTTTTATCTTTATGAGGAAGTAAAGTGTTCATGGAATGAGCACCAAAATTATAAAAAAAACATACAACTTGGCAGCGGTTTTTTCCACGTAGAATCGATTGGCGTTAATAGTTTTTGAAAAATCTAAAATTATTATTAATTTGTTTAAACAATTGTTGTTAAACAATTGGAAATTAGAATCAAAAAACAGGTATATCTATTTTTTCGATTTGCCTATGAATCCAATTGTTAGTTTTACTCAAAATCCATTTGTTTATTCTTGGGATGAAACACTCTTTACCCAGCTTAATTTGTTTATAACAATTTTAAAAACAAAATACGACTTCTAGTAAAAAATGACCCATACAAATCATTCTTATTTCTCCACGTAGAATCGATTGGCGTTAACAGTTTTTTAAAAATTAAAATTTTTTATTAATTTGTTTAAACAATTGTTGTTAAACAATTGGAAATTAAAAACAAAAAAACATGTATATAGATGATTTTTTTTCTTCCGTTGTTGAAGTTTGTAAATCCTTTTTTATTCGATTATCGGAAGAGTGATAAATGAAACAATGTTACATTAGTTGTGCAACGTTTCGGTGTCTTGGTTTGACACCATCATCATTTATTAAACAATAAAAATTATTTTTTTTTAAAAATTAAAATTTTACAAATAAAAGATTTTTACAAAAAAACTAAAATAAATTAAGTTAATACAAAAAAATAATATCTACCTAGTCATTTTACAAAATTAGTTTAAAAAAATTATTCCAATAAATAATTTGTTACATTAGTAACACGTCTCAAAAACGTCAAAAAATTACGAGCGAACAGTTTCACATAAAACACGGACATCTCATACGAGTGACAAAACAAGACAAAAATAATTTTTATTGTTTAATAAAGTGGCCTGATGATGGTGTCAAACCAAGACACCGAAACGTTGCACAACTAATGTAACATTGTTTCATTTATCACTCTTCCGATAATCGAATAAAAAAGGATTCACAAAAAAACATGTATATCTTTTTTTTTCATTTGCCTATGAATCCAACTGTTAGTTTTTTAATACAATGGCTGGTTTCTTCATGGGACTTAATGGGTTAATGAAATTTAGATATGTTTCAAATGTAGACAAGACAATTCTAGAAAAAAAAATCAAAATTTTTTTTCAAAAAAAGTAAAAAAAAATCTTTTTTAGGGGTTAGTTTTGAAGTGACCACTGTAATTTTTATAGAAAATAGTACCGTATAATGTCCCCTTTAACATATATTTTTTCCAAATTTCTTAAAAATATAGTTTTTGATTAAAATGTCAAAAACCACACGGAAAGAAAAAGTCCGTGAATCATTAATGGACTAGTATATTACTTTGAGACGGGACACAAAATCCTTGAATGAATAAAATTCTTTGAGTCACAATGAATGACGAGAAGTTTGCTAAAATTTAGAAAACTGTCATTAACCTTTACTGAATGTCAAAGGGATGTTAAATACAAGGAATCGACATTTTAGCAGACAGTGCATTCCGAATTTCGAAAACAGCCAACGAAACTTTCATAAACTGTTAACCAATATATAAAACTCGTTCACTAAAATTTAGAAAACTGTCTATTAAATTTTCTATGACTTAAAAATGGTTAGATGAACAGAAAAAAAACTTAAATTTTTTTTCAATTTATAGGTAACTTCAGACACTATTTTGCCACAGAATGAACACATTTTTTTTGTTGCACAGTTCGATGCTTTGTTAACACTTAAGATTAACACATTTCCGCATTTTAACGCATATAACCTAACAACCCTAGACTTACATATATATATTCGCATACTTAATAACTACACGTAGAAACGCACGCTTATAACACTGAAAGTTTAGAAGCAAACTGTTCTTATATACCAAACGACGAAATTTGCATAACTTGTAAGAAATGATTTTGCATTAATAATTACTTTTTAATTAGCAAGAAATATCAAAGAAAAAATATTTTCACCGAGGTCAATTTCTGGACACAATTCAACTGCAAATTATTAGTTAAATTCAATAGGTATGTTTTCGTTGCCTGCACTAAGTGTACCTTATACACCACCTCAAGAGTAGGTGCAGAAAGTGTAGCGAAATGTATGGTAAAATTACGCCACATCCGGCAAAGAGAAATGAACAAAAAGTTTTGAACGTTCAAATGAACGAAATATTTTTTGTTAAAAATATTTTCATAGATTATTGATTACAATTCAAATTAAAAACTCAAATTTTACATTTAGAAACATTATAATTAATTTGCTTAATAGTGACGCAAAATTATAGTAATCAAAATTTAATTTGAAGAAGAAATAAATAAATTTCGTTTATTTGAACGTTCAAAACTTTAACCTCCTAAGAGAACAGCATAGTGCAGGTTAGGTGTTAAAGTGTAAGAAGTACAGACAACGAAAACATACCTAATATTCACACTGCACATAATAATATATATAGGTATACGTATAGCAGACAGCAAAAACACATGCACGGACAAAAAAGTACGTGAATCCTTCCTTGAAAGTGCTTGACTTTTGTATAGGACACAAAATACCAAACTGTATCATATAGAGGAGAACGGGGCGAGGCAGCCAAGACGGCACATTTTGGTTTGCAAGGCAGTTATTTAAATAGGTTTTTTCAATTTTAATATCGCGTTAAAAAAGCTTGACTTTTTGGCTAAAAAATCGCCATAGAACATTTTGACGTAGGTTGCACTTAAAAATTTCTACAACCCTTTTCCCAAAGGACCACATTTTGACATATTTGCAAAAACGTGGGGTGATGTGAGGCGGCCAACTATTTTAATAGTTAAAAAACATAACTTAAAGTTAAAATTAATGAAACATAACAAGGTATTTGTACTTAACTTACTTCTATTTTGTTAGTAAACTTCAAAAATTTACATTTGAATAATATTATAATAATAACATTAATTAAATTCAATTCAACATTTTAAGGAAATATAAATTTGTTATTCTTAAAAAATGGTTTATAAAATTCAATGTTAAGTTTAAAATGTATTGGAGTAGGAAAAAAAGAGAAAACATTAAGAAGAACCAATAAAATCAACACAAAAAGACGAAAAATTTAGCGTTGGCTGCCTAACCCCACGAGTACTTTTTTAAGAAAACATTCACAAAACCCGTAATATTAAAAATATCGCAATTCCATTAACACCATCGTCTTCGGCACTAAATTCTGCATTGAAATCACTATACAACAATTTTATTCGTGTAACTCTATTAACTAAAATCACCAAAATAACTCTTAGAAAAGTTACATCCAAAAAGTCTGTTTTCATAAATGATACTGTCATTGCTAAACTGCTGCAGCAATAATGCCCATCTGTTAGCAACTAAAGTAAACTACCATTAGTAGTCCAATTGGCTGCCTCGCCCCGTTTTCCTCTACTTTTTATTAGAAAATATAACAAAGTCCTAGAATTATTTTGGAACTAGTATGGGCAACAGTGTTTTTTAAATTTGTCATTTGTTCAGTTTTATAAAGTACGTGAAAGATTAGTTGACTGCGCTTGAAAAGTCTGTAGAGCATGCGCAGTGTGCGTTGCGTGTTTCTATCCAAGGTAAATGACAGCTGATCGTCTGTTTCCATTTGTGTTAATTTCAGATGTGAATATGGTCAAAATCGCGAAAAACGAAACTTTTGTAACGTAACAGTCTTTTTAAAACGTTTATAACTTTTAATTGATAAATACAAAAAAATTTATATTCCTATGCAATATTTTAAAAAAAAATATATTTTAAGATGCAAACATAAAAATTTATTAATTCCTTGCTATTTAAAAGTTATGGACAAAACAAAAAGACTGTTACGTTACATGCTCCGCGATTTTGACCATATACTATTATTTTATGAAAAACAAACAGTGTTAATATATATTTGTCTGCAAGAATTGACTTTCAAAAAAATATTTTTAATTTTGTGTTTCTCACAAAACATAATGTTATGTAAGTCTCAGTTTTCAGTGAAGTAGCATGTTTCACAAGTCCTGAAAAATTTCACCATGTGGTATATAAGAACAATTCCATACGTACTTTTAAGTTGTTAAGTGTGTGTTTATATTTAAGTTATACGCGAATGTGTGTTATATAGGTTAGTTCATAAGTGTTGATAAACGTCGAAAAGTGATACAATAATTGTTGTTTGTTTGTGTGATTAATTATCCAAATAAAATATATTATCCAAATGTATGAATGAATGAGTGAATTTCAGAAAAACTGTGTGAACAAGTGGAAAGTATTTTTTTATTTCACATAAATTTTTGAAAGTCAATGAAATTCTCAAGCAAGGTACTAGAAATTTTCATTGACTGCTTTTGAAACTCTCATGCAAAAGAACTAGACTGTTTCTAGTATTTTGTGTCGTATCCAAAAGTCAAGCACCGAGTCAATGAAAATTTCACGTACTTTTTTTTCCGTGTGGTCTATAGAGAAAAGAGAAATCAGAAGAAACGCGCATCGGTACACTGCGCAACTTTGTCAGTAGTATAGCTAGGCCGGTTCTAGGACATATCGGTAATGTAGATTCCTACTTACCGACCGCGAGGGTAAGTTACAGGGCGTTAGTGGGGTATATGTCGGTAATTTACCAGCCATTGGTGGGGTACCTGATTTGCATATAGTTAAATTAGTTAACCCTTTTAATTGACGTTAGTGGGGTATTTGATTTGCATATTTAACTTTCATTATTAACCCTTTTAGTTTATGCAAATTCCACCCACTATCCACCCTTTTGGACGTAGAATATGCAAAATACCACCCCTTCCCACCACCCACTCACCTATGTAAAATACATTGCTCTTAGTTAACCACCACCCCCCCACCCACTTTTTTTCTATTATATACATATTTCCAATACTACCACCCACCACCACCACCCACTTAGTATAAACCAGAAATTTCAAAAATCATATAGAGAAGCGCGAGGGACTAAGCGTTCGCGAGATACCGCGCAGGCGTTGTGGGTAGTGGGAGTGGGTGGTGTGGTAAGGCCCAGTGCGCAGCAAAAGTGCGCGTACGGTTACCGCGTTGAGTGAGTGAAAGTTCCATGCGTCAGACCTGTCTGTCTGACTCTCACAGCTTGCTTCACTAATACTATAGCACCATAGGGATAAATGTATTGTCCAAAAATATGTAAGCAAGTTTCAACTTGCCTTTTTTTAAGATAACAATAGTATTGTTTGAAAATTTTAAAGCATGTTTCAACCTGCATCTTGAATAGAATAAAGAGCTTGTCTAAAAAACCTTCAGACAGGTTTTAACCTGACTGTAGATGAGAACAAAGGCATTCCTTAAAAACCCTTTTAGTGACGTCATTTTTATGCGAGTTTGAACACGTCTTCTAAATGACTCTTCATTTTAACTTAAAGTGGAGGTAGTTGCGTGCGCAGTCGTTAAAGTGGGGGTAAAAGAGTGGGAGTTGAAGAAGAAAAGTGGGGGTTTAAGGGATATAAGGTAGGTTGGAAGCAACGATTCGACACTTCTATTAAAATTTCCAGCAGTAGCAGCAACAGTATTAGCAGTATCAGCAGTACCAGCAGCTTCAGCATATACAGCAGCATTAGCAGTACTAACAGCTTTAACAACTACAGCATCATCTTCTCATTTGATAGGTAAATTTCATTTCTTTAATAAAAACATTTTGTATTCCAAATTAGTTGTTTAAAATTTAATATTAAAAAGTCCATCTTTTTTTCTTTGCTTACAGATATTAAAAATTGTAAATTGTTGTTATTATTAAATTGTTGACTTCCAAAAAGTCAACGCCACTGGTCGCATGGAGAGATTTCTACCAACGAAGCAGCTTTCTGAATTGACTGTGAATGAGTTATACAACGTAACTAAAATAAACAAGGTGCCGACGAAATATGGTTCTAGGATTGTAGTAGACCTGGATGCTACATTTACCACTTTTCTACCGGCAAGGTTTTCAAAACTATTTGAAGATGACCCTACCTCCTTCACAATGATGGAAGAAGCCCTGCAATCGGAGAAGTTGCGATTAAAGTATATTGGTGGTAAATTTAATGTTATTGAATTTGAATAAAATATATATTCTAAGGTTATATTGTAAAAAATTATGTAAATATTTACAGGTTTTAAATAATAAAAAAAAATTACTTTTAAATGGATTGTTTTATTATTCTACCTTCATATTTTAAATAATTTTTTAATTAATTGTATTTTATATAAAACTAGCTGTCGTACCCGTCTTCGACGGGTTTTAGTTTCTACCAATACATTTAACAGTGTGTCTACCAATTTGGAAAATAAGGAAATAGCTCAGGAATTTAATTTGACCGGAAAAGAATAATAATTAGTTACCATTAGCTATTTCAGTAGGAAAATATTACTATTTGAATCAGTGATTTACTTTTTATTATCAAATTAGTTATTTTAACCAATTCAAATGCAGAGAACAATATTTGTCAATTTGTAGTACTTTAATTAATATATTAAAAATTTATCAAATTTCCCACCCAGTTTTTGGAGTTATAGTAGAGTCTAATTGGATCTAATTGTATCGCAAACGTTACGACTGCTAAAACCTAACATAAGACCTATATTTTAGACTGAAAGTAGGGCTTAAATTTTGACCCGGGTCTGTTTTCATAAATATTATACATCAATAAAAATTAAAGTAAAAAGCAATTTTTTAAAAGCGAATTAATATAATGAAACTTTTTCCTCATTTGATTGGAAAATTCCCAACTTTTTCCAGTTTTTCCCGTTTGGTAGATACCCTGTTAAATGTATTAGTAGAAACAGAAAACTGTCGTAGACGGGTACGACAGCTAGTAATATAATCTATATTTATATGGACTTAAGAAAGAGTATTTTCGTAAAATAAGTAAATTTTTATAGCCATTTGTAGATTTATTTATGGATAAAATCAAGTAAATTTAAATTTAACAAAAAAAAGATAAACCGTGAAAAATTTGGACAAAGCAGGAAATTTTGTTAAACAAAATAGACACCGTATTAACTTTTGTCTTTACATTGCTCAAAACATCTCTAAAAGTTAAATCTAGAGTAAAAATAAAAAAAACGTTTTAACATATAAGTTTTTGCCTAGTAGCATATAATATGCTTGTATTGTATCACAGGTGACTTACAATTTTTTGACATCCTGCAATATCATTTTAATCATAAAAAATTTGCATTTTCAATATTTCTGAAGTTCTTGAAAATATTAGATTAATTTGATAAATAATTCTGAATTATATTATTTGGACGTCAAAATATTAATTAGAGACTCCAAAAATACTACTGAATTAAACTTCATAGTAATTAGTATCGATTTTTTGATATTAAAAATATTTTTATATTTACTTATAGAATAGTATTTTTTGCAAAATTATGCTAAAATCTGACTAAATAACACATAATATTCAAATTTAGAAAGTTTAAAAGTTATCCATTAAAAAATGTGAAATTTGGAAATTTTCCATTTTTTGAAGTTTTTGAAAATATTTTTATATTTACATCTTAGTTGTAATATAGTATTTTTTGCAAAATTATGCAAAAATGTGACCAAATAACATGTAATACTTAAATATAGAAAGTTTAAAAGCAATCCATGAAAAAATGTAAAAATTTGAAATTTTCGATTTTTTGAAAACATTTTTATATTTACATATTAGTTATAGGACTTTATTTTTTGCAAAATTATTCTAAAATGTGACTAAATAACATGTAATACTCAAGTATAGAAACTTTAAAAGCAATCCATAAAAAAATAAAAATTTTTGAAATTTTTGATTTTTTGAATTTTTTAAAAAAATTGAATATCTCTCGTTCTAATTAATATTTTTTAAATATGTAAATTTATAAACCTTCCTTGGGTCAATACCTAATAACCTACCAAGTTGGACTTAAAAAAATTTAAAATGGCGGATCCAATATGGCGGATGAGTTTTTCAAAAATTCATCCGAATTTCTTGAAAATCTATAATCGGGGGTTTTTGAGGTCTAAGGGTTCTAAGATCTAAGGTCAGATTTAAAAAATCCAAAATGGCGGATCCAATATGGCGAATTAGTTTTTCAAAAATTTATCCAAATTTCTTGAAAATTTATAATAGGGGGTTTTTGATGTCGCTGATTACGAATCTAAGGTCAGATTTAAAAAATCCAAAATGGCGGATCCAATATGGCGGATGAGTTTTTCAAAAATTTATCCAAATTTCTTGAAAATTTATAATCGGGGTTTTTTGAGGTCGCTGATTACGAATCTAAGGTCAGATTTAAAAAATCCAAAATGGCGGATCCAATATGGCGGATGAGTCTTTCAAAAATTTATCCAAATTTCTTGAAAATTTATAATCGGGGTTTTTTGAGGTCGCTGATTAAGAATCTGAAACCAGATTAATAAAATCCAAAATCGCGGATCCAATATGGCAGATGAGTTTTTCAAAAATTCGTCCGAATTTCTTGAAAATTTATAATCGGGGTTATTTGAGGTCGCTGATTACGAATCTAAGGTCAGATTAAAAAATCCAAACTGGCGGATCCAATATGGCGGATGAGTCTTTCAAAAATTTATCCAAATTTCTTGAAAATTTATAATCGGGGTTATTTTAGGTCGCTGATTAAGAATCTGAAACCAGATTAATAAAATCCAAAATCGCGGAACCAATATGGCGGATGAGTTTTTCAAAAATTCGTCCGAATTTCTTGAAAATTTATAATCGGGGTTATTTGAGGTCGCTGATTACGAATCTAAGGTCAGATTAAAAAATCCAAAATGGCGGATCCAATATGGCGGATGAGTCTTTCAAAAATTTATCCAAATTTCTTGAAAATTTATAATCAGGGGTTTTTGAGGTCGCTGATTACGAATCTAAGGTCATGTTTAAAAAATCCAAAATGGCGAATCCAATATGGCGGATGAGTTTTTCAAAAATGTATCCAAATTTCTTGAAAATTTATAATCGGGTGTTTTTGAGGTCGCTGATTAAGAATCTTAGGTCAGATTTAAAAAATTAAAAATGGCGGATCCAATATGGCGGATGAATTTTAAAAAAATTGTTTGATTTTAATAAAACTTGGTATCTAGAGGTTTTCGTGGTCGCTGATTACAAATCTGAGGTCAGATTTTCAAAACTCAAAATGGCAATATAAGAATATTTTATAAATTTAACAATTCTTTAATTGTTTTAACAAATAATTGTTGTTATGTACTAACTTTTTACAAAAAATATCTAGAAACGTGCAGCTTTTTTCTAATTTTGCAATTAACTAAGCTGTGTAATATTACATAAAGATTTTTTATAAATTTAACGATTCTTTAATTTTTTAAACAAATAATGTTGTTGTTTACTAACTTATTACAAAAAACATCTAGAAGTATGCAATTTTTTTAAATTTTGAAATTAACTAAGCTGAATAATATACCTCCAATTTTGCAATTAACAAACATGAATCTTACAATAATACTGATCTTGTTAACTTTTAAAATTTGGAAAAAGCATGTTTCTAAGTCTTTTGTGCAAGGAGTTAATCAACATCTATAACTATTTGTTTAAATATGTGTTAAATTGTTATATTCATAAAACATCATTATGTAGTACTACTCAACTTAGGAAGTCTAAAAAATGCACATTGTTTCATATAACAGAGACGTAGTTTATAAAGGACTCGTAAAATACCAATATATCTAAAACAAATCTAAAAAATTTCTAAAACTGGCGGCCATATTGGCTCTGATCTTCTGTATTTTTAAAATCTGATCTCAGCTTCGTAATTAGTGACCTCTATAAACCCTAGACACCAAGTTTCATTAAATTTTTTTAATAAAATCAAACAATTTTTTAAAAATTCGTCCGCCATCTTCGATCCGCCATTTTGAATTTTCCTAATTTGATCTTAGATTCGTAATCAGCGACCTCAAAAACCCCCGATTATAAATTTTTAAGAAATTTTGATGAATTTTTTAAAAACTCATCCGCCATATTGGATCCGCCATTTTGAATTTTTTAAATCTGACCTCAGATTCGTTATCAGCGACTCCAAAAACCCCTAGATACCAAGTTTCATTACAATCAAACAATTTTTTAAAAATTCATCCGCCATATTGGATCCGCCATTTTGAATTTTTTAAATATGACCTCAGATTCGTAATCAGCGACCCCAAAAACCCCTAGGTACCAAATTGTAGAAAAATCCAACAGTGTGAAAAATTTGTGCATTTGGAAACAATTTTATGGGTGAAAATAGGTACGCAGGAGGGTTAATCTGGCTTCAGATTCTTAATCAGCAACCCCAAAAATCTTTGAGATACCAAGTTTCATTGAAATCAAACAATTTTTTTAAGAGAAGTATGTATTTGCAACTTTTATTTTGTGACCTATCCTCTACTGTTTATAACAAATATTTAATACTTTGTTTATTAACAAATACTTTAATTAGAGACTTTATTATGTATGTATCATTAACTATGAACCTTGCACTGTAAGTTGCACTTTGTCTCGTGTGTTAAAGTTAATTTGTTTAAAAGTTATGAGAAAAAATATTTGGACGAGTATACTCGTCCTCGCGCATTTGGTAACAACTTAGTTTGGACGAGTATACTCGTCACGGTACGCAGGAGGGTTAAATCGATTCACATGTTTTTGTGTGATTAGGGTACAAAGTTTTTGTGACAGACATACGTACATACATACGTACATACATACATACGTACATACATTAAATTTTTTAACAATATTTTTGGAATCCCTGATGTCCATAATAACTAATCATGTTAACATTTTGAAGTTTTAAGCAATGTACATACAGACATCTGATTTTATTAATAAGGATTATATAAGTAAATTTAATAAGGATTAATTTAATAAGGATTATATAAGTAAATTTTTATTAAAGTTAAAGGAAAAAAATGTTTCAAGTAAATAATATTAAAGGAGTAGGTATATCAAGAAAAAAAGACAACATTTTTTAAAATTATAAAATTCATTTATTCATATGTATGTAGAAAATTAAACTTATTACAATAATGTTTCATAATTTTCATAAAATGATTTTAAATTAGTATTCACATCATCATCATCCACTTCGTCGATACCATTTGACAAGTTTCTCAGTTCACTCGTTACATTTAAAAACCAATTTCGAAGCTTAAATATATTGTTTACTGCACAATTTTCAGTTTGTGTAATATGATGAGTACATGTAGGTGGTAAAAATTCAGTTTTAATATTCTTAAACGCTGGACAGTCAATTTCTTCTAAATTGTATACATTCATTAAATACTTTTCTAACCACGGTTTTTTTCACAACCTTTAACATAGATAGTTTTTGCTTCTCGTAATGCATCTTGTAAAATGGTTCGCACTTCATCGTAACACACATCTCCAGCCATCCAAGGGATTAAATGATAGTTGTTTGTTAACCACTGGTTTTCACTTCTATAACGTCCAGGTAGTAAATTCCAAGCACAAGGTGGTTCAAAAGGTAAACTCTTGGTTGAGCAGCTGCCTCCAGAGGAACTATAGCCAACTCTTTGAAAATAAACTCATTGCAGGGTCTTTTAAAACCTTGAACGTCTACTATAAACTCCATTTTATGAATAGAAATAAGTTTCTGCTTCAGAGATATGTCTTATATACCTCTCCACTTCACCCCCACCACTTTGTTTCCCTCTCCACTTTCTTACAATCTTTATAAATAAGATCAGACTTTTGTCTGTACATTGCATAGAATTTGAAATTTCATGTTTAGTTTTCCTATTCGAGTAGTAAGAATTCCAAAAATGACAATAAAAAAAATTATGTATGTATGTATGTATGTATGTATGTATGTCTGTACGCAATATTTTGTCCGGGATAAACACAAAGACTACTTGACCGATTAAAACGAAACTTTACAGTCTCTTTGGTCTGAGTCTAACTTAAATTTATAGCCATATCCGATTGAAAAATATTAAGCTGAACGAAAGTTATAGCTTTTTTCACAAAATTCAAAAAAATCAAAAAAATGCAAATTTTTTAAATTTTTGTCAAATTGATGTGACACTTTTTGTAGCTACTTTTTAATGTAAATACAACTAATTTTTACTATAAAAATGAAATATAAATAATTAATCCGAATTTTTAAGCCAAAATCATATTTTTGATTTTCGACAAAATTTTTAATTAATTTTTTTTGTTGAATATTGTTTAATTTTTTATTAAGTTCGTAGTGATATCGATTGATGTTTTTAAATTTTTAATTACATTCATTACATTTATTTTATTAAAAAGTTTAGAGTCATGAATTTGATGCCGATTACAAATTTTCTAAAATCAATTAACGTGAGAGTTTGCAACCAATTTCTATATTGATATTTTCAGGTTTTAAGTTTGAAAATTTCATAGTATGTATTATCATATTTAACGTAGAAAATAAAATATTTATGTTCAATATAAAGGGTATACAGTAAAAGTATCAATAATACTGAAATTTGACTTCAGCGGGCACTGGGACACAGAAAGTCCTTAAGATTTATGAATTGGGATTTATGAATCAAAATTTTCTTTTTTTGAATTCAAGAAATGTTTTAGAAATGAATTTGAAAATAAATAACAAATTCCTATTTATGAATTAAAATTGTTCTTCTTGAATTTTAGAAATGTTTGGGGTATGGTGTTGCTTTCCAAAATTCTATCCGGGCATTACGCAAAAACGGGTAAAATGTAAAATCCCATGTGGAAATTTTTAATAGGGATATGGAAAAATTATACCATACGGTTTTACATAGGAATCAATATGGTTTCCTTTATAAAAGTAGATCCCATGTAGATTTCCTATGTGGGAATCAAAAACGTGTTATAATTTCTACTAATACATTTAACAGAGTGTCTATTAATCGGAAAGGTATCCCGAGAAATAGCCGGGAATTTAATTCGACTAGAAAAATCGGGAATTTTCTTATCTAATTAAAAAAAGTTTTATTATATTAATTCATTTTTAAAAAATTGTTTTTGCTTTAATTTTTTTTTGTTTTTTTTGTTTTTTTTATTGTTTATACTCCTGCCCTATTGGCCTTACGCACTACGACAAGAGTCCCCGAGAAATACTTTTTTTTTGGATTAAGCATAACCATTCTACTTTAGAAATTTTCTATATATTAACCTAATTTTGCGTCTACAGCCGACTTTATTAGGAGTACTCGCATTACGCCTGGACCACCCGTGAATGGGTTTTCTCGCCAGAGAAGAGGGAAAACTGTAGAAAACCTCTCTGAGTACAACCGGTTTATCGACAGTCGAGTTCTAATGGTGTGTACCGGACAATAATCGACGGTGCACATCATTATACCTCGACGTCAAACCTCCCGCTCAGATTGTCTCACGTGCCGGAAAAATACCAAGCCAAGTGGGCGCGAACCAAGGGTACTTATACCCTTGGTCCTTAAACGACCACCAACGCCAGGCATCTATCCGACTGAGCCAATCTGTCGGTATTTGCTTTAATTTCTATTGATGTAATATTTTTATTTGTCAAAATTTAAGACCTACTTTCAGATTACAATATAGGTCTTATTTTTGATTTTAGTAGTCGTAACGTGGGGCCTACTTGCGATACAATTAGTTCGAATTAGACTCTTATATAACTCCAAAAGCTGGTGGAAAATTAGTATTAATTATTAATGCATTAATTAAAATACTACGAACGCATAAAGTACTACAAATTGACAAATACTGTTCTGTAAATCTGAATTAGTTGAAAATAGTATTTGATAGAAAAAGTCATTTACTGATTCAAATGGTAATATTTTGATAATGAAATAGTTAATGGTAACTAATTATTAGTTTTTCCCAGTCAAATTAAATTCCCAATTGGTAGACACCTGTTCAAATATATTAGTAGAAACTAAAACCCGTCGAAGACGGGTACGACAGCTAGTTTCTTAATAATACCACTGATTGGTTTATACTGAACTATACGATCATGTATGACGAGACAATATGCAGTTGTATCAGCAGGTATATTTTCTCTAGCTTCCAATTCTAAACGTACTTCGACTGAAGACTGCATTAAAAACTCATTTTGTTTCGAACAATCAATAACAATTAAAGGTGCTTTTGATTTAAAAGTATTAATAGCTAAAGTAGGTTCTGAATCTTTTCCATAATAAGAAGATTAAAAATTAGCACACATATCATATAATAAAGAATACTGATTTTGATCAAAATTTAAATTTAAATTTCCATAAGGGTAAGATTGTGAGTTCAAAAAGAGTTTTACATTTGTAATATTACAATGATCAAAGTAACAGGATGTATTTTTTAGTTTATTTTTTCTTCCAGTTTGAAATCCAACAATTACATATCGTGGTTTCTCTAATTGAGATGAAGATTTGAGTTGCCACATAATTCTTGAACTTTCTGGAAGTAAAGGATACTCATACATTTCCCACGATCGGAAACTCGTAGAAATTAATGGATCCTTCTCAATAAATTTTAATAATTTAATTTTATTACTGTCAGATGGTAAAATATATGGTACTAACCATTCAATTTTATTAATTGTAATTTTAAATTCTTTATTATTGTCAAGATTTCCTGTTTGAATAACAGCATTTAAATCATTTCGTGATCTTATCAAAATGAGTTCATGTTTAGCATTCATAACAATTTTCTTATAATATTCAGCAAAACCGAAAGCATACTAAGTGGTACTGTTACATTAAAATAACCATTTTCTAAAGTCATTTTTAAATCTAAAGCAGAATATTCAAATACACCTGCATTTCCAACACGCATAAGATGAGAAGGAGTTAGTGAAACCAGGTTTTTTATAGTTGAAGTATAACCAACATATTTGCATCGATCAATCTTAATACCATTTAATTCATAACGAATTTCATCAAATAAGTAAGCTATAACATTGTTAATGAGATCAACATTTTCTGTTAAAGTATTTCCATCATTCTTTGTCAAGCGTCCAAATATATGTAAGAAACTGCTACTCGGTAAAATATATAAATCTTGATTTTGAACTATTATCCGAATTTCATCACTATTGTTAAAAGATGATGATGCATATGGTTGATGACTATGAATTTCATAATTTGCTATAGATTCATCAAAATTCACTTGAGTTGGAATGCTGAGAATTTCCTCCATTTTTCTTATAACAACGACACAAAATGAATAGATAGAATTTTTCACCTCTCTTCTGCTTCTTCTTCTTCTTTATTTTTAATGTCTGATTCGCAGACCAAGTTTCTTCAGAAATATTTGATTCTGAGGTGTTAACACCTTGCGAGTTACATTCACACTGCTTTTCTTTACACATGTTGGTTCACTTTTATAACTACCACCAACTTTTCTTTTTTGATTGTAAATAATTCCCATTACACTGATTTTATATGTAAACGTATTGTTATTGTCTCTCCTCTAAAATTAACTAAATTACCGTCCTCATCAACTATACGCAGCTGAATATTATATATTGTCTTTACATAAATATATATAAATGACATTATTTGGAACTTCTATGATTTTATATCCAGCAGGAACAGAAGAAAAAAATTGATGTATTATATGTACTTTATTTCCATTAATGACGGGTTCCACGTCAAGTGACCCAGGTCCAAATTTGAAATGTTTGGGATCAGGTAAAAAGTTTGCACAAACAGTAGTCCTATTAGATACAATAAAAAATATCAAATATTATTAATTTATTTAAACAAATATAAAAACTGGAGGGGGTCAAAGTTTAAATTTTTGGTCTTACATGGAATATTTGAAAAATTTGTAGTTTCTTTAAAACAAAACGAAAATACGTTTTCTATTTTGGATTTTTCTGCTGTTTTTCAAAACTTTCTAATGGTGTAAACAAATGTAGAGAAAAAAAATTTTTTGACCTTGAAAAATTAAATTAAAAAATAAAATTTCATTTTTTTATCAAATGGACAGTTTTTATTTTTTAAAAAAAAATTTTATCATAAAGGTGAAGTTTTTTCCTAAAAAAATGTATAGGTCAAAACGTGGGACAAGAACTTTTAACTGTTCAAAATAAACATTTACTTCTGCAATCCACCGCCCCTGCGCGTTGTTGGGCTGTATATTATTTATAACAATTGAAATAAATTATTTTATGCTTAAGTAATTATCTGGTGGTCATATTGGATGAATTTAAATTGATTTAGATCATGTGCAGCAACGGAATAAGAAAATAAACGTCCTTTTTTAAAAAAGTGTATTAATTTGTTAACTTTGACTAAAAAAAATTACAAATAATTAAAATCCCCAAAATTGTCCTCGAAGGATGTCTTAAGAATTTATTCCCCTTTAATTTAAGACAAAGAACACTCAAATAGGTTAAAAATTGTAAGGTGTAGACATTTTTTAATAGTAAATTGTAAAAAAAATTCCACTGCGGGTCGGTGCACTGCAGAAGTAAATGTTTATTTTGACCATTTAAAAGTTCTTGTCCCACGTTTTGACCTATACATTTTTTTTAGGAAAAAACCTCACCTTTATGATAAATTTTTTTTTTTTAAATAAAAACTGTCCATTTGATAAAAAAATGAAATTTTATTTTTTAATTTAATTTTTCAAGTTAAAAAAAAAATTTTTCTCTACATTTGTTTACACCATTAGAAAGTGTTGAAAAACAGCAGAAAAACCCAAAATAGAAAACGTATTTTCGTTTTGTTTTAAAGAAACTACAAATTTTTTAAATATTCCATGTAAATTTTTGACCTGGGGCACTTGACGTGGAACCCGTCTAATATATGATCCTGTTGTAATATTACACTCAACACGTATAGCATTCACCTTCATTATAGATATAATTGAATCAGAAACATTAACTGTATTTGCTCCAAGATACTTGGGAGAAAATCCAAATAATTGTCCTATACCATTTTCTTTACTGAAGTCAATTTCACGATTAGATGGAATTGTACAGTGTAATGTATTTGTATCAACCATCATTTTTAAAAGTAGACCAGTGCGTCTTATTCTATGTTCAATATGCTTTTTAATATCTTCGATTTCATAACTACCTGTAGGTATTTCTATATTGAAACCATCTATATAAAATGTATTAGCACCCTTATCAATGTTGGGAATTGAGTTAAATGTAAGGAGTTCAACAAGACCAAGAACATAATTTTTGTTAGATGATAGTTCAATTGGTGGAAAGTATGAAGCCTCAAGGGTTGAAGAATTCCCTGATAACGTGAGAGTCATAGAATCATTCATGTTAAGTGTTTAGTTGTATACTGAAGCTTAAAATTGGTTACACATTCTTATATAGACTAAAGTTATTCTTCACTGTAAGTTGATCACACAGAAATTTAAGACACAAATGACCGCATATAAACGTATCAAAATTTTGATGTCTTTCATGATTATATTTTATATAGCTACAAACACCTAAGTAAACAATGAGATCCAATGGTGGTGAAAGATTACCAAAACTGTCAAAGTATTCGGTTTCATTGTTCACCTTTTTATATGCAAGCCAATGAGTTCCAGGACCTTCTTTATTATCAAGATTTATTATTGCTGATTTATATTGAAATGGTCCTCCTATGGGTAATTCATTTCTCATAAAGACTCCTCTAAAATATGGTATTTTTAAACTTTTAGAATTTTTTAGAAGATCATAATCACTTAGTGCACGGTGAGGTAGCTTCAATATTAGTTTTTTGATATTTTTTTCTTATTATATAATCCTTTGCCTTTGTAAGGTTGCATATAAAGGCCAAGTCCTCGTTGATATGGTTTCATGTATAGACCTTTTCCTAAAGCAATGGATTCCATAGTATGATTATGTCGTTGAGCTTCTGAAAGTTCTTTCTTAGCAACATTAGCTTCATTTACAGCTCTCACTATACCGCTAATTCCACCACTAAGCGCCCCTAAAGCACTCAGTCCAGGAAAAATTGGTACAAGAGGTAAAATACCCCCAACTTTTGAGGGTATAGGAAGAATTCGAGGTGATATAATCTAAGATTCACCGCCATACTGTTTTATAGCCTTTCTTGCACCAATCATAGCAGTTCTAATTGTATCTAAAGAGTTGTTATTAGATTTCATAGACTTTTTAGCAGCATTAACAATCTTCTTTAAAGTAACATGTTTTTAGAAACAACCTTCTTACTCTTCTTCTTCTTCTTCTTTGATTTCTTTGTCTTAATCTTTTTATATTTCTTATTAACTTTTATCCCCATCCCAAATTTAGACTTGGCTTTCATTATATTAGTTACAGCTAATGCAACTGCTTTTTCACTTAATTTAGCGTCTTTAGAAACAACCCGTTCCCACGCCTTCTCCGCAAGTATTTTATCTGCAGAATTTCTTATAGCCACGTCTTTATATTTTGAATAAGCTATATCATGATCTTTACAAGCTGCATCTAAAGGGTTTATACTAGAATCACCACGTGCAAGACGTTTTGCTAACTTCGTACCAGGTCCACAATATTGATAACCCGGGAAATGAAACTCGAATGGTAATTTATTGATTATAGTATTGAGAAAGCCTTGTTCCACGTCAAGTGACCCAGGTCCAAATTTGAAATGTTTGGGATCAGGTAAAAAGTTTGCACAAACAGTAGTCCTATTAGATACAATAAAAAATATCAAATATTATTAATTTATTTAAACAAATATAAAAACTGGAGGGGGTCAAAGTTTAAATTTTTGGTCTTACATGGAATATTTGAAAAATTTGTAGTTTCTTTAAAACAAAACGAAAATACGTTTTCTATTTTGGATTTTTCTGCTGTTTTTCAACACTTTCTAATGGTGTAAACAAATGTAGAGAAAAAAAATTTTTTGACCTTGAAAAATTAAATTAAAAAATAAAATTTCATTTTTTTATCAAATGGACAGTTTTTATTTTTTAAAAAAAAATTTTATCATAAAGGTGAAGTTTTTTCCTAAAAAAATGTATAGGTCAAAACGTGGGACAAGAACTTTTAACTGTTCAAAATAAACATTTACTTCTGCAATCCACCGCCCCTGCGCGTTGTTGGGCTGTATATTATTTATAACAATTGAAATAAATTATTTTATGCTTAAGTAATTATCTGGTGGTCATATTGGATGAATTTAAATTGATTTAGATCATGTGCAGCAACGGAATAAGAAAATAAACGTCCTTTTTTAAAAAAGTGTATTAATTTGTTAACTTTGACTAAAAAAAATTACAAATAATTAAAATCCCCAAAATTGTCCTCGAAGGATGTCTTAAGAATTTATTCCCCTTTAATTTAAGACAAAGAACACTCAAATAGGTTAAAAATTGTAAGGTGTAGACATTTTTTAATAGTAAATTGTAAAAAAAATTCCACTGCGGGTCGGTGCACTGCAGAAGTAAATGTTTATTTTGACCATTTAAAAGTTCTTGTCCCACGTTTTGACCTATACATTTTTTTTAGGAAAAAACCTCACCTTTATGATAAATTTTTTTTTTTTAAATAAAAACTGTCCATTTGATAAAAAAATGAAATTTTATTTTTTAATTTAATTTTTCAAGTTAAAAAAAATTTTTTTCTCTACATTTGTTTACACCATTAGAAAGTGTTGAAAAACAGCAGAAAAACCCAAAATAGAAAACGTATTTTCGTTTTGTTTTAAAGAAACTACAAATTTTTTAAATATTCCATGTAAATTTTTGACCTGGGGCACTTGACGTGGAACCCGTCTAATATATGATCCTGTTGTAATATTACACTCAACACGTATAGCATTCACCTTCATTATAGATATAATTGAATCAGAAACATTAACTGTATTTGCTCCAAGATACTTGGGAGAAAATCCAAATAATTGTCCTATACCATTTTCTTTACTGAAGTCAATTTCACGATTAGATGGAATTGTACAGTGTAATGTATTTGTATCAACCATCATTTTTAAAAGTAGACCAGTGCGTCTTATTCTATGTTCAATATGCTTTTTAATATCTTCGATTTCATAACTACCTGTAGGTATTTCTATATTGAAACCATCTATATAAAATGTATTAGCACCCTTATCAATGTTGGGAATTGAGTTAAATGTAAGGAGTTCAACAAGACCAAGAACATAATTTTTGTTAGATGATAGTTCAATTGGTGGAAAGTATGAAGCCTCAAGGGTTGAAGAATTCCCTGATAACGTGAGAGTCATAGAATCATTCATGTTAAGTGTTTAGTTGTATACTGAAGCTTAAAATTGGTTACACATTCTTATATAGACTAAAGTTATTCTTCACTGTAAGTTGATCACACAGAAATTTAAGACACAAATGACCGCATATAAACGTATCAAAATTTTGATGTCTTTCATGATTATATTTTATATAGCTACAAACACCTAAGTAAACAATGAGATCCAATGGTGGTGAAAGATTACCAAAACTGTCAAAGTATTCGGTTTCATTGTTCACCTTTTTATATGCAAGCCAATGAGTTCCAGGACCTTCTTTATTATCAAGATTTATTATTGCTGATTTATATTGAAATGGTCCTCCTATGGGTAATTCATTTCTCATAAAGACTCCTCTAAAATATGGTATTTTTAAACTTTTAGAATTTTTTAGAAGATCATAATCACTTAGTGCACGGTGAGGTAGCTTCAATATTAGTTTTTTGATATTTTTTTCTTATTATATAATCCTTTGCCTTTGTAAGGTTGCATATAAAGGCCAAGTCCTCGTTGATATGGTTTCATGTATAGACCTTTTCCTAAAGCAATGGATTCCATAGTATGATTATGTCGTTGAGCTTCTGAAAGTTCTTTCTTAGCAACATTAGCTTCATTTACAGCTCTCACTATACCGCTAATTCCACCACTAAGCGCCCCTAAAGCACTCAGTCCAGGAAAAATTGGTACAAGAGGTAAAATACCCCCAACTTTTGAGGGTATAGGAAGAATTCGAGGTGATATAATCTAAGATTCACCGCCATACTGTTTTATAGCCTTTCTTGCACCAATCATAGCAGTTCTAATTGTATCTAAAGAGTTGTTATTAGATTTCATAGACTTTTTAGCAGCATTAACAATCTTCTTTAAAGTAACATGTTTTTAGAAACAACCTTCTTACTCTTCTTCTTCTTCTTCTTTGATTTCTTTGTCTTAATCTTTTTATATTTCTTATTAACTTTTATCCCCATCCCAAATTTAGACTTGGCTTTCATTATATTAGTTACAGCTAATGCAACTGCTTTTTCACTTAATTTAGCGTCTTTAGAAACAACCCGTTCCCACGCCTTCTCCGCAAGTATTTTATCTGCAGAATTTCTTATAGCCACGTCTTTATATTTTGAATAAGCTATATCATGATCTTTACAAGCTGCATCTAAAGGGTTTATACTAGAATCACCACGTGCAAGACGTTTTGCTAACTTCGTACCAGGTCCACAATATTGATAACCCGGGAAATGAAACTCGAATGGTAATTTATTGATTATAGTATTGAGAAAGCCTTGACCACGACAAGAAATTTTTTTATTATTCTTTTTCACTTTATCATGAGTAATCATTCCTCACTCGACTATGGTTCACAACTAACTGATTGGATACAGCTATATAAACGCTATATTTATACCTATACCTTCAGTCGATTTCAAGATGCGGTTTAATGTACAAGATGTTCAACTCCCAAAAGTGAATGTTGATAACCTTCTTCCAAACAATGATGATGGTGTAAAACGTCATGGATGTTTATTTTCAAACAGCATTCGTGCAGCTTTTTGTGGACCATCAAATTGTGGAAAGACAAATGCTCTTTTGTCTTTAATCATACATCCGAATGGTTTAAGCTTTGAAAATATATATTTATATTCAAAGTCTTTACAACAACCAAAATATCAATTTTTAGAAAAAGTTCTCAGTAAAGTTGATGGTATTGAATACTTTCCATTTAGTGAACATGAAGAAGTGGTTTCACCTAAAGACGCTAAACCAAATTCTGTATTTATTTTTGATGATATTGCTTGCGAGAAGCAAGACAATGTAAGAGCATTTTTTTGCATGGGTAGGCATGTCAACGTTGACAGTTTCTATCTATGTCAGACATATGCCCACATTCCCAAACATCTTGTTAGAGATAATATTAACTTACTAGTACTTTTTAAACAAGATGAGAGAAACCTTAAGCATGTTTATAATGATCATGTAAATACAGATATGACTTACAATCAATTTCGTGATTTATGCTCAACATGTTGGAATTCTGATAGATATGGGTTTGTTGTTATAGACAAAGACCGAAATTTAAATGAAGGAAGATATAGAAAAGGTTTCGATTGCTTTATTCAGTTATAAGTATCTATTGGTTTACAACTTTCATTAGTATAATTTTAGACATCAATATATAAACATGTTTCGGAAAGAACGAGAAACGCTTCATGAAATAGCAAAAGCAAGTGATGTTATAGGTACGCATGAAACATCGTATACTTTAAAGTGGTAGAGAGACTGCAGAAAATATATTGAAAGAAACTTTTCAACCATTAGTTACTCCATTGGAGAAATTGGTGAATAGAAATTATAATCCAATCAAGAGTGAAAATGTATCAAAAATAAAAAAGGAAGAAGAAGAAGAAGAAGATGAAGACTTTGACACAACATTCAAGACTGCTGTTAGTGATGATGAACCATTTGATATACCTGCATATAATAACTATACATTTGATGATCCTACATCTAAAGTAGAAAATTTACAAAATTTAAAAAGTGAAAACATAATTGACGACTTATCAAATCAAGAGTACCAAGATGTTATACATGGGCAAAACGATAGGTTAAATGATAATTTAACAATTCAAGAGTCTTATGAGCAGAATAATATACAACAACAAGATTCCGACAAATTAACAAATAAATTCATAAGATTGTTGAATCAAAATAGAAAACAATATTTGGATATGGTTTACGGAGTGCGGAAAGTTAAAGATAGAGGTTTCATGATAGGTAATACAGAAATTAATTTTGATGGTCCTCTCAAAGACTTAGGTGGAAAGAAAAAATATACTAAAACAGATGGATTACTAGAACTTTTATTTAGAGAAAAACCTAATGAAGATTCTATAAGTTCAGATGATTTAGCCAACTATAAAGAAATATTACAAGCTACTAATGCACATAGAAGGAATTATAGTCCAAATAAACCTATTCGTACAAACAACAGTTTTAAATACACAAATGTTATTGCAAAGCTTTATCAGAAAACTGGAGAATCTTTACAGAAAAAGAATTTATTACCACAATCTATGTTAGTGAAAAAAGCATCATATTCAGACTACATCTACTGGGATGATCCAAATGAACTTGTTGATCGTTTACGATTACTTATAGCATCACGGAAAGCTGGAAATCCAAGTCATAACAATGAAATTATGAGTATTATTGAAGAATTACGTGAAAGTAAATTATACATTAAGTATGTGTATATAAACTTTGAATCAGTATTGTGCTGAGTATTGATGTATTCATATATACCTTAAAAATGGATGATAAAAAGTTAACAGTTGTCACAGAATTACATAGACAAACTAGAAGAAATTATCCACGTCGTAAAGTACAATGTATGGTGTGGATGAAACATGGCAAGCAGATTTGGTTGAAATGATACCATATTCGAAAGTTAACAAAGGATTCAAATACATGCTTACTGTTATAGATATATTTTCCAAGTATGCATGGGCAGTACCTGTAAGAAGTAAATCTGGGAAAGATGTTTCTACTGCTATGAAATCTATACTCAAAGATGGACATATACCTAAAAATTTACATACTGATAGAGGCAAAGAATTTTATAATTTAATATTCGAGAATTTAATGAAATCATATAAAATTAAACTGTATTCAACATATAGTAATTTGAAAGCTTCAATAATTGAAAGATTTAACCGAACACTTAAAAATATGATGTGGCCGCAGTTCAATTTAAGAGGAAATTATAAATGGGAAGATATATTACCATCTCTAATTTCAAAGTATAACAACCAGAAACATCGAACTATTGGTATGAAACCCAAGGATGTCAGGAAACAAGATGAAAAAGAATTATTGAAACGCATCTCAAAACAGAGGAAAATTTTAATTAAAAGAACAAAATTCAAAGTTGGCGATAGAGTTCGAATAAGCAAGAATAAACATATTTTTGAAAAAGGATATACACCAAACTGGACAACTGAAATATTTACCATCTCTCAAGTTAAATCCACAAAACCAGTAACATATAAGTTGAAAGATTATCAGGATCAACCCATCGAAGGTGGTTTCTACGAAAAAGAAATTTCTAAAGTGAAATATTCAGATATATATCTCATAGAAAAAGTTCTCAAGAATCGTCGTGATGAAGTCTTTGTAAAATGGTTAGGATTTGATAATTCACATAATAGTTGGATAAAAAAATCAGACATGTAATAGTTTATTAACTCTTTTATTAACTTTTTGAAAAGTTGAAGTCAACTATTTGAAAAGTTGAAGTCAACTATTTAAAAAGTTGAAGTCAACTATTTGAAAAGTTGAAGTCAACTATTTGAAAAGTTGAAGTCAACTATTTGAAAACTTGAATTCAACTATTTGAAAAGTTAAAGTTAATTTGACTGGTATCATTGTTTTCTTATAATACAAAGACTATATTTTTACTATACTTTTTGTATTTAGAAAATATTGATACCAGTCAAATTGAAGTCAACTATTTGAAAAGTTGAAGTCAACTATTTAAAAAGTTTAAGTCAACTATTTGAAAAGTTAAAGTCAACTATTTGAAATGTTGAAGTTAACTTTTTCTTACTTTAATATTTTTTTATATTGGAAAGAATGTATACTTACAACGGACAATGACTTTGCAGGTTACAACTTGATTTTGAAGGGTGTCAAATGCATGGTTCAAAAATTTCTAAGCAAGTTTCAACTTGTCTTTTTCCAAGATGACAATAGTATTGTTTGAAAATCTTAAAGCATGTTTCAACCTGAATCTTGAATAGAATATAGATATTGTCTAAAAAACCTTTAGACAGGTTTTAACCTGACTGTAGATGAGAATAAAGACATTTTTAAGAAACCTTCAAACAGGTTTTAACTTGATTTAAAGATAGAAAAAAGTTAGAAATGGTTTAAGAATTTATTTTTACTTGTGTTAGTTATAAAATTGGTATTACTGTTTTAAATTTAATTTACTATTAAGTTAATATAATATTGAATAATATGTAAGCTAATTGTATAAGGTTTTATTAAATAAAGTACACATAAAATTGGCAACAAATTTTTTTGGTTTATTAATAATCTTCATATTTCACCCATCCAATCTTTTACAATATATATAATACTATAATATAAATAAATATAACATCTAATATGTAAATACGTACAATATATGAAACAATAAATATTTAAACATCTAACATCATAATATCATTATTATCACAATCATTTTCACCGTTTTTGATTTTATAATGTCCCCAAGCAAGAGTATCTGTACTGTTTTCTAATAAATATCTTTTATTCAAAACAAGTATGTAATCCCCGCTTTCTCGGCGCGTTTTTGAGACGCAAAGTATGCCTTTACTTCAAGCAGCAGTTTTACGGTCCTAGGACGAGAAAGTAGTCTTTACCGTCCGCTTGCTGCGCAAAAACGGTCCTAGGACCGTAAAACTACTACTTGAAGCAAAGCCATGCTTTCCCTCTCAAAACGCACCGAGTAACCGCGGATTATATTCTCGTTTTGTATAAAATGTCGTGTGTACCTCAGACGCACGCATTTCTCGTCCTCGCTTGTTTACAGTACTCGGCTTCGCCTCGTACTGCAAAATCAAGCTCGGACGAGAAACTTGCGCTTTGCGTCCTCGTTGCACAATGTACTATTATCATCATAAGGACTCAATGCTATTTTTGTTTGTTTCAGTGTATGTACATTGTGTAGTTTTGATCGCATAGAATATTGTACTCTAGTTGGTATTTTAATGTTCTTTAAGCAGTATACATAATCATTGAAAGTAATAGATTTTTTCACAACTACCGTCTTGACACCTTTTGCTTTTTTCATAAAATCTTTTCCCTCTACACGAATACTATACATTTTACTTCGTAAGCCAACAAATTATGTTATTATTCGTCCATTACACTCATCTTTCATGAGTCCTAAGAATTTTTTGTTAGCTTGCGGAATTCCATATATGGGTGAAATATGTATATAATAGAAAAAAAAGTGGGTGGGGGGAGTGGTGGTTAACTAAGAGCAATGTATTTTACATAGGTGAGTGGGTGGTGGAAGAGGGTGGTATTTTGCATATTATACGTCCAAAAGGGTGGAATTTGCATAAACTAAAAGGGTTAACAATGAAAGTTAAATATGCAAATCAAATACCCCACTAACGTCAATTAAAAGGGTTAACTAATTTAAATATATGCAAATCAGGTACCCCACCAATGGCTGGTAAATTACCGACATATACCCCACTAACGCCATCTAGTGACAGAAACTCATACCCCCACCAATGGCTGGTAAATTACCGACATATACCCCACTAACGCCCTGTAACTTACCCTCGCGGTTGGTAAGTAGGAATCTACATTACCGATATATCCTAGAAACGGCCTAGCTATACTACTTTTGTATGTCTTCAAATAGAATATACAGTTTTCAAAAATTTGGAATCTTTTAAATTTTTTAAAAATTATTTCGGTTTATAAAAAAATGTATGCTTTATTCCTATAAATTTGTAATATTATTAAGTTATATTATATATTATGTTATAATATATATCCATATTTTAAAAAAATAATTCCTAAAAATCATATAATATTAACAACATTATTAAATATTTGAACATTGGAAAAATTAACTTAAAATAAATATTAATTTTAGTTATTGAATAATAACTAAAGTATTGTTAAAAACTTTTGCATTAATTCCATAAATTAATAAATATTTGTCACACGACCTCATTCACTGTAAACACGTAAGTAATATATCTGTGCGCAGACGACGTGTATGCGAATCTCGGAACGATGCGCGAAAGTAGAGTAGAATACGAGTCAACTAACGTTTCACAGACTTTCACTAATGATTCGTAAACGTGCGTTAAAATTTCCTGTACTCGTATAGTCTTCGATAAATTTCGTGGTTTTATAAAATTTAGTTATAAAAATATTTGAAACATTAAATGACATCAAATAAATAATAAGTACCTTTCAAACATCCATTGATCACAATTCAACATTAAATCTAAAACATCTGGTCACATACTGCATTCTAATCATTCCATGACTGTTTTTAATACTTCAATGATGTTTTTGAATTGTTAAGTAAAGTTAAGTAACCTTCAACGGAAAAATTGTCCCGTCTCAAAGTAATATACTAATCCATTAATGATTAATGGACTTCTTTTTCCGTGCATGGTCATGCTATTTGTCACGTACGGTAATGCACATACATATAGGCAATTTCATGTGATAGGGTATAGCCGGATAAATATGGAAAAAGTGACCCGAATATATTTTTTCCATTCATTCCTAACCACTTAAAAATAACTTTTTGAAATTTTTAACTCAAAATTTTGAGTTTTGTGGGAGTGATGGAGGGGGAAAAATCGAAAAACGCATTTTTCTCAAAAACTACTGTATGCATTTTAATGAGCTTTGGGTATGTTGAAAAGACAATTAAAGAGATTCCAAAAAAAATTCAAAAAATTTTTTTTTTTCAAAAATTTTAAAAAAATTTCATTTTTTATATTAAAAAAAAATTTTTTTAGTTCTTTATTAAAGTGCCATTTTTATGCATTTTCTTATTTCATTCTCTTGCGTGTCCCACTGAATAAAAAAATTGTGCTCAACATGCTATCAGGGTGTGTCACGGTGAATAACTCAAAATCCCTACCCGGTACATTTTTATGTTGTATGTGAATGGTTAATTTTAAGAAACCTGTCAAATTTTTTTGCAACTTATTACTAGTGGGTTATTAAGGTTGCTAAATACAAATCAGAAGTTGATATAAAAAAATATTTTTTAGACAAACAAAAAAATTTGGAAAATTTTTAATTTAAATTTTAGGATTTTTGAGTATTATTTTGTAATTAAATAAGTAATTAATTAATTAACCATTCACATACAACATAAAAATGTACCGGGTAGGGATTTTGAGTAATTCACCGTAACACACCCCACAGTTGGCTTTAAGCAAATTTAGGTTTTGCAAAAATGGTGACGAAATCGGCAAGTGGTATTTCAATCCTGTATATTAAAAGCTTTGAAAATTGTAAAAACAAAAATCGTAGCTGATCCTTTTTTCGAGTTATTGTCAAATTAATTTAGATTAAATTTAAGTAAAATTAATTTTTAAAAATTATACAAGTTTTTGTTAATTTCATATATAATTATATAACATATTAGTTTAACATATTAGTTTAAAAGAAAATGGAATTATTTAGTTACAATAAAGTATTATAAAAATTTGATGTCAGATTTGTAATCTGCGACCCCAAAAACTCCCGAGTAACAAATTTCAACAAAATCCAATAACTTTTTAAATTTTCGTCCGCCATATTAAATCCGCTATTTTGAATTTTTGAAATTTAATGTCAGATTCGTAATCAGCGACCCCAAAATCTCCCGAGTAATAAATTTCAACAAAATCCAATATCTTTTTAAATTTTAGTTCACCATATTGAATCCGACATTTTTAATTTTTGAAATTGGATGTCAGTTTCGTAATCAGCGACCCCAAACTCTCCTGAGTAGGGAGTTTCAAACATATTTTGTCAAATTAAAAAAAATCGTTTGCCATATTGGATTCTCCCTTTTGAATTTTTGAAATTTGATGTCAGTTTCGTAATCAGCAACATCTAAAACCGCTACCCTGACAGATTTGGGTTTACTATATGTCCACTTTTAAAGTGGACATAAGGTAGACATAAGGTAACAGTTGAAAAAAACTATTTAGAAAGTGTTATATATCAAAAGGAAGTGTTGATAATGTAAAATGGATATTTAGAGATTCGATTTAAGCAAAAATTAACTATATAATAATCCTATAATTCATTCTTTCATTCTGTCCACATCTGAAGTTAGTCATGGTTATTCTTTTGTTTTTTATACGTTTCGATAGAAAATAAAAATAAAATATAAAATAACGATTTTTTAACAAAATTCATGCTTTTGTTTTTTACATGTTTTGATAGATTTCTTTATTTTTTTATTATTTTTTTAATTTAATAATATTTTTTTTATTTCTCAAATAATTCAAAAATATTTTTATTAATCTAAAAAAATTATTAATGTTATTATATTATTCATTATTTCCTTTGTTTCTAAAAAATTAGCATTTTGTAACAAACATTTTAGATAATTAACAAATGTAAATCCTGCAAAATATTTTCTTTTTTTTAATATGAAAAACTTAATTACTTGACAAAATTTTGACTTCTTCCCTGACTCTAAAGAATATTCTGATTCACTTTAAAAATGATTAGATACTCCAAAAAATGTTCCATTACATTTATTTACGAATTTCTTTAATTCTAAAATTATTTAAAAACATCAGTAACTTCTTTTTTAAATAAATTTTAATCATTATTATTTTCCCACAGGAATAAATTATTTTTAATAATTTTTAAAAAAGTTCTTTAAGAATTTTAAAATCCATTTGTTTACAAATCAATTTTACGAAATTCAAATTATTTAGAAATTCTTCAATTAAATACGAATTAAAAAATAAACACTTCAAATAATTTCAGAAAAAATGCAATTAAACAATTAAAAATAATAAGTGATTAATATTTAATGCTGTTCAGAAACAAGTGCATTAAAACAAAAGAACCTCAATTGTCCCAGTTCTGCTTATTCACTTTTAAAAGTGAATTACTGTCATGCATAGCATAAAACGCCAATGAATATTACAAATAAATAAATAAAAAATGCAAAAAATTAAACTTTGATTTGCTTTATAGGATATGTGCAGGTATTGAAATGTCGGTCTAGTGATAATCTAGTAACTTTATCCTTTTACTTTGATAAAATAAGAAAACTTTTTTTGGGTAGAAATGGATAAGATAAGGAATTTCAACATAGATCTATCCCAAGTAACTTGTAAGTTTGCAGCAAACTTACACCACAAGATTTGCAATCTTACACGTAAGCTTGCTGCAAGTTTGCTGCAAGTACAAAAAGGTCCTACTTGCTGCAGGATTGCACAGCAAGCTTAGGACAAGCCAACACTGCAAGTTTCTTGAAAATTCCCAAATATTTAATTATATAATATTAAGCAAATTATTTAATATTTAATTTTTATTCAATTTTAATATATTTAATATTTATTTAAAATAATATAATGGTAACAACGTTATAATAAAAATGTTATTAATTTCTCCAATCCACAGAATTGTAGTTGTGTACTATTATCCGTGATCAGAGGATAATAGTAAAAAATTGTAAACGTCGTGGCAGACATTAATTATTGATATTATGATCTAAGATACTATTGTGAAGCAACTGTTTAGGGGACTGATACTTATACTCTCCGCGAGACAAGTCGTGCGCGAGAGAGGTATTTCTCGCCATCTATCAGGGAATTGGAAAAGTAATAGAAGTTTCTCTTATAATTCTCTAACTCCGTGATAGATGGCGAGAAATACCTCTCTCGCGCACGACTTGTCTCGCAGAGAGTATAAGTATCAGTCCCCTAAACAGGTGCTTCACAATAGTATCTTAGATCATAATATCAATAATTAATGTCTGCCACGACATTTACAATTTTTTACTATTATCCACTGATCACGGATAATAGTACCATTATCCATCAGTTTTTATCTACTTCTATCTTTCTACTTTCAACAGGGTAGCCAATTAAAAAATCAAACTCCTATATATTTATTTATGGGTTCAGTTAAATAAAATGGAGAAAAAATTAATATTTAAGAAATAAAACATATGATTCCAACCCCCAAAAGAAAAAATGAATGATTTAGACCAATAAAAACAATAAACAAAGTCCTCCTATTTTCAAAATAAATTTTTCTATTTGTTGGTTGAGCTAAACAAAATGGAGAAAAAATTAATATTTAAGAAATAAAACATATAATTCCAACCCCCAAAAGAAAAAAATGGATGATTTAGACCAATAAAAATAATAAACAAACTCCTCCTATTTTCAAAATCAATTTTACTATTTGTTGGTAAAGTTAAACAAAATGAAGAAAAAAATAATATTTAAATTTAAAACATATAATTCCAACCCCCAAAAGAAAAAATGGATATAAAATTTAGTCCCCAACCAAACAAATAGAAAAATAATTGATTTTGAAAATAGGAGAAGTTTGTTTATTATTTTTATTGGTCTAAATAATCCATTTTTTCTTTTGGCCAACCGCCAAATTATATGTTTTATTTCTTAAATATTAATTTTTTCTCCATTTTGTTTAGCTCAACCAATAAATAGAAAAATAGGTTTCGTTAAGAACGAAGAGTTTAAATTTTATTTTAATTGGTCCAGAACATCAATTTTTTCGTGAGGGGTTGGGACTAAATTTTATATTTTTTAAAGTTTAATATTTTCTCCATTTTGTTTAGCTCAACCAACAAATAGAAAAAAGGTTTCTTTAAGAAGGAGGAGTTTAAATGTTATTTTAATTGGTCTAGAACATCCATTTTTTCTTTTAGGGGTTGGAATTGTAAGTTTTATATTTAAATATATTTTTTTTCTTAATTTTGTTTAACTTAACCAACAAATAGTAAAATTGATTTTGAAAATAGGAGTTTGTTTATTATTTTTATTGGTCTAAATCATCCATTTTTTCTTAGGGGGTTGGGATTATATGTGTTATTTTTCAAATATTAATTACTTTCTCCATTTTTTTAACTCAACCAACAAATAAGAAATTGCACTTTGAAAATAGGAGGAGCTTATTTTTATTGGCCAGGAGTCTTTTTTTTCTTAATGAGTTAAGACTAAATGTAACTTTTTAAAAATTAAATATTCACTCCCTTTTTGTACTGTTGAACCAACGAATAAAAAAATTGCTTTCTTAAAGTAGGAGGAGTTATTTCTTATATTGTACTACACTGGGGTCTAAAAGTTTCAGTACATTTGTACTGATTACTTTTAAGTGCTCGCTTCACTTAAAATTCAAATATTTCTGTAAAAATGGATGTAAGTGCTATCAAAGTAGGATCATTTTAAAGTTCAATACATTTGGAGTCAAGTAGGCTAGGATATAACCAATTTAATAGTGTAAATATTAAAAATATAATTCTTTAAAGTTAGAGATTTTATGCGAAAATTGCGATTTTGAAATCTACAATTCAAGCGCACGCCAATTGAAGAAATTTTTTTTTTATGATTTGATAGTTGCACAATATCAAGTACAAATTCCATTTTTCAATTCTAGACCAAAATAATTCACATATATTAAGTATTTTCTTCAAATTCTATAAAAATAATATCTGTTGCTCTAAATTTTTCGAAGAATATAAATTGCAAATTCGTCGTTTTCATTCACTTGTTCTATCAAATAACCACACTTTTGAAAAATATAGAACCTTTTCATCTTAGGAAATTTAAGTTATTTACATGAAATTTATCCCTCTTCTTATAATTTTACAAATTTTAACATTATTAAAATAATAATTATTCCTTATTCCATTATTCCTTATTTTCATTCTAGGTGTCTATTTTTTATTTTACAATAAAAAAAGGTACATATTTTTCAAAAGTGTGGTTAATTGATAAAAGAAGTGAACGAAAACGACGAATTTGCAATTAATATTCTTTGAAAAATTTCGAGAGCAACGGAAGTTATTTTTATAGAATTTGAAGAAAATACTTAATATATGTGAATTATTTTGGTCTAGAATTAAAGAATGGAATTTGTACTTGATATTGTGCAACTATTAAATCTTATAAAAATGTTTTTATCCCACATGCACAAAAATGGCGCTTTTAGATAGCTGACGACAGGGAGTAAAGTCACTTATTTGTTCGACCGTATCACAATGGCGATCATTTTCTCCCATGTGCAAAAGTAACAGCTGATCCCATGCATTATTTTTGCCCAAGGGAGAAAACGGCCACCATTTTCATACAAGTCGAACAAGTGAATGACTTTTACTCCCTGCCTGCCGTCTTCTATCCCTACTGGAAGTAAAAATATAGAAAGAAATAGAATTTTGGGAATAGAAAGAGTTTTTCTAACCCTTTGAAATAGCCACTTTGCATACCCGAAATATTATACCTTTTTATCTCCAAATTTCTATCTCTTTTTATACCTATGTACTTTTATCTCTTTTTATTTCTCTTTGCTGCAAATTTTTATCCTTTTTAATATATAAAGAATTAATTAACCAATATTTTTAACAATATTAAAGACTTTATAAAGTATTACAATTTCAATTGAATTTATTATTTAAAAAAAATATTTTTAGAGTTTTCGTACTTCTATTTATTACCTATTTTGAACAAATCAAGTTATTTATTTATTTGGTATGAAATTATTATTTATTGTTTATGATAAAAGATATAAATTAGGATAGTATGAAATTCCAGATATCACGTTTAAGACAATAAAATATTTATTAAAACAAAACTTGGACTACAGAAAATAAAACAAACAGACATGAGGGCTTTCTATATTCGACTGCCCTCTCAAACACCTCATCCCTTCTACACTCATTAAAATACAGAGTTGCCATATTTCAACACTCCGCCTCAACTTGACAATTCTATTTTACTCTAAACAATCAAACATATTCTCCACAACACCGAGCTTTTCTCGCAAATACATAAACTTACTTGCATTCAAGGATTTTGTAAGAATGTCTGCAATCTGTTCATCAGTTCTCACATACTTAACACGAAAAACATCTCGATCGACTAAATCGCGTACAAAATTATATTCGATATCGATGTGTTTCATGCGTTTATGTTCCCAACGTTTTAGTGAATGAATACACGATTGGTTATCTTCAAAAATCGTAAATGTATCCGCATTAACAATTCTAAATTCAGACAACAAATTTTTCAACCACAAAAACTCGCTCGCACACATAGCAAGGGAAACAAATTCTGCTTCTGTGGAGGATTGCGCAACAGTACATTGTCTCTTCGTTTGCCAACACACAGTGTTTCCAAACAAATTAAACAGGTAACCTGAGGTCGATTTACGATCCTCGCAATTCCCCCAGTCAGCATCCGCAAATGCAATCAGAGGTTCTCCGACATTTCCCCTTATGAACAATAAACCAAAATCTTTTGTTCCCTGAATGTATCATAAAATTCTTTTAAGTCCTGACCAATGCTTTTCTTTAGGATTGCTCTGATACCTACTAAAGAAATTCACGGAGAAACTCAGATCGGGTCTCGTGGTTTGAGTAAGATACATTAAGCACCCTATAAGTTCACGATAAGGCTTATCAATTAAATCATCACTCGAGGTAGAAATAAATTTTATTTCCATGGGAGTTGTTGACGATTTACATTCATTCAAATTGAAACGATTTAACAATTTTTCTAAATAGACTCGCTGACTTAAAAACATTTTTTCATTCACCCGAGAAATTTTTATTTCCAGAAATGTATTTAAATTTCCCAAATCTTTCATACTAAATTTCTTGTTTAAGGCAGCTCTTATTTTATCGACAACCAATTTCTTCTCAGACGTCACAATAATGTCATCTACATATAGTAATAAATATACCATACAGCTATCATACATTCCAAAATACAAACAACGATCAGATTCAGAACTTTTGAACCCAAGAGATCTCATGAAGGCATCAAAGGTCTTATTCCACTCCCTTGGTGCTTGTTTTAAGCCATATAAAGTTTTATTTAGTTTACAAACCTTATTTTCTCCCGCCAAAACACCATTTGGTACCTTCATATACACTTCCTCCTTCAGCTCGCTATGAAGAAATGCATTCTTTACATCCATTTGAGAAGCGCATAAATTTCTCTCATTGATCACTGACAACAAAATTCTCAACGTCGTTAGTCGCGCGATAGGTGCATAGGTTTCTGTATAATCGAACCCATGTTTTTGTAAATATCCTTTTACAACAAGTCTCGCCTTGCGCCGCACGATTTCACCATTTTCGTTGTTTTTCACTGTAAACACCCACATACTTTGAATTGACTTTTTACCTTCCGGCAAATCACACACTGACCAAGTATTATTTTCTCGAAGAGCACTTAATTCCTCGTCGACAGCTTCCAACCAGTCTTCTTTATCCTCACGCTGAGCAATATCCTCGAATTTTAATGGTACATTTTCCACATATGTTTCTGCGCTAAATGCGATGACCCCGTAATCGTCCAACCATCTGGGTTTCTTCCGTTCACGAGTACTTCGCCTTGGAGTTTCACCAGAAACTTTCTCCAAAATAATTTTAGGAGCTTGTGGTACAGATTCCGAATCTTCAAATTCAAGGTCATCAAAATCCGAATCTTTTGATTTTGATTCATCGACTTTTACACTCGCCTGATGTTTTGACACTTCTTCCGGAAGCCAAGAACCAGTTTCCGACGAGTAAATTCTAAATTTGGTTTCATTAAATTTTACGTCTCTTCCATAAAAAACACGACCCTCTTCCGGACTCCATAACTTATATCCGTTGACACAATAGCCGATCAATAAACATTGAATTGTCCTGGTGCTGAATTTGTCACACACAAGCTGTTTTGGTAAACACAAATAAGATTAACAGCCAAACACTTTCAATTTCTGCAAATCGGGTTTGTTACCGTACCACTCGGTTTCAGGAACACTATTTTTTAATGCACTAGTTGGAGTGCGATTTATCAAATAGACTGAAGTCCTGACAGCATCTGACCAAAATCGTTTTGGTATCTCCGAACCCAGAAGTAAACACCTTGCTCTTTCACAGATAGTTCGATTCATACGCTCGGTGACACCATTCTGTTCGGGTGTGTATCTCATGGTGAATTCAAACACGATACCTTTTCCTTTGAAGTATTCTTTCATCTCATTCGAAAGGTATTCTCTTCCGTTATCACACCGGAATCTGCTTAGCTTACAGTTAAAATGAGAAGTAGCCATTGCCTCGAACATTTTAAAATAATGAAACACTTCCGACTTTGCTTTTATTACGTACGTTACCGTAAAATGTGTGAAATCATCGATAAAAGTTACTACGAATTTCCCATTATCATAAGACACGGGGGAAATCGGACCAAACACGTCACTGTGTACAAGTTGTAGTGGTCTTGTAGCACGAACACGCGTTTGATTGAATGGTAACGTCGTTTGTTTACCCTCAACACATACACGACACAAACCTTCCGGAGCACTATTCGAGTTCACTTTAATTCCATCAGCCATGTTTATCAGCTGATTAATCATAGCAGCATTCATATGACTCATCCTTTTATGCCAAAGATCCATCCCACAAGATATTAAAGAGCACACTTCGTTGATCGAGACACTTAACACATATAATTGTCTCTCATTCAACTTCGCCACAGCTGCGACAACGCCATTTTTCTCAATTTCACATATTCCATTCTCGAACACTACTCGAAAACCGTTTTTTTCTAATTTCCCTACCGACAATAAATTAAATTCCAGTCCTGACACTATCAACACATCTTTAATCATTATACAGACTTCATTTCCGTTCACGACAGTTGTCACTTTTAAGTTATCTTTCTTATGAGCATGCGAAACTACTCCACTTTTTGCCACTTTAATTTTTATAGTAGCATCCAGAGTAGTTACATTCATAACCGGTATCTTGTCACTCACTAAATGTTCAGTAGCGCCCGAGTCCAGCACTAAATCAACTGAAGAGCCACCACGATCACTCGCAACAAAGCAGAATGCCGTAAGATCACTGGCATCCTCATTCACGCTTACAGCTACGTTGCCATGATTCTCACTTTTAGATTGCGCATTTTTCTTTTTGCAATCTTTCCGCCTATGTCCTAATTCACCACAATAGTAGCACCTAAATCCAAATTTCTTCGCTCCGCCTTTATTGTTACTTGAAGACGGACCACTAACAGCCTGTTTTTGACAAAGGCCGACGTTAGTGAGTCATCTGACAATGTTTCTATAGCCGTGACCACGTGATTATATTCCTCCGGCATTGTAAGCAAAAGATGACATACCACGTCCATCTCTTCTAATTTTGCACCTGTTGAACGCAACTCCCGAATTGACTTATCGAAATTTAAAAAGTGTTCAGCTAGAACCTCTTTTGAAGGATTAAATTTCATTAATAAAAGCCTTTTCTTGAGAAGCAGTTGACCAGCAATTTCTTTACGTTCAAAATTTGCGAGCAAAACGTTCCATGCCGCAAACGCGCTATCACTATCCTTGACGTACTCCAGGTGACTATCTGCTATTCGTTGCACGATTTGTGAACGACATTTTCTATCAGCCTTCCGATGAGTCTCGATTTGTTCTTGTTTAATCGCCCTCTCTGCTACCGTATCACAACCATATCCGCATATGATTTCCCGATATAGTCCTGTAATTCCAGCTCGCTGAGAAGTATTTCGATTCGAAACTTCCAATTTCCAAAGTTAGTACCGTCGAACAGTGGAATTTTATGCTTCTCACCGTCAGCCATTTTTAACACGTGAATCTACTAAGCGTAACTATACTTAACTCACGAAAACTAAATTAAAAGTTCATAATTACACGACCATCCTATTACAAGACCCATAACCTGATAAAAGATATAAATTAGGATAGTCTGAAATTCCAGATATCACGTTTAAGACAATGAAATATTTATTAAAACAAAACTTTGACTACAGAAAATAAAACAAACAGACATGAGGGCTTTCTATATTCGACTGCCCTCTCAAACACCTTAACCCTTCTACACTCATTAAAATACAGAGTTGCCATATTTCAACAGTGTAAATATATATTTCATTTCACATTATTAACCAACATTATACAGATAACACTTGAAACCAAATTTGAAAAATCTCGCACGCAGGAGGGCTCGAACCCTGAACCTTAGGGACGCAAGTCGAATACACATGTCTCTCAGCCACGCTAGCTTGGAAGATATTTTTCTTGAACTACCTTTTAAATTTTAGGAGTGTATTGATCTCTTTTTATCTCTTACTCTATCACTCTTTATCTCTCAGTTGATCTCCTTTTTAAAGTTTTAATTTCTCTTTATTTATCATGAAATCGTCACATTGAAAAGCGTATAAAAAGTTATCTTTGGGGATTGAAAAAGGATTCAATAGGATATAATGAAGGTTATTGAAAAAGATTAAGAAAAAAAAAATAGAATTTTTTGAATTTAATAGAAAAGAGATAGACTCTGATAGAACCGAAGGAATAAAAGGAGACAAGTATGGACTGAGATTTAAATAAGGATAGAAAGGGAAAGAAGTGAATAAAAAGGAAAGATAGAAAGAGATTGAGAGGAATGAAAAAGAGATAGCCTGGGATAGAAACAAGAATATTAAAAGAGATAAGTATGTTCTTAAATGACATTAGAGATAGGTGTGGATATTGAAAGTATTAAAAGAGATGAAATAAAGGTTATTGAAACCTTGACCTCCACTCGTGTCACAAAAATCACAGTAAACAAATGGCTGCCTTTTATACCCTTGTTGCTTAATATATGTACTATTTCTTCAATTGGCGTGCGCTTGAATTCTAGATTTCAAAATCGCATTTTTCACAAAAAATCTCTTACTTTAAAGAATTATATTTTTAAAGTACGATTTCATTGTATACCCTTTCGGGTCTTTACAATCTCCTCAACACCACTACTAAACTTTCCTAACTCACAAACTCTTTGGGGTCCCTACTTTTGCGGCTGCAGCCGACTTAGGTTAGGAGTACTCGCATTCGCCTGGACATTTAGCCAGGGGAGAGGAAAACTGCAGAAAACCCACTTCCCGAGTACAACCGGTTTATTGATGTCGAGTCATGAATGTACATTTGGATAGCCATCACAAATGCACAAACATAACCTCGGCATCAAACCTCCTGTTTGATATATCTCGATCAGCGAAAAAACCAAGACTGTAGAGATATTCACAGAGGGTCACCCATCCAAGCACAAACCGCGCTCAAATGGTGCTTAACCTCTGTGATCGCAAGCCACGAGTTCCGCCAACCGAGCTATACCATCGATAAGAATTATATTTTTAATATTTACACTATTAAATTGGTTATATCTTAGCCTATTTGACTCTAAATTTATTGAACATTAAAATGATCCTAGTTTGATAGCTCTAACATCTATTTTTACATAAATATTTAAAGCTGAAGTGAAGCGAGCATTTAAAAGTATTCAGTACAAATTAGTGATGGGACATCGACATCGAAAACATCGAAACATCGATGTGTTTCCTTCGAGGTCGATGTTTAAAATCTCGATGTTTTGATTTCGATGTATCGAAGTTTTTTTCGCTGTTTGAAATCAATGTAAATTAAGTGAGAAAAAATATTTTTTTTATTTTTTGCCTCTAACAATTTGTTTTTTATCTTTTAATCAATTGCTCTTATCGATTTGTAAATCTTTAAATTTTGTTTTTGTTGGTTAAATTTGCCCCTCTTTAGCACTTTTGCCTCATTTTCCCCTAAATTTTTATTAAAACCAGTCAATATCATAGGTTTTAAATTGCCTAAAATGTTAATTATCCTAATGAGCAATTCCACGCCAAGTGATCATAAGAATTTTCGATGATTTTAGCAATATTAAAAATACTTTCAGAATTTGTTCCTTCTTATACATGGAATAAAAGTGTATAAAAGTTTTTTTTAAATTTTCAAAATTTTTTGAGTTACCTCTTACTCAAAATTTTGGTCGGTTTTTCAAAAAATGCACATAACTTTTTTTCTTGTTAACCGATTAAGATAATTTTTTTTGGAAAATACTCATAATAAAAAGTACTTTAAAGAAAAAAAATAAAATTTAATAAAAAATTTTTTTTTGCCCGAAAAAAATTTAAAAAAATTTTTTGAATTCAAATTTTGAAAAAAATATATCTTCGATTTGAAAATTTTTTTTTGGTAAATATTGTCAATTAAGTAAAGAATACTTCTTGTAAATTTAATTATGGGACAAAAATAACTTTACGAGAAAAAAAATAAAGTGTGCAGCGCGGCGTGCCGGGACTTGTGCATGTATTCACTTATGGCCGCGCAAGTTTCGTTTCAAATCACACTATAGGTCACAATTCTTTAACAAAACGCTTTTTCTTTTTTTCTAAATCTTCGTAATTAAATTCTCTATGGATCTCTTGAGCCTTATTTTTGAATTTTTGTTTTTAAACATTTTTTAAATAACAGTAAGTATTAAAAAAATCATAAAATCGTAAAATATATTTTTTTTAGTTTTATTGATTAAGAAAATTATTTAAAAAACCTATTAAAATAATGTTTGATTGATAAAGAATAAATTAATTAAACACTTTTTAATTAATTAATTGTTGTTATTTTTTATAAACTGTATACTTAGGCCTAGAAATTACTAGTTTCTTCTCAATTGTACAATTTTTCATAAGTAATATATCTACTGATGATAAAAAAACAATTATTTATTAAAACATTGTTTAAACAATTAATTGTTGCTATTTTTTCATAAACTATTTATACTTAGGGTAAGAAATTTATATTTGTTTCTTATGTACTTTTTTCATTTTTTCATAAGTTTCATTTGGGTTAGAAATTTCTAATTTTTTCTAAACAATTAATTGAAAAATTGAAAATTATAAACTGTTTAAACAAGGGTTAAATAATAAATTTTTATTTTTTCTTTTATACTTGAATACTTTACTTATGAAAAATTGCACAATTCAGAAAAAATAGAAATTTTTAACCCTAAGTACAGTTTATGACAAAATAATAAATTTTTATTGTATAACAATTTTTAACTAAATAATTTTTTATTTTTTATCAATCAAAAATTATTTTAATAAGTTTTTTGATTAATTTTCTTAATTAATAAAACTAAAAAAATATATTTTACGATTTTATGATTTTTTTAATACTTATTGTTATTTAAAAAATGTTTAAAAACAAAAATTTAAAAATAAGGCTCGAGAGATTGATAGAGAATTTAATTACGAAGATTTTTAAAAAAAGAAAAAGCGTTTTGGTAAAGAATTGTGACTTATTAGAGTGATTTGAAACGAAACTTTCGCCGCCATAAGCACAAGTCCCGGCACGCCGCGCTGCACACTTTATTTTTTTTCGCGTAAAGTTATTTTTGTCCCATAATTAAATTTACAGGAAGTATTCTTTACTTAATTGACAATATTTACCAAAAAAAAATTTTCAAATCAAAGATATATTTTTTTCAAAATTTGAATTCAAAAAATTTTTTTAAATTTTTTTCGGGCAAAAAAAAATTTTTATTAAATTTTATTTTTTTTCTTTAAAGTACTTCTTATTATGAGTATTTTCCAAAAAAAATTATCTTAATCGGTTAACAAGAAAAAAAGTTATGTGCATTTTTTGAAAAACCGACCAAAATTTTGAGTAAGAGGTAACTCAAAAAATTTTGAAAATTTTAAAAAAACTTTTATACACTTTTATTCCATGTATAAAAAGGAAGAAATTCTGAAAGTATTTTTAATATTGCTAAAATCATCGAAAATTCTTATGATCACTTGGCGTGGAATTGCTCTAATGTATTAAACAACTTTAAAATGCTATATCTGTCTTAATATATTAATTAATATTATTTAACTGACAGAATTTAATGTTCATTGATTTCTATATTTCATAATTAGTTTTCTATTAAAAACTGGAAATTGTGCTTTTAAAAATCACCATTTTATCTTAAATCTTTTTCATATCTACTTCAAATGTTATTATTATAATTTTATAAAATATATTTTTTGAAGAATCAAAAGAAAGTGTGAAAAAATATCGAAACATCGATGTTTTCTTTTCGATACATCGATGACATCGATGTTAGGTATTTTCGATATGTTTCACAACATCGATGTTTTTCTTTCGATGTCCCATCACTAGTACAAATGTACTGAAACTTTTTGACCCCAGTGTAAATATAATAATAATTGATTTTAAATCAAAATTAATTGTTCAGGTTATTTATTTTTTATATGAAATTGTTTAAAAGATTTTTATTCAAATTCATTTTTCTAAGTAAAATACTGATTTTTAGCTTTGAATAATATTTATTTAAATAAATTCATTTATTTTAATAATCGAAATAGTTTTCTAATTTTCTAATTTTTGATCACATTGTTGTAAAAAACGTTTTTTAAAAGTAAAAGATATGATTTATGTTAATGTATTATTGTTATTAGTAATATCTCTTAAATCAAAGAAAGCAATTTTTTTCAATGTTTACTATATTTACACATCATTTTGAAACTTCGCGCGTTTATCCGAATCAGTTCCTTTCGTTCTGCCATTCAGAATATGATCGTAGTCTGCTACAAGTATCACGCATGTTACTAATACATTGACAGGTCTCACAGCCCGCATATTTTTCATTAATAATTGAACAATTTACGATTTAATTCAACTTAAATAATGGATAAATCGACTATAGAATAGTTAATTTATTAATTATAAGAGCTTTTTCTAACATTTTTAGTTTTTTTGATGAACTTTTTTCCACTATTTAAAGTGCCCACCGGGGTACATTTATGTTTATCTAATCTGTCAGGAATTTCAAATAATTATTTATTATTATTTATTTATTTTATTTTTTTTTATTGTTTATACTCCTGCCCTATTGGCCTTACGCACTTCGACAAGAGTCCCCGAGAAATACTTTTTTGGATTAAGCATAACCATTCTACATCTGAAAATTCTATATATTAACCTAATTTTGCGTCTACAGCCGACTTTATTAAGAGTACTCGCATTCGCCTGGACCACCCGTCAATGGGTTTTCTCGCCAGAGAAGAGGGAAACTGTAGAAAACCTCTCTGAGTACAACCGGTTTATCGACAGCCGAGTTCTAATGGTGTGTACCGGACAATAATCGACAATGCACATCATTATACCTCGACGTCAAACCTCCCGCTCAGATTATCTCACGTGCCGGAAAAATACCAAGCCAAATGGGCGCGAACCAAGAGTACTTATACCCTTGGTATTTAAACGACCGCCAAGCGAGGCATCTATCCGACTGAGCTAATCTGTCGGTTATAATTATTTATTATTTAGAGCTTTATTAATTGCAATTTTTGCTTAAATCGAATCTCTAAATATCCATTTTACATTATCAATACTTTCTTTTGCTATATAACACTTTCTAAATAGTTTTTTCAACTGTTACATTATGTCTACCTTATGTCCACTTTAAAAGTGGACATATAGTCATATATGGGCCAAATTTGAAAAAATAGATGCGGGGGCAGTTTTTGCACACTTAACCCCCTAAGCCCTTTATGTGTTCAAAATAAAAATTTTTTTTCTGTGGCCAAAAGATACCCAATTTATTGTACTTTTATTCAGTAGGGAAGAGTCGGCAGTGGCGGGACATTACTTTAAATCGCAAATTTTTCAATTACAATGTCAATTTCAAAGCATTTGGGTTCCTTTGTGTCCCTTTTAAATTGTTTACGTTTTTTACGATTACATGTAGTTCGCCCGAAAGTAACAGCCCGAATAAACATTTGCCCGAATATAGAACGCCCGAAAAATATTTACCCGAATACTTTTGCCCGAATATAAATTCCCGAATCCTATTAATTTTCCCGAAAAATACCCGAAAAAATAAAATTTTATGCAACATATAACTTTTACTCTCGTCTCGTCTCCAGTATTATATTGCCTCTCCTGAAAAAATGGAAGTTATTTGTAAGAGAATGTAATTTAAAAAATAAACTATCGAATAATTACTATTAGTTTCACCTGTTATTAAAGCTGTATATTGGAAGCCAGATTACTCAAAAACTCTATGATTTTATTTTCTGATTTGTAAGTTTCGTACTCCTCTGTGATGGTGCGAAGACGTCGTTGGAGTGTGATCCACGTTTTCCTTGGTGCCGCTCTTACATTTCGTCCCAGACTTAGCTCAACTAAACTTGTTTCCGTATCTTGTTGCTCTTTTTGTATTTGAATCAGAAACGAATACATATCAGGATGATTTTTATTGACCAGAAGCCGAAAACGATTGTGCCACCCTTCGCTAACGTTGTTTGTTCGGTGAAGTCCTTGAAGGGTACTTTCGTATTGGTTCCACAAATCGGGAGTATAGCGGGGTGGCACAGGCCGACGTCGACCACGACCTCTTCGACCACGGATGTACGTATTGTCAAAGTAGTCTAGTACGTCCAACAAGTCATCAGAAACTTCGTCTGATAATTCCTCAAAGGCATTAACCACATCGCGAGTAGGGATGAAAGCCAGACTTAAAATCATGTGTGTTTGTTTTCGAATGGTATCGTCGTTGGGGTCATTATACTTTGTCTGAAGTCCTTCACTTTGTATTTTCCTATACATTGACTGTCCAAGATGGAAAAAGCAACACTTTATGGGAATGTCAATATACACTGACCGACAAGCATTGATGATCGCAACTTCGAAGTCAGCAACAATTCTCTGGGGTCTGCATCCATGAATCCCGTACGATACAGCTGTTGACTCTATAGCTTTCAGAACTGCCTCATATTGATGAGTTTCCTTGGAGGACAGAAGAGCGAAAACAAACGGGAAAGCTACGACAGTTGATTCACCTCCTTCGTTCCTGGGCTTTATCACCTTTCCAATGACCGTAAATAATTGCGTGAATATAGAAGGTGAAACCTTGAATGTTCCGTCGACATACCACGTGTCACTATTCGCAAGACGTTCAATATTGTTACGAGTTGTGAAGACCAAAACGCGACCCTCGCCAAAATCGTCATCGTTTTGAGAATCGTAGGCTAGAAAGCGTTCGTTCGCCAATGTTGTTTGATATCGCTGAGGTAACTCTTCGATGTCATCCAAACTTTTTGGATTAGGTGGAAGATGTCTTCTTCTTTCTAGCCTTAAATTTTGTTTAATACTTTCCCGCTCTGGTAATTTTGCCAAAACAGCGGGCGTCAAATTGGATAAGTGTTCTCGTATTATCTGTTGATGGAAAAAAAGAAATGAACTGATAGAATGAAAAATGAAAATGAAAAATGAAAAGAGAATATCACTATCTTATCATACCTGCGCTGGAGGGCATTCCGGATGCTCTTCCGCTGCACGTTTTAAATTAAACTTAACTTCCTCCGCTTTGACAAGATCTTGATTAGGAGAGTGTGTATGCGCGGATACTTTCGGGCCATTGGGACCTTTTAATACGATTAATTCCGTAGCGCTCTGCATCGTTATTGCCCGTGCTTTACATTCACCTGAACGAACCTTTTGACAATCCCAGTAAAATCTGTTCTGTTTCGCCGGTTTTGATCTTACATAAATAAAGCCACTAATTGTTAATTTCTTCCCGATAATGCGTGCTTCTAAATTTTGATCCATTGTGACACCAGAAATTAAATTTTACTTCAACACTTGAAAATTTTGTGCGTTTGAAAAGAAGGCAATGTTTACACTACAATTTTGACGTTTAAATGGTTAGCAAACAACTGAATAACTCTCTTTTGTTTCTATCATTGCATATAACTAAATACCTCTCTTTTGTTTCTTTTTTTTAAAAACTTTTATTTTTTCGGGAAAATTAATAAGATTCGGGAATTTATATTCGGGCAAAATCATTCGGGCAAAAAAATTCGGGCAAAACCATTCGGGCGAAAAAATTCGGGCGAATTACCATTCGGGCGTGTATCTATTCAGGCAAATAAATTCGGGCGGGTACATTCGGGCGAATTACCGTGTACCGTTTTTTACCATCTAAAAAAAGAGTTAAGATTATTATTTTTATTATTACAGATTATTTGAAAATACATTCGCAACTTTAAGATTAGGTTATTGTTATGAAAAATATTGCCCACAAATCTTTAAAAAAATAATACCGAAGTCATTTAGAAATGTACTATTTTATTAGATTTAAACAAGCAGTGTCCGGACACTGCTGACATTGCCGAAACAGTGATTTACGGTAATAACGATCTACAATTGTGTCTATCGCACTATTATGCATAATGTTCTAGGAATTTTGAAGGAATCTTGCATACTAATAACTAAAAATATTTGCCGTTCACCAAATTTTGAAAAGTTTAATTTTATAAACACTTTTTCTTACAAAGAATAAAACTTTAAAACTTGCTTAAAACTATTGACAGCATTATAGTGACAGATTTTACATCCAGAAAGTGTGTATCATATAAAAAAGCTTCAACAGAATAAAACTTTACTTTTACACCAAAAAAAGCAACACTGTCAACTCAGCTGTTTGAAATATCGCAGTGTCTCGCTATACCCGCTGTCCCGCCACTGCCGACAACGCCCTATATTACAATTTAACTTATTCTATTAGGTTTGGATTCTAGAGCATTAAATCGAAACCATGTCAATCTTGGGGCCCTTTCCCCTAAAAATAGTTTCATGAAAGAAAATTCTGAATATATTTACTTACGGTTATTATAGAACATGATAGATATGTGGGTAAGACTCCGTCAGAAAAAAAGCGATTTGCAAGTGGTCTTCCGATTTCTTCGAAACCTTGGAAAATAGAAGTCTTATATGAATTAAATTTAACCCTAAAAGGATTTTGAAAAATTTTCAAAATGGCGGCCGCTACGCTATATTGAAAATGAGTGTTGCGTTTTTTTCAAAAATTAATAACTCTGAAACTTTTTGATCGATTTTAATAAAATTTACAGGCGATATAGTTAAAAATACGTAGTTTAATTTGATATTATGAACAAAAAAAAATTTCCAAAATTTGTCAAAAAAAAAGTCAAAAAAATTTTTTGAATTAATTTTTAGTTCAGTTGGCCTAATTTTTGAATTTTCTAATAAGTAAATATCGATTCCTTGTAATTTCACCTTTCATTTCATAAAAAAAAATTTATGGAGACTCTAATAGTTCTCGAGATATTTCGACTTTAGTGGGAGCGCGTACCGCGGAATTAAACTCCGTAGCGAGGCGGAATATGAAGCGAGCGTACAAACGTGCACAATAGGGTGTCCGTAACAATGCGACTTTCGAATTTTGTTTACGCCACCCCCCAGTTTAGTTCCAATAAAATAAAAAAAAATTTCCCAAAATTTGAAGCCGATTGATTAATATTAACACGTGCCAGAGATCCATCGAAATTTCCCATTAAAAATACATAGGAAAAATGCACTTTTTAAAAAAAAATTCATAACTTTTTTAATTTTCATGCAAAAAATTCTCCAGGTCACATTTGCCTTTATTTTTAGCTGCACTATAAGATAGCACTTTGCCAAAAATTTAATTTTGAAAAATTTTTAAAATGGCGGATGATTAAAGTGGGTCATAAAAATGCACCACAATATATCCAAGGTTTTAACACATAAGTGTTGTCAAAAATTCAAAAAAATTTCTTACTCGGGGCTATTTTCGATCGTTTATCATGAATCTGATATTAGAAATTAATTTTCAAAATTTTGGATCCAATATGGCGGGTTCAAAATTTTGATTTTCTACATTTTTAAAGTAAAAATTCTAAAACAACGTCAAGGGCGATTTTTGGAAGCGCTATTTACACTCAGAGAAAAAGTTTATTTCACTTAACCAAACTGTTTAATTAACCTATTTTATTTGTCAGGATAAAACAATTTTGTTGATTTAAATAAAAATTTGGTTTATTTTAATAAATACGTAAAATTTGTTTGGTTATTGGAAAGAAATTTTTTATTTGAAGTTGTTTGTTTCATTTAACCAAATTTGTGTTTTGAATAGAGAATATTGTTTAGTTAAATATAGTTTGTTCCACACAACACAAAAATTTGTTTGATTCAACCAAATCATTTTATTTGAGTTAAACAAACATATTTGCTTGTCTCAAAAAGTACATGTGTGAATTTAAAAATGGCGATCTCACTTGTCTACAAACCGCGTTCGCGTCAAATTTATTTGTTAAATCGGTAAATTAAAGAAAAAAATTATAAGTGTCGGTTAAATAAATACATTGTGTTCATTTTAGACTTACTGCATATTTAATTTGTACCAGTGAGAAGAATATTTACAAAAAGGTTTTGTGAAGTTTTCAGTTTGTTGTTTCGAATAAACTTTTTTCTGAGTGCACGTATAAAAATCATAATTATAATATGTTTAATGTAATATTTCAAATGTTTTTTTATAATTAAATAATTTTGTTTATATGAAGAAATACATATATAATATTTTACTTAATTGTTATTTATTTTCCTCTAATAATGTTTGAGTTTCCTAATTTAATATTTTCTAGTATACATATTATTGGTTAATTTATAATTTATTATATGTATAATTTTAAAATATCAATAATTATATAATAAATTATAAATTAACCAATAATACGTACTAGAGAATATTAAATTAGGAAATTCAAATATTATTAGAGGAAAATAAATAACAAAATTAAGTAAACAAAAATATTTATTTAAATGAACCAAATACGTTTACTAAAACTATTTATTTGAATCAAACAAATCTTTTCTCTTGAAATAAACAAATTTTTTAGTTATATTAAATAAAATTTTTTGGTTAAGTGTAATAAGCATTTGGTTAATACAAATAAACGTATTGGAAGAAATTTTTTGGTTGAATCAAACAAACGTTTGGTTGACTGTATAGCAATGCATTTATTTGGTTGATTCAACCAAAATTTGGTTGATTCGAACAAATTTTTTTCTGAGTGTACAAATCTAATGTTAAAATTTTATTTTTCAAATTATCCGATCCACTATGACGGATTCAAAATTATGATTTTCTACATTTTTAAGTAAATAGTCTAAATATTAATTTATAGATTAATATTTACAAAAAATAATTATTGGGATGTTTTAGAAACTCTTTTATAGAAATTTAACTTTTTATACCTCTGCTCTTTAAAATCGATTATTAAAGGAATATTTAAAAAAAATTTGAATCCGCCATGCCATATTAGATTCGGTAATTTAAAAAATAAATTTTTAACATTAGATTCGTAAATAGCGCTTCCAAATATCGCCCTTGACGTTGTTTTAGAATATTTACTTCGAAAATGTAGAAAATTAAAATTTTGAACCTGCCATATTGGATCCAAAATTTTGAAAATTAATTTCTAATATCAGATTCATGATAAACGATCGAAAATAGCCCCGAGTAAGAAATTTTTTTGAATTTTTGACAACACTTATGTGTTAAAACCTTGGATATATTGTGGTGCATTTTTATGACCCACTTTAATCATCCGCCATTTTAAAAATTTTTCAAAATTAAATTTTTGGCAAAGTGCTATCTTATAGTGCAGCTAAAAATAAAGGCAAATGTGACCTGGAGAATTTTTTGCATGAAAATTAAAAAAGTTATGAATTTTTTTTTAAAAAGTGCATTTTTCCTATGTATTTTTAATGGGAAATTTCGATGGATCTCTGGCACGTGTTAATATTAATCAATCGGCTTCAAATTTTGGGAAATTTTTTTTTATTTTATTGGAACTAAACTGGGGGGTGGCGTAAACAAAATTCGAAAGTCGCATTGTTACGGACACCCTATTGTGCACGTTTGTACGCTCGCTTCATATTCCGCCTCGCTACGGAGTTTAATTCCGCGGTACGCGCTCCCACTAAAGTCGAAATATCTCGAGAACTATTAGAGTCTCCATAAATTTTTTTTTATGAAATGAAAGGTGAAATTACAAGGAATCGATATTTACTTATTAGAAAATTCAAAAATTAGGCCAACTGAACTAAAAATTAATTCAAAAAATTTTTTTGACTTTTTTTTTGACAAATTTTGGAAATTTTTTTTTGTTCATAATATCAAATTAAACTACGTATTTTTAACTATATCGCCTGTAAATTTTATTAAAATCGATCAAAAAGTTTCAGAGTTATTAATTTTTGAAAAAAACGCAACACTCATTTTCAATATGGCGTAGCGGCCGCCATTTTGAAAATTTTTCAAAATCCTTTTAGGGTTAAATTTAATTCATATAATCTTCTATTTCCCAAGGTTTCGAAGAAATCGGAAGACCACTTGCAAATCGCTTTTTTTCTGACGGAGTCTTACCCATGTAGTAACACTTATATCCTGAAATATTTGTATTTAAAAAACTTATAAAATAAAATTGAAAAAACTCAGGTCTACAAAATAATACAAAAATATAAAATGAAAATACGAAGACATTAAATAATAATTTATAAACATTAAAAACAATAAATAAAAAAACAAAAAAGAAAGAAATATACGAAGACTTAAAATGATAATTTAACAGAACATAAATAAATAAAACAAAATTAATAAATAGAACAAAAATTAAAAATTAAAAAAAAATAAAAAATAAAACAATAATTAAAATGAACATAAAAGTCACTTTAAAGAAAACAATAAAAATATCTTACCAATAAAATGTTTTACATTACATGTCAAAAGAATTAAAGGATTTTTAATCCAAAAATTGGAATGTAACATTTGGAGTTAGTAACTGAAATTTATAGAAAACATTAATTAACAAAAATGTTAATGTTAATGGGAATTTAAGTTAATTAATAGATAAAAAGTTGAATAAAAATAAAATATAAAAGGATAATTGAATTAAAGAAAAAAATTAAATAAAAGAATCATAAATATACAATTATAGTAAAATAAGAACAATATTTATTTAAGATACTTATACGGGCAAAGCCCTTAATACAAAAAACGGTTATAAAAATAAGTAAGTACTGTCGCAAATTAGTTTATCAATAAGACTTGTTTTCGCAAATTATTAGTAAATATGTTCTCGTTTTGCTCAAAGACATCAATTCGATCACAATATTCATTCATCTTAGCAGCCATTCTAGAGATAGCTGAGTTTTTACCATAGTTAGTTCTATGGGGTGGTTCGCGAATTAAATTGTAAGAACGTAAATTTACAGGTGAAGCAAATAAGTTCACCTTCGATACCAATGCTGTGCAATTAACAGAACCCTTAATTATTTTATAAAAAAATAACAAATCTGTATATAAAAAACGCGCTGACAACTTTGGAATACTCAAGGCCATTCTGATATTAGTGTAATCATGACTATTTCGTTCATAAAAAATACCCAAACAATACGCAACAAATCGAAGAAAGCGATTCTGGACTCTTTCAATACGTTGAATGTGCACCTCATAATAGGGGAACCAGATTGAAGAAGCAAATTCCAATATTGGCCTAACCAAAGAAAAAAATAATATTTTAAAAACTAATGGTTTTTTAAAAAGACCTGCGTTTCTGGTGATGAAGCCAAGTACCTTAAGAGCTTTGCTCACTATAGACGAGATATGTTCGTTAAAGGACAATTTCTCATTAAATATAACGCCAAGGTCACGTATAGTACTAACTCTGGAGAGCTCAGTGCTGCCTATTAAATATTTGTGTCTAATTAAAAGTATTTTCTTAGAGATAGATAAAATCGAACATTTTTTAATATTTAAACTGAAGTTATTATCATCACACCAAGTCATTAAACCATTTAAACTAAGCTGCAGCCGCTCAAAATCCTCATGCGCATGAATTACCCTATAAATTTTAAGGTCATCAGCATACAAGGAAAATGAGCAATCGTTGAGGACGGTACAAATATCATTAATGTGAAGAACAAACAGCAGAGGGCCCAATACGGAGCCTTGAGGCACTCCAGAGAATGAAAGCGTTAGAAAATTCATAGTTAACTCTTACAACATGAGGTCGATCTGAGAGATAGTCAATAATTAATTTTAAAAAATTGCCATGAACTCCCATGTTAATTAGCTTCTTCACCAAAACACCATGATCAACTCTATTAAAGGCCTTCGCAAAATCTGTATAAATAATGTCAATCTGGCTTCCCGATTCGAGAGCACAAATTACATCATCAAGAAAAATACACAAATTAGTATTTATTGATCTTCCCCTGACAAAACCATGCTGTTCATCAATTATCACACCTGAAACTGATGCATAAAGTGCATCTGCAATTAAGCTTTCATAAATTTTGGCAAATGTTGAGAATAAAGTAACAGGACGATAATTTTTTACATCATTTACCGAGTCTGATTTGTAAATAGGAACTATTATACCTTTTTTAAATTCGTATGGAAATATACCAGAAGTGAATGATTTGTTAAATAAAATGTACAGTGGTTTGACAAGAGATAAACAGCACGACCTGACAAGGAAAGGTGGTACACCATCAGGTCCTGAGCCCTTATTTACATCAAGTGAAATTATCTTTTTTAAAATGTCAGTCTCGCTAAAGGTTGTAGCGGCGATGTCAACAATATTTTTAAAGTTAGGATCAGGAATATAATTATTACGGGTTTCAGTAAGATACACTGACCCAAAATTTTTTGCAAATAAGTTTGCCATGTTTACATTATCACTCACCACAGTTTCATTGAGAAAGACTTCCCCCGGCATACCACCCTTCTTACGACGAGAGTTGACAAATCCCCAAAACTTTTTCGGGTTGTTTATTAATGTATTTTCAGTATTTGAAATATAATTCAAGTAACATTGGCATGATAATAATTTACATTGCTTTCTTAGTTCTGAGAAAATACCATAATCTATCATTGAGCCAGATCGCTTAAAATTTGAATGCGCAATTTTCTTTTTCAAGACAAGTTTCTTTAAGTCACTCGTAAACCAAGGTAGAAATTTACAGTTGTGTGAAGTTTTAAGTGGGACATATAATTCAAAAGACGAATACAATTTAGAATAAAAAATTTTAAATGCGTCATTTACATTAGGAACATTTAGTACACTCATCTAATCAATATCATTTAAGTATAAATTAATGGCCGCCATGTCAGCGTTTTTAAAATTATAAGATAATAGACCAGAATGAGAGTCTTGAAAATTGTCAGTAGTTTCAATATTATTCAAATGCAGCATTAGTAATAGAGGAGGGTGAAAATTGTCAACGGGTAATAAAGGATCATAGCTTAAATTAATGTCGAGTTCAGAAAAATTACAAAAAACTAAGTCTAAAATAGATCCAAAAGTATTAGGGATTTTATTAATTTGCGAAAAGTCTAGAAAATCCAAAGTATCAGAGATAACATTCGCAATATCTTTATGCAATTTAATTGAACAATTGAGTTTAGCTGTACAAGAGGGTTCATTTTTATTATTATTATTCCAGCTAATAAAAGGTACATTAAAATCTCCCACAATACATACAGGGTTTTGTGACTCAGGTATTAGCAAATCTTCAAATGTTCGACATAAACAACTAAAAGTGTCAAGGGATGCGCAAGGAGGAATGTAGAACGCACCTATAATTAAAGAAAAATACCCAATCTTCACAAATAAATGTTCAATTGTTTTACAGTTCGTAGATAATAATACTGCATTAAGATGCCTTTTAACTGCCACAAGAACTCCACCTCCACGAGAACCCTCTCCTGTCAAAACATTTCTATCGAATCTAAACACATCATAATTATCAAACGAAAGTTCCTGAGTATCAATACAGTCATTCAACCACGTTTCCGTAAGCACAATACAATCATAGTCAGCTGACCGAACCGACACACGTAGATCTTGAAGTTTTGTACGTACTCCCCTCACATTCTGATAGAAGAGAGAGAAATTGCGCACGCAGGAAACTGTTGGTGTGTGTGTTTCACGCTGTGTATCATTACAGATGATCACATCCTCAGTCTTACTGCTGCCTGGTTTTGGGTCAATGTTTTCTGATTCGATTTTACTTTTTGACAACGTGCCTCTTTTTCCACCTTTTTCGCTTTCATTTCCTCGATTTGTGTTTTTGTTCGGTCGAAAGTCATCCAAAGTTTGTCCAGTCTTTCCTGAATAGCAGGGGTATTTTTTGCTATCCAAAAATCTTGATGAATTTGGTTGGCTGTCACTTCTGAGTCGCAAATTAACTTCACAGGTCTCGGTTTCTGTTCCGTCTGTTCAGGAGAACCAAATCTTTTAAATTTTACATTTGAAAACAAGTTAGGTGAAATCGAATTAGACAATAAATTAATAAAGACAATCTTGTCACTATGAACTTCAGAGCTTTCAGATTCAGTTAAACCGTGCAAAATAAGGTTCCTCTTGCGACGAATTCTATCCTCATATTCCTTAATGCATGCACTTGTATTGTCAACATGCATTTTTTTTAGACGAGCATCTAGTGAATCAACTTTACCTCTTAACTGCGTTACATCTCCATCAAGAATATCAACTTTTTCCTCAGCGGAGTCAATACGTAAAATGGTATTATCCAGTTTGGAGTTCATGGAATCAAGTTTAACTGCTAGTCCATCAACAGCAGATCTGATAATCTGATAATTAAGTATAGGATTAGAAATAAAAGTTAGAAATAATTAGAAATAAAATTTAAAAAAAAATTTTAAAAAACATACCAAGGAAACGTACTCCATTGTTAAAAACAATCATATAAATAATAAAAAATAATACACAAAACAAATAAATAAACAATAAAAGAATCAACAATTTACAATGAATAATAATACATATGTAGAGTGTTAATTGCTTGAAAAAATATTTTTTGAACGCACTGATTATTTTATTATAATTTATTAAAATAAAACGAGACAATATAGCCACTACGTATTTGTAGACAGGAACATATTAAAAACATTAATTTAGATAAGAAATATCATAACGTCTTGACTTCACAATTTACACCTGTTATTTTATTTTATTTTCAGTGGTTTTTCTCATTGTAAATTTTTTATTCTTTTATTGTTTATTTATTTGTTTTGTGTATTATTTTTTATTATTTATATGATTGTTTTTAACAATGGAGTACGTTTCCTTGGAATGTTTTTTAAAATTTTTTTAAAAATTTTATTTATAATTATTTCTAACTTTTATTTCTAATCCTATAGTTAATATTGTTCTTATTTTACTATAATTGTTTATTTATGATTCTTTTATTTAATTTTTATCTTTTAATTCAATTATCCTTTTTTATTTTATTTTTATTCAACTTTTTATTTATTAATTAACTTAAATTCCCATTAGCATTAACATTTTTATTAATTAATATTTTCTATAAATTTCAGTTACTAACTCCAAATGTTACATTCCAATTTTCGTATTAAAAATCCTTTTATTCTTTTGACATGTAATGTAAAACATTTTATTGGTAAGATATTTTTATTGTTTTCTTTATAGTGACTTTTATGTTCATTTTAATTATGTTTTTTTTTGTTAATTTTTTATTTTTGTTCTATTTATTAATTTTGTTTTATTTATTTATGTTCTGTTAAATTATCATTTTAAGTCTTCGTGTATTTCTTTCTTTTTTGTTTTTTTATTTATTGTTTTTAATGTTTATAAATTATTATTTAATGTCTTCGTATTTTCATTTTATATTACCATGAAATATTGCTACATGCTTATTACGAACTGTTGCTGCAAGTGTGTTGCAAGGTTGATACAAGCTTGCTGCAATTTCTTAAAAAGTTTTCAAATTTAAAACAATTATTTTTATTGCTTCCTCATAGAAGAAGTATTGTAATACCAAAATTTTTCGAGTTCGATTTTTTGACATATCTTTATGTTATTTGACCTCAGGAGTTCAAAAATGACATTTTTAAAAAATGTCATTCCGTATGTGTGTGTGTGTAAACATTACATTTTCAAAAATATCTCGAAATCATGAATAGCTTTTGGGTTGAATTTTTTTTAAATTGGAGGTCTCATCTGCGGCCATAAAATGAGAAAACTTTTAGACAGATTAATATGGTTTAACTACATTTTTTTTATTTTTAATTTTGCAATAAAACGACTTTTCCCCATATCTTTAAAAAGATGTTAGGACACCTATAAATGTTTCTTCATAATTTTGTAGATTTTAAACATTAAAAACCTAAAATTTTGGGAAATAAGACTTTTTTAAAAATTTTGTTGAAAAATGTAAAAGTAACTTTAAAAGTATCATTACAAACTTGTAGAGCATTAAAAAATGCTTCTATTGACCTACTTTTGAACCTAATTCAATAATAAATTTCGAAATTATTGTTTTTTTAAAAACCAAAAATTGTGGAAAATGATGTTTTCTTAACTTTTTTGTTTGAAAACCTTTCTGTAACTATTAAACTATTATAACTGCCTTGTAGGGTTTTAAAAAATACATTGATTTATGCAAAATTTAATCACTTTTACTATATTTATAAAAAGTTAGTCATATGTTTCTATTATTATTATTATCTCTGTGAGGAAGCAAAGTGTTCCTGAAATGAGCACCAAAATTATAACAAAAATACTTATACAACTTGGCGCACGGTGCTTTTTAAACTGATTTAACTGAAAGGTTCTGGCACCTGGAATTTTCTTCCTGATTTCGATTCTAGATCACAAGTACATCATTTTCCAACAAAAACGAAAATCTTCTGTGGAGCCGTTTTTAAGAAAAGTTGATTTAAAAATTCAAAACAACGAAAAGTCAGCTTTTCTTCAAGAAATATATATTTGAGAAAGAATATCATCAGAAAAAACTTGTAGATATTAAAAAAAGTAATTTTTTATGGTTACTAATTCAGATTTTAAAAATGAAAAATGCTGGATCCAATATGGCTGACAAGTTTTTAAAATTTTTTGGATTTTTACTTTTCTTGGTATCTAGGGGTTTTCGGAGTCGCTGATTACAAATCAGAAATCAGCATTTAAGAATTCAAAATGGTAAATTCAATATGACGAACAAGTTCTTGAAAAATTTCCCGAATTCACACGAAACGTGATAATTGGGGGTTTCAAATTGCGGATATTAGGGACCAATATTGCAAACAAGTCATTAAGAACCCCAAAAAAACACACAGTAACAGGCTTCGTGTGAATTCGAAAGATTTTTTAAAAACTTGTTTGCAATATTGGATTCGCAATTTGGAATTCTGAAATCCTGACTTCAGAATCATTATATGAAATCACTAAAACCCCTGAGCAACAGGTTTCGTGTAAATTCGATAGATGTTTTAAGAACTTGCTTGTCATTTTGGATCCTGCATTTTGAATTCTAAAATTCTGATTCGTAATCAGGGACTTAAAAAACTCCTGAGCAACATTTTTTGAGTTTTTTCGGATGTACCGTAACTTTAAACTACTGTAGATAAAAACTGTACATTTAACCCATTTTAAATCATAATAAAACAATTTTCGAAAAAATGACCGCCATATTAGATTTTGAAATTCTGACTACAAATTTGAAATCAGCGACCCCGAAAACCCCTAGATTCCAAGTAAAGTGATAATCCAAAAAAATTAAAAAATTTGTCTGCCATATTGGATCCGACATTTTGCATTTTTAAAATCTGACACCAGATGCGTAATCAGCGACCTTAAAAAACGCCGACAAACAAGTTTGAAACGAATCTAATCAATTTTAAAAAATTTGTATGTTACCAAAATTATTACATAAAATCTAACATGTTTTTTGGTGTTAGAAAAAAATCTTGACATGAAGGAGCAAATCAGACTTCAGATTCGTGTTCAGCCTACCAAAATACATAGGGTTATCGTACTATGATCTTTTGCGCAGGATACTTTTTTTGGGGTTGTGTTTTATTTTATATTATGTTATATTTATACATGTTTACATAATTATAAATTACATAATATGTTACATAATATATAACTGTATTGTAACATTTTCCTAGATTATAAAATGTTACATTTCATTATTATTAAAAACTGTGCGAAAATAAAATTCTTAAAGCAAGTTGTTTCATTTTAACTAGTTTTTAATAAAGAAAAACTGAAAGCACATGCAAAAGGTTAGTTTTCTTCGTCTCTGACGTAAACTATTATAATTTTATAGGTATAGGACATTGGTAATCATATAAAAATTGCTTTTTAATGTATACAAGTTTTTTCTGATGATATTCTTTCTTAAATGTGTATCTGAATTTTCGTTATTTTGAATTTTTAAATCAACTTTTCTTAAAAACGGCTCCACAGAAGATTTTCGTTTTTGTTGGAAAATGATGTACTTGTGATCTAGAATCGAAATCAAGAAGAAAATTTCAGGTGCCAGAACCTTTCAGTTAAATCGGTTTAAAAAGCACCGTGTAAAATTAAATTTTATTTTTTTATTATTTTTTTTTTTTATTTTTTTTTTTATTTTTTTATTTTTTTATTTATTTATTTATTTTTTTTTTTATTTTTTTTATTTTTTTTTTTTTTTTTTTTTTTTTATTTTCTTTCTGGCGTCAACTTTTTTGCGGCAGTCTTGCGCTCTAAGCTTGGCAAGATTACATGGATAGCTTGCTGCAATCTAGCCGTAAGCTTACGTGTTATCTGGGGAAATTTGTGAAAATGATATTTTTCACAAGAATTTCTTTTTTTTTTAAATACCAATAATTTCGTAATTTCTGACCGAATCTGGTTCGAAAATAGGTCAATCGAAATGTTTTTTAATGCTTTACTAGTTGGTAACGATACTTTTAAAGTTACTTCTACATTTTTTAACAAAATTTTCAAAAAAGTTATATTTTCTAAAATTTAAGATTTTCAAGTTTCATATTTCCAGTCAAAATAAACGAAAAATGTGCAACGAGGGCTCAAAAATTGAAGCCTAAAGCTCTTTTTGGTTTTGAGATATTGAAGCAAATGTAATGTTAGTGCACACACACATCCAGACATTTTAAAAAATACGTTTTTTGGACTTCTGATTTGTCTAATTACATTGAAATATGTCAAAAAATCACAATCAAAAATTTTGCCAATACTTTTTTGCCTCCTCTAGGAGAAATAAAAATAAGAATAATGTACTTGAATTTGACTGATACATAATAATAATAATAATAATAATAATTAGTGTAATCATGACTATTTCGTTCATAAAAAATACCCAAACAATACGCAGCAAATCGAAGAAAGCGATTCTGGACTCTTTCAATACGTTGAATGTGCACCTCATAATAGGGGAACCAGATTGAAGAAGCAAATTCCAATATTGGCCTAACCAAAGAAAAAAATAATATTTTAAAAACTAATGGTTTTTTAAAAAGACCTGCGTTTCTGGTGATGAAGCCAAGTACCTTAAGAGCTTTGCTCACTATAGACGAGATATGTTCGTTAAAGGACAATTTCTCATTAAATATAACGCCAAGGTCACGTATAGTACTAACTCTGGAGAGCTCAAGTTTCATATTTCCAGTCAAAATAAACGAAAAATGTGCAACGAGGGCTCAAAAATTGAAGCCTAAAGCTCTTTTTGGTTTTGAGATATTGAAGCAAATGTAATGTTAGTGCACACACACATCCAGACATTTTAAAAAATACGTTTTTTGGACTTCTGATTTGTCTAATTACATTGAAATATGTCAAAAAATCACAATCAAAATAAGAATAATGTACTTGAATTTGACTGATACATAATAATTAACCCCATACAACACCGAAGATTTCCTGAAACTTGACAGGACCTTGCCCAGCGAGTTTAGAAACATTGAGTAGCGATGTTCATGGAAGAATGTGTGAATATTGAAATGTCCACATAAAAGGAATATTAAATGTCAACCTTTAGCGAAAATTATACTGCAAATATTGACTTGCGATGTTCACACGGAGAAAAATAAATTGTACACGGAAAAGTTTTTAGGTTAGCAGCTGTATCAGTTGTGGTTGCCGCTGCGCGACTTTAACTAAAGTAGAGAGGCATCCCCAGTTTGATAAAGCAGGGAGTGCTGCTCGCCCGGTGCGGTCAGCACAGCTCTCTTAAGGCGGTGTCAAAGTCGATTGGATTTTTGCATTGAGCTTCAATGGAAAAATCGCATCGACTTTGATACCGCCTTAAGAGAGAAAGCGGAGCACCCAAATTGTGAAAAGTATTTTTTTCTAATCGTGGAACGGCAGCTCACCCAAAAACTTTTCCGTGTAATAATTATACTATTTTCGATGTGAAATTACTACTTTCAAGTAGTAATTTTGAAACTGCTCAAGAAATAGTAACTTTTGCTTCGTTTTCAAACGATTTTTACTTTTTTAAAAAAGTATAATTTATTCTAACTTTGGAGTGAAATTGTGAAAAAATTAATGCAGCTAGAAAGCTTACTTTGGTATTTGCGTACTTTGATATTTTCAAATTTGGAAATTATTTATATTGGAAATTATTATTTTGGAACTTTTTCACTTTGGAACTTTTTTAAATTGGACATTTTGTATATTGGGACTTTTTCATATTGGAACTTTTGGATTGTAACTTCTGGTTTGGAACTTTTAAATTGTAACTTTTGTCCTACAATCCGAATGGGCACTGCCCGTATAAATGTTATAAATAAATAAATGAAAATTTCGATGTACTTTGACCTCAGAAGTCCAAAAAACGGATTTTAAAAAAATGTCCCGATCTGTGTGTGTGTGTGTACTAACATTACATTTGCCTCAATATCTCAGAACGAGAAAGAGATAAAGGCTTCAATTTCTTTAAATTGTAGGTCTCCCTGGGGGACATAAAATGAGAGTATTTTCAGCCCGATTCATAAAGTTTAACTGTATTTTTTTCATTTTGTAAAAAAACCTTTTTTTAGCTTCGATTAACCTATTTGTGAATCTGATTTTATAAAAAGTAATTCATATATTTCAATTATTATTATTTCTATGAGGAAGCAAAGTGTTCATGAAATGAACACCAAAATTATAAAAATGTACAACTTGGCAGCGGTTTTTATATTTACTTTATTTATATTATTTATTTTTATTATTTTATTATTTCCTTAAGTTGCAAGCTGTAAACAATAAAGGATCAATTTTCCGTAACTCTGAACATGTTATTTTATTTTTTAACGGTAATGCCGTTTGAATTTCAAACATGGACCGACCTTGACTGGAAGGGACAACCTGGGCTACAAATTTTCTTTTTTTGAAATTTTTATAACTTTTTCATTTTTAAATCAATCAATTTACTTTGTACAGAAAAAATGGTCCTATTGAACAGGACTTTCAAACAATATACTTCAATTGACCAAATTCATTTTTAAAAAAAGTTATAAACAAAAGTCAAAAGGTGGTCCGACCTTGACTACATACTCCCCTGGATATTTAGGTAAATAAAATAATACTACTGTCAAAAAATATATTGATTACCCCTAAATACATAATAATTGACAGAAACCAATAATTATATTTCAACCCTTAAAGCGCACACTTACACGGAAAAAATTTTTTCAGGAAAGGTTCCCGAACTGCACCTGAACGGAGAAAGATTTCTGAAAAATTCGAGAACCTTTCCTGAAAAAATTTTTTCCGTGTACGAATCCATCCTTAAACCGCACACTGGGTGTGCGACACCCGGGGACTTTCAAGTGTGTTCTCCAAGCTGGAATAGGATATTATCTTTTAGAAAAATCATCTTATGTAGCTTTGAAGGCAAATACGTTTCTTAATGATGTATTTAATCTTAATAATTTATAAAAAGTTTTTTAAAACTACTGAAATTACTGGGTGTCATACACCCAGAAATTTTTCGCCTCCAACTTCATAAAGTTATCAAATACACAAAAAGCTAGAATATGGGTGTCGCACATCCAGGGTGCGCTTTAAGGGTTAAGAGTATTTAAGGTTTTTATTTACCAAAACCTATTAAAAACATTTATTTAACTTTTATAAAATATTCTTCTAAATATAAATAATATTTTCAAAAAATACACCCATTGCAGGGCTCGAACCAGTGAAAGTATTTAAAAATACGGACTTTACGGACCAAAAATGAAAAATTACGGACCATTTACGGACCAATTACTGACAAAAATATATAAGAGAACCAGGAGCGTATCCGGAGGGGGGTTTAGGGGTTCAACCCCCCATCCGAAATTTTGGAAAAACATATATGTTAAAGCCTAAATTTCTAATTTTATTCTGAGTACACCTCTCATCAAAGTCCATAACCCCCCCCCCCCCCGAAGATTTTTTTTTGGATACGCCCCTGAAGAGAACATTTTACTTAAAACTATAAATTAGATTTTTTCATAACTAAAAAACATGAAGATATCGATATCTCCGAGTCTTCGACTCGGAGCGATCGATTACTTCGTGTTTTATAATAATTAAAGATAGAATGATAAGCGTTTGTCTGATAGTCCGTAGGTCGTAGGTTCTATACCCGCGTGCGTCAGATTTTTTTTTTTTGGTCACGATTTAATTAAAAAAAGTTAAAATCGTTAAGTAACAATGTTATTTATTAATAATTGAACTTGTTTATTATTAATAAATAATGAATTTATTAACTTAATTTTGAAAAATAAAGGTGAGAGTAAGTTGAGGGCAAAGATGAGGGCAAACGCAAGGGCCACGCAGGGGGCCGACGAGGGCGACCGCGTGGATCGCCCATGCGGGCGCCCTTATCGATCAGCATGTCGTTTCCATGAGGGGCCTCGCCTGGATCACCCACGTGGGCCCCTCCTGGATGTGGACGATCCATGCGGGCCCCCGGCGTGGGCCAACACCACTTTTCCACACGGGCCTGTACAAATTTTATTATTTATGAAAATAATTGAATATTGCGAAGAAATTTATAAAAAAATTTGTAAATAATGAAATTCCTGTAAACTTTTTATTATTTTTTTTGAAAATAATTAAAGGTTTGTGTAGAATTTGAGGAGATTTTTTTTAAATAATTGAATTCTTTTGGAAAATTTTATTATAATAGTATAGATACCTATTAAAAATCATTGAATTGAGGAAAAATTTTGAAAATAATTGAAATTTTTCCAAGAATTTTATTAAAGTTTTTGAAAATCATTGATATTTCGGAGAAGAATTTAATTATTTCTAAAGACAATTGAAATTTTGACGAGAATTTTTAAAAATTTTTGAACATAATTGAATTTTTGCAAAGAATTTTATTACTTTTGAAAATAATTGAATTCCTTCAATCATTTGTAATTTCTCTAAAATTATCCAAATTATATCGTATAGTTTACGTACTTTACGGACCTTTTTCAATCGAATTACGGACTTTACGGACCTTTTTTCGAAAAAACGGACTTTTACGGACTTCAAGCAAAGTTACGGACTTTTACGGGATTTACGGACCTAGTTCGAGCCCTGCCATTGGCTTTTCAAATCAACCTGGTCAGTCTTTGTGTTTTCATACAATTATTGTATTATTAATTAGTATTATTGATCTACAACTTTAATATTCACAGCTGTTAAGTTGTTTTTTCGAAACACATAAATAAATAAATAAAAATTAATTGTGTCTAGTTTACTATCCACAGTTAATAAAATCTTTTGATATAAGATATTTTTTATTATAATATTTATATTTTAACTAGACAGTCAATTATTGTAGGCTATCATTTATACTGATTTCCCTATTATTAATAAATAATTTATTACTTATTATTATTTATTATTAATAATTAATAACTTACTATTAATTATTTATTAGAAATAAGTTGTTATTTTTAACTATCGATTGTTAATTAATTGTTTAAATAATATTTTCAGTTTACGTTCCTGGCGGACTGTTTCGATCGAATATCAGAAGAAGTAAAGTGGGATGATTTGAGCGAATGACAACATGCAAAAAATTAATTACGTTTTTTAATATTCTTTATAAAAACAGAAATTCCTCACTTATATGCATTGTGTATATTGCCCACAATGCATACTAAATAAATTGTCAAAACTTTTTTCCAATACATAGAATATAATTTTACGTTTAATCGACATGGATCTGAGGCAAAGAATTGCTAGATAAAGAAAAAAATTCTAAATAATATAGCAGTTATAATAGAAACTTTTATCAATAATGAGATTAAAGTTTATAAATTTTTAAATTATAAAAACTAGTTAAACATTGTAAAAAAGATTACTTTTTAAAAATAATGTGTTAGTTAAATTTTTACGTTAGGTGCACTTTATTCTTTAATATATATTTAAATATTATATGCAAAGCAGTCTTTCGTTTCCGAAAATAAAATATTAATTATATTATTATTAATGAGGAAGCAGAATAGTATTCTACGTAAGAGAAAAAAGGAATAAAGGCACAACAAATAAATAGTCGCCAATTATTCATAATTCACTTGGCCTACTAGAAAAAAATACGTAATAGTATATTAAGCAACAAGAGGATAAAGAAATTGGCTGCCTTTATTCTCGTGTTACTTACGATATTTTTTATTCCTAATGCACAAAAGCGGCGATTTCAGATAGCAGACGACAGGGAGTAAAAGTCATTCACTTGTTCGACTTGTATAAAAATGGCGGCCGTTTTCTCCCATGGGCAAGAAAAATGCATGTGAACAGCTAATTTTCTTGCCCTTGGGAGAACACGGCCTCCATTTTCATACGGTCGAAGAAATGAATGACTTTCCTCCCTGTCGTCTGCTATCAGAAAGCGCCATTTTTGTGCATGTGGGATAAAAATAAATTTTGTTTACCTTAAAAAATAAAGATATTTCCTTATTAGCATATTTTCAGAATTTTTTGAAGAGAAAATGAATTACCTATTATTATTTTTATTATTACTAACATAGGTGATGAGCCATGAATCATTCTGTTATCCAACTTTTATTTTTCTTTTTTAAAAATTTTTATTGCATTTATTTTTATTTTATTCTCAATTTCACTTATTTAAAATAATCTTTTAAAGCCATACAGAAAAAGTCCTCTCAAAAAGTGGTTTTTCGCTCGTCCTCTTACTTTTAAATAAATTGAGATACCAAGCTGAGATTTTTTTAGGATAATTAGAAGATAGCGAACTGTAGTAGAATCTTTTTCACATCTACAAGTAATTTTGTAAAAAGTGTTAAAACAAATGTAAAAATTGTATTTTTGTGAAATAACGCAAAAGTGACATACACTATAATATAATATAATAATATTAAAGGAGAAAGAAGCTATCAATTATCCGAATCAAATTTTTACAAACAAATTAAATATCTTAAATAATTCTCTATAAGCTCATGGATTTCATATGTATCGACAGCACAGCTATGAATTCAAATACTAGGCTTACCATCTTTAAGAACCTTCCTACGTTATCATTAAAATAATGTAGGAAGGGATAGTATATTTCAAGGAACTCGGAGAGTCTCGGGGTGCATGTAGCTCAGTGGTCAGAGCAGTCTACCGGCAATAGAAAGGTCGTGGGCTCGTATCCCACCATGCTACCGTTTTTTTCTGAGTTCTTTGATAATTTTGAAATTATTAATTAATTTCGAAAATATTTTCCAGATTAAGCAGGTTTCTGTATTCGGGCAGCTGTGCTGTCGATACATATGAAATCCATGAGCTTATAGAGAATTATTTAAGATATTTAATTTGTTTGTAAAAATTTGATTCGGATAATTGATAGCTTCTTTCTCCTTTAATATTTAACTGCCAAATGATAAATTCACTTTCTATAATTATAATATAATAATGTTATTATTATATGATATTATCACTCGGTTGTTATAAATATTTAATAAACATTGAATTTAATGATCATTCCGAGTCAGGTGTATAAAATAAAACAACATTTGTTGTTTTATTTTATACACCTGACTCGGAATGATCGTTGAATTCAATGTTTATTAAATAATAATGTTATATTATAGGGTCATTTGGGGTAAATGTAAACAAGGGGTAAATGTAAACAGTAGATGTTTCAGCTAAATTTACAAATTAAAAAATAAGTACGATGTCAATATTTTTACCTCAGCTCACCTACAAAATGTTCTGAGTATTGCCAATATTTTATTTTGACAATTCGCAATGCCATAGTGTAAGTTATTTTTTAATGCAAAAAAGATTGAAAATCAAATTTTTACTGTTTCGGTATTTTGTCTCGCATTTGCCTAAAAATAAATTTAAAAATCAAACAAAAATATGTAATTCTTCCTTATTAATGCCCTAACAAAAATTGACTTTGATTTTTGATTTTCGTCAATTTAGTTAATAAATAATTAAGTGTTTACATTTACCCCGAGAATTCGAAAACTCGGGTTAAATGTAAACAGAACTTCAACTACATTTTAAAAGAAAATAATTGAATAAATTTGCTTCTATTTTACAATTTCATTAATTTGGCAATGTAAAATTACATAGAAAAGGAAATTAGGTCCTCTTTGAAAAAAAAAAATTTATTAAAAAAAAAATTTTTTTTTTTGAAAATTTGATCAATTTTTAAAAATATTTTTAGGTTCATCCGCCATTTTGAAAATTTAAAATTTGACTTCAAATTCGTATTCAGCGACCTCAAAAATCCCCTAGTAGCCAGATTCAAGCAAATTTGATCAATTTTTAAAAATATTATTTTTAGGTTCATCCGCCATATTGGATCCACCATTTTGAAATTTAAAAATTTGATTTTAGATTCTTAGTCAGCAACCTTAAAAAATTTTTTTTATTAAGTTGAATGAAAATCTATTAAAATTTGTTCAATTTATTCAAGTTTTTACATTACTAATTTTGTAATGGTTGATTGTTTATTTTATATGATACATTATCAGTCAACTGGTTGATTTACTATACATCTACGAAGAATTTTTTTTTAGTTTTTCCATCCCCTAAAACAGTAGTATACTTGAAATAACTTGTTTCTTAAACATCGCTTAACTACAGTGGTGTTTACATTTACCCCGAATTTTAGGAAAATTTCAAAATCTCGGGGTAAATGTAAACAGTCAGTTTTAGGCGATTCAGGTGCATCAATATTTTTTTGTACCTCATAAAATTTTTCTAGGGAACTGTAGTAACAAGTTCATGCAAGAAAAAAATCCGTTCGTTTTACCTTTTAACAAAAAAACTAATGTTTTTGGTGAAAAATAGATATTCCGATTGCATTTACCCCAATTATTGACCCTATAATATTAATATAACAATCCTTCTTCATTAAAATAAGTTTTTACTAGATTATTGTATAATAACGAAAAGAGCGCACTACAGTTTAGCTTCTTCTTTTTATTCCACAAAAATTCCCTAAATATTTTTTTCTTAAATAAGGAGTAATTTACAAATCCCTTTATCTTTTACATTATGTTTAAATACATCTAAAAATAATATTTTTTTCTAATTTCTACTTTTTAAGGAAAAGATATTATCTTTTTCATAAAAAGTAGATATATTTATTAAATAGTATATGTACAATATTCATTAAATAAATTATACTTTATATATGTTTATTTCAAGAAATCCTTTATAACGATTCAAGTACGCAAATCTAAAGATTAAAAAATTAATTTTAAAATGTAAATAATATAATAAATAATTTTATAATTGTGCCATAGAACTGTTAGTAATTCTCAAAAGAAATATTATAATTTTTTTATATTAAACTTTATTCTGCCGATGTTATATATTAGAAAGTAAAACGGTAAATTTTTTCGGTTAAATAGTGCCATCATTGAAAAATACTTTTTTAAAGAGATGTAATCAAACTCATTTTTTTATTTGTGAGCAAAAAATGTTTGGATAACAGAGTGATAAAAATTTTGGTATTAGTATTCTATCATACGCACGTAGGCGAAAGGTGTACGAGATGATCCCCTGGGGCAAGATGATCCTTTTGAATTTTGGAGAGCCTATTAGCGTCAAAGTCAAAGTCAAACTGTCATGACAACACGCGTCATTAAAAAAATTCTATTGGAAAAAATAAAAATTTTATACTTTTGATCTAAGGAAAGCTTAACTTTGGGTTTAGATAACTTTTGTTGTAGTAGCTAAAATTCCATGTTTCTTGTACTCACGGCTTCAGTATCTCTTCAACTAAGTGTTCTGATTGGTATTATGGAATAACAGAGCTCGTAGGTTAAGTTACGAACAAATTACAAAATAGTGGCATTTGGGGCAAGATGATCCCTCAATGGGTGTACAAGATGATCCCCCCTGATTCCCATGTATTTCGTCTCACCTCAAAGTGAATTTTCTAGTATTAATAAAAAATTCAATTTTTTTTGCATCTTATATGTTTTTATATGAAAACTAACTTATCTAAAACAAAAAATTGACGTCTACATCTATTTTATTAATTTTCTCGTTGTAGACAATGCCTCGTAATTATAAGATAGGAAAACGAATCATGGTGAGTGGTCAAAAGCGTTTATGGCCTTAATAAAGTATATTTAATAGTGATACACTGTTATTCCTTCAATTTAGACTCCTTTTCCAATAATTGGGGTAAGATAACCCTACGGATCATCTTGCCCATTCCATGGGGATCATCTTGGACACCCCGGTGTCCAAGATGATTCTTTTGTAAGGTTTCAGAAAAATTAAATCTAATAGTAAAATATTAATTAGCTGCAAATATTTCAAATCAGACTAGTTAGATAGATTAATTATCTAGTAGTGCGTACAAAAAAAACTCGAATATGTTGATTTTTCTTTGAATAATAGGTTTTTTCTCTTAGGGGGATCATCTCGTACACCTTTCCCCTACTGTTTAATATATTTCACAAATTTATATTTGTGAAATATACACAGCAAAATATGTCTGCTTATAATTATTTTACGAGAATTACTTAAGTCCTCTTAATTAAAAATGTCCAAATTTACCCAAAGTTTAGTTTAAATTTTAATAATTTAAAACGAAAAAAGAAGAAAAGTTACTAATTTACAAATAATTCCTCAAACTGAATTATAAATTTGAAAAGTATTTTTTAGTACGTAATAAATTATTTCTTTTGGTTTTTAATTAATTGACTAAAAATTATAATAAACAAAACTTTTATTTTTATTTATTTTAATCGAATTAATTTATTTATAAATATTTTAAATATGAATAAATATAAAAACTGAATATTATAAATGAATAAATTATAATTAAATTTACTATTAATTAAATCGATTATTTAATACTACATTTTTTATATAAATTATAAAGAGAATTTTTAAATGTTTTATAAATTATATTAAAAAAATTATTTGTTAAATTTATTACCAACAAAATAAAAAATAATGAATTCTATTATTTTTATTAGGAAGACTTAAATAATAATGATAATAAAAATTATGTCAATATTCTAAATAAAAGAAAAGAAATAATTTTGTTTGTGGACAAAATTATTTTTGTTAAGAGAAGAGAATTAATACTCACTTTATTATGTATAAAAATAAGACAGGTACTGATAATAATGAATCTTTACCGTAAAAGTATATAATCGCAAAAGTAGCGATTTTCATTAGGTAGAATTTAGAAGATTCTAGGAAGAGTTTTATTTTAAGATATACATGTAATTTCTTTTGCTTTTAAGTTTTCCCGTGGATAAAGAACCTTTTTATAGAGTAGAATAATTTTTTTCTTATTTTATTCTTAAATTAACACTTTTCAATTGTCAGTTTCCTTTTAATTTCATTAATACTTTTGAGCAATTTTCTTATTTTTCAATATACATATTACTTTAGCCAAATGGCACATTATCATTTTTATCATCACAATTTTTAATGTAAAATTAAGCAAAAAAATAATGAAATGAACAAATGTGAAAAAAATTACTTTGTCTTCTAAAAATATATTACTTCACGGAGAGAAATTTCTGTTAATTTTTGTAAGGAAATTATGGAAAAAATTACTGTGCTTCCGTATAAAATAGGTTCGTTTTGTTGGCAAAGTAGAATGTACCATTAACCAACACAGTTTATACCTAACAAACGAAAATATTTGCTGTCTCTTTAACTACAAAAATTACTGTGCTACCTCAGCAAAGAAAATACACAGAAAAATAATTTGACATAAGCTATTTGTGTATGTTACATTCTTTTTTTTACAATTCATGTAATGAATTAACATAAATTAAATAATGTTTGTTAATTAATTACTGTTAATATTTATTTGTTTTACATGTGACGCGATTATTATATTCCATGTATATCATATTATCACATCAATATTTGAGGTTAAGTTGAAATTCCCGTAAACGTATTGCATGTACAAGGCACACAAGTTTGATTTGAAAATTTCTAGGTTAAGTGAAATCATGGACAGGAAAAATTATTTCAATTATTTTATTTTCAATATATCTTTATATCACAATAAATTAAAACATAAAAACGATGAAAACGTTGCAAAAATTTACCTTGCCGACAGGTGAGGAAAGTACGATAGTAACAATCGTAGCAATATTAAATGGATGTTCGTGATACATCGGGTATCATCGGCCTTCTTCAACTTGACTTTATGCAGGCAGCACAGTAAAAATTTGTAAACAGCACAGTCTATTTTATTAACCTGCGCATGACTATTTCATGGTACGGTTAAAGGCCAACGCACAACTGCTTCGCGAACGTGGTTCGCGAATTTAAAGCATGAGTTAGAAAAGGACACAAATATATCTGTCTTTTTCTAACCCATGCATTGCGTTCGCGAACGACATTCGCGAAGCAGTTGTGCTTAGGTCTTAATATATTTTGCTTTGGACCAAATTAGAAAGGCCTGGTTCAGCAATTTTTAAGGTGCTTTCAAAGAAATATTCCGAGGCCATTTGGGAAATAAAACTGTTTTCCATATGAAATAAAATTGTGCGCAAGTCAATATTTCTATTCTTCCGATACAAATAGTTCAGTAAAAACATTTTGCACATACTTTCAGGTGACAAGCACAGTAATTTTTATTGGAAATTTCTCTCCGTGTTTATCAAATGAACATTCCTGTTTAATTGTTAATAAAGAAAGATTTTATTTTTGATGTTTGTTGTAAGTTAAACTTAAAAAATTAATTTCTTTATACTTTATTTGAAACTAAGAAAAAAATAGAATTAAGTCGATCATTGTTTTAAACACTGTAAAAATAAACAAATAAATAAATTTTATAAATGAAGAAAAATAAAACGTCAAAAATTAATTGCGAACTAACCGCAACATTTGTAACAATCGAGAATTTAAAATAATTGAAATTTCGTCATTGTAATTTGTTGACTTTCTTAGTTGCATTATCTTTAGATAATTAAAAAAATTTATTTAACAATGATAATGTTCTTATTACTATTGAAAACAATAAATAATAATGAAAAAGTATTTTCACGAAAAAGAACCCAGTGGGCTCAGGGACATGTGAAGTCCATATGATGACCTTGGGATATCCTGAGAATGTCTATGTCCTTTCAAAGGACGTTCTAAAGATATCTTGTGTCCTAGAGATATCCTTAGGACATAAGATGTCTCTTGGATGTCCTTCGAATGGATATAGATGTCCTAAGGATGTTCTAAAAACATTACCCTGTCCCAGTGCCCACAGGGAAGTAATTAATTAAAAAAATTCTATAGAAACTTTGTTTGTTGAATGTTTAATTGTTTTTTGAATATTATGAAACTAACAAAGTCAGTGAAAAATTTACACTACCGGCGGTAATTGTGCGACCCTTACTTTTTTATGTCTATTAAATAATTTTTAACTTGAAAAATATAATAACTAAATTTTTTTCCTTTTTATTTTCAATAAACTGATAAAATTCTAAAAAAATGACACCTTTACGACAAAAAAATGTTAATTTTTCAATAAGATACTTAATAAAAACTTTAATTTCAGTGATTTGACTAATTTTTTTTTATATCTTCCGAAGAAATTAACGTTTTTCAACGTTCATAGGCTCATTAACATTGTATTTTTGGTAGAATTGCGATTTATTACTAGAATTTATCTGCATAATTATATTCCTTTAGAAAGTGCAACACTGAGAGAAATGGATAGTAAGATTTTGATGTTAAAAAGATTATGATACACGATACTATCATTATACTACTGGCTACCATCACAGATGTTACAAAAATATAGTTATGCTACCGTACGTATCAAGATCTTACTCCGCATAATCTTGATGGTAATTGTTACTATCTAGATAGCTGTCTGTATTTGTAGCATTAGAGATGGTCACCCTAACCATCATTATGTTACCCACTATTATAAATTTCTCTCCGTGAAGTGATTAAAGTTGTGTAAACAAAATTGGAAAAATTATGATTACCAGTAAGATGCTAAAATATAATATATAAAAAATAATTATAATTATTTTTCATAGTTGTAAAAGTACCTCAAAAATTTTTATACTTTTTTCTTTCAACTTTCGTGACTTGAATTTTTATCAGTTAATTGAAAATAAAAAGGAATCATTTTTAGTTATTATATTTTTCAAGTTAAAAGTTACTGAATAGTCATCAAACAAGTAGGAAAAAAATATTCACCTGAAACAGCTACAAATTTTGCTAGATTAGCCAACTGTTTAGTTGTTTCAGTTAATACTTTCACTATTTTAGAGAAACTTATCGCTGTTCCAGATAAAATTTTTTTGCCGTGTAGTGTATTCATAAATTAAAATATATTACATATTACCTTGAAATGTTTTAATGTTAATTTGTGTGAATAATATGTAATTGTATAATAAATTTTAGAATTCAGAGAAATTGATAATGTAAATAGTCAGAAAAATATGAATTTATAGCATATAATAAATAATTATAAAAGAGTTTAGGTAGCAATAAAATAATAATTTTCCATGTTATGTGTAAACGTGTGTACTGGAAATATGCTTTTTGTTTCAAACGAAAACTGTAAATATAAACAAACTATATTCATTGCGAGCTATCGATATTGAAGGAAAATGTATTATAAATAAAACACACCACTGAATTTTTTTTTATTCCAGTGAATTTAAAATTCAAAAACAAACTTGTAAGATTTTCAGAAAACGCAGTATACAAAAAAAGTTCATTCAAAAGTGTTTTCATGTTTTTTTAGAAATAAATTTGTTTAAAATTCCAAAAGAAATGAGAGACGATTTCTTTTAAGAATTTTGCATAGAAACAATGTTAATGATATTTATTGAAAAATTACCAATTTTAATTAATTACATAATCCTCCCTCATTTTTAAACCAGATTTATAATATTATTAGTAAAGAAGAATTTGATAAGATCCAGATAGCACGTAATCTTGCAGCGAGCTTGCTGCATTATTAATTAATATACCTAATATTTATAATAATTAATGATAACATTAATAGTAAAATTAATAATTGAATATAGGTAGGGGAGAGTGGGGCAAGACGGGGTACCGGGCTTATTTAACAAACGAATTAACCAATCGCGATTATATTTTACATAATACTGCACCGAGACGATAGTTTCTTATTTACAAAACCTAAAAACCATGAGAACAAATCTTTTATCTGTTTTACTAAAAAAACTGTTTTTGACGATTTTCTTGTCATTTTTTCACTTTTTTTAGGAGGTGTTTATTACTTAATAATAACAGTTAATGAACTGTATAAATTTTTTTCTAACTGTCAAGGGTTACGGAAGAAGGGAAGCATATGTTTTTTTTTCTTTGTTGAATCGTAAATTGTAGTAATTAATCGTTTTATTAAATTTCGTAGGTGCGGGCAAGATGGGGTAGGGGAGAGTGGGGCAAGACGGGGTTAACAAATTAAGCAAAAAAAAAGAGAAATAAGAGAAGTTAAGAAAACTACTAAAATCAAGACTGAATAAAATAAGAGTGACCAAAAAGAAAAAAGCTTGTCAGGTTAAATCATCAATTAGCTATAGTAAAGTGGAAAATACACCTTGTCTCTATTGTAATGGTTATTATTTAGACTAGTTTTAGCAATTTAAATTTGGCCATTGGACGTTTCCAATTGCCAAAACTACACGGAGAAAAAGGAATAGTTGACACATCCAGATACGTGGATATCACAACCATATTATATTGAAAAATACGGGATATCCATAGTTAAGGTTGCTGCATCCATATTCTATGGCTGGCTGTATATTGTTGAAGCAGCAAAAGATCTATGGTTGGGTGATCCATAGTAATGGAAATGGGAAAAAAAATTGGAATTACTCAATTAATTAAATTCAATGTCACTTGAGATATTTTATACACATTTTTGTTAATTAATACACACCACTTATTGAATAACCGCATATTTACGAAATAAATTATTAACCGATGGGGGAGACGCGAACCCTAGACCTAACGCATACTAAACACTAACGCTATCCACTACACTATACACACAACTACAATATTTGAGCATATAATATTCCTTATATACTCTACACATATTTCATGAAAATGAATTTAATAAACACTAATAGACAATAACGATAATAAATAATAAACAATTATAACACTACTTATACACAATAAACTCACAACGTGATTATATAGACGTGACAGGAAACCGACGCGACGGACAAATTGAGACGACCATTTTTAAATGGATGCCATGATAATGAATCGCGCGCAACATGTATCGAAATTTTGAACTAACTATGGATCTTCCAACCAAAGTTTATATGGATGAGGCAGCCATATGTGAAAATCCATAGCATGAATTGTAAGCCCAACCATGCATATGGATGTCACATCCATATTTGATTCAACAATATAATATGGCTCCCTCATCCATTGAATATGGAATGTGCTTCTATTCTGAAAGTTGTCTCTTCCATTGAATTGGATAACACAACAATATTCTGCTCAACAATATTTTTATGGATATCTCTTCCAGACCTTTTCTTTCCGTGTAGTTTTGGCAATTTGACTTTTGCTAAAACTAGTTTTGTCAATTTGACATTTGACAAAACTAGGTGAGGCATTTCAAATTGTGAGAAAGACCGCTTCGTTATACAATAGAAATATATTTATTTAAAAATGTGTCATTGATTAATATTATTTACAATAAGATGAAATTTCTCTAACAAAAATCCATTGATATTTTGCACATAAAAGTTAATTAAAAAAACTTTTTTAACACTTATTTATTTTTACACAGACTAATTTACCTTTACACAGGCTAATTTACCTTGTTGACGATTTCTTATTTCATACACACAATCATTCAATACAGAAACAATATGTGACCTGGTCTATGAAGATAAGGAACGTTACGTGCGAAAACAAGTTTTCGAAAAAACAGCAGTTAAAGTTTAACTTAGAAAAACCCTTGTAACTTTTTTAAATATTAATATTTTTCTATCAAGTAAGGCTTATTTTCTTTACCGTGGATCACAGTATCAAAATAAAAAACATACAAGTAATGACAAAAATTTTTTAATAATTGTTTATATAAATTATTAATAACAAACTCCCCAAACATAGAAAAAATAATCTAAGTTTTCAAAATAGCAACAATAAGTACATGCTAATTCTAAACAAATTTCCTATTAATACGGCGGTCTTTCTGTTTCTATTCTTTCTTTCTTTCAATTTCTCACAATTTGAAATGCCTTACCTAGTTTTGCCAAATGTCAAATTGACAAAACTAGTTTTAGCAAAAGTCAAATTGCCAAAACTACACGGAAAGAAAAGGTCTGGAAGAGATATCCATAAAAATATTGTTGAGCAGAATATTGTTGTGTTATCCAATTCAATGGAAGAGACAACTTTCAGAATAGAAGCACATTCCATATTCAATGGATGAGGGAGCCATATTATATTGTTGAATCAAATATGGATGTGACAACCATAGGCATGGTTGTGCTTACAATTCATGCTATGGATTTTCACATATGGCTGCCTCATCCATATAAACTTTGGTTGGAAGATCCATAGTTACCCGTGTGGAAATTTGTCACGTATCTGTACCGTAATGATATAGTTTCACTAGTTGCTATCTAGTTGCGATACCGTGAAATGTTGTAGTAACTATCTTGAAATGTAACGCTACGGACATCAAGTTTCTAGATAGTTTTACTATATCAGAACAATATAGTGAAATATTATAAAGCTATAACACGGGCTCTAGTATAAATTTCATTTTTAGAAACTTGTTTAATACTTCTATATTGATTTACGGTAAATATATTTGTAAAAATTAATAATAATAATAATAATTAATAACATATGTACAATATAATTATATAACAATATTAACAAAGTTCATAATTATAATATATAAACTATTATTAATTTTTAACAATATTAAAGATTTTAAAAGGTGCAATAATTTCATTGAATTTAAAAAAAATTTCGATTATTCGCTTTCTTCTTTTATACCATATTTTATTTTTAACAAGTCCAGTTATTTATTTGTTATTATTTTAAATTCTAATTAAGAATTTCAACCTATACTACACTTCACATTATTAACATAAATCACTTAAATTAAGACGGAAAAATATCGCACGCACGGGGGTTCGAACCCTAGACCTTTGGGACGCAATACGAATACACATACCACACAGACACGCTGACTTGGAAGATGTGTTGCTTAAAATACCTTTTCAGTTTCGAGACTGCAATTTTTGCCTTTATTTATAATAAATTGTTTGTAAATGGTATATTTAAATCTATATACTTAATAACATTATTAATTACAATATATAAATAATAATAATAATATTATAAACATAAAGAAATTACTTGCAGATTATGACTGTGAAGTTTCACTAGGCAGAATTGATCTAGATCGACAATATGAAGCAGTTAATGTAGTGAAACTATACAAATAAATTCTAGACCGTATCCCAATGTAAAGCAGTTGTAGTGAAACTATACAGAATCTAGACCATTTCGGTATAGTTTTACGTGACTAGCTTTACGAGATGTTTGCGGTACAGTTTCTATCTCGTATATAGTTTCACCAGACACTTTTCTGCATAGTTCAAAATTTCGATACATGTTGCGCGCAATTCATTATCATGGCATCCATTTAAAAATGGTCGTCTCAATTTGTCCGTCGCGTCGGTTTCCTGTCACGTCTATATAATCACGTTGTGAGTTTATTGTGTATAAGTAGTGTTATAATTGTTTATTATTTATTATTGTTATTGTCTATTAGTGTTTATGTAAATTCATTTTCATGAAATATGTGTAGAGTATATAAGGAATATTATATGCTCAAATATTGTAGTTGTGTGTATAGTGTAGTGGATAGCGTTAGTGTTTAGTATGCGTTAGGTCTAGGGTTCGCGTCTCCCCCATCGGTTAATAATTTATTTCGTAAATATGCGGTTATTCAATAAGTGGTGTGTATTAATTAACAAAATGTGTATAAAATATCTCAAGTGACATTGAATTTAATTAATTGAGTGATTCCAATTTTTTTTCCCATTTCCATTACTATGGATCACCCAACCATAGATCTTTTGCTGCTTCAACAATATACAGCCAGCCATAGAATATGGATGCAGCAACCTTAACTATGGATATCCCGTATTTTTCAATATAATATGGTTGTGATATCCACGTATCTGGATGTGTCAACTATTCCTTTTTCTCCGTGTAGTTTTGGCAAAACTGCACTTGCCAAAACTAGGTTTGGCTGTTTTTTCCGGCCATTGGCCGTTTTCGGCTTTTGAGCCTAACATATATTCGATAATTTTCGTCTTTTTTGCGCTTTAAACCTTAAGTACCCCGTCTTGCCCCACTCTCGCCTAGTAAAATTATTCGCACCACGTTTACGGCAGTCTTGCAGAAAGCTTGTCGTAAGCTTGCGGTAATCTTACGCGCAATGATGAAACAGATGTTCGTGAAATGAAAATGGTTCTCAAGCATTAATTTAAGTGAGGATTCACCTCACAATGTCTATAATTCTCTAAATTTAACTTATTTGTTGGTTTTAAAGTGTCTAAATTCAAGTATTTGGAAGAAATGATTTTCAACAGACTTTTTAAACTTAAAGGAACTTACCCGGTAAGAAGCAAGGAATAGAAAAAGATTAAATTTCCAGAAATATTCTGTTAAACGAGGATTTTTTAATCTTTCTGAATAGGCGAATTTCCAAAAAAAAACTCAATTCCTCTGTGAACAGCAAAATATCAGAAAAATTAATTCTTCTCCATTGCTCGTGTCAATGAGATGATAAAAAAAGTTAAGAGTTTCTATTTTTTTGAATGCGCAAAATTTTTCTGCTTCTCAACGTTCCAAAAAAAATACAGAATCCTATCCTTTTGAATCGACAAAGTAAATCTTGTAAAAGCGAATTGAAAAAAATAAGAAATAGCTATTCTTTTCAATCGACTTTAAGCGATTCTACGTAGTCAATTCAAATGAATAGAAATTGTTTATTATTCTTTTCAATTGACTGCTTCGAATTTTAGAAACGCAGTAAGAGGAATAGAACTTTTGACAAACAATTTGAAAAAGCCTAAAAATCTTTCCAATTATTTGTAGGAGCTCATCTAGTTATTGTCTTAAAATAAAATGCAGTGACAGCTATTTTTCGCGTCGTGTGAATTTCATTGTGATTTCAGTGCTAAATTATTAAAATGAAATATTAAAACTAGTGAAAATATGGTTAAAAACGCACAGTGCTTACGATAAAATAAAAAATTCTCTGTATTAAAATAAATGAAAGAAATTTTCAAGTGTTCAATGTTTAACGTCAAGTTTTCAAAACCTAACCTTTTTTTCAAGTGAAATATTGAGTGATAGTAAAGCAATTCAGTTTTTGGTGAAGTCAATTAAGAATAATAGATTTTGCTACTTTTCCTTGCTCCACCGAGGAATTGGATTATTTTGGAAATTCGCGCATTCAAAAGAAATGAACTTCTGAATTATTTTCAATTCCTCCCCTAGAAAACGGGGATCGCTGAATGATCACTGAACTTATTTTTGTTTTTTGGAAATTTGAAAAAAATTGCAATAATGTAACTTAAAATGATGTTTTAACTCCTGATATTTGCATAAATAACTATTCAGGGTGGCCGCAAGATTGACTTTATCAATTTCCCTGACATTTCCCTGACATTTTACTGATATAACAACGAATTTCCCTGACAAAAATTTTTTTGTTTAGAGCAAAAAATGTATTGCATGACCGTCTTAATTTCTTTAATTGCCCTGACAAAAAAATTTTTCCTGACATTTCCCTGACTTTACTGACAAAATATATTTTTCCCTGACATTTCCCTGACTTTACTGACATGTGGCCACCCTGCTATTGTTAATGTTTATTTATTAGTGAAAGTACCAAATTAAATGAATTAATGTTAAAAAACTAGAAAAATTGAAAAATAATAGTACGGTGATGATAGCATGGTGGGATACGAGCCCACGACCTTTCTATTGCCGGTAGACTGCTCTGACCACTGAGCTACATGCACCCCGAGATTCTTTGAAATTCTTTGACATATACTATCCCTTCCTACGTTATTTTAATGATAACGTAGAAAGTTTCTTAAAGATGGTAAAAAAACATGGTACATGTGGCCACCCTGCTATTGTTAATGTTTATTTATTAGTAAAAGTACCAAATTAAATGAATTAATGTTAAAAAACTAGAAAAATTGAAAAATAATAGTACGGTGATGATACGGTGATGTCCTGTTATTTACTAAAAAAAAGTACAAAATAATAAAGTTGATCACTGGAAAACATTAAAATTATAAGTGGATGTTTTATAATACCGTTTAAGAAAAGCCAAATGTCAATTTATATTATTTTTAAGAAGAAAGAAGCTATCAATTATCCGAATCAAATTTTTACTAAATAAATTAAATATCTTAAATAAATCTCTATAATCTCTTAGATTTCATATGTATCGACAGCTCAGCTGCCCGAATACAGAAACCTGCTTAATCTGAAAAATATTTTCGAAATTAATTAATAATTTCAAAATTATCAAAGAATCCAGAAAAAAACAATAGCATGGTGGGATACGAGCCCACGACCTTTCTATTGCCGGTAGACTGCTCTGACCACTGAGCTACACTGAAAAAAAAAGTTCATTGAATCAAGTAAATGCATTTTCTTGACCTGATTTATTTGAAACAAACCCATATTTTCTTATTGGAAGAAATTTATTTTCTTGTGTCAAGTAATTTTGAGCATTGATCAAAGTTATTGAAATAAGAAAATATGGGTTTGACATAAGTAAATATCTTACTGTTTTAAACGAACATGTTTTACATGCGCCAAGTCTCGAAAAAGTATTGAATCAAGAATATCATGTTCTCACGTCAAGTAATTTACCTTGAGTCATTTGGTATCTTGAGTCAAATAATTTTTTTATTTCCTTTAAAGCAACTATTTATTTCATCCAACACCCATAGTCTTGAGCCAAGAAAATGGGAAGATTAATACAAGTTAATAATTGTTTCAACTCAATTAAAAATTATTTTGTTTCAAAGAAATATTAATTAATCTAAGCATTTCTTTTACTTGAAGCATTTCTATATTCTCATGTTTCAAAATCATTAATTTCTTGCGAGAATGTTATATTTTCTGGAATGAAATATTTTATTTATTCAATTCAATTAAGTGTAAGATCTTGAATCAAATCATTCTTTTGTTTCCTTTAAAAAAGTTTTTACTTAATTCAACGCTCATATAATCCTGATTCAAGAAAATACGAAGGTTAATATAAGTAAATATTTGTTTCAAGTTGATTAAAAATTACATTCAATTAATCCCATATTTATTTGAAGAAAGAAATTCATTTTCTTGTGTCAAGTAATTATTAGCATTGAACAGAATTCTTGAATTAACAATTTAGTATTTGTCAGAACTCAATATGTAATTATTTCAACCAAATATTTTACTTTTCCGAAGTACCAAAAAGTATTGAATCTAGAATATCATGTTCTTAAGCGAAATAATAAAGTATTGTGTGGAGAATTCATGTTTCTTGAATCGAATCATTTTATTTATTTGCTTTGAAACTTTTTTTTATTTAACACAATGCCGGTGTTCTTGATCCAAGAAAATATTTTTCTTCAAATGTATATGCAACTTAAATATCAGTTTTTGAAAACTGTCCATTGAGGCTAGGATGGCATAGTGGTAGCGTGACGGCTTCTGGTGCGTGCAACCCGAGTTCAATTCCTCCGACCGTGGAAAATTTTCTTTCAAGGTATATATGTTGTATTTGTGTTAAGTAATAATTAAATGTAAATACAGTGGAACCTCGATTATCCGAACCTCTGTTATCCGAAACCTCTATTATCCGAACCGAAAATCATTTTATCCGAATTTCTATTATCCGAATTTTTTTTTGGCTATCCGAATTTTAAAATTTATTTTCTCTATTTATTTTATTATTTATATTTTCTTCGGACATTTTTTGCGTACATTTCATTGCATCTTACTGCACAGCGCCACCTATTCTTTTTTCTATGACTAACTCATACTTTCTGTTGGTATAAAAAGTTCACAAAAATACACAAACTTGATTGGTCGTCTCTTAATTCTCAATTTGTACAACCAATCAAAATTTGTATTCATTCATATTGTTAAATGTATGCCGTACTCTGTATGTTCGACTTCTATCTTTTTTGTCAGTTCATGTTAGTTCTTTTGTGGTTTTCCATAATGTATGTATACAAAAATATGTGAAAAAAATTAAATCAACATTTTTACTGAAAACATGAAAACTATTCATTCAAAATATATACATATGTTACAGAATTTTTTATACAGTTTCTGTAACATTTATGTAATATTAAATTAATAATTTTTATGTTTTTGGTAGAGTTGTTTATTTAATTACTATTTAATTTTTCAGTAATACGTGCAATGGATTCAAGTTCTAGTCCTTCTACCTCTAAGCGAAAACGTACTGTTCTTTCAGTGGAGAAAAAATTAGAAATTCTCTCCAAATTGGAAAAAGGCGAAACAGGTGTATGTTTAGCTAGATTTTATAATGTGGGTACAGCGACGATTACCGACATAAAGAAAAATCGAGAGTCACTTATGATATTTGCGTCACAGATGGATACAGAAGAAGGGCCTAAAAGACGAAAAACAATGAAAATGTCTCAAAATGAAACTCTTGATGATGCGCTTTCTAAGTGGTTTATTCAAAGACGAAGCCTCGGTCAACCAATTTCCGGACCACTTTTATGCGAGAAAGCTCTTGATTTTAATGAAAAACTTGGAGGATCATCAAATTTTAAAGCTAGTACCGGTTGGCTTGAAAAATTTAAAAATCGTCATGGAATTCGACAATTGCAAATCCAAGGAGAAGCTCTATCAGCAAATTCTGATGCTGCTGAGAAATTTAAACTGACAATTGGAAATTATATAGAAGAAGGAGGTTATTCTAGAGACGATATTTATAATGCCGATGAGAGTGGCCTTAACTGGAGATCATTGCCACGAAAATCACTCGCATCTCGTCAGGAAACGTCAGCCTGTGGTTTCAAAGTGTCAAAAGATCGAGTGACTATAATGACATGTGCTAATGCTTCCGGGACTCATAAATTGCCACTCCTAGTCATTGGCAAAGCTAAAAACCCTCGTTGTTTCAAAAATATAAAAAATTTACCAGTTTCTTACAAAAGTCAGAAAAGTGCTTGGATGGATTTAAAATTGTTCTGCGATTGGTTCAAAAATGATTTTATAAAAAGTGTAAAAAAATGGCGTAAAGATAAGGGTAAAGATGGTAAAGTGTTGCTATTGTTAGACAATGCACCATCTCATCCATCTGTTGACGTACTGAATTCCTTCGATCCAAACTTCGTCGTCATGTTTCTTCCACCGAATGTCACTGCACTTATTCAGCCGATGGATCAGGGGGTAATTGAAAAGTTAAAACGTTTATATCGCAAAAATATGCTTAAGAGTTTATTATTGTTAGATGATAACTCTGAAATCAACGTTGCTTCTTTCCCAAAAACATTAAATCTGAAACATTGTTGTTTCATGGTAGCGGATGCTTGGGAATTATTGACGGAGGAAAATTTAAAAAGAGCATGGAATAAACTATTATCTCTTGAAACAGATTCCGAAGAAACAATCGAGGCACAAAATATATCGGAGTTTAACGAGTTCTTTAGCAATATCCCAGGTTTCGCAGATTGTGATGCCGATGACGCTATTGATTGGATTAATAGCGATGCCAACGATCCTGGATACCAATTGCTGAATGACGAAGAAATAATATCTTCAGTAACGAATTTGACCGAAAATGATGATGAGAATGAAAGCGAAGATGAATGTTTAGATGAGACCAAAAAGGTTTCCAATTCTGAGGCATTTAATGCTTTTGAGATAGGACTTGAATGGTACGCGCAACAAGAAGAATGTTCCTGCACGCAATTGCTTCTGCTGAGAAGAATGCGTAATTTAGCAGCTAAGAAACGAATAGATGCTATCTTTCAAAGCAAAATAACGAAGTTTATGCCAAAAAAGTCTTAAAAAATCATATATTCTCTGTTTTATTAATATATTATTATAAATTAATATATATTTACATATATATACTTATATATAACTTTAAAAAAATGTATTAAATTAAATACATATAGTTCAACTGTCCAATTTTTTTACTTTAATTATGAAAAACATTAAAACCTCTATTATCCGAATTTTCGATTATCCGAATCAGGCCTTGCCTAGGTTAGTTCGGATAATCGAGGTTCCACTGTATATATGTAAAATAACAATTATTTAATTATTTAAATAAAAAATATAAATGTTAATTAATTAAATAATAAAAATATTTGACCTAAGTATTAGAAAAGATGGGATGGGGGTAAGGGGGGGGGGTAATTTAAGTAAATAATTTACTTGTATTGAGAAAGTATTTTTTTGATTGAAATCTATAAATTTTCTCAAATCAAGAAAATATTTTCTTGGACAGAGAACATACTTTCTTGATTTGATACATAAATGATTTTGAATTAATATATTCTGCATTTCTTACATGCTACTTAACTTCTTGGTCGAATTCCATATTTTCTTGGATCAAGAATATCTGTTCTTCTCACAAAATAAATGTTTTCTTCATTTAAATCTTGAATTACTTGAACGAACGTTACAAAAAATTGAATGAATCAAATAAAATAATTCAATTAACTATATATATATATTCTTAGAACAAGAAAATATTTTATTCATTTAATACATTTCATACTTCGTATAAGAAGACTAACTTCTTGGTCGAATTCCATATTTTCTTTTATCAAGAATATATGTTCTTCTCCCAAATATCCTATGTCAAGAAAATCGTTTTCTTGAATCAATACTTTAATAGTCTTGGCCGTATTCAATCCCACGATTTGCTTCAATCCCTTCCTACGTTACTTTAATGAAAACGTAGGAAGTTTCTTAAAGATGGTAAGCCTAGTATTTCAATTCATAGGCAATTATAATTATAGAAAGTGAATTTATCATTCGGCAGTTAAATATTAAGAAGAAAGTAGCTATCAATTATCCGAATCAAATTTTTACTAAATAAATTAAATATCTTAAATAAATCTCTATAAGCTCTTAGATTTCATATGTATCGACAGCACAGCTGCCCGAATACAGAAACCTGCCTAATCTGAAAAATATTTTTGAAATTAATTAATAATTTCAAAATTATTAAAGAATCCAAAAAAAACGGTAGCATGGTGGGATAGGAGCCCACGACCTTTCTATTGCCGGTAGACTGCTCTGACCACTGAGCTACATGCACCCCGAGATTCTCCGAATTCTTTGACATATACTATCCCTTCCTACGTTATTTTAATGATAACGTAGGAAGTTTCTTAAAGATGGTAAGCCTAGTATTTTAATTCATAGGCAATTATAATTATAGAAAGTGAATTTATCATTTGGCAGTTAAATATTAAGAAGAAAGAAGCTATCAATTATCCGAATCAAATTTTTACTAAATAAATTAAATATCTTAAATAAATCTCTATAAGCTCTTAGATTTCATATGTATCGACAGCACAGCTGCCCGAATACAGAAACCTGCTTAATCTGGAAAATATTTTCGAAATTAATTAATAATTTCAAAATTATCAAAGAACTCAGAAAAAAACGGTAGCATGGTGGGATACGAGCCCACGACCTTTCTATTGCCGGTAGATTTTCTATAATTATAATTGCCTATGAATTGAAATACTAGGCTTACCATCTTTAAGAAACTTCCTACGTTATCATTAAAATAACGTAGGAAGGGATACCCAGTAAAAAAAATTCGATACACGGACCCCGGAGTTCGTATACGAGCTCGGTAGCTCGTATGAGAAATATGAGAAAACTCTCATACGAGCCTTTTCCGTAATGAGAAGTGTATAGATGCTTGTATACAAGGTGAGTTTTAAAGCATTTTTATTAATGTAACACTATTTTAAAGTAAATGTAGATAATAGAAATGAATTTTCAAAGTAAAACAAAGCTAAATTTATAAGGGAAATGAAGTTTTAAGAAAAAAAGGATAATTTTGTTCAAAAAATTTATTCACACTGAAAAAAGGTTAGAATTTGATAATTCCTTGTTAATCTAACTTACCGACATTAGATATTTCTCGTATACGGTAAGCAGATTTTGTATTGGCGGTAGAATAAATAAGTTTTTTTCATTACTAATTAATAATATATTATTATTTATCTATATTAATAAAATCAGACTTTTGTCTGTACATTGCACGAAATTAATTTTTAATAGCATAATTTATTTATTTGAACAACGGAGAATCCAAAAATGGTAATAGAAAATTTCCTGTCTGTATGTATGTATGTATGTATGTCCGCAAAATTTTGTTCGCGTATAACTTCAAAACGTCTTGACCGATTGAAGTAAAATTTGGCAATCTTTTAGATATTGGTCTAACTTAAAATATTAGCTATATTTGATGAAAAAATATTGAGCTAAACAAAAGTTATGAATTTTTCAAAAAATTTTTTTTTTTAATTTTTGCAGATTGGCATACATTTTTAATTTATTAATAATTCAAATGATTATAAAGATATATAACAATAAATTGAATTAAAAAATAATATTAATATGAAAAAAAATTATAAATTTTCCAAAAAATTCGAAATTTTTTTTTTAAATTTTGACAGATTGCTGTAAATTAATCAGTTATAACTTTTATAAGATATATATAAACAATAAATTTACAGATTTTAAACATATTAATTAGAACGGGAGGTATTCAATTTTTTCAAAAAATTAAAAAAATTGAAAATTTCCAAATTTTATATTTTTTATTGTATATCTTTTAAACTTTCAGTAATTAAATATTACATGTTATTTTGTCATATTTTAGCATAATTTTGAAAAAAATACTGTCCTGTAACTATAAGATGGAAGTATAAGTATAAAAATGTTTTTAATATAAAAAAATTGAAAAATTATAATTGACAGACCAATTACTATCAAGCTTAATTCAGTAGTATTTTTGGGGTCTCTGATAAACTTTTGACTTCACAATAATGGAATTTAGAATTATTTGTTTATCCAATTAATCAACAATTTTCAATTGCAAAAATTTCGAAAATATTAAAAATGGAGATTTTTTATGATAAAATTGATATTGTGGAAATTCAAGAATACCTCTGTGATAAGATACTTGCATTATGCTACTGGGAAAAAACTTAAATAGTAAAAAGTTTTGTTATTTTAATTCTTGATTTAACTTTTAGGGATGTTTTGAGCATTATGTAAAGGCAAAAGTTAAACAAGGTGTCTATTATTATTTTTGTTTAACAAACTATCCGGTTTTTCCCAGCTTTGTCCAAATTTTTACAGGTGTATCTTTTCTCATCAAATATAAATTTTCTTGAGAAGAATTAACATTAAATAAATCTACAAGTGGCTACAAAAATTCACTTATTTTATGAAAATACTCTTCGACGGGTTTTTGTTTTTACTAATACTTTTAACAGGGGTTCTACCAACTGGAAAAAACGGGAAATATGCAGGAATTTAATTTAATCGGGAAATCGGGTGAATTCAGCCTGCAATATAGGTCTTATTTTAGATTTTAGCAATTATGATACAATTAATTGTGGATGGAAATTTTGTTTGGATATTTAAAAAGTAGTTATGTTGTAAATTTTGTTTACTATAAATCCATAATTTATTATACTCCCAGCTGATACAATTAGTTCGAATTTGACTTCATTGTAACTCCAAAAACTGGTGAAAATTTTGGATTAACTTATAATACAATAATTAAATTTCTACAAATAATTGACAAACATTGTTCTCTGCATTTTAATTCATTAAAAATAAATTATTTGATGATAAAAAGTCAATCACTGATTTAAAATAGTAATATTTATCTAATGAAATAGTTAATGGTAGCTAATTATTATTTATTCCGGTCAAATTAAATTCTCCGCTATTTCCCATTTTTCGAGACTGGTAGACACACGCTATTTAATGTATTAGAAGAAACTGAAACCCGTCGAAGACGGGTACGACAGCTAGTTTATTATATAAATGTTCTTATATAAAATAATTAAATTTAATACAAAATCTGCTTACCGTATACGAGAAATATCTAATGTCGGTAAGTTAGATTAACAAGGAATTATCAAATTCTAACCTTTTTTCAGTGTGAATAAATTTTTTGAACAAAATTATCCTTTTTTTCTTAAAACTTCATTTCCCTTATAAATTTAGCTTTGTTTTACTTTGAAAATTCATTTCTATTATCTACATTTACTTTACACGGAGAGAGATTTTGTATTAATATTTGTTAAAATTGGCAATAGAATTTAATATATTCTTTTTCAATTTAGAGAAATCGTGTTTTATATTAAAAATTAATATTGTGCATATTAGTAGGCAGCCCTTGATATATTTTACAAAAATTAATAAAATTGTAATACAATTTAATAAAAGAATTATAATTTTTAAAAATGACTATATTAAAATCGCAGTCCGTGTAAGTATCGAAAGAATAAGAAAAATTGAAATAGTTCTTTTAAATTTTAGAATAAAATACATATTTCAATCTTTAATATAGTCAATACTAAAAATTATGAGTGAGTCGAAAAGGACAGGAAATAAAAAGACGTAGGAAGGAGGAGGATAGAATTATCGTTTCGAAAGTATTTCGCACACACACCAATGAGCTAACGCAAGCATCATACTATACATCATACTATACAAACACAAACTATATATATACAATTTCGGAGATCTATGTTAAAACCTATATACGCATACATATAAACTTAACTTAAATACAAATAAACGCAATAACGCACGCACGCTGTACATTGGGAGATACAGTTCTCAACTTCCTTATATACTAAACTCGAGAAATTTTCTGAACTTGTGAGAAAGTGACATTTTCTCCATATTTTGTTTAAAAAAGTTCTTAATTTATTTTACATTATAAATACATACTTTTGTATGCTGGGTCAAAATTTTATTCAGAAATGTTTATCATAATACTGTTTTTAAAATTGTTTGTTTCTGGAAAATGATTTCTATTGAAATTATATCCAATTTTTCGTTATATAAAAAAACCCATCATTTTATTTATTGGCATAAGAAAATGCAGCATATCTTAAATCATTTTTTTTAAATACCTTCCAATGTCCTAATTCATTTTCGTACACGGAAAAAAATTAATATCTAAACTTGAAATAATATTAATTTGAAATCCAATGGAATGTAAGTATGTCTAAAATAGACATTATAGTCACAATTAAATTCACATCTCTGATTTAGAGATTTGTTAATTTCACAACTTATCTGATGTGAATTACATTGCGTTTTAAGTTCATCATTGTCAAAGAATATTTAAACCATTTTAATTATTTAAGTATTAATTTTATATTTTAAATGCAGTTTCATTCCCAGTTTTCACTTTCCATATTTTACGAATGTTTTTCGCGTTATCACGTGTGGGACATATTTTTATTTATTAGTATTTTCAGGTTAAACTTTCGTTTGACACTTGAAAACCTAACCTATATTGAAAGTTGTACCAAACCATGTTTTTTTATTAAGAAATAGAAAAAGAATGTTTATATTGTGTAATGTTGAGATAATTTGATTCAAATAAAGAAATGAAATAATAAAAAATTCATATTATCTTCAAAAAATGTCCAATTTTTTATGATTGTCAATGGATTTGTTTATAAGTTCATACTAAAAGAAAAATATACATTCTTTGAATAATTCTCACTCTAAATTGTGATAAATCATAAAATTTGAGATTTCTAATATCATTTTCAGGCATAAAAATACGGATTCTTCACACTGATAATATATGCGGATTAGATATAACTCTAAATTTCAGTTTTAGAGATCTGTTCAAATCACACATCCGATTCCAGTGATAGTTTATGCCTAAATCTCATATTAAATCTCTAATTTAGAGATTAATTTTTTTCCGTGTAAATTTTGAATGCTCTCAAATGCTCATTTAAAAGACAATGGACTATGCCTTTTACTACAATTAGGAAATCTTCATTGTCGATTAAAATTATTGAATGAACAAAATAAAATTGTTCACCCAATTCCGACACATTTTGACACATCAAATTAAAATATTTTGGGGTAAACACAACGTGCACATGTTGCCACGAGGTTTGACTCGGATAATTTCGGAACTGCTCGACTGAAATATTCGGCTAATCTCGGACAGCTTCGTAACCGCTCTACGTCAGCCTGACGTCAGCCCATAGCCTGCTATGGCCTGCTACTAGGCTGGTCATAATTTTTATTATAGTCGATAATACTATTCATAACTAAATTAACAACTTATGTAATTCTTCGATAGTATTTAGTATAATCATCTGTTAATACTTTTTACTATTGCATACTTTCTTACTTATAATATTACAACTTCTTATTGACTATTTCAATTTCTATTACTTCAGAATAATACAAAGTAATAATTTGATTATAAACTTTCTTAAAAATGGTAATATTAATTCATAAATGTACATGATTTCCCCAAATTGCAATCGGTTTTACTAAATACTAATATAATAATACGAAATATTAAAACAGAATCTCTCTCCGTGTAAAATAGTGTTACATTAATAAAAATGCTTTAAAAGTCACCTCGTATACAAGCATCTATACACTTCTCATTACGGAAAAGGCTCGTATGAGAGTTTTCTCATATTTCTCATACGAGCTACCGAGCTCGTATACGAACTCCGCGGTCCGTGTATCGAATTTTTTTTACTGGGTATAGTATATGTCAAAGAATTCGGAGAATCTCGGGGTGCATGTAGCTCAGTGGTCAGAGCAGTCTACCGGCAATAGAAAGGTCGTGGGCTCGTATCCCACCATGCTACCGTTTTTTCTGGATTCTTTGATAATTTTGAAATTATGAATTAATTTCGAAAATATTTTTCAGATTAAGCAGGTTTCTGTATTCGGCAGCTGTGCTTTCGATACATATGAAATCTAAGAGCTTATAGAGATTTACTTAAGATATTTAATTTATTTAGTAAAAATTTGATTCGGATAATTGATAGCTTCTTTCTTCTTAATATTTAACTGCCGAATGATAAATTCACTTTCTATAATTATAATTGCCTATGAATTGAAATACTAGGCTTACCATCTTTAAGAAACTTCCTACGTTATCATTAAAATAACGTAGGAAGGGATAGTATATGTCAAAGAATTTCAAAGAATCTCGGGGTGCATGTAGCTCAGTGGTCAGAGCAGTCTACCGGCAATAGAAAGGTCGTGGGCTCGTATCCCACCATGCTACTGTTTTTTCTGGATTCTTTGATAATTTTGAAATTATGAATTAATTTCGAAAATATTTTTCAGATTAAGCAGGTTTCTGTATTCGGGCAGCTGTGCTGTCGATACATATGAAATCTAAGAGCTTATAGAGATTTATTTAAGATATTTAATTTATTTAGTAAAAATTTGATTCGGATAATTGATAGCTTCTTTCTTCTTAATATTTAACTGCCGAATGATAAATTCACTTTCTATAATTATATTATTTTTTTTGTAAAAATAATATAAATTGTGAAGTGTATGAATAAAACGTGAAGGAACTGTCAGTGGAACAGTAGAAATAGATGGTAGCGCCAAAGTGGTAATTCATTACTAAATTTATTACCGACTTGCAATATATCTCTAGAATTAATTCATAACAAATAAAACAGATGACACTACTATTTTCGTAATTGTTCAATATAGCTTATTTTCAGCAATAATACATTTATTTGACGAGTGGACTTATTATTGTAGAAGGTAAGTAACTTAACAAAATAAAATAAAATGTTTTAATTTTTTGTAATTTCTTTTCTAATATCAGATTATGGTTAAAACGTCTTTATTAAAATTCAAATAAATGACAACTGTTATCTGTTATAAATTGTAAGAAACATACTTAAGTATAATGAATCATATATTTAAATTTAAATAATTTTTGTAATAAATTTAGTTATAATTATTAAAAAATTAATGTTTCATTTGTGTAAAGTGCAAATCCTGTCAGTTTATCATTGGGTGATTTTTGTTATTTTTTGAAATAAATTGAGTTGTATGTTACGGTAAGTACAAAAAATAAATAATTGCATATTTCAAGCTTATTATGTACAATTTTTTAATATTTATTAGTGATTAATTATTACAAAATAAGCCTTTTTAGGGTTCCGTACCCGGTAGGAACCCTATTGGAACGGTTACAAAAATGACCATGTACCCCCCCCCTAGAACTCACAGTTTTACACCTAGAGAGCTAAAAATTGGTACACGTATGTATTTTCACGCGTAGATTACAGGAAAAATATAGCGAACGTTATTGGGATTGATCTTCATAGAGTTTTCGACGAAAAACATCAAATTTTGGCCATTTTTCGCAAAAAAAGGCATGTACCCCCCCCCTAGCACTCACAGTTTTTTACCTAGAAAGATGAAAATTGGTATGCATATGTATTTTCAAAAATGGATTACAGGAAAAATATAGCGAACATATTTGGTATTGATCTTCATAGTGTTTTCATCGAAAAACTCGAAAATTTTGAAAATTTCGAAAAAAATGCATGTACCCCCCCCCTGGCGCCCACAGTTTTTTATCTAAAGAGCTGAAAATTGGCAAACTTATTCGTTTTTACGCATAGATTACAGGAAAAATATAGCGGAAGTGATTAGAATTGATCTTCATGGTGTTTTCATCGAAAAACTAAAATCTCTTTTTGAAAGCTCGAAAATTCTTTAACCGTTGCTGGTTCTCTCAATTCTTAATCTAGTGGACTGTCGCTATACATTTTTATTTATTTTTTCGTGTAGATTTCAAAAAACATACAGAAAAAATTATTGGAATTCATCTTCATATTTTTTTTTGCGAAAAACTAAAAAAAATTTTCGTTTTAAAAAAAAAAGTGTGTACCCCCCCCTTGGTTTTCACAATTCTTGGCCTATTGGACTGCAGTTTTGCTTATTTTATGTATTTTCGTCAGTAGTTTTCAGGAAAAATATAGCGAACCTGATTGGATTTGATCTTCATATTTTTTTCATCGAAAAACTTAAAGTTTTTAAAAATTTCGTCAAAAAAGCGTTTATTTCACCCTAGCACTCACAGTTTTTTACCTAAAGAGGTGAAAATTGGTACACTTTTGTATTTTCACGTGTAGATTACAGGAAAAATATAGTGGAAATGATTAGAATTGATCTTCATTGCGTTTTGAGCGAAAACCTAAATTTTTTTTTTCAATTTTCGATAATAATTATACCTATGCTAGTTCTCTCAATTCTTAGTCTAGTGGACTGGCGTTATACATTTTTATTTATTTTTTCGTGTAGATTTCAACAAACATACAGAGAAAATTATTGGAGTTCATCTTCATATTTTTTTTTCGAAAAACTAAAATTTTTTTTCGTTTTAGAAAAAAAAGTGTGTACTCCCCCTTTGGTTTTCACAATTCTTGGCCTATTTGACTATATTTTTGCTTATTTTATGAATTTTCATATGTAGATTTCAGGAAAAATACACCGAACATGATTGAATTTTATCTTCATATTTTTTTTCAGTGAAAAAGTCAAAGTTTTTAAAAATTTCGTCAAAAATGCGTGTTATTTACTATAGCGCCCACAGTTTTTTACCTGAAGAGATGAAAATTGGTACACTTACGTATTTTTACGCGTAGATTACAGGAAAAATATAGCGGAAGTGTTTAGAATTGATATTCATTGTGTTTTCATCGAAAAACTGAAATCTCTTTTTGCAAGCTCGAAAATAATTTAACCCTTGCTGGTTCTCGCAATTCTTAATCTAGTGGATCGCCCTTATACATTTTTATTTATTTTTTCGTGTAGTTTTCAACCAACATACACAAAAAATTATTGGAGTTCATCTTCATACTTTTTTTTTACGAAAAACTGAAATTTTTTTTTTTGATTTAGAAAAAAAGTGTGTACCCCCCTTGGTTTTCACAAATTTTGATCTATTGGACTGCATTTTTTTTTATTTTATATATTTTCATTTGCATATTTTAGAAAAAATATAGCAAACATGATCGGATTTGATTTTAAAATTTTTTTTAGCGAAAAACTCAAATTTTTAAAAAAAAATTTCAAATAAGCGTGTATTTTACCCTAGCGCTCACCGTTTTTTACATAGAGAGATGAAAATTGGTACACTTATGTGTTTTCACATGTAGATTTTAGAAAAAATAAGAAATATTAGAATTAATCTTTATTGTGATTTTTGCGAAAACATATATTCTTTTTTTTATAATTTGTTCCTAATAATTATACCTATGCTAATTCTCATAAATTTTTAATTGAGTGGATATTGGCATTGGGCATTTATATTTATTTTTACGTGTAAATTTCATAAAAAATATTGTTATGAAAAAATTGTATTTTCGAGATTTCAATTTTTTTACGCCAACTTCAAGTTGAACTAAGAGAAATATTTGAAAAAGTGTCATATAACCATTGATTTCATATAATCAATAATTGATACATTCTTGATAATCAACAATCGCAAATTAATAAACATCACTTCAAAAAAATAAAATAATATAGAATAAAACTATATTAAAAAAGTTTGTGATAAAACTTTGGAAAGAAGATACGCTTAATAGTATGTAATATTACATTTTAATCAATTGCTTGAAACATGTTTTACTAAATTATATTATTTTACTGTTGAAATGTATTAATGTTTTTTAAAACAATTTTTTATTAAAAATTATCTTTACTATAAACTTTTTATTATTATTTCTGGCAATATAAATTTTTTTTTATTAAAAATTATAAAAACATTTATTTAATCAAAATTTAACCAAAAATATTATTATGTGTTGGAATTTATTTTTTCTTTAAAAAATTTTTTATTCTACATTATCATTACTATATACTTTTTATTATTATCTCTGGCAATATAAATTTTTTTTATTGAAAATTAAAAAAACATTTATGTAATTAAAATTTAACCAAAAATATTATTTTGTGTTGACATTTATTGTTTCTTTAAAAAAAATTTTTATTCTAAATTATCTTTACATAAACTTTTAATTATTATTATTATTTCTGTAAATATAAATTTCTTTTTATTAAAAATTTAAAAAATATTTATTTAATTAAAATTTTTACAAAAAGTAATATTTTCTGTTGAAATCTATTAATGTTTTTTAAAATCAAATTTTTATTCAAAAATATCTTTACTATAAACTTTTTATTATTATTTCTGGCAATATAAATTTTTTTTATTGAAAATAAAAAAAACATTTATTTAATCAAAATTTAACCAAAAATATTATTTTGTGTTGGAATTTATTGTTTCTTTAAAAAAAATTTTTATTCTGAATTATCTTTACATAAACTTTTAATTATTATTATTTCTGTAAATATAAATTTCTTTTTATTGAAAATTTAAAAAATATTTATTTAATTAAAATTTTTACAAAAAGTAATATTTTCTGTTGAAATCTATTAATGTTTTTTAAAATCAAATTTTTATTCAAAAATATCTTTACTATAAACTTTTTATTATTATTTCTGGCAATATTAATTTTTTTTATTGAAAATTAAAAAAAAATTATTTAATCAAAATTTAACCAAAAATATTATATTGTGTTGGAATTTATTGTTTCTTTAAAAAAAATTTTTATTCTGAATTATCTTTACATAAACTTTTAATTATTATTATTTCTGTAAATATAAATTTCTTTTTATTGAAAATTTAAAAAATATTTATTTAATTAAAATTTTTACAAAAAGTAATATTTTCTGTTGAAATCTATTAATGTTTTTTAAAATCAAATTTTTATTTAAAAATATCTTTACTATAAACTTTTTATTATTATTTCTGGCAATATTAATTTTTTTTATTGAAAATTAAAAAAAAATTATTAAATCAAAATTTAACCAAAAATATTATATTAAAATAATATAATATATATATATTATATATATATATATATATATATATATATATATATATATATATATATATATATATATATATATATATATATATATATATATATATATATATATATATATATATATATATATATATATATATATATCTATCCCTATTAATATAAAATCATATCGCCGCCGCTGTTTCAGAAAGTTTCTATCCCCCCCCCCTCCCCCTTTACCCCCTCCCCCTTACCCCCTCTCACCCTCTTTACCCCCTCTCCGCCTTTTACCCCATTCAGAAATTTTTTAACCCCCTCTCCCTTTCTATCTTCCTTACCCCCTCTCACCCTCTTTACCCCTCTCCGCCTTTTACCCAATTCTAACCCCCCTCTCCCCCCTTTACTACCTATTTACCCCCTCTCACCCTCTTTACCCCTCTATACCCCCTCTCCCTCTTTTTACCCCCATTCTACAATCCCATATTTACCCCCTTCTCATATACCCCCTATCTACCACCCCTCTTTACACCCTTCTTACATGGCCCCCTCTTCTCCATTTCCCTTATTACCCTTTATACCACCCCCCTCTTCCCTCATTTCCCTTATATAACCCTCCGCTTTCCCTATTTAACCGCTTCTCAAAATTCTGTCAAGATTAGGTCAACGGTCAAATTATTGTCAAAGGTTAGAAGATGATGATGGGGTTTTTTCACCTAAAAACCATTGTGTAAGAAATATAAATTAATGTTTTGGTTTTTAGCCAATTTCATTAAAATGTAATTAAATGTTCAACATTACAGAAAAATTTATATCAACTTATTTAAAAAAAATTTTTTAATGAAATTGTTTCCAAGATGCACTACGTGGAAGTAACCAAAATCGCATCTCAAAATCTGTAAAAAAGGATTAGTAAAATTTGTAAAAAATTTTATAGAACAGAATGAAGAAAATTTTACCAAAAAGTTTGAAAATCTATGAAACCTAAAAAATGTATATAAATTTTTATCATTATTTATAAATACATATCAATAAAGAAAATACTTATTATTCTGTATTTTTCTTATTTGCGTAAATTAATTCTCCTCCATTTATCAGAAATTCTATATCTGCTGATATCTCTTTTAGAATCTTAATTTGACTATTATTTTGTAGTTGTATTCCAATACTATTGTCATCTGGATATTAAATTATATATTTACGAATACTTTATCATTATTTAAGTATATTTAATTCAATGCTTAAAGTATACCATTTTTAAATAATTGACCAATAATTTCCAATTTTTGTCCTTGAACGAAATTTGAATTTACAGAGAAATTTTTAATATTTATAATGATTTTGTTTTCTCCATTTGTAAAACTTCCAACGTATTGATGAGAATTTATTTTAATGGGAATAAATTCATCTCTTAAGTATCCTTCAATTTCTATTTTTAATTATAATTAAATAAATTAAGTATTTTAAGAAATGTAAAATGTAAGTTTTACATTTAAAGAAGTTTATAAAATGTCAATTGTAATGATTTAGAAAACTTACTAACGAATCCAGTATTTTCTAAAATACTTTCTTTAGTAAATGGAGTTTCTTTAATTTCTTTTTGTTCTTTTAAAATTTCGAAAGTTCCAAACGTGTTATATTTTGTAAAATTGTGTAACAATAATTCATAACTCATATTCCCATCGTTGAAATTTGAACTTTCTTTGGCAATTAAATTTTGCAGAAGAATTTTCTTCAATAAAATAAAATTTTTTATTTGAATTGTAAAAATTTAAATTTAAATTTAAATTAAATTTTGAAGAAGAATTTTCTTCAATAAATTAGAATTCATTATCAGTATGGAAGAAAAAATATTATTTATGAAACAAAATAAAGAAGTTTTTTTAAAATATTTAAGTTTGTTAAATAAAGATCAAAATTTAATTTTTGAAAATATAACTAAAGGAAATTATAAATTGATATTTATTGATGGACCTGGAGGTACAGGAAAAACTTTTTTATACAAAACCTTAATTTACTATTTTCTTTCAATTGGAAAAAATGTTTTGTCAATGGCATGGACAGGAATTGCATCAATTTTGTTACCTGGTGGTATGACAAGCCACAGAACTTTTCGATTACCACTAGATTTAACAAATATTGAAACAACATTTTTAAAATTAAAATCTGACAAATGTAAATTAAGAGAATGTGACGTTATAATCTGGGACGAAGCTTCTATGATTCCAAAAAAAGCTTTGGACATAGTTGATAAAACGTTAAGAGATTGTTGTCACATTGAAAATATACCCTTTGCAGGAAAATTAATAATATTAGGTGGAGATTTTCGACAAATCCTACCAGTAATAAAAAATGGGTGCAGAGAATTAATTGTTCAAGAATCAATAAAATTTTCACATCTTTGGAAAGACTTCATAATTTTCAAGTTAAAAAAAATATGAGAACGTGTAATACAAAATTTTCAAAATTTCTTTTAAAAATTGGGGAAGGGAAAATAAATCCATTTTTTGTACCCAAAGAATGGAAAACTGATGATGTTTGCACAAAAATTTTTGGTTCCAAAATTACCTTGAAAGATGATGTTTCAAAATTTGCAATCCTGGCATGTCATAATGATGACATTATTAAATTAAATAATAAAATATTGAAAAAAATTTCTGAAAAAGAAAAAATTTATTATAGTATTGATTATGTAAAAAATAAAGGAATGGATCTAAGTGATGAAAGTGTGCAATTAAATTTTCCGAATGAATATTTAAATTCCTTAAAAATTCCTGGCTTACCTGTACATAAATTAATTTTAAAAATTGGGGCAATCGTAATGTTGATAAGAAACATAAGTATAAATGATGGATTATGCAATGGTACCCGATTAAAAATTTTGGAATTACATAAATTTAATATAAAAGTTTTGATAATAACGGGAAGTAAAGAAGGTACCACTGCATTTGTTCCAAGGATAATTTTAGATTCCGGGGAGAATTCAAATTTACCATTTATTTTGTTCCGAAGACAGTTTCCTATAGTTTTGGCTTTTGCAATAACAATTAATAAATCACAAGGTCAAAGTTTTCAAAAATTGGGTATTTTATTCAATAAACCTTTATTTTCTCATGGCCAATTATATGTTGCTTTATCAAGATGCACAGATCCTAACAATTTATTTATTGAATGTTCTGACGATAATGATCAGGAACATCAAAAAGATATCAATAATATCGTATGGACCGAAATTTTTGAATAATTTATATGCTTATTCCAAATTGTTGATTTAATATATCGTAATATATTTGACGAATAAATGAGATATTTTTATAATCCTAATATATCAAACCATAAATATATTTTTATTCTTCAACATAAATAATTTTTTATAAGCTATGTATACAGCAAAACTAATTATTTTTATTTAGATTTTGAGATACGAATTTGGTTACTTCCCCGTAGTGTATCTTGGAAACAAATTCATTGAAATCTAAAAATATAATTGTTTTAACTTAAATTAACTTAAATTAAATAAATTTTAACTTATATTTAATTTCAATGAAGTTGGCTAAAAACCAATATTAATATTTAATGCTATTAAAACTAATATTAATCAATGCTATTAATTCAAAGAAGCAAGTTCAAAGAAGAATGTAGAATTTAGAAATTATAAAAAAGTAAAAAAAATAGGGGGTTGGCGCGCGAAGCGCGCAGGGGGGCGAAGCCCCCCTAGTAATATATATATAATATATAATATATTATATATATAATATATTATATTATATATATATTATTATTTATATATATATATATTATATTATTTTATTATATTAAAATTTTTACAAAAAGTAATATTTCCTGTTGAAATTTATTTTTTTTTAAATTAAATTTTTATAAATAAAAAATTTTTATTATTATTTCTGTAAATATACATTTTTTTATTGAAAATTAAAAAAACATTTATTTAATCAAAATTTAACCAAAAATATTATTTTGTGTTGGAATTTATTGTTTCTTTAAAATAAATCTTTATTCTAAATTATTCTAAATTATCTTTACATAAACTTTTTATTATTATTATTTCTGTCAATATGTACAAATTTCTTTTTATTGAAAATTAAATAAATTTTTATTAAATTAAAATTTTCATAAAAAGTAATATTTCCTGTTGAAATGTATTAATGCTTTTTAAAATCAAATTTTTATTCAAAATTATCTTTAGTACCTATAAACTTTTTATTATTATTTCTGTCAATATAAATTTTTTTCATTGAAAATTAAAAAAACATTTATTTAATCAAAATTTAACCAAAAATATTATTTTGTGTTGGAATTTATTATTTCTTTAAAAAAAATCTTTATTATAAATTATTCTAAATTATCTATACATAAACTTTTTAGTATTATTATTTCTGTCAATATAAATTTTTTTTTATTAAAAATTAATAAAATATTTATTTAATTAAAATTTTTACAAAAAGTAATATTTCCTGTTGAAACTCATTAATGTCTTTTTAAAACAGTTTTTTATTCAAAATTGCTAAATAAGCTGTTTATTATTTCCATCAATGTTATTTTTTCTTAGACATTAATTTTTATTGTAGGAGAGTGTAGTCGAGGTCGGACCATTGTCCAGGTAGGCCACTGTCAATTTTTTGGACTAGTTCATTAGTGCCAAAAAAATGGAGAACACCAAAAATGGTACATTTTCGTACGTCTTAAATAAATATAGATATCTGGAAGATGATTGTATAAACGAATTTCATAATATTCTCCAGAGAAATTCTCATTTTAAACCAGTAAACGTTTTTCAATTAATAGAACCAAGTCTTCAATGTGACGTAAGTCCTATTTTACCAAATGAACAACATTTACAAATAATATTCCGGGAAGGTAGTGAAAATGTTTTAAAAACTACAGATGAAGTAGGGCACTGGTTATGTATATATTTTATAAATGGAGAACTACGAGTTTATGATAGTTACTATAGTACTTTGACTCCATTTGTGATTCGCTGTTTAGATGTGCTATTTCCTTATAAACCACCTGTGATATTTATTCCTGTACAGAGACAAATTGACACAATTGAATGTGGGTTATTTGCAATAGCAAACGCAACATCTATAGCATTAGGAAAAAATCCTAATGAAATAAAATATGACATTGACTCGATGCGTTCACATTTATATAATAATATACTTCAAACAGGCTTTTTATCTCATTTTCCGGAACAAAAAGAAGTTAATCTTACTGTTCAAAACATTACTCTATCTATCAATGCTTCTAATTCAGAGAAATTGTCTCAACGTGGGCGTCCTAAAAATATTTTTTGTGGTACTCAAATCGATCGGAAGCGAAAATCTAACAGAGATAAAGTGCAACGAAAAAGAGAGAAAGTAAAAAAGAATGTTTTATCAATGGAAAGATTCATTTCAGCCAATAGTGAATCAGAAGTAGTAAACGATATTACAGAACATAAAGAAATTACATCTAATTCTTCAAATCTTTCCTTAACTATCAATACTTCTAATTTATTGGTATCCAGGCAACGTGGAAGACCTAAAAGTAATTATCATAGCACTTTATTTGAGCGAAAATGTAAAGATAATAAAGATAAAGTTCAGCGCCATAGAGAAAATAAAAATCGTTCTTTCTCAATTGAAAAAATTATTTCTACTAGTAAAGAGTTAAATGCAATTAATATATCAAAATCTGAAAATGTAATTTTGTCCGGATTATCTGAATCAACTAATTCAGCTTTAAAAGTTCAAGACAATAAGTTTTCTTATCAATTTTCTGTACAAAAAGAAGTTGATCCTACTGTTCAAAATTTCACTCTAACTGTTAATACTACTAATTCGGAGCAATTATCTCAACGTGGGCGTCCTAAAAATATTTTATGTGGTAATAAATTAGAGCGAAAACGAAAAGCTAACAGAGAGAAAATGCAACGCCATAGAGAAAAAGTAAGAAAGACCCTTTTGTCGAAATCAGATGTACAAGACAAAATTACAGTAGATGTAATTACCCCTACTATTAATATTTCCAACTCACAGCAACCCATTCAACGTGGGCGGCCTAAAAATATTTATGGTGTTACAAAAATTGATCGAAACCGTAAAGCTAATAGAGATAAAGTACAACATTATAGAAACAAAAAAAAGGAGTCATCTATTAAAAAAAAAATTACTTTTGTTAATGATCAGTTAGAAGTAATTCATACTCCAAAATCTAAAATTTCACGTTTAAATGATTCAGATATAAAAATCCACAATAATTTTTTTTATGTTTTAAATGTTGAAAGATATCTAGAAGATGATTGTATAAACGAATTTCATAATATTCTTGAGAGAAATTCTCATTTTAAACCAGTAAACGTTTTTCAATTAATAGAACCAAATCTTCAATGTGACGTAAGTCCTATTTTACCAAATGAACAACATTTACAAATAATATTCCGGGAAGGTAGTGAGAATGTTTTAAAAACTACAGATGAAGTAGGGCACTGGTTATGTATATATTTTATTAATGGAGAACTACGAGTTTACGATAGTTACTATAGTAATTTGACTCCATTTGTGATTCGCTGTTTAGATGTGCTATTTCCTTATAAACCACCTGTGATATTTATTCCTGTACAGAGACAAATTGACACAATTGAATGTGGGTTATTTGCAATAGCAAACGCAACATCTATAGCATTAGGAAAAAATCCTAGTGAAATAAGATATGATATTGACTCAATGCGTTCACATTTGTTTAATAATATACTTCAAAAAGGCACTTTGTCTCTTTTTCCCTTAAAAGATGAATTTATTCCTGCTGTTGGTATTATTTCTCAAATTATTGAGTCTCGTGATACTTTTGAATTATCTCAACAAGTAGAACCAAATTGTAATGAGAATCATTGTGAAGATATAAAGTATCAATCAAAACAAAAAAGTAAAGATATTTTTTTAAATGATTGGAATAAAGTTTCTAAACATTTTTTTAATTCCATTTTAGATGGTCAAACACATGTTTGTGTTTGTTGTGGTCGTTTATGGTGTATTAAATCATTAAAACTGTTAAATAAAAATTCGTTAATTAACAAAAAAAAAATTCTTCTGAAAATTATAAATAAATGTTTTTATCTAACAAAATCAGATAGTGGATATTTTTGTAGCACTTGTTACAGAGATATATGTTCAGATAAAATTCCTAAACTAGCTTTATGTAATGGTTTAATGTTTTCTGATATACCGGAAATATTAAATGATTTAACTCCCCTTGAAGAAAGATTGGTATGTCCTCGACATATATTTTTGAAAATAGTTCGCAAAGGTTATGGTATTGGTTTCCAACACGGTTTAGTTGGTAATGTTATCAACGTTCCTGTTGAAGTAAATGCAATGGTATCTGCATTACCGCGAAAAGTTAAAGAGAACAATGTTATTACAATTGAACTAAAAAGGAAGATGTGTTATAAACATGGACGTAAGGAAAATATTCGTCCAGAAAAAGTACGTGCAGCTGCAAAATATTTAGTTGGTACTGAATTATTTCGTGAACTAGGAATTACTTATGATGATTCCTGGCAATACGAAGAAGGCGTTTTTGAAGAAAATATGCATTTAGATGACAATTGTACTTGTGTAACAGATATTGAGTCAGAAGAATTGCCAGTTAATCCAGGAAACGTTGAAACACTTCTTGATAATGAACAGGATGTTACTATTACTATGGCTCCTGGAGAAGGGAAAAGGCCTATTTCCCTAACTATTGATGAAAATTTAGAAGAACTTGCGTTTATTAAAATTCACGGAGGTAAAAAGCGTAATTTTTTGTGTAAATTAAGTTACTCAGATATAATTAAATCAGAAATATCTCGATTTGATCGTAGAGCAATGCGCATCGATTATTTGTTTACTGCATTAAAAAAGAAGCAAATGTTATGTATCACAAGTAACATTAACACTTGTCTAAGAAAAAAGACAGCAAATGGGAATTTAATTTTAGTTAGTAATTTATTAGATGAAAATTTCATGCAAAATCTAATTCAACATGATGATGGATATAGGGTTTTAAAAGGAATAAGAAATTCTCCAGCTCATTGGGAGTCAGAGAAAAAAAAAGTATTAGCTATGATAAGACAGTTTGGAGTACCAACTTTATTTCTAACAGTTTCAGCAGCAGAAACAAAATGGCCTCGATTGATAATACAATTAAAAAAGATAGTTGACGGAATAAATATTACTTTAAATGATGCAAAAAATCTTTCATATGAAGAAAAAGCACGTCTTATACAGTCTGATCCCTTTATTTGCGTATCATTTTTTGAAAACCGTTTCAAAGAATTGAGGAAAACATGGGATAGTCCTGTTGGTCCTTTTTGTGAACATAAAATAGAACATTTTTATTATAGAATAGAGTTTCAACATCGTGGTTCACCACATGCACATATGATGCTATGGTTAAAAGACGCACCAGTTTTTAAACCAGGTGATAAAACGTCTATAAGTAAAGTGACTTCATTTATTGATAAAATTATATCTTGTAGTAGTGAAAATATTTTAGATTCACTGTTAGAATTACAAAAACACAAACATACACACACATGTCGTCCAAAATCAAATCGTTTATGTAGATTTGGTATTCCATTCTTTCCAATGGAAAAAACACGTCTACTATTGGAGCTAGATAAAGAGGAAGATGCAGTAGAAAAATGGAAAGAAATTGGAAAAAACCTCTCAAAACAACTTGAAGAAATTCCGCAAAATGTAAAAACATTTGAAGAATACTTGACATATATTAACCTTAATTTGAACGATTACATAAAGGCCGTAAGAGGTACACTACAGCGTCCAAAAGTTTTTCTAAAACGTTCTCCAATAGATATATATATTAATGCATATTCAAAAAAAATTTTAGAATTACAACAGTCTAACATGGATATACAATTTATTTTAGATCCGTTCGCATGTTCAAAATATATTGTAGATTATATTAACAAAGCAGATCGCGGTATGTCTACTTTGTTAAGAACAGCTATTGAAGAAGCTAAACAAGGAAATAAGGGAATAATAGGGTCATTAAAAGCTGTTTGTAAAGTATTTTTAAATTCATCAGAAATTTCTGCACAAGAGGCTATATATTGTCTTTCTGGTATACCTATGTCAAAAAGTAGTGAAACTGACATATTTTTAAATACTTCTCATCCTTCAAAGCGAGTACATATACTTAAAAGTCGTAAAGTTTTAGAAAATTTAGATTCTTCGTCAACAGATGTATTTGAAAAAAATATAATCGATCATTATATTAATCGTCCAAAAGAAAGTATTTTTGAAGATATGTCTTTTGCACATTTTGCTTCTTATTATACGTATTCAAAAAAGATTATAGGTAGTAAATCAAATAATCAAGAAAATCAAGAAGTAGCAGAAGGTAGCTCTGATAATGATAATTGTGAAACAAAATCAGATTCATGGATTAAGCTTTTAAATGATGATGGCTATATAAAACGTCGTAAAAAAATGAAAATAATTCGTTTTTGTAGATATAATGTACAATCAGATCCAGAAAATTTTTATAGAGAACAATTAATGTTGTACGTTCCTTGGAGGAATGAGAACGCAGATCTGCTTAATACAGAAATTAATATTAAAGATAAATTTTGTAACTTGATTGATAGTATTCGTACTGAAAGTAAAAAATTTAATAAGTTAGGAGAAGATGATGTATTCGATAGGCTATTAAATGCAGTTAATGATGTAACTGCAGATCAATCAATTAACGACGAAGACATTCCTTCTTATAGTGATCCACTAGAAGGTTTCGAATATGAAAATGAGGAAGAGAATAATGAAAATGACTGTAATTTTCTAGATATTTTACCAGACAGTGTTTCATCAACAGCAGTTGATGAAATTAGTATTACTCAACCATCTGTCTTAAATCAAGAAGAAGTACTTTCTTTGATTCGTATTCTCAATTCTGATCAACGTAATTTTATTTTACATGTTGGAAATTATTTTTCAAATAAAAATGTTGACACTTCACCTTTGTATTTGTTTATAAATGGCGGTGCTGGCGTAGGTAAAAGTTTGTTAATAAAAGCATTGTACCAGTATCTTCTTGTATATCATTTTAATAGAATTCCAAGTTCAAATCCAGATGATATTAAGATAATTTTGTCTGCCTTTACTGGGAAAGCGGCCTTTGGAATTGGGGGACAAACCGTGCACAGTGTTTTTGGGCTACCTATATCACAATGCGGATATACTATGCCTGAATTGTCAGCTTCAACAGCTAACACTTTTGCATGCAAATTAATGTCAGTGAAATTAATTATTTTAGATGAAATTTCTATGCTTGGCAGTCGTACATTTAATCAAATTAACAGAAGGTTGCAACAAATATTTCATACTAATGTTCCTTTCGCTGGTATATCAATAATTGCAGTAGGAGATTTTAGACAGTTGTCACCCGTTGGTGATAATTGGGTTTTTCAACCGAACATAAGTACGAATCCAATGGCATTATTGGCTGGTGCTCCTCTTTGGGAATCATTTAAAATATTTAAAATGACAAAGATAATGCGACAGAAAGATGATTTAAATTTTGCTACTGCATTGAACAATATGGCTTCTGGTATAATGACTTCATATGATATTGCTCTTCTACAATCTCGTTGTTATACATTAGATTTACTACCACAAGAATCAAATGGTGCAATACATTTATTTGCAACAAACAAAGAAGTAGATGATTATAATAGTAAAATTTTATCTACAATGGAAACAGAAGGTGCAGTAGTGAAGGCTATTGACATTGCGTCTGGGGCAATAAATGATATAGCAAAACGAAAAGCATTAAAATTAGTTAAAACGCTTCCAACTACGCAAACTTATGGTCTTCCAAAATCACTGTATATCAAAATTGAAGCACGCTTTATGATTACTGTAAACCTAAATACAACAGATGGTCTAGTTAATGGTACTACAGGTATTTTAAAAGCTATTGAATTTGGTATAAATAAAGATAATGGAGAAAAACGACCTTTAAGATTGTGGATGGATTTCAATGATGCAAGTATTGGAAGATCAGCAAGAAGTAATTTTAAAACTTCAAATAGGCGTAATCTATATTTTATTCATAATCAATGGACACCACTTGAATCAATTACATACACTATAAAGAAATGGAAATCATCAAATCTAATTGTAAAACGAACACAATTTTGTATAGTACCTGCAGAAGGAATAACTATTCATAAGAGCCAAGGAGCAACTATGGAAAAAGTTGTAGTACACATTAATCAAAATATTCGTCGCTCTATGTTATATGTAGCATGTTCAAGAGCAACTACGGCATCTGGCTTGTTTATTATTTTAAAAAATAAAGAAACATTTAAAGCTCCTTCTCCACCAAAAGATGATAATCCAGTAGTTATGGAACTAAAGAGGCTTGAATCAAATTGTCAGCTTGTACCAATATTTAGTTTTTTGTGCAACGTACCCAACCATGAGTTTCAAATTATTTTTCATAATGTACAATCGCTTAATAGACATATAATTGATATTGAAATAGATCCAATTGTTAAAGCTTCTCATGTCCTTGTTTTCGTGGAAACGTGGAGTTGTAGGAAAAATGATTTTAATATTAGAGATTTTTATCAGACGGTCAGAATAGATGGACCTATAGAAACAAAACCGAATCCTGGATGGGGATCAGTTATATTTTTGAAATCGTTTTTGAATAAAAATAATGAAAATTATGACTTTAAGAAAAATGTAAAGCTTAGTCCAGTTGGTGGACACTGTGAATGTGTAGAAATGCGATTGGCAGGAGTTCGATTAATAAGTGTATACCGATCGCCAAAGTGTATAATTAAAACTGCTCTTGCGTGTATTGATGAAGTTATTTTCAAAAATGTACAAAAGAATATATCACTTCCTCCCATTATTTTAGTAGGTGATTTTAATGTAGACTTTTCTAAAAACCAAAATAATGAAATCTCTAAGTATTTTATTAAATATGGTTTACATTCTAAACTTAATATGGAATATACAACAAAACAATGTACAAGTATAGACAATATATTTTCTAATTTAGAATTTATTGAAGCTGGTACAGTAGAAAGCTTTTTTAGTCATCATAAACAATTATGGATTCGATTTGGTATAAAGATTGATTAAAAATAAAAATATTTAATAAAATTAATTAATTATTAAATTATGTCGAATCAACGTTGGGTTTGACATGAATAAATTTTATGTTACCTCAAATTTAAAGGATATATTTAAAAAAATTCATTGTGTTCGTACTGCGGAAATAATGTAGTTAAACATAACTTAAAAATTTAATAAATTTTAATTGATACTTCTAACCTCCGGTGGGTTGAAAGTTAAATCCGATAAATTTAAGCGTAAAAATTAACGGTCTTAAATAAAAATTTTTGTTTTAGAAATATAAAAGGGAGATCTTAATTTATTTTGTTATTACTAAACAAATTTCGAATCATCGCTATAGATTTGCAATAAATAAATTCAAATTTAAAAAAAAATTTAATCAAACATAACTTAAAAAAATTGATAAAATTTTTAACCTCCGATGGGTTGAAAGTTAAATCAGATAAACTTAAGCGTGAAAATTAACGGTCTTAAATAAAAATGTTTTGTTTTAAAAATATAAAAGAGAGATCATAATTTATTGCGTTATCATCACTACAGATTTACGATAACTAACTTACGTTAATTTAAAAATTTTTTTTTTGAGATACAGCATTGGTTACCTCCACGTGGTGTATCTTGGTAACAATGTCATTGAAACATTTTTATTAAAATTTTAATAAATATATTATTAAAATCTGACAAATAAAATTAATGTATTATTATTATTCTGGCATAATTTAAATTTCAATGAAATTGGCTAAATACCAATGAATGGTAATTTAATTATCACGTATCACTAACTAAAATAATAATTTTTTAAATTTTTAGAAAAATTTATTAGACTAATTACTGGACTTAATTGGAATACCCAAACTCGAATACACATACAATGTCAAGAGTGAAAATGTAATGCCGAGCCATATTTATTTATTATTCTAATGTGAAGAAGCAACATAAGTCAATAATTCGAAATTGTTCAAGAATCAGGGAAAACTGTTTTTCTTGTAAATGTTAAAATTTTTTTTTAATTTTTTTTTTGTATTATATTCTACTAACAGACATATGCTGTTTCTGTATAAAATGAAATGTAAATAAATTTATTGAATCGAGTAAAGTATCAAAGTTTTATTAAATATTTAATAACATTTATATAAAATATTGAATTTTGACCATTTTTAGTAACATTTTAAAAATAATGAAATTGTTTTAAGAATAAATTTAACCAATTCAAAATTTTGTTTTTAATTTTTTACTTACGTTTCTCATTATTCATTTTTAAATTTAAATTTTTATTTTTATTAAATATTTCTTATAATACAAAATATATTTTTTATTTTAATTTCAAATCATTATTTTATTTATTTTTATTTATTACTTTATCAATTTTTTTATTATCAATTTATATTTAAATTTTAAGTTTTTTAATTAAAAAATAATTTTTAATAGTTTAAAATAATGTATGGTTTTGTTACAGTTTAATTATATATATTAATATTATAGAACAAGTTTAATTTATAATTAAAAGTTTGAAATAATGAGCGATTAATAGACAACAGTTGAATATTATTTATAACGTGAAGTTACAATAATATATAAGTAAAAAAAAAGAATAAATAATGATTGAACTTGAATACAACCACATAAAAAAATCTTATCTTTCAAAATATTTAATTTATTCAAAATATTTAATAATTAAAATTAAATTTTAAATTTAAAAAATGGATAATGAGAAACGTGAGTAAAAAATTAAAAACAAGAACTATAAAGTATTTAAATAATATAATTTTCAAAGAAAATTTTTTAAATAGGGAAAAACGAAGAAGATTCAAGCAATCAAGAGAAGAAAAAAATAAAGACTGGTATTTATTTATTATTTAAAGTTTATTCAGTTAAATTATATTAATTTTTTAAATGTAAATAAAAAAATTTTCTTTTGATTAATGAAATTTATTAAAGTAAAATTATGTTTATCATCATTTTTTTTAAATAAAAATAAGGTTATAATTATAACCTTTTATTATTTGTTACAATTAAATTTTATTTTAATTTTATAATAAAAATTAAAAATGTTATAATCTTTTTATTATAACCATTTTCTATAAAATATTTAAGTTTATTTTATTATTATTTAATTATTTCATTATTTAAAGAATGTAATTGAATTCTAATTTTAAAAATTTGTTAATAAAATAATTCTGAAAATTAATAATGAGTAATTAGTAATTTAAAATGATAATAAATTAAAATATATTTTTTAATATAAAATATAATAATTAAACTTTGTAAATATTCTACAGAAGAAAAACAGGAGAAAGTGGAATCTTCAACACAAAATATTGAAAAGGGTATTTTTTCAATTTTTAAAAATTTTAATTAAACATTTATAAAAAAAATTAATTTATTTTTTTGTTAATTAATAAAATAATTGCATAAATTACTCTTGAATTTTGTTATATTATATAATCTTTTTATTAATTATTTAAATTTTGTAGGAATTTTTTTAATTGAAAGAATTAAGTTTTTAATTAATAATTATAATTATTTGAAAGTTTATTTAGTTAAATTATATTAATTTTTTTAATGTAAATAAAAAAATTTTCTTTTGATTAATTAAATTTATTAAAGTAAAATTATATTATTTACCATCATTTTTTTAAATATAAATAAGGTTATAATTATAACCTTTTATTATTTGTTAAAATTAGATTTTAATTAAATTTTAATATAAATTAAAAATGTTATAACATTTTTATTATAACCATTTTCTATAAAATATTTAAGTTTATTTTATTATTTAATTATTTCATTATTTAAAGAATGTAATTGAATTAAAATTATTAAAATTAGTTTATCTTTATATAATTTATTATTTTTTCATATATTTGTTAATAAGATAATTGTGAAAATTAATAATGAGTAATTAGTAATTAAAAATTATAAGAAATTAAAATATATTTTTTAATATAACAAATAATAATTAAATTTTGTAAATATTGTACAGAAGAAAAACAGGAGACAGTGGAATCTTCATCAGAAAATATTGAAGAGGGTATTTTTTCAATTTTTAAAAATTTTAATTAAACATTTAAAAAAATTAATTTATTTTTTTGTTAATTAATAAAATAATTGCATAAATTACTATTTAATTTGTTTATATTATATAATTTTTTTTATTAATTATTTAATTTTTGTAGAAATTTTTTAATTGAAAAAATTAGGTTTTTAATTAATAATTAAGAATTAATTAATTAATTCAATTTTTTTTTATTTTATTAATTCAATTAAACGTTTGCTATAATTTAGATTTGACAGAGTCAGACGAAGAATTTTTGAGCATAATCGAGCAGTTTGAAAAGGAAAACAATGTGAAGTTATAAACTGTTAATAAAATATAAACTTTAATTACGTAAAAAATAAAAATCATAAATGTGTTTACTACGTCACATCGGACAAGTGGGATTTTGTACAATAAAAAATAATCTTTAATAAATAATTTTTATTTTTTTAAATATGTATTTTAATTTATTAATTTAAAAAAATTTATATTAATATATTATATTTACTATTATCATTTTTTATAAACATTTTCTGTATAATATTTAAATTTTTTCAATTTAATAAAACTAAAAAATTATTCGGTAAGACCTGAAAATTTTAATTTAATTTTAATAAAAATTAAAAATTTTATAACATTTTAATTATAATCATTTTTTATAAAATATTTAAGTTTACTTTTAATTTAATAAAAGTAAAAAATATATTTGTAAAATTTTTTATTATAAAACATTTTAGTTTATTTTTAATTTAATAAAAATAAATAATAAAAATATAAAAATATCCTACTTTAAATAAAAATTTTTTAAAATATTTATTTAAAAAAATTATTAATTAATTAAAATTTAATAAAAATTATTAAGTTCAAATACATTTAAAAAGGTATCTAATTTTAAAAATAAAAAAAAAGTTTTATTAAAATTAATATGTATTATATATACATAATAAAAATAAAGTAATAAAAGAAATGCAATCGATTGTCAATTGATTGTGTTTATGAAACGTCACGTCATAATCAGATTGTAAGAGCGTTAATAATTTTTTTGAAGAGAGCGTATAAAAAATGGGTAAATAATAATATAAAAAAATTATTTATTAACAAAAATATAATTGATATAATCTTTAATACAATAAATTTCGATTTTTAGTTTTTGGATTTTTAAATATTTTCAAAAAAAATGATAAAAAAAATGAAGAAAAGGAAAAAGGGAAAAATGCAGAAAAAAATTTGAAAAGAAGATTGAAACAGAAGGAAATTAGAAGGTATAATTTCATTATATTATCATTGTCAAATAAATATTAATTTCTTAAATTTATTATTAATATTATTTATTTTTTTTTAATTTTTGCAAGTTTTCTAATCATATAAATAATTAAATTAAAAATGAATATTCATTATTTAAATAATTTAAGATTAATAAATTAATAATAATTCTAATAAAAATAAAAAAATAATTAATAACAAATAAAAATTATAATGTAGTGATTAATTAATATTTAAATAATATAATTTTTTTTAAATGTTTAATTAAAATTTTTAAAAATTGAAAAAATACCCTCTTAAATATTTTCTGTTGAAGATTCCACTGTCTCCTGTTTTTCTTCTGTACAATATTTACAAAGTTTAATTATTATTTGTTATATTAAAAAATATATTTTAATTTCTTATAATTTTTAATTACTAATTACACTCATTATTAATTTTCACAATTATTTTATTAACAAATATTAAAAAAAATAATAAATTATATAAAGATAAAATAATTTTAATAATTATAATTCAATTACATTTTTTAAATAATGAAATAATTAAATAATAAAAATAAACTTAAATATTTTATAGAAAATGGTTTCAATAAAAATGTTATAAGATTTTTAATTTATATTAAAACTTAATTTTAACAAATAATAAAAGGTTATAATTATAACCTTATTTATATTTAAAAAAATGATGATAAATAATATAATTTTACTTTAATAAATTTAATTAATCAAAAGAAAATTTTTTTATTTAGATTAAAAAAATTAATATAATTTAACTGAATAAACTTTCAAATAATTTTAATTATTAATTAAAATTATTTAAATAATTTAAGATTAATAAATTAATAATAATTCTAATAAAAATAAAAAAAAATTAAAATGTAGTGATTAATCAGTATTTAAATAATATAATTTTTTTAAATGTAATTGTTTTCCATTTCAGGGAATTTCAAAGAATGAACAATTTACGTGCACAGTACACCCCACGTGAATTTTACGTATCTCATCTACAGTATACCCCACGTGAACTGTATGTACCGTCTGCACCGTACACCCGACCTGAATTGTACGTACCTCCTGTACGGGTAGAAAACGCACCTCGTGTTTATAACCTGCCGGAAGAATACGCATCTCGAGCTCAGTACACTCCGCGCGAAGCTTACGCACCTCGTGTACAGTATAACCTGCCGGAACATTACGCATCTCGTGCACAGTACATTCCACAAGAAGTATATGCACCTCGTACACAATATGAATATATGCCACGTGAAGAATATTTTGGAATGAATGCACCACGTGCAATGCATCCATCATTTGAAAATTATCCACAATGGCGATTAGGCAGGCAATAATTTAGAAGGGTATTTTATATAAAATAAATAATATAAATTAAATATAAAAAAAATTAATTTTATATATTTATCAAAAATTTGTTTTGAGATTAATAAAAAATTTATTAAATTCGAAATATAATATTTATATATTAATTAATTTACAAATGTAAATTTTTAAATTCAAATTGAATTTAATTAATCAAATATTTTTTATAGCTGTTCAATGAAGCGAGTGTTGATTATTAATAATTTGCAGAAGAAATTATTTTCGTTATTATTATTATTATTGAAGCAAATGAAAGTATTTTTATAATTAAGAATAATACAATTATTATTAATATTATTATTAAGAATAATATAGTTATTATATTATTTACTATATTTGTAATTAAAATTACATAATATTAATAAATTGTTTTAATTTGTTCAAAATAATTTATTTAATTTCAATAACAGAAAATTTATTTGATTTAGTTTTATATTTAGTAATCATTATTAATTCACTATTTTTTAAAAATAATCTTTTAAAAAAATATTTAAAAATTAAATTTGTTTTTTTATTAATACAATCATTAAATATGATTTTGTTTATATTTTCAAAACAGAGTAACTTCAAATTGAATTGGAATTGATATATATTTATTTTTATAAGAAAGAAAATTAGAAGTTTTTATGGAGGGTACGGAACCCTAGGTTTTAGTACGAGTTCTACTCGCACTTGTCCGGTTTTTTATTAATAAAATGCATTAAATTACTGTGAAATATGAGAGGTGACATTCTTATCGGATTAAGTAAAGTGTAATTTCACCGATTTCAGTGAAATTTCTTTCATTTTATTTATTTTTAAACATTGTTGGTGCTTAACAATATTAAAGTTATAAAAATAATTGCTTACATAACGTTGAAAATATGATGGAAAATTATAGGCTGCAAATAAAAATTGGTAGAGAGTTACTACGTGTGTAAATAGATGGCGCTCCTTACGCACGTAAGGAGAGAAATTGACTAAAGGCCTAAGCACAACTGCTTCGCGAATGTCGTTCGCGAACCAATTGTGCGTTGGACTTAAAGCCCTAAGCACAACTGAGTCGGGTGCGGGAAACGACTTCGGGATATGGGCTTCCTAACCTCAAAATGTATGTAAATCTTACATATCCCGTAATCGTCTCCTGAACCCAACTCAGTTGTGCTTAGGCCTTTGGAAACCAGGAAACCAGGGTTGGGCGCGTAAAATACCTCAAGTTGAGTCTCCAATAGGTGCCAATGTATGTGCAAGTGCCAGTGCCAAGAGTGGCACTTGGATGCGCGCGCAACGTTGTGCCAACTGTAGTGCAATCTGATTAAAAACTAACGACGACAAATTTGGGAAATTTCTCAAAGCAAGAAAACTATAATTAATTAATTATTATTGTTTAATATTTTCAAAAATATTAATATAATTCTTCGCAAAAATTCAATTATTTTTTAAATAGTAAAATAGTATTATAAAATTCAATTATTATCATAAAAATAAATCCTCAAATTTTTCTTAACATTTTTGTAAAAAATTCTCAATTTGCATAAGGAAATAATTTGTATCAATTCTATTTCTTAATTTCAATTTTTTTAATAAAATTCAAAGTTTTTTAAAAATAAAGAAAAAAAAGTTTATAAATTATATTTGTCAATTAGAAAATTTATTTGAAAATGAAACTGAGAATTTTTGAACTTTTAGAACATAAAGGAAAAAATTTTATTGAAAAAAATTTTCTGTTAAATTTATTTACGAATATCTTTAATTGTAAAATTATTCGAAAACAATAATTTATTTTCTTTTTTAAATATTTAATTATTATTATTTTTCCATAGGAAATAAGATTTTCAAAAATTTCAAATTCAAACCTTTTTGAAATTAATCATTAATCAACTTTAACCCGGCGAGTATGTGGTTGGGCATGTCATGCCCCACATTTACTTAAATCCTTTTAAATCCTAAAATTTCCACTGTTACGTTTTGAAACTTCGAGTAGCTGAAGTTATGGGTTCATAAGAGAAGATGATGGTATGGTGATAGTGTTATGTAAATTATATTTTAAATTACTTGGACGTAAACGTCAATTTTGCATATTTTTGGCGAATTTTTTTTTCCTAATTTCTACTAAATTAATGACAACTGAATTGAGATATATTCTAAAAAGCAGTATTATGCTCCTTATTCACTAATATTTAAAGTCCTGCCTTTATAAAAGTGCAAATTTGATTTTATAAAAGTTTTAAGTTTTCATTGTTTTATTTAATCATATGATAAATCTTATGACAAAGAGTTGATTTTATCTTTATAAATAAATAAATAATTAAGGAAATATATTTTATTACATGCCTTTTTATAATATAATACCAGAAATTAACTTAATATAGCTATATGTAACATTTATAAGCAATTTTACATTTTGGGCATGTCATGCCCACCACATAGTCGGTGTAACAGTTTCCCGCCACATACTCGCCGGGTTAAAAAAATTGTTATAAAACATGAGGAAATCGATCACTCCGAGTCTTTAAAAGAGTTACGTTAACAATTTTTATAAATAAATGAACTTTAATTGGATTCAATTTGAAATTTAATAAAATTTCAATGTTGAATGAATTTAATTAATTAATTACAGGGTGTCTACTAACCGGGAAAACCGGGAATTTTATTTGACCGGGAAAAACCAGGAATTAGCCGGGAATTTTATACCAAACAGGGAATCTTTTTACCAAAATTAAAAAGTTTTATTATTTTAATTTGTTTTTAAAAAATCACTTTTTATTTCAATTTTTATAGGTATTTATACTGTTCTCTAAATTTAAGTTAGTTAAAAATAATTAATTTGATAGTAAAAAATCAGTCACCAATTCAAACATATTATGTAAATAAATTTTTAAAAAAATATGAAGTTAATAGAAATATTTTTATAGGTATTTATACTGTTCTCTAAATTTAAGTTAGTTAAAAATAATTAATTTGATAGTAAAAAATCAATTCGACTGAAAATATGTAATTAAATTTGATAAAGAATTTCATTAGAAACTTTTTAACAAATAGAATTTTCAAAGTATTTTAATTTATATATACCAATCGATCCGTCTTGGTGCAAAGAATAAGATTTTAGAAATAAATTAGTAAGATTTTCTTATACGGTAACATAATTTTGCGGAAAGAACTCATTTTTTGATAAAAATGCGAATTTTTCAGCTTTAATTGTGATTAACTCTGTAAATTTTCATACAATTTAAACTTTTTATATACCAATCGATTCGTCTTGATGCAAAGAATAAGATTTTATTATAGATTAACTTCAATAACCAACTTAAAAAAATTTTTTTTAGAAAAAAGTCAAAAAAAAATTTTTTTCTGAGAATTTTTTAAAGTCTATCAATTCATTTCGAGATATTTTTATGATAAATATACCTGGTAAATTTTAGCCAAATTCGTTAAAACCTTTTCGAGTTATCGTGTTCACAAAAATCAGAATCCACACACACACACACACATACACACACATACATACATACATCCGGACAATTGTTCAGGGTCTTATATAACATAGTCCTATATAGAAGAAAATTTGTTGAAAGGATTTTTAAAAATTTTGTAAATTAAACGACTACAAAGCATCCTCACAAGGAAGCAAAAACAATTCAATTATTATCAAAAGTAATAAAATTATTCGCAGAAATTCAATTATGTTTAAAATTTTTTTAGAAATTCTCCTCGAAATTTCAATTATCTTTATAAATAATTAAATTGTTTTCTACAATTCAATTATTTTTAAAAATTTTAATAAAATTCTACACAAACATTTTCCTACTTTTTTAAACTCATAATTGAGTGCGAAGCCTGAAATTCAATTACTTTTAAAAGTAGTGAAATTCTTTACAGGAATTCAATTCAAATAGAAAAATATTTCTTATTTCGCGAAATGTACAAAAAGGAAATAAATGTTTCTTAAATCTTATGTTTATATAAAATTAACATTTTATTTTGATATTATAATAATAAATTTAAGTACAAAATTGTACCGCAAAAAAAGTAATAAACTAAATTGTTACAGGGAACTGAAGAACAAGATAAAAGAAATATCAAAATAAAATAAAATGTTAATTTTATATAAACAAGATTTAAGAAACATTTATTTCCTTTTTGTACATTTCGCAAAATAAGAAATATTTTTCTATAATTGAATTAAATTACTGTGAAGAATTTTACTACTTTTAAAAGTAATTGAATTTCTGCAATAATTTGTAACTTCTTCAAAATTTAATTTTTTTAGTGTTTTTAACTAAAATTCTTTTATAAATCCATTATTTTTAATAATTAATTAATTAATTAATTATTTGTTAAAAAATTTAACTAATTTTAGAAGATTTTGAATTATTAAAATTTTTAAAAAATCTAAGACCATTAAAATTTCTAATTATAACAGGGTGTCTAGTATTTTCGTTCAACAAAATTCCCGGTTATTTCCCGGATTTTCCCGGTTATGTCCAAATTTTTTCCCGGTTTTTTTCTCATCAAATTTAAATTTAAATTTAAATTTGATTTCGAAAATAAATAAATCTTTAAATTTTTTTAATTTTTCAAAAATAATCTTGTCTCTTTATGATTTATAATTGAAAATTTGATTTTTTAATTTTATTAAAATTATATTGATAATAATTGAATTTCTGCAAAAAAATTTCACTATTTATAAAAACAATTGAATCCTTCCAAAGAATGCTATTATTTATGAAAATAATTTAATTCTTGTGAGGAATTTTATTAAAATTTTTGAAAATAATAATCATTAATAATTAATTATTTACTTAATAAGTAATAAACATTTAATCAGAAATTTAAAATTATAAAAAATTAAGAGAAGTTTAATAATATTTTTAGAAGCAAAAAATTGATTTAAAACTGTAAGAGGGACTTTAAATTTTAAAAATTAAATTATAATTACGGTCACTAACTTCCCTTGATTATTTTCGAAAAATTTAAATAAAATTCTTTAAAAGAATTCAATTATTTTTCAAAAAATGTAAACCAATTTCAATAATTTAAAAAAATTTCAATTATTTGTTTAGAAAAATTCAATTATCTTGAAACAATAGAATTAAAAAATTACAACAATCTTATTTTTCAGAATTAAAAAAAAAATTTGCGAAAGTTCAATTTTATTAAACAATTTTAAGTACCCGTGTGGAAAAGTGGTGTCGGCCCACGCCGGGGGCCCGCATGGATCACCCACATCCATGAGGGGCCCACGTGGGTGATCCAGGCGAGGCCCTTCATGGAAACGACATGCTGATCGATGAGGGCGCCCGCATGGGCGATCCACGCGGGCGCCCTCGTCGGCCCCCGGCGTGGCCCTCGCGTTTGCCCTCATCTTTGCCCTCGACTTACCCTCGACTTTATTTTTCAAAATTAAGTTAATAAATTCATTATTTATTAATAACAAGCAAGTTCAATTATTAATAAATAACATTGTTACTTAACGATTTTTACTTTTTTTAATTAAATCGTGACCAAAAAAAAAAATCTGACGCACTCAGGAATAGAACCTACGACCTACGGACTATCAGACAAACACTTTACCACTGTGCTAAGGGACCTACTTGAAATTTATTTCTTTATAGTAGGTGACTAGCTGACTTGCTTTTGATGATTCAATAAAACATTATTGACACTAATACACCATACCAAAAAACATGTTTTTCATTGTTTAAAATCATTATAAACATTAATTTTTGTTATGTAAAAAAATATTTTTTGTTTGGACTTAGAAATTTTTGCAAGTCAATGATGTGGACGATCCATGCAGGCCCCTCACGTGGGCCCTCAAGGATTCGCCCTCATGTGAGTGTTATATTTTTTTAAAAGTAACATTAAATATTTGTTAAAAACGTGTTTCTCATTGTTTAAAATCATTATAAACATTAATTTTTTGTTGTAAAAAAAATTGTTTTTTTTGGACTTAGAAATTTTTGCTAGTAAATGATGTGGGCGACCCATGCGGGCCCCTCGCGTGGGCCCTCAAGGATTTGCCCTCATGTAAGTTCAATATTTTCAAAAAAATGTCAAAACATTTCTGTTAAAAACGCGTTTTTTATTGTTTAAAATGATTGTAAACATTAATTTTTTGTTGTAAAAAAAAATTTTTTGTTTGGACTTAGAAATTTTTGCTAGTGAATGATGTGGGCGATCCATGCGGGCCCTCGGCGTGGCCCTCATGGATTTGCCCACATGGATCAGCCCTCGTCGGCCCCCGCCGGGGGCCCTCGCGTCGTGTGGGCTTCATGGGGGCTTTTTCCACACGGGTATGTATACATATATTTTTAAATTAACTAATAAAAATTTTAATTATTAATCTTCGCAATAAGAAACATGAGTACATTAGAATTTAACTCTTTATAATATTCAATTATTAATCAATTATTAAATTAAAATACTTTGAAAATTCTATTTGTTAAAAAGTTTCTAATGAAATTCTTTAACAAATTTAATTACATATTTTCAGTCGAATTGATTTTTTACTATCAAATTAATTATTTTTAACTAACTTAAATTTAGAGAACAGTATAAATACCTATAAAAATATTTCTATTAACTTCATATTTTTTTAAAAATTTATTTACATAATATGTTTGAATTGGTGACTGATTTTTTACTATCAAATTAATTATTTTTAACTAACTTAAATTTAGAGAACAGTATAAATACCTATAAAAATTGAAATAAAAAGTGATTTTGCAATTTTTAATTTAAACTTTTTTTTTGGTTTCTAAAAAAAGGGTGTGATCTAAATTCTATAATTGTTTTCTTATTTCCTCTATTAAATGCAAGAAAGTATTTGTCATCATTCTTCATGTATCGAGTTACAAAGAACGACCATGACTCTTTAAACGCGAGTATACTGGGTCACATACATTACGTCCTTGTAATTAGAATCTTTCCGCATAACTTTTAAGAAATACTCTAATACAACCAATAGTAAATAACAATCTGCTAAATTTTGTTTTTACTTGTTCTTAAAAAAAATTAATATTTCAATATAATAAAACTTAAAATTTATCAATTTTTTTTACAGCAATTAATAAAAACTACAAGGAATTTGCATAATTTTGAATAATTAAAATTGTTTTTAAGACTAATATTTATTAATGGAAAAGAAAAATAGTTACAATGAAAATTAAAATATTTGTGATTCTTTTAAGGGATTTAAGAATCATGATAAATCAAAACATCAACTTCAATAAATAAAATTAAGTCAATCAAGTTGTAAAATCGAGTAAATTTAGAATGTCAGTTAAACTGTAAATAATTTTTTTTATAGTTATCGATAAGTAAATAAATATAAATGAAAATAAAACTTAATTGTATAAATAACAATAAAGCAAAATAATCGATATTACATAATAAAATATATAATAAAAATAAAAATAATATAATCAATAAATAAAATTTAAAATTTTCAAATATAAAAAACATGATAGTAAAACTAACCATCTAAGTTCGGGTAGACGGTTGGTTTTGTATTATTTCTAGAATCACTAATTAAATTATAATTATAAATTTAATAAATTAAGTAAAAAAATATATATATATATGTATATATATAGCAAAATTCTTAGGTTAGAAGTTTTAGTATAAAAAAAATATGCGTAAATGAAATTATAATAGACAATTAGTATAATTATAATAATTTAGTAAATAAATTAAACAAATAATTAATAACAGTATCTTTATAAAATATTATTAAGTATAATTAATAAATAAATGTAAATAAAATTTATTTTTAAAGTAATTAATATTACAGTTATAAATAATATAATATAATGAACAAATATGATTGTTATATGTTAATGATATAGGGGTAAAATGAGAATAAATTTTATTATCTAAATTCGGGTGGATAATCGGCCTTGTATCATTTCTTTAATCATTGATTGAATAATCATATTATAAAAATAATATAATCAACTAATAAATATTTTATTTATCTAGTAGTTAATCAATAATAATAACAAATAACTGAATTAACAAATTTATTAATTTTTTTTGTATCTATCGTTTATCTTAATTTATGACGAATATATGACGGGTTCCACGTCAAGTGACCCAGGTCAAAAATTTACATGGAATATTTGAAAAATTTGTAGTTTCTTTAAAACAAAACGAAAATACGTTTTCTATTTTGGGTTTTGCTGCTGTTTTTCAACACTTTCTAATAGTGTGAACAAATGTAGAAAAAAAAAATTGTTTGACCTTGAAAAATTAAATTAAAAAATAAAATTTTATTTTTTTATCAAATAAGCAGTTTTTATTTTTTTAAAAAAAATTTTATCATAAAAGTGAGGTTTTTTCCTAAAAAAAATGTATAGGTCAAAACGTGGGACAAGAACTTTTAACTGGTCAAATTAAGCAATTTATATCTGCACTGCACCGGCCCACAGTGGAATTTTTTTTACAATTTCCTATTAAAAAATGTCTATAGCTTACAATTTTTAACCGATTTGAGTGTTGTTTGTCTTAAATTAAAGGGGAATAAATTCTTAAGACATCCTTTGAGGCCGATTTTGGGGATTTTAATTATTTATAATTTTTTTTAAATCAAAGTTAACAAATTAATACACTTTTTTAAAAAAGGACGTTTATTTTCTTATTCCGTTAATGCACATGATCTAAATCAATTTAAATTCATCCAATATGACCACCAGATAATTAATAAAGCATAAAATAATTTATTTTAATTGTTATAAACAATATACAGCCCAACAACGCGCAGGGGCGGTGGATTGCAGAAGTAAATGTTTATTTTGACCAGTTAAAAGTTCTTGTCCCACGTTTTGACCTATACATTCTTTTTAGGAAAAAACCTCACCTTTATGATAAAATTTTTTTTAAAAAAATAAAAACTGTCCATTTGATGAAAAAATGAAATTTAATTTTTTAATTTAATTTTTCAAAGTCAAAATTTTTTTTTCTCTACATTTGTTTACATCATTAGAAAGTGTTGAAAAACAGCAGAAAAACCCAAAATAGAAAATGTATTTTCGTTTTGTTTCAAAGAAACTACAAATTTTTCAAATATTCCATGTTAGACCAAAAATTTAAACTTTGACCCCCTCCAGTTTTTATATTTGTTTAAATAAATTAATAATATTTGGTATTTTTAATTGTATCGAATAGGACTACTGTTTGTGCAAACTTTTAACCCGATCCCAAACATTTAAAATTTGGACCTGGGTCTCTTGACGTGGGACCCGTCATATAAAAAAAATACATAATTGATTTTAGTCAAAAATAAAATTTAGTTAGATACCATGATCCTAGCCGTTATTAATTTATTTCAGTATTAAAATTTGAATTTTAAAGGTTGTTGTAATTGATTATTAATTATTATTTCCTTTTGTTAAATCACAGTTGTGTTTATATTAAAATCCAGAATTTTATTTCTTTTTCTATTCCCTCTTTTACTTCTAAATTGAAAAAAATACTACTAAAGTATAAAAACAATTGAAATTATAATTAATTAAGATTGATATGGCCTTAATAATTATATAACAATTTTGTTTTATCATAAATACATGTTCTTGTATTTTCTAGTAAAAAAAAAAATTTTTTTTAATTTAATTTTCCACCACTGTAAAAATAAATCACACATACACTCTTTTAATTTTCACAAAATCATCAATACCATTACACAGGCACACAAAAAAATAAAAAAGTCAAAACCCAGAGGTTACACCCCCCTTTTCCCATGTTTTTGGGGTCGCTGAAACCGAATATGACCATTAAAACTTTTTTTCATCGGCCATTTTCCCGCTACCACCCCCTTACACCTGCTCCCGGGGGTTGGAATTTCAGTTTTAAAAAAAGTGGAGTAGGGTGTCTATTCCTATGTTTTTTGGGTCGCTAAAACCAAAAAAGACTACCAAAAACAAATTCTTCCCTCCATTAACCCCCTACAACCCCCTTAACACCCGAAAGGTGGGTGGTCGAAATTCGAATTTTCACGAAAAGTCGATTACGATGTCTAAACCTACGTTTTTTGGGTCGCTGAAACCAAAAAAGATTCTCTAAATCAAATCCTTTTCACCCCGATCCCCTACAACCCCCTGTAATAATTTTTTTCAAATAAAACGAATTGATTTTTGGGAGATTGAAAATTAAATATTAATTATCAAAAATTATTGCAGGGGGTTGTAGGATGTTGAGGGTGGAAAGAATTTGATTTTGGTAGTCTTTTTTGGTTTCGGCGACCCAAAAAACGTAGGTTTAGACACCGTAATCGACTTTTCGTGAAAATTCGAATTTCGACCCCCCACCTTTCGGGTGTTAAGGGGGTTGTAGGGGATTAAGGGAGGGAAGAATTTGTTTTTGGTAGTCTTTTTTGGTTTTAGCGACCTAAAAAACATAGGAATAGACACCCTACTCCACTTTTTTTTAAACTGAAATTCCAACCCCCGGGAGCAGGTGCAAGGGGGTGGTATCGGGAAAATGGCCGATGAAAAAAAATTTTTATGGTCTTATTCGGTTTCAGCGACCCCAAAAACATGGGGATAGGGGCGGGTGTGACCTCTGGGTTTTGACTTTTTTATTTTTTTGTGTGCCTGTGTTATTAATGATTTACAAAAATAAAAGTTTAAATGATTAATTTTGTTTTGTTTGCTTATTTATTTTTCTCTCTCTCTCTTTCTCTATTCTCGCAACAAATTTGCAGGAATATTCCGCGGTGGCGGAAAGAAATCTAAACTTATAATTACCCAGTTAACCAGCGTACTGGTACGATGCATGTACAGTGCAAGTATGTCGAATGAGTCGTACTAGTACTGTACTCGCCATCTGCCTTTGTACGGTAACGGGTACTGCACTGGTATGCCGTACCAGTATGATATACTGGTGTAGTGCGGGTACGATGATAGTATGGTATACTAAGGTTTTTGTCATTTAGATTATCGTACGGTTACTGTATTCGTACTATACTAGTACTACGTGTAAAGCATTTTATATCCTTTTCCCTCTTGTGCTGTAGCCTGTATTAACTATTTTAATTTATTATTTCATGATAAATTTACTGAAAAAAACATTACTAAGATTAATTTAATTTCAAAGGAATTTATTTTTTTTATTACAAGAGTTCTTTCTTTTATTTGTACCTAAAGATATTATGTAAATCATATAACTTGTAACCACATTTACTTACATTAGAATAATCAGTATTTTAAAGTATTTTAATTATATAATTCTGTAGTGGTTTTGCTTTGTTAATTTTTAAACATTCTTTAAATAATTATGAATAATAAACATCTATAAACTAAAGTGATTTAATGTAAGGAAAATCATTTAGACGTTCTAACCTATAAATTATGACACATGTTTATGTGATCTATAAGAAAAAAAAATATTGCAATTTCTATATATTTTACTGTAACTCTTCAATTAAAAAAAAAATTTCTCAAGTGTAAAGCACAAAACAGTTTAAAATTTAAGTTTTCCACTTTTGCGGTAATTAGAATACGCTTAGGATAAAAGTAAGCATTATGACAAAGCAAAACCACTTGAGATTAATAGTATACACATATTACATATAGCTTAATAGAAACTAAACCACTGATTTCAAATTTAAGTATAAAGGCACATGTTACACAGATTTAAACTTTTGTATCGCATCCTAAAGGGTCAGAATTTGTCAATGTAATCTCGAGCTCTGAATGACAAAGGAACCATTGCATTTAATAAAGTTTATTTTATATATATCATTTTGATGTTGATAATCATGCATAATAATTTTTCTCAGATTATTTTTGTTTGCAATCATAACTGTTTTGTTTAATGTCTAAATAAGTAAATCCTTTATAAGTTATATACAATTTTACTATACAAACTGCAGGAATATTCCGCGGTGGCGAAAAGAATATGCATAAAATTCGTTTTATTTGATTTTAATTTTTATTAATAATCTTATTGCTCCTTTATATTCCTTTTCTCTTCAAAATTCAAAATCAACTTTAATTAATTGAATTAATAATTAACATTTTTTTATGACTTCTTTTTCACCTTTGTTATTAAAAGTTACAAAAGAAGGTAGTCAATTATTTATAGCAATATTACCGCCTGCATTTGAGAGAATCAAGGATTAGTCAGACTGATGGTCATTTTCTTTTAATTAGGGGACACTTACGGAAAGGCAGGTAAAGGTTACTTGGTGTTGCATCATAATCATCCCCGCACAAGTACCGTAAATACAAATGCACCCTAGAAGTATAAATGATCAAAAGAATGATTTCACTCCTTTTCTTTCTTTTGTATGGTAAAAATAATGCGCTAAAATAAGTTTTTAAAAACAAGACAATATGAAAGTAATTTGACCACACAAAGTATATGAAATTTTGGAGTATCTTCGAGACAAAATGGAGAGCTATGTTTTTATTTGCAATATATCTTTTTTTTAATATTTTTTTTTTTGATAGTAGGAATGTTGTTTATTTTATAATAAATAATATTCTTGCCTCTCGACGTGACGAATACAATTAACGAATACAACATAACGAAACGTGACTCACTGAAGACTCTGAACATAACCTAACAATGTAAGACAAAAATTCATAAAGCATTTTATTGAAAAAAAGAACTTGTAGCAGGAATTATCCGCGGTGGTGATGTAAAGATCACTTTTAACCGTGGATGAATCTTGATACTCTTTGTGCCAAATCTCAGAAGTAAAACTACCCAAGTGTCAGACGCCGAATTTATTGAAACTTTTCATACGTCAAGAGGGATAAAATATAAGATATACGTGTTTTTTTATATCGGCGGTAACTGACTTTAAAGGGTAGAAACTACCCTTTTAATTTTAACCCTTTAACGCCCAAATGAACAAAATTTTGGCATGAAGTTTGAGGACTTATTTCGGTACTTAAAAATCAATAAAAAAATCTGTCCGCGCAAGCGCGGACACATTCTCATCCGCGCTTCGCGCGGGGGCTCGCAAGTTTAATCGCGCCTCGGGGCGCGCGAATATTGATCGTCGCGCTTCGCGCTCCGGCGATTATTTCACACGTCGCGCTTCGCGCTCCGTGTGTTGTTGCGCGCTTCGCGCGCAAATGGCTCGCGGCGGTCTGCAATTGTTGTGCATTATTTGTGTTCTTGTTTCCTATTATATGTTTCATAAAACATTTTTTTTCTTAAAGTTACTAAGACTTTAAGGATTACATTCTCATAACATGTTTTTTTTGCTGATGATTGCGAGATAAAGTGGATTTAAATGTATATTTTTGGTCTTGATGATTTAAATTGTTAAGTTATTTTTAATTATACTAACTCTCTTAGCAGAAACATGATTTGCAGAAGCAGATAAATTATTCTTAAAGTATTAGTATCAAGGTTTTTGTGCAGTGTAGACCGGAGCGTAATGACTGACTTTTCACTCTTTGTTGATTTACTCGGACATTTTTGTTTTAATTAAGTGTTTATCTCCTAAAAAGTTACTCTGGTATCTTAGCTTTCTTTTAAAAAGACGAACGTCCCTATATTACGCTTACTTTTTTTCTATAATGAACGTACACTTCGTCGAAATCGTAGGTTGCTCTTTATATACATAGCCTATTGCATTAGCCAACACGCTCTAGGGGTACTTGGATAATATTTTTTAATTTTTATCAATACTGTAAGTGTGAATCAAAAATCTCAAATTGACCCTCAAAAAATGTTTCAAGCTTAAAACGCGATTTTTGTTTCTTTTAAAGTTATTTTAAAAAAATTAGAACGAAAAAATGAAAATTTTGAAAAGTTACTTTCATATGTGAAATACAGTTTTTATACTAAATTTCTTACAATAGTGATTGAATAATAAATATTTAAACTTTGTAGAAATATACGTATATACGTGATTTGTAAATATATATCAAATGTATGATTAAAAACATGTAAATCCGGATACAGTGAATGTGATAGTTTAATTGTTATAAGAAAAACTTTAAATTTACTGAAGATTTAAAAATGAACAATTAGATAAATTTTCTGCATGATTTTTTTAAAAGAACGTCCAAGCGCCTAAACTTTCGGTAGGACCTTCCGGCAGGACGCGCCTCTTACATAATTTATTAAATATATTAACAAATATTGTTATTATATGTTATTTTGAGCTTAAACAAGAAATTCACTTAGATTTTGAAACAAATGCCATTTTTAATGCTATACAAATATTTGAATAACTTATAAAATAGTAAACGTTTTCTAAAGCTTCTCTTCTTAATTTAAAGGTCATTTTCAACAATATGAGAATTACTTCAGGTATTAACGTGTATTCTTTGCTTAGAAATTGTAAGCAAAGCAAAGGTAGGATACCCAAATTAGAACAAAATAATAATAAATAGCACAGCATTTCAAAAAAAATTTTGAACTAAGAAAATAAAAACAATCCTCTAAAATTTACCCATCGTTTTAACAAGCAACAATAAATCACCTCCACTAAGATGAGACAACAAGTCAAAAATTCGAAAAAGTTTTTAAAAAAATTAAGTTTTTCAAAAGTTATCGTCGGACAGACAGACAGACCTACAGACAGACGTAAACGCCGGACCATGTTTTTTGGATTCAGGGCACCTCAAAACGCAAAGATTTCATAAAATTAGCAAATAGTATATTAAGCAACAAGGTATGTAAAGGCAGCCTTTAAATCCCGTGTTACTTACGATATTTTTTATTCCAAAGGTACAAAAGTGGCGATTTAAGATAGCAGACGACAGGGAGTAAAAGTCATTCACTTGTTCGACTTGTATGAAAATGGCGGCCTTTTTTTCCATGAGCAAAAATAACGCAGGGACTAGCTGTTTTTTTTGCCCATGGGAAAAAAAGGTTGCCATTTTCATTCAAGTGGACAAATGAATGGCTTTTAGTTCCTGTTGGCTGCTATCTAAAAGAGCCTATTTTGTGCCTGAGGTATAAAAAGTAAATTTTTCACCAAATCTAATACCTCCTCATGTGATGAGAATGTAAAAAACCATTTCCAACAAGATAGGACCATAAATTAAAATGGAAAAAAGGGTCAAAACAGCCAAACTGTATAAAAGAAATTTCATTGATTTTCTAAAATGTTAAAACTTTTATGAATATATTTTAGTTATAACATTTTAAAAAATCAATAAAAAATTTTTAACCCAGTTGAGCTAGACTGACCCAAAAACTTAAAAAAAAAAATTAATTTTCAGTGAAAAAATGTTGTAGAGAAAAGTTGTTTGTATTTTCCTAATCTAAAATAAAATGTAGTTAAAAATTCCGAAATTTGAAAAAATTTATTTTTCAAAATTTTGAATCTACCGTAGTTTTTGTAGTTTTCCACGAAAATGGCTGGTTAACGAACTTAGCCTTCATTTTTACACCAACTTCAAGTGTGTTGGATTTAAAAACGATCCGATAAGTTTTTCAAAAGTAATCGTGGGAACAACATATTACCGTCTACAGACGGACAGACAGACAAACAGACAGACAGACGCACTCGCCGGACCATGTTTTTCGGACTCAGGGCACCTCAAAACGTAAAGATTTCATAAAATTAGCAAAAGTCAAAATTCGACCAAAACTAATACCTTCTCATGTGATGAGAATGTAAAAATTCACGAATCATCATTTCTTATGTTTTCACATGCGCTCTATCGAATGGAATTAAAAAAAAGTCAAAAATTTATAAACAAAAAAGTTATTAATGTTTTTTATAAAAAAAGTCCGATTTTTTTCTAATTTTTGTTTAATTTTCAATTTTTTCTACTATGAAAGAGCGGAAAAATAATTCCAAATGTAACAAATAACGTGACATAGATATATAACTTAGAAGATAGGACTATAGAGAAAATTAAAAATTAAAATGGCGGCTTAAAAATGGAGTTTAAAGTTCAAATTTTTTTCAAAATTTGATTCGAAAGTACGCAATTGTTAAAAGTGTTTAGATCAGCATGAAATTTGTTACTCGGGAGTTTTAGGGGTTGCTGATCACGAATCTGAAGTCCGATTTTAAAAATTCAAAATGGCGGATCCAATATGGCGGACAATTTTTTTAAAAACTTATTAAATTTGCTTGAAACTTGTTATTCGGGGTTTTTTGGGGTCGCTGATTATGAATCTGAAATCCAATTTTTAAAATTCAAAATTGCAGATTCAATATGGCCGCCAAATTTTCATAAACTGATTAGATTAGCTTGAAATTTGTTACTCAAGGGTTTTAGGGGTCGCTGATCACGAATCTGGAGTCCAATTTTCAAAATTCGAAATGGTGGATCCAATATGGCGGACAATTTTTCTAAAAAATCATTAGATTCGCTTGAAACTTGTTACAAAAGGGTTTTTGGTGTCGCTGATTACGAATGTAATGTCTAATTTTTAAAATTGAACATGGCCGCTCCTATATGACAGACGAATTTTCAGTTGAAATTCGATAATCACGTTCTTTAGCCATTAAAATACTTAAAATATTTTTAATGTTTTCCAACTTTCACCACGTGGAGGTAAACGTGAACTGGAAAGTCTTTCTTTTTATTTTTAAATTTTATATTTTTTTTACTTTTTTTTTGTTATTTTTGTTTTTTCATTTTTTATGTATTTTTCTTCTTTTTATTTGTTATTATAATTTTTGAATTTAAAGGTCAAAAAATGGAAATGTATGTTTTATATTAATCATTACTTATTTCAAGGTCAAATTGAAAAAAACAATTTTTATATCTCCAGCTTGCAGCTCTTGTAAAACCTTTAAAAAATCATTATTCACAGTTTTAATTCGATTAATTTTACTTATCAATATATTAATTCTAAAAAAATATATTTTAAAAAAAGACATAATTTATTTTAAAAATAAAAAAAAAGACTTTTCAGTTCACGTTTACCTCCACGTGGTGAAAGTTGGAAAACATTATAAATATTTTAAGTATTTTAATGTCTAAAGAACGTGATTATCGAATTTCAACTGAAAATTTGTCTGTCATATTGGAGCGGCCATGTTTAATTTAAAAAATTGGACATTATAATCATAATCAGCGACCCCAAAAACCTTCGAGTAACAAGTTTCAAGCGAATCTTATGATTTTTTAGAAAAATTGTCCGCCATATTGGATCCGCCATTTCGAATTTTGAAAATTGGACTCCAGATTCGTTATCAGCGACCCCTAAAACCCCGGAGTAACAAATTTCAAGCTGATTTAAACACTTTTAACAATTTCGTACTTTCGAATCAAATTTTGAAAAAAAATTTGAACTTCAAACTCCATTTTTGAGCCACCATTTTAATTTTTAATTTTCTCTATAGTCCTATCTTCTAGGTTATATATCTATGTCACGTTATTTGTAACATTTGGAATTATTTTTCCGCTATTTCATAGTAGAAAAAATTGAAAATTAAACAAAAATTGGAAAAAAATCGGACTTTTTTTTATAAAAAACATTAATAACTTTTTTGTTTATAAATTTTTGACTTTTTTTAACGCCATTTGATAGAGCGCATATGAAAACATAAGAAATGATGATTTGTGAATTTTTCTATTGATTTTTAAGTACCGAAATAAGTCCTCAAACTTCATGCCAAAATTTTGTCCATTTGGGCGTTAAGGGATGTAAAATCAATAGTTATCTTAAAATTGCTTAAATTTGATGGAAACTCTCGAGTTTTCAGTTTCCGGCGAATCCAGGCAATTTTTAGTAATCTCGTCCACCATAATGGATCCGACATTTTGAATTTTGAAAACTGACATCGAATTTGTAATCAGCGACCCCAAAAACCCCCGAGTGCCCAGTTTTCAGCGAATTTAAGCAATTTTTAGAAATCTCGTTCGCCATTTTGGAACCGCCATTTTGAATTTTGAAAAACTGACATCGAATTCGTAATCAGCGACCCCAAAAACCCCCGAGTAACCAGTTTCCATCGAATTTAAGCAATTTTAAGATAACTATTGAATTTACATCCCTTAAAATTAAAAGGGTAGTTTCTACCCTTTAAAGTCAGTTACCGCCGATATAAAAAAACACGTATATCTTATTTTTTATCCCTCTTGACGTATGAAAAGTTTCAATAAATTCGGCGTCTGACACTTGGGTAGTTTTACTTGTCAGACCAAAGTTATAAAAGAATATATATATACATGAGGCATTCCATTTCAAAACGACCCCCTTCGTAAACAATTGACAATGAAAGACAATTTTTAAATGAATATTTCTTCCATTCTGTAGAACCAAACTACTTTTTATATTAGTGATTTCGAAAGTAGAATTTCTGTACTTTCTGATAATACAAATATATATTTTTTTAATAATTTAATTTAAATAGAAAATTGAGTTTAAAAGTTAAACTTTGAAAAATCTCAAAACACGTTACCTCCGATTTTAATAAAATTCATATCAAACGAAAGCTTGAATATTCTACTTTTTATTTATCAAGCGATAATAATGGACATTTCAGTAAATTTTAATTAATTAATTAAATTTTACAGACATTTAGAAGGTTATTATGCATAAATGGAGAAAAACAAATGCCGCCCTATACTTAATAAATGGTTCTCTCAATATAACCTTCGAAATGTTTGTAAAATTTAATTATTTTCTCAAAATCCACTGAAATGTCCATTATTATCGCTTGATAAATAAAAAGTAGAATATTCAAGCTTTCGTTTGATATGAATTTTATTAAAATCGGAGGTAACGTGTTTTGAGATTTTTCAAAGTTTAATTTTTAAACTCAATTTTCTATTTAAATTAAATTATTAAAAAAATATATTTTTTTATTTTTAGAAAGTTCAGAAATTCTACTTTCAAAATCACTAATATAAAAAGTAATTTGGTTCTACAGAATGGAAGAAATATTCATTTAAGAATTGTCTTACATTGGCAATTGTTTACGAAGGGGGTCGTTTTGAAATGGAATGCCTCACATATATAATCAGTTAATATTCACAGTCGACCAAGACATACATACGAATACATAAAAACAACTCAGATATTCCTGACACGTAATAACAAAATAATGGTTGCCAGTTTTAACCATTATTTTCCACTGAAACTATTATTAACATTTTTTGTCTAAATTTTAGGTCTAAATAAAATTGATGACGCAACTTCTATTCCCAATTTGACAGACATAATTTTGAATATTTATATTCAGATGAATGAGCAAATCAAGGGCCAATTCAACAAAATTTTAAGACCAGAAGTGGATCGTCATCAGTTACTCAAAACCCACTGGTGAAGGAGTCCTTTCTTCTTCCTTTTTTTAATCAACGAACCTAATTCGATTTCTATTTGGTAAATCAGACAAGGTAACACACCTCAAATAAATGTATCTTTCTCTTCTGATAGATAATAGATAACACAATGAGGCAAAAATTTTCTTATTATTATTTTTCTTTTAATATGTTAAATATTTAAAATTCGTTTGACGTGTGTTATCAGTTAAAATAGAAAATTAATGTTTACGTATTTAAATTATTTGTCTAAATTAATTCAACTATTTCACGTAAACAATATTGTAAATCTCATAAAATTTTCCAGACTAAAATATAAATTATTTAGAAAGGGGTATAAACTTAAAATACACATACTATAAAACAATTATTAAAATTATCCTTTTTCTAAATAAATAAATAAACTTCTCTGATGCCTTAAATTTACAGTATAACCTGCCGAAGTGCAACTTGATATTTTTAATTTGTTTTTTGGTAAAACAGTACTTATAAAATTATTTTATAATTCAATTTTATGGTATTTTACAACATTTCAAAACTAAGTGAAAATAATTCTTGTTGGACATTATTAATTAAAAAAAAGGTATTTAAAGTAGTGTTGCATTCCGACAGGTCCGATTGTAATCGTTTTTCAGAAAACACAAGATTGTAATCTTAAAAATCGATGAGCGTATTTTATTTTATGTATTAAGGATGAGAGTAATGATTCTCTTTAAATTAAGGTATCCTGCTATAAGGCATTAAGTACTTATTTTAAACTTCCACTGGTAAAATGGATAGGTTAAACAAAATTAGTGATCTACTTAATTTAAGGTGGATCTTTACTGTTTTTGTATGTGTGATTTTGAAAACATGCATGAGGTAAATGTTTCTCTTTAACACAGACGATTAACAAACAAATAAACAAAAATCAAATTGTTATTTAAAGCTCACATTTAACTATTGTTCTACGATAAAACTACAAATTTAAATGTAAAAGAAAAACATTTATCACATGAAGTATTTATGCGTTTCCTGAAAGACATGAAACTTATGTCATAACCCAAGTTCATTTTCATTGCGACTTGTTTTCGGGGACGAAAAACGGAATTTCCACGGTGGTTTGTTACGCCATTATCGTAACAAAAATTTTACAAAATTTTTATATTTTATTTATCATTAATTAAAATTAACTAATGAAATGCATGCTTAGCATTTTTTAAAATCGCGCAGAAAATGAACACGGTTCAAAGACCGTAAGCCTTTTCTTCCATCTGAAAGTACTATTTCAGCAATTAAAATATTTTATTTTCATGACTTTCAGGTAAATCAATTAATGAAGGGCTATCATTTTTATTTTTTTTGACTTAAGAAACAACAACCACATAAGCAAATGAGTGTGTGTGTATATGTATATATATATACATATATATGTTGCCTATTTTATTTAAAATAAAATGTAAAGGAAAAATTATTAACTATTAGAATTAAAATAATAAAATACAATATATATATATATATATATATATATATATATATATATATATATATATATGGGACATTCCACGTCAACACGGACAGAGCTCTAAACAAAAATTGCTTTGATGGATTTAAACGTTCTAGGGCTTAAAAGATTTCTACGTTCATGTACTTTAAGATGCTGATGGGCGTTTTTTGAAAAATTCCATTTCCGATGCCAATAGAACTGTCAAAAGTCAAAAGGTCCAAAAAACTCAAAATACTTTTATGAATTAAAAGCAAAAAACGAGGTAAATAATTCTGTAACTCATTCTTTATCAGTTTTTAGGGTTCCCGAATATAAATCTAAAGTTTTTTTTAAAAATCCAAAATGGCGAATTTAATATGGTGGACAAAATTCAAATTTGATCAGATTCGATTAAAACTTGTTACTCGGGGGTTTTTAGGGTCGCTGATTACGAATCTGAAGTCACTTTTTGAAACTTCAAAATGGCGGATCCAAAATGGCGGAAAAAATTTTCAAATTTGATCCGATTCCCTTAAAACGTGTTACTCGGGGGCTTTTGGGGTCGCAGATTATGAATATGAAGTTACTTTGTGTTTGAGACTTCAAATTCATAATCAGATACGCTAAAAACCACCGAGTAACACTTTTTAATTAAATCTGATCAAATTAAAAAATTTGATAAGCCATTTTGAATTTCTACAAAGTAACTTCATATTCATAATCTGCGACCCCAAAAGCCCCCGAGTAAAACGTTTTAAGGGAATCGGATCAAATTTGAAAATTTTTTCCGCCATATTGGATCCGCCATTTTGAATTTTTAAAAAGTGACTTCAGATTCGTAATCAGCGACCCTAAAAACCCCCGAGTAACAAGTTTTAATCGAATCTGATCAAATTTGAATTTTGTCCGCCATATTGAATTCGCCATTTTGGATTTTAAAAAAAAAACTTTAGATTTATATTCGGGAACCCTAAAAACTTATAAAGAATGAGTTACAGAATTATTTACCTCGTTTTTTGCTTTTAATTCATAAAAGTATTTTGAGATTTTTGGACCTTTTGAGTTTTGACAGTTCTATTGGCATCGGAAATGGAATTTTGCAAAAAACGCCCATCGGCATCTTAAAGTACATGAACGTAGAAATCTTTTAAGCCCTAGAACGTTTAAATCCATCAAAGCAATTTTTGTTTAGAGCTCTGTCCGTGTTGACGTGGAATGTCCCATATATATATATATGTTACGGTCATTGTCGATTATAGGGCATTGTCGACAATGCCCAGGCAAAGTCGACTATGCCTACAGTCACTGGGCACTGTCGACAATGCCCACGGCTACTGGGCATTGTCGACATTGCCCGGTCAATGTCTAAAAATATTCATATCATCTAACTTTTCGGGCAATGTCGACATTGCCCGGTCCAACTTGGGCAATGTCGAAATTTCTATATAATAGCTTCATACGTCATGATATATACAAATCTAATCACACAATAACGTATACAAAATTTACATTACATTTTTAGTAAAAATGAGTAACGGAATTCTAACTTTAGTCAAACTAAAATCAGTAACTAGTTAAGGAAATTTAATAAAATTTAACTTAAAATTTGGGAATAGTTTCAAAAAGTATAAAGAGTAACTGAAAATTACGAAACTGTAACAAAATTTTCAGTTTTAAACTATTTATTGAATTATGTTTATGAAATTTAATTACTAATAAATGATTGATTAATATTATTTGATTGAATAAATAATTTTGTGTATAAAAAGTAAGAAATAAGTATTATTAATATTATTTATCAGTTATTTTTTGACCAAATTTATTTATAAACCGTAAATAAATAATTTTTAAACATTAGCATTATTATTAAATATTTTTCAGGTTAAATAATTTTTTTTACTGAAAATCTAGTGCAATAGAAAAAATTTTAAGACAAACTTAGAAATAATTATTTAAATAAATAAAACTTCCGTTGCTTGTTTCTGAAGAATCCTACAAAAATTTCTAATAGTGTATGAAAGATGCACCTGCAAGACAGGACAACTGAATCGTCTTTTTTTATTCGTAAATAACATTGCCCAAAAATAAGTGGGCAATGACGACATTGCCCGGGCATTACTGACTATGCCCGGGCACTGTCACATTTTACTAAATTTTGTTAAAAATACCCGGGCATTGTCGACAATGTCCAGTGACTGTGGGCATTGTCGACTTTGCCCAATAATCAACAATGACCGTAACATATATATATATATACGAAAAATGGACAAGAGGCTTCACTCAACGCGTTGAGTGAAGGCTCCCAGCGCTCCCCTTGACATTGTGCGAGAAAGAAGGAATATTATGTATAGCATTGAAGCGTTCTCTCTGGTACACTTGAATCCAACGATGCCTTCTCTCCGGGAAGGCACTAATTTGACGAAGTTTGCCTACCTTCTATATTGTCTGAAAAATCAGCCAATGGAAAAGCAGAATTACGTTGAAATTATGGACAGGAACTATAAAGAATATAGAAAGTGGTCAAAACTCGTCAAATTAGTGCCTTCCCGGAAAGAAGGCATCGTTGGATTCAAGTGTACATATTGTTCTTACAGAGTATTGCGTACTCTATCTGTCCTGTAGCTCTTTTTCTCTAACAATAATAGTGAATTTTATTATTTTAATACATCTCTTAATTTTTCAAATTATTGAATACAGGGTATATGCTGGCCCGGTTAAATTAAAACTATATTTATCATACAATATATACATGAACGGGAACGTTTAGGTTTATTTAATTATTTATGAATTATAATTTATCCTTTCTTGCTTCCCTTTACCAACCTAGCCTACGAACCTTGCCTGCCATAAACTGCATACTTGCGGAAGGTTTCTACGCAATATTAAAATAATTATTAGGACAACTGATTTAATGTTGGATTTGTAACAACCTTTAATGGGTTACAAAATAGAATGGAATTTCTATTTTTGAAATGTCCATTATTTCTAACTTACATTAATCCTATTTTAAGAGATTAATTTAAAAAATAAATAAACAAATTAAAAATTGTTTCAATAATTAAAAGAATATTAAAAGATATTCTTTTCTAAGAATACAAGAAAAAAAGAAATTTATTTCAACATAGTGCAATGAACCGATTCCATAAGATGCAAGTTCAGCAATTTTGGCATGGCAACAGGTCCAACGCCCTGTCCCCACCATCTTTTATTGCAATATTTTCCCACCTAATTAGAAATCCATCAAACTATAAAAGACACATCAATGACCATCCAAATTGTTCAGTACGGTTTCCCACAGCACAGAGACTCGAACTCTGTCGGAGTAAAAATAATATTTCTTATAATGTTCCCGTCCGGTACCGAGGACCCAAATTGGTTGTGTGCTTACACGAACAATTTGGTCGGACGTAAAATAAAATACCAACTTACTCCGAAGTCCACAGAGGCCGTCTTAAAAATTAAAATTGTGAAGAAATAAAATGTTATAAATCTTTCTTGTCAAAAAGACCGGCCGGTTTCGTGTTGTTGCCGCGTCCGCCCTGTTTTAATGGTTTAAGAAATTAATAATTAAGGACAATAAAATTCATAATTGCGCGTGTACGTGTGACCGTATTTCGAAAAATTGTGAATGTTACGGCCGAACTCCGTAACTTTTTATATTGTTAATACCTTTTTTAATTATATTTAAACTAAAATTACATGCAACAATTACACGCAACATGAGATTTTGTTAAACATCACAAACACATTTACACAAAATACAACCCTTTGTAATTTCACAAAAGGGACATTCTTCTTTTTGAATATTTAAATCTAAAGTATTTTAATCGGATAAAAATCTAATTTTATATAAATAATAGATTTAATGGAATTTAACATTCCTTTAAGTTTCACAATTTGAAGTGAAAAACCTAAGAATAAAACACGGTATTTCTTAATAAATTCCTTTTCTTGGACAAACAGTTTATTGACCCTTTTGAGGAATAGTTAGAAAATATGAAAAGTAAATTGCTCAATATAAGGAGTGGTGCATCTAAGTCACTGAACTCGGATCGCGCCACTGCCTAAATCTGCAAGCTTGCAGAATTGGCTTGGCAACAGTCAAGTGCAATAAACTTAACATACGATTTCCCCACTAAATCGTCTTTCAATAAAATTGATTGACACTGGGAAATCTGGGCAGTTTAAGCCAGGCCGTTGTAGCCGGCAGTTAGCCCGGGCAGTTTAGGCCGGCAGTTTAGTCCAGGTCGTAGTCACCTGTAGTTGTAGCCGGCAGTTTTGGCCAGGCAATTCTAAGTCCGGCAATTGGCCGTGTTCAATTAAATTTTGTAATCCCTGAGCAAGGGATTTCCTTAGAAGTTAACGGGTTTAATAAAAAGTTTGATCAGAAAAGTGAATTTGAATTGAGAATAAAAATATAAAGAAATAAAAAGTAAAGAAAGGTTGAATTTAAAAGTTATTTTGAGAATAATAAAAGTGACAAGTGAAAAAGTAAAATAATTAAAAGAAAATATATAAAATAAAGTAAGTAATAATAATTATAAAGAATTTGTGAAGGAAAATAAAATAATTAAAGAATTGAAAAAGAATATTGAATATAAAGTGAATTGAAAAATAAATATAAAGAATTTGTGAAAGAGATATAAAATATAAAGTAAAAGAATCAAAAGAGAATATTGAAAAAGTCTTGTATCAGCAAAAATAAAATAAAAAGTAGTTTTATTAAAAGAATATTAATTTAAATATATTTTTAAAGACAGCCTTTTTTTACGGGGTTTCGGTCTTTATTTTGTGCAATAAAAGGAATATTAAAGTTCAAAACGAAATATCAATCTAGTGAACCTAGATTGGGTATTTCTTTAGTTATTCGGAAAAGCAACTTAAAATATACAAATAGATAGTGAAAATACGACTGAGTGATAGAATCATCTCTACTCTTAAAATATACAAAGTTAGAAAGTGTCATTTGGATTATTATTTCAAGGAGATCGAATTACTGAGTAGTGAGTATAAAAATCTTACACCACATAACACACACTACAATTTCATTCACACATATACAAAATACTCTCTTTTACACACATAAAAATTAGATTATTTGTATTAGGGACTTTTGGGCAAAATATACAATTAATTGATTTCATCTTAATATTGCATTTTAATTTAAACATAATCCTAATAATTTTCCTATCTTCTCATTTTACTCAAGAGTAGGGTTCTCAACCTCTTAGTTGAATCAATAACTAAGTAGAGGGGGAATCCACTACCTTTACAATTTCTTTGTCCGAAGGACACGTGAGTTGAAGTTTTAAAAATTAAAATTAAATTTCTAAATCCTACTTTAACAAACTGGTGGCAGCGGTGGGATTCTTTCTCTTTATTCTTGGGAAATAGAAGATAGCAAAAAAATCCAGAAAATCCCAGTAAGATAAACAGAGCTCACGCTCTGGCAGTTTGAATTCCTCCGACAGACTTGAAAATAGGGCCATCTCAAAGGCCCAAAATAATCTATATAGTTAATTTAACTATATTAATTGTTTAAATATTTTCTGGTTCGTAACAGACAAATATAATTTATAAACTTTTTTTTCTTTATTTTTAAAAAACTTTGAATTTTATTAAAAAAATTGAAATTAAGAAATAGAATTGATACAAATTATTTTCTTATGCAAATTGAGAATTTTTTACAAAAATGTTAAGAAAAATTTGAGGATTTATTTTTATGATAATAATTGAATTTTATAATACTATTTTAAAAATAATTAAATTTTTGCGAAGAATTATATTAATTTTTTGGAAAATATTAAACAATAATAATTAATTAATTATAGTTTTCTTGCTTTGAGAAATTTCCCAAATTTGTCGTCGTTAGTTTTTAATCAGATTGCACTACAGTTGGCACAACGTTGCGCGCGCATCCAAGTGCTACTTTCTGGCATTGGCACTGGCACTTGCACATACATTTGCACCTATTGGAGACTCAGCTTCAGGTATTTTAAGGAGAGTCCAGAATAGAGTCGAACGCGCTGATAGTAACGCGCTCGTCCATATGGAATACATAGGAGGAGCGCGTTAGTATCAGCGCGTTCATACCGACGTCGACTCTAATCTGGACTCTCCTTAACGTCAAAAACACCTCTAGTGAAGCGTCACTTCCCAACATTGATGGAAACCGATGTAGCTTAGGGATGGACGATTCTACTCGATGCTGTTTGGAATCGCACCGATTCCATCTTGAGAATCGATTCTTATTTGTGGGAGAATCGAGTAATGTGTTTTTAATTTTAAAGATTTAAAGTTTGTTTGATTTTGAGTGCTTTTTCCACATAATTAATAAATGTGAAGGATGAAAACTGTAAATGTTGATAAGAAAATGTTAAAATATATTATATAATAACACAAGCCTGCAAAAAAATAAAAATTTCCGTTGTCTGAGATCGAGAAGTCATTTCCCGCAGTATTTAGTGCACTGAATCCGAATCTGGCAACGTAAACCTCCTATCACGTCAGGATTTTGAGAAAAGTGGGGGTAAATTCCCAAAAATAATGTTTTTTGCTGTTTTTGTAAATTTATATCGGGTAAATCCGACGTGCTAGAGACTTGTCATAGGAGTCAAATTAGGGGCCGTACACATAATACGTCACGCGATTTTTGACCATTTTTAACCCCTCCCTCCCCCTATGTCACACTTCGTCACAAACCTTGAACCCCCCCCCCTCCCCCTATAACGTCACGTCACACACGTAAATTTTAATGTGAATTTTATACATTTGACATTATATATTATATCCTACACTCAAAATTATTGAATCAGTTAAAAATATTTTTTTCTGACAATTAGTTAAAAATAACTGATGTTTCAATACAATTTTTTTTTGATTGATTCATTTAGTCACGTTTAACTACCTACATATCACCGAAACTTTCCTAAAAATTTATTAAAGATTTACTCGCAAGCTTCGAAATATTTAAATGCAAAGTTTAGTGAAAATTGTGTAAAGATTTAAATATCCCACTTCAATAAATGTTTAACGCGAAACTTTCCTGAAAATATTCACGAAATTATAGTCGAAAATGTAATTAAAATGTTCAGGAATGTTTCAAGCTATATTTTTAAGAAAATTTGACGATAAACATTTATTGTAGTAAAAAATTTAAATCTTTACACAATTTTAACTAAACTTTGCAAGTAAATTTTTTGAAGTATGCAAGCAAATCTTTAATATACATATTTAGAAAAGTTTCGGTGTTTTGTGGATAATTTTTCAGTTATTTTTTTAACTGATTCAGAAGCAAAAAGTCAGTCACTGCTGATTGTCAGTTAAAACCAAGATTTTTAACTGATTCAAATTAAGAGAATATATTATTTATCATATTATATTATAAATAATAAATCAATAGATGTTAAATAGGTACATAATAGATATTAAATAGTTTAAAGCATTTTTAACTTGTTTTATTTAGAAAAAGTGACATTGTCACATATAATTTCTTATAATCTTTGAATTTAAAAGATTGTGACGTAACACATGAGTTCACCCCCCCCCCTCCCCCATGTCACACTAAGTCACAATTCTCAGACCCCCTCCCTCCCCCTAGCCGCGTGACGTATTATGTGTACGGCCCCTTAAATCCTGAACCCTATACTATAAGAAAATAAAGCGATATTGCTGACAAGAAACTAAATTAGCCGTCAAAAATGATTTTTTAACAATTGGAAATCATAAAAATTGACTGACACAGTACGTAAATACAACTATTTCAAAAAATGATTGGATTCGTTTAGAATTTATTGCTTTGGGGTTTTCGGGGTCGTTGCTTACAAATAAGATGTCAAAATAAAAATTTTGTAGTTGGATTCATAATCAACGTCCCCAATCCCAGGTAGAAATTGACGACCGGGATGGTACCGGCCCGGTACAAACGGCGGATTATAAGTGCCGGGGCGGTACCGGCATAAGACCGTAATTTTTACCGTCCCGGTACCGGCAAATTGCCGGATGATAACTGCGGCAGGTATCCGGCATACGTACCGGGCCGGTACCGAATTGTCCACCGGGGCGGTACTGGCCCGGTTATTGTTGGAAGGCATTTAGTGCCGGTTTATTACAGGCTGCACAACCGGCTAGGTACTGGTCCAGTACCGGCATAAATCTGTTCATTCCACCGGCGCAGTACCGGTAAATTGCCGGATGATAACTTCGGTAGGTATCCGGCAACCGTACCGGGCCGGCACTAATAAATATCTGACGCAGTACCGGGCCGGCACTAAAAAACAACCAGTGTGGTACCGGGCCGGTTAAAAAAATTACATGTCAGTCTGATTAATTGTTTAATTATTATTATTATTATCAATGTTATTATTAATTTTAAATTGGAAACAGTAAATATATTAAATGCTGAAACAGAGAAACATAAACAATTATAGAAAAATCTGAAGACTCGAGGAGTTGAACTCAGGACCCTAAGGCTGCAAAGTCGACACCACATCCGCTAACCTAAACCTGCATATGGAAAGTAAATGCAAAGTGAGCTTATAAAGTCCAACCGACATTCCACCTGGCAGCAGTACCGGGCCGGCACTAATATTCAACCGGTGCGGTACCGGGCCAGTATTTGTATTTTCAAATTTATTTTAATTCAATTTAAATTATTAAAAATAAATAAATAAAAATAGTAATTACAAATAATAATAACCGCCCTATTCACCGGCTAAATACCGGGCCGGCACCAATAAGCAACCTACTCGGTATTAATATAATTGCCGGCATAACTAACTAATTAATTTATTATTAATAATTAAATTATTAAATTAATTAATAAATTAATTTTTGAATTTTTTTTCCTCTTCTTTAATTCTTTTTCTGCTAGTTTAACATTAGCAAACAACCGGGACGACACTGGGCCAGTAATAATATTTTTGTCGGCAAAACTTATGTGCCAGTAGAAAGTATTAAGTAAATTTTTGTGCTGGGCGGGTGCTGGGCCGGCAAAAATATTATCACCAGCAAATCTCCTTCGTTCGTATAAAAACAAAACCAAATAGTGGTACCGAGCCGGTGCTGGGCCGGTACAAATATTATCACCGGCAAATCTCCTTCGTCCGTATAAAAACAAAACCAAATAGTAGTACCGGGCCGGCGCTGGGACGGTACAAATATTATCACCGGCAAATCTTCTTTGGCGGTATAAAACAGAGCGAAATGACAGTACCGGGCCGGTGCTGGGCCGGTAAATATATTATCACCGGCAAATCTCCTTCGGCGGTATAAAACAGAGCAAAATGACAGTACCGGGCCGGTGCTGGGCCGGTAAATATATTATCACCGGCAAATCTCCTTCGGCGGTATAAAACAGAGCGAAATGACAGTACCGGGCCGGTGTTGGGCCGGTAAAAATATTATCACCGGCAAATCTCCTTCGGCGGTATAAAACAGAGCGAAATGACTGTACCAGGCCGGTGCTACGCCGGTGCTAGGCCGGTAAAAATATTATCACCGGCAAATCTCCTCCGGCGGTATAAAACAGAGCGAAATGACAGTACCGGCCCGGTGCTACGCCGGTGCTGGGCCGGTAAAAATATTATCACCGGCAAATCTCCTTCGGGGTATAAAACAGAGCGAAATGACAGTACCGGGCCGGTGCTAAGCCGGTAAAAAAATTATCACCGGCAAATCTTCTTCGGCGGTATAAAAACAGAAGTAAATTATAGTACCGGGCCGGTGCTGGGCCAGATATTTTTTATCAACCGGCCCGGTACACACTTCCAGTACCGGTACAAATCCACATTTACCACCGGGCCGGTACTGGGCCAGTATTTATTTCATATCCTGCCCGGTACCTTTTTGCCGGTACCGGCATAAGTCCGACTTTACAACTGGTTCGGTACCATGCCGGTCGTTAGTTCTGGCACATCTCCAACTTTTCTGCCTGGGAAAAACCCCCGAGTAACAAGTTTGAAGTGAATTTGATCAATTTTAAAAAATAAGTCCGCCATATTGGATCCGACATTTTGAATTTTAATAATCTGACAACATATTCGTAATCAGTGACACCGAAAACCCCTGAGTAACAAATTTTAAGCAAATTCAATCATTTTTCAAATAGTTTTATTTACGGACAGTGTCAGTCAATTTTTATACTTGACAACTGTTAAAAAAATCATTTTTGACGGCTAATTTAGTTTGTTGTTAGCAATATCGCTATATCTTCTTAAAGTACAGGGTACCGGCTTTAATTTGACTCCTATGACAAGTCTCTAAAACGTTGGATTTACCCGGTAGAGATTTATGAAAACAGCGAAAAACATGATTTTTGGGAATTTACCCCCACTTTTCTCAAAATTCTGACGTGATGGGAGGTTTTCGTTGACAGATTCGGATTCAGCGCACCAAATACTGCGGGAAATGACTTCTCGATCTCAGACAACGGAAATTTTTATTTTTTTGCAGGCTTGTGTAATGTATTATAAAAAATAACATTTCTATTTTAATTAATAATTGTAGTGTTAACATTTTTCATGAAATAAAATCTTTTGCAACACATCATAACCTATAAAAATTTGGATTAAAACGATTAAAATCTTGTAAAGAAATTTTATTATAATATATTTATTTAAAAATGCTTTCATTCTTTACAATTACTTAAGATTTTAAATTAATATTAATATCATTTTGTTATTATGTTTAATTACTATTATTTATTATTATTTTTATATTCAAAAATAACGCTATTAGTATTGTACTCGATTCCTCGATACTTTTTGAAAAGAATCGATTCTTAGGAATCGATTCTTTTTTAAGGTATCGTCCATCTCTAAGTAGCTGCTGCCAGCGCAAACAGCAGCGAGCAGAAATATGAGTTTACCCTAATGCGCAATTTGAAATCGCCAATCATAGCACTAGTTTTTCTCACTTTGCGAGTTGAAACAGAGAAAACCCCCGAAACCTCCAACGACACAATTATCAGTCATTCTTTTTACGGCTCTAATGTACGTAAGCTGTATCTGTGTTCATTCTTTTTAATTTTTGAAAAGTTTGGTTACATGTTTTATTTATTTTACACATAGTTGACAGTTATTTTTGGTAGACTTGTAAAATTTCCCAATTTAAGGAGATAAATGTGACAATTTGCACAAACAAGTGAGTTAATTTTATAATCAAATAAAGAATTGCAAAATGTTAAGGTTTTACAAATATTTATTTACGAAACAATGTCAAAAATATAAATCGTATTTATTTTACTGCTTGTGAGATAAGGTCTAAGCACAATAGATTCGCGAAAGTCGTTCGCGAACGCAAAGCATGAGTTAGAAAAGGACAGAGATATATTTGTGTCCTTGTCTATCTCATGCGTCTCGTTCGCGAACAACTTTCGCGAACCTATTGTGCGTTGGACTTTAGACTCTCCAGGTTCTAATCTAAATTATAAAGTATTTTTTTTTTGTTTTTTAAGAAATCAGTTGCACAAATTGAAATGAAATATAATCATTACATAATTTAATATTGAAATTTTTTTTTTCTCTCTGAGTTAGAATCGAATTGAGAAAAAAATATATTTTTATACTGTTTTTCTGCTATACTCGTGTACTTATTTTTGTGTACCAATGTGAAGACTTAACAAAATCTCTTCAATTAGTTTAATGAAGTAAATAAAAATATAATTAGACTCGAAATAGTTTCATAGAAATAACTGAATTATTTCACTTGCACAACGTATTTCCAGTTTTTCAATCTCGGAGAAGCAACTCGATTGCTTTATTTTCATAGGTGCTTCTCACAGTCCTCAGATTAAATTCAATTTTATTTCATTTTATGTAATATTTTTTTATTTGAAATTATTTAAGCTACAATCAAAAAGGTTGTCGTAAACAAACAATTTTATTGGGATAAAATTTTTTTATCTACTTAGATAATTTTCAGATCTTCCTTTTCAATGTCTCTCTCCAAAGCTTTATCAGAAAACACTTTTGCAAAGCTCAAAGCAATTGAGGTGCAGTGACATAAAATACTTTGCACTAGTTTACAACTATTTTTCATGACTAATGTGTCAAAAATAAAGATTACCCGAAAGCTTGAAGTCTTTTGCAGTGTATGTGACCAGAAAAGTAAATTAGCTTACCTAATGTTAAAATTAAAATCTTTTGACATTATAAACTATAATTTATTTTATCAATTAGTTTGTATTTTTTTTATAAAATTTTCCATTAGAAAAACTAAAGCACAAACAATTGAGTAAGGAAAATGATAATTTTTTTTTTAAATAATTAAGAATTATTAAACATAATTAATAGTAATAATGATAATTAATAAACTTACAATTATTACCTTAAAATTAATAAATTATTATTTATATAACCTTAAAATTGTATTATTTATTTTATTTTCTTATTTAAAATACTGATTTTTTGCTTAATAAAAAAATATTTAAAGTAATATTATTGTAGAAATCTCACCTTTTTATATTTTATCATTCATTTCATGTACAGTAGAATCCGTTTATAACGACTCCGCTTATAACGACCGACCGCTTATAACGACCTATTCGAACCTTTTAGTTTGGTTTACATTGAAATTACTATGGAGACGCGTCTGCTTATAACGACGAGCGACGTCCGGTTATAACGACCTTCCGTATATGACGCGTTCCACGTCAAGTGACCCAGGTCCAAATTTTAAATGTTTGGGATCGGGTTAAAAGTTTACACAAACAGTAGTCCTATTCGATACAATTAAAAATACCAAATATTATTAATTTATTTAAACAAATATAAAAACTGGAGGGGGTCAAAGTTTAAATTTTTGGTCTAACATGGAATATTTGAAAAATTTGTAGTTTCTTTAAAACAAAACGAAAATACATTTTCTATTTTGAGTTTTTCTGCTGTTTTTCAACACTTTCTAATGGTGTAAACAAATGTAGAGAAAAAAAATTTTGACCTTGAAAAATTAAATTAAAAAATAAAATTTCATTTTTTCATCAAATGGACAGTTTTTATTTTTTTTAAAAAAATTTTATCATAAAGGTGAGGTTATTTCCTAAAAAGAATGTATAGGTCAAAACGTGGGACAAGAACTTTTAACTGGTCAAAATAAACATTTACTTCTGCAATCCACCGCCCCTGCGCGTTGTTGGGCTGTATATTGTTTATAACAATTAAAATAAATTATTTTATGCTTTATTAATTATCTGGTGGTCATATTGGATGAATTTAAATTGATTTAGATCATGTGCATTAACGGAATAAGAAAATAAACGTCCTTTTTTAAAAAAGTGTATTAATTTGTTAACTTTGATTCAAAAAAAATTATAAATAATTAAAATCCCCAAAATCGGTCTCGAAGGATGTCTTAAGAATTTATTCCCCTTTAATTTAAGACAAAGAACACTCAAATCGGTTAAAAATTGTAAGCTATAGACATTTTTTAATAGGAAATTGTAAAAAAAATTTCACTGTGGGCCGGTGCAGTGCAGATGTAAATGCTTAATTTGACCAGTTAAAAGTTCTTGTCCCACGTTTTGACCTATACATTTTTTTTCGGAAAAAACCTCCCCTTTATGATTAAAATTTTTTTTAAAAAAATAAAAACTGCCCATTTGATAAAAAAATGAAATTTTATTTTTTAATTTAATTTTTCAAGCTCAAACAATTTTTTTTCTCTACATTTGTTCACACTATTAGAAAGTGTTGAAAAACAGCAGCAAAATACAAAATAGAAAACGTATTTTCGTTTTGTTTTAAAGAAACTACAAATTTTTCAAATATTCCATGTAAATTTTTGACCTGGGTCACTTGACGTGGAACCCGTCATATAGCGACGTCTTTTTCAGATTTATTTGGTCCGAGGTCCGGTTATAACGACTAATTACCGATTTCCTATGTCCATAGCTCCATCTATTTGACAATCTTTTCATTTATTAAAACATTCAAACAATTGTGTCAGAAATAATATATAAAAAAGGTTGTGTGCAAAAGAAATAATTTTTACTTATTCTCATTCTCCTTAATGAAGATTTGCGGTAGAGAATCGCCACCAAGTAAAAACCGCGAATATGTATATCCCAACTAAAACATCTTTGATGCAAAAAATTCCGCCAAGTAAAAGATTTTGTGACTGTCCAAACAATTAGTGAAATAAAAGTTTACCAAGTAAAATTTATAATTAAAATTTTAATAAAGATTGATTTTAAATATTTTCTCTCCTACACAACTCGAAGTACATATTGCAGTTGAAAAAAACAACCCGGGCTTAGCTGTTGTTATTCTACATTGCGGCGTATTACATTTCCGAATTAAGTCAATGTTCTTCATAGCATTTTGAATTGTAGCAAATAAAATTTAACTTCATAATTAACATTCACAAAAAACGAAATCTAATTACTCGTCATAATAAAAAATTTCTATTTCAGCAATTTCAAAATCTTGGCGTCAATACTTTCATTAATTACAAGTTAGAAGCATCAATTAAGATTTAAATAATAATTTATTTAAGATATGATTCTTTACAGAAATTTTTACATAATAAAGAAATGAAAAAAGAATAGAAGAGAAAATTGATGTTTTGATTAAACTAAAAAATTTTTTTTAAACATAAATTAAAAATTAAAAAATAATGTATTAAAGTTTTTAAAATAAATTTCTAGCTTTCCATCCATAATAATATTTCAAAATATCTTACAAATCTGTTAAGTATAGTTTAGTCTCTACGTTTGTATAAATGTCAAAAAATCAAATTTTTTTAGGAAAAACTAAAATCTTTCAAAAAATACTTAATGTATTGAAATTTTATGCAATATATATAGAGATTTTAACCCAATCAATAACATTTTAGAATATTTTACATATCCATTTAGAATTTTAATCTCTGCATTCGTCTAAATGTCAAAAAAATCAATTTTTTTGAGAAAAATCAAAATTTTTCAAAGAATACGAAGTGAATTAAAATTTCCTGCAATATTTATCGAGATTTTAACCCAATCAATAATATTCTAGAATATTTTACATAACCGTTTAGAAGTTTAGTCAAAAAATTCAATTTTTTTGAGAAAAATCAAAATTTTTCAAAAAATACGAAGTGAATTAAAATTTCCTGCAATATATATCGAGATTTTAACCTAATTAATAATATTCTAGAATATTTCAGAAATCCATTTAGGAGTTTACGCTCCAGGTTTGTCTAAATCTCAAAAAATCGCTATTTTTTCGGTTTTTCTAGCCTAAATTCTATAAAACTATATAAAATATTGAATAAACTTAACAGAATTCTTTCTTTTATGATTCTTTATCCAACGAAAAAAGAATAAGCCAAATCGGTTAAGATTTACTTGAGTTATTCAATTTTATCGAAAAACAGCCGATATTTTGAGAATAAATATTCGCGGTTTTTGCTTTTTACTTGGCGGCGATTCTCTACCGCAAATCTTGATTCTCAAAGTATAAACTGTTTATAGAAAACAATCATTTTTAGTAATTTTTACTTCTATCCATTGAAAGCAGAAAAATTACTATGATCCTTGTCATTAAATTTTTAAGAAAATAAATTTGGATGGTCCATATTCATATACCTTAAATCAGCATAAATGTATATATCTCCACCTAAACGATAAAAAACCATTTATTTATTGAGAGTAAGTACTCTATTTATATGCTTGCAAAAAATTTGGTCAACAATGTCTGGCAGACCGATCCTCGCTCTCTGTAGATACACAAGAGCCTTTGAAGATTTATCAAAATGTAAACAAAGCGGTTTATAATTTAAGGGGAGGTTCTCATTGCGGGGGCCAAAATAAACACAAACTTTGACAATTTTTTTCGAGGAACGGCTATGACTTAACGATGTAATTTTTTTTCTAAATAAAGATACATTCTTTAACTTTTAAAATATATATTTCATTTTCAAAAAAAAGCAAAATGGCGGCCAATATGGCGCATCTAGAAAATAATGTTTTTTTAAATAGGGAAAACGGTGGGCATTCTACACTGCGCAATTTTTAGTCTAAAACAAAAACTCAAAATTTTTTATAAAGGTGACATCCTAAAGAATAGGTTATACCTATAAAATAGTTAAAAAGTTAATAAAATGACAAAATGGCGGACACATTTTTAAAAAAACTGCGTTTTCGCATTATTTTTTCATATTTGACCTCTTGTAAAAATCTCTATTGTTAACAATTTTATCATATTATAGGTGGGCAATTCCATGCAAGATTTACCTATGACCTTGAGAATTCGGTGAAACATATTTTTTTCTCAATCTATATGAAAAAAAAGAAATACGTGTTTTTTTATTTTTGTTTAATCGCCCAAATTTTCGAGTTATGAATTTTCGAAATTTTGGATTTGTAACTGTAGACATATTTTCAGTAGCTTATAAGTCTGAAAATATTGAGTTTAGAAAAAACTTGTCAAGGTGTTACGAATAGGATTTAATTTAATAAAAGTAAAATAGATAAATTATTTTATTATCAATTTAAATCTGTCGTGATAACGAAAAATGCTCTTCAGCAAATTAAATAAATTTGAATAGGTAGGGGACTTTTCCACTCTCACAATTATTGATATCAATTGTGTAGTTACAATTAATAAGAATAGAAATTATTGGTTAAATTAATATTTATTTAATTATCAGATTTACATATATTTTATAAACCTTTAATTTTCCAATATATAAATGTTCTGGGATTAAAATATAAATTATAATAAAAAAAAGAATGTGAATATTCTTTTTAGTAAAATCTCATGAAATCAACTTATGAAAATTTACGTATTTCTTTGAAAATTGATTTGTGTATATGAGTGTAATGTGAAATTATTTACTCACTTTTAATCGTTATGTTTGCTTCTTTTATTTGTATTTATATCGCAGCAATCTTCCTTTTCTCTTACTTGTATTTAGCCTCAAACTTGATATTCTTTAAAGTGGACTTAATCTCAATTCAATATTTCTGTTTTACAATAATTGGGGACTACGCCCTTTAATTCACAAAAGGATAAAAATTCTTTAGTCTTTATGACTCACAATATATATATCACGTTCAGGTACTTTGCCTGAATTAAACTGCCCAACTTAGTTTCGCCAAGTTTACGCGGGCAACTGCCCAGATTTCTCCTTGTCAATTCTTTTTATTGATTGACAATTAGGTGGGGAAATCCTCAATGCAGTTTATTCTGACAGCTTGCAGAATTTGGTACTTGCGAAATTTAGATTCTGACAACTTCGTTGTTGTGCAATAATTTACAAATAATTGAAAGAAACCCTGCCTTGCGATATTAACACAAAAAGAAAAATGTACTGTGCTTAATTTATTTGTGCTAATTACCCGATTAAAAGTGGGTTGTTAAGAATTTTGCTTAATGTTGGAATTTATTGGTGTTGCTAATAAATATGTATTTTTGTGTAAGAACGATAATTGTGTTTTTAGGTTACAAGTCAAAATTATTAAATGGATTCTATATAATTCAATTAAAATTCGTTGTTTCTATGTAAATATAAATGTTACGAAGTCATACGTAACACAAGGAATGAAAGTTTTAGTTTTCTTTCAACTTTTAAGAAATGTAAAAAAAAAATTTTTTTTTAAATTTTTTATTAAAAAAAAAATTTTTTTTATAAACAAATTAATTTTTTTTAACTTTGGACCCTTTTTTTTTTAAATTTATTTATACCTTATAATATACAGAAGATTTTCCAAAAAGTTTTGGAGTGGGCCGACGCGTTTAATGAGTTGTACAAAATTTTCAAAAATCACGTGCAAGGTGCTCGCGTTCTACGAAACGCCTCACATTGGAATTTTTTTACAATTTACTTCTCAAAAAATGTCTACAGACTAAAATTTTTAATCGATTCGAGTGTTTTTTGTTTTAAATAAAAGGAGAACAATTTCTGAAGATATCTCTCCATGCAAACCTAAGAATCTTCAATTGTTTATAATTTTTTTTTAAAAACAAAAAGTTAACAAATTAATTGTGTAGTTTCCTTTAAAAATGAAAGATTATTTTCTTATTTTGCTACTACACATGTCCTAAATCAGATTCAATTAATATAATATACGACCACCGAATAAATAGTAAAACATAAAATAATTTATCTAAACTGTTATAAACAATATTAGTTAACAAATAGTTAACTTTGGTTCCTCTCCATAAAAAAACTTTGTTCTTTCATATTCATATTTTACTTTAGGTTCATTTAATGAATACATCTCCCTTTCGTTAAAAAACAATTTTTAATTGTTATAAACAATAATAGTTAACAAATAATGAACTTTGGTTCCTCTGCACCAAAAAGAATTTTTTTAATAGTTTTCATTGAAGTTTATTACAAAGAATATATGTTAAAAAATAGTGAACGTATGAAATAGTTTGTTCAATAACTATAAAAAATTTAATTTATATAAATTTGTATTAAATGTTTTTTTTCTTTCCTTGTGTTTTTGAAAATTAAAATAAAAAAATTAATTAAAATAAAATAAATGCAATTAATATATATTTTACATTAAAATGTTTATTGTTTTATTTTGACACAAACATTCTTTGTAATAAACTTCAATGAAAACTATGAAAAAAATTCTTTTTGGTGCAGAGGAACCAAAGTTCATTATTTGTTAACTATTATTGTTTATAACAATTAAAAATTGTTTTTTAACGAAAGGGAGATGTATTCATTAAATGAACCTAAAGCAAAATATGAATATGAAAGAACAAAGTTTTTTTATGGAGAGGAACCAAAGTTAACTATTTGTTAACTAATATTGTTTATAACAGTTTAGATAAATTATTTTATGTTTTACTATTTATTCGGTGGTCGTATATTATATTAATTGAATCTGATTTAGGACATGTGTAGTAGCAAAATAAGAAAATAATCTTTCATTTTTAAAGGAAACTACACAATTAATTTGTTAACTTTTTGTTTTTAAAAAAAATTATAAACAATTGAAGATTCTTAGGTTTGCATGGAGAGATATCTTCAGAAATTGTTCTCCTTTTATTTAAAACAAAAAACACTCGAATCGATTAAAAATTTTAGTCTGTAGACATTTTTTGAGAAGTAAATTGTAAAAAAATTCCAATGTGAGGCGTTTCGTAGAACGCGAGCACCTTGCACGTGATTTTTGAAAATTTTGTACAACTCATTAAACGCGTCGGCCCACTCCAAAACTTTTTGGAAAATCTTCTGTATATTATAAGGTATAAATAAATTTTAAAAAAAAGGGTTCAAAGTTAAAAAAAATTAATTTGTTTATAAAAAAAAAAATTTTTTTTAATACAAAATTTAAAAAAATTTTTTTTTTTTTTACATTTCTTAAAAGTTGAAAGAAAACTAAAACTTTCATTCTTTGACAAGTTTTTTCTAAACTCAATATTTTCAGACTTATAAGCTACTGAAAATATGTCTACAGTTACAAATCCAAAATTTCGAAAATTCATAACTCGACAATTTGGGCGAATAAACAAAAATAAAAAAACACGTATTTCTTTTTTTTCTATACAGATTGAGAAAAAAATATGTTTAACCGAATTCTCAAGGTCATAGGTAAATCTTGCGTGGAATTGCCCAGGTATAACCCCAGTAGAATTTAGTTACCTTTAATTATCCGCAAACCCGAAGTTGTTTGATTAAATAGTTTAGACGCTACGATGCCCACCAGTTTGAAAAATCTTGTTTCGAGAAAAACGCGTTTAAGGTTTGAGAAACATTTTTGTGCAATAATTGTATTCTTTGCAATTCTTTGTTCAATTTGCGTATATGATAAATATCTATAGGTATTTAGGGTCGCTCTTTACGATTCTGAGGTCAGATTTGCAAAATTTTTAAAAATTGATTCGATTTGCCTGACATGTGTTACTCAGTGCTCGGGACGGCGGTGAGTTCAAGACTTCATAAAAACGAAAATATTCTTCGGATCAAAAAATCGCTATACACATATATTCTACATATATATAGCTTTAAAAAAATACAATAAAAAAGAAATCAATTTTTTTGAATCTCGCAATGGGAACCTCCCCTTAAGATATTTAAATGTTTAAAATCTAGTGTTAAATTAATTTAAGTCATTTATGTTAAAGATTCGAAGAAAATATTTATGTACGGGAAATGTAAAAGGCCGAAAGGTCATACATATGAATCCAATAAAATAATAATAAAAAATACTCTATTGGCAATGAAAATTACCACCGCGGGCTCGGTGTCGCTAGTGTTTTACACCAAAAATGGACGAAATGGATGTACAAATTTAAAAAAATATAAACTTATATTGTGACTTTTCGGTTTTAATTTTAAGTAGTTTTTCAATAAAAAGATAAATAATGACCAACAATCTTAACAAATATTTCTTAAACATTATAGAATACTTTAAATATTAACAATTTTTGCAACCTTGTACACCCACAGCAGCCATTTTTTTTAGTTCACTTTATGGTCACTATGTGTCGCATTGCAATTTTAAATCCCTAATTTATACTATTATTTATGCCTATCACAGAAAAAGTATAATAAATTTAATTTATATCCTTACATGTTTATAACAGTTATAATTTTTTAAGAATCTCGGTATTTCAACTAAATTATCATTTTGACGCCTCAGAAACAACTTTTTCTTTTGCTATTTAATTTTATTAAAAAATTTGTTTTCTAAAAGTTGTTGCAAAATAAATTGTTTTGCAACATTTTAAACAAAATTTTATTTCTCCTAAATGAATGAGCCGATTTTAATAAGCTAATCGGGAATACAAAGAGGATAAAATATACTTTAATTTAGAATTAAAAAAATTTTTTAAAGTTTATTTTTTAATAATTATTTAATAAATTGCTTATAAACAATTTACTTTTTTATGTTCTGCGCCTTTTAAAAATTTGAAAAGAAATCTCAATATACAATTGAAACTATAAGTATAATTAAAATCCGTTGAGAAAATATTTATGTAAGACAATTATTTTGAAAGTTATAATAAAAATTAAATTGGCGCGGTGTAGTGTACCAGTGATATACTTATGTTTTGATCATTTTCATGGTTAAACAATTGAATGCAAATGTTCATTCGACAATGTTTTATACATTTCGTATTTGAAAATAATTTATAATTCTGAAAAGCATCAAAATCGTATCTCCGCGCAATATAATTTTAATTATAACTTTCAAAATAATTGTCGCTCATAAATTTTCTTAACGGATTTTAATTACTTATAGTTTCAATTGTATATTAAGATTTCTTTTTAAATTTGTAAAAGGCGCAGAACATAAAAAAATTGTTCATAAACAATTTCTTAAATAATTATTGAAAAATTAACTTTAAAAAAATTTTTTAGTTTTAAACGAAAGTATATTTTATCCTCTTTGTACTCCCGCTTAGCTCATGTCAATGGATTAATTCATTTAGGAGAAATAAAATTTTGTTTAAAAAGTTGCAAAAAAATTAATTTTTAATAACTTTTATAAAACAATTTTTTTTTACTTTTCTCTGGTGGACTTATTTCTAAGGTCTAATAGAATTATTTTTTCAAAATTTTGGTCAAGAAAAATACTTTTTATTATTAATGAAAATTTCACGAATTATGACCCTGTTAGAAGTCAGTTTAAAAATTTGCAAAAGGATCCATGTCGGTAAATACAAAATATTTTTAATTTTTGTCATGGATTTTCCAGTAATAAAATTCCTGACATTCCACAGGGTGTCTAACAAATTAATTAGTTAAATTAGTTTAAGAAAAAGTATAAATTTCCTTCTGCATTGATGCATCAATCAGGCTCGTTCTGAATAATAAATATTATAACAACACTTTAAAAGCCATAGCAAAACATAAATTATAATTAAATTAAAATTGATTTTACATAAATAATTACTTTATTTTTGTTAAAAACACGTTAAATAGTGCAAATAACTATGTGACGCGCTTTGTACAAAAATTAGTTAATTATTTATATAAAATAAATTTTAATTAATTTATTATGCTATAGTTTTCAAAGTGTTGTTAACATTTATTATTCTAAACGAACCTGACAATGATGATGATGAACCAAGTCATTCTTCATGTTATTTATTATACCATTCAATCATCGAATTTCAATATAAAGCAATTAATAAAAAATGTGTTTTACAATTTGGGGAAAAAGTGTAACAAATCAAAATTTTTATATAAAAAAAAACTTTAAAAAAAATTCTGTGGAATTTAGTATAATTATATCAAATATCAAGAATTTTAATTCAATTTTAATATAACTATACTAAATTCCACATAAGGTAACTGTACATAATTACGTGCTAGTACATAATTCCGTGCTATCACGTGCTATTTCCTTAAATTAAGTAGAATAGGAAATTGACAAAATATTTCAACAAGTGAAAAATTTTAGCACAAACTTTGCTATTTATTAAATCAATATTCTGTGTTTTAATTGCATCTTTTTAGTTTATGTACTCAAAATAAAATATTTTGTCAGTCAATCGACGACTGAGCGTCGTGCAATGCGATATGCTTCGAGTGACAGCTACGACTGTAGGTGATCTTCGTAAGGATAAGAAAAGTGAAGTGTGAATATTTTTTAATTTATGTTTTCATTTTTTGATTAATTAAGACCTATTTAAATTATATTTCCTATTGCTGAGTTATTTTTAAAAGTTTTTTTTACATAAAAATCACTTTTTTAAATTCACGGAATTACGTTCGCTCTTCTCACACGAAGTACATTATTTTGTGTGACACACGTAAATAGGGAATTACACTGTTTTATATTAAACTTATTTTAATGAATCTAATAAGAATATTTAATATGCTTACATTTTTTAATAAAAAATGAAATTATAAATAAACAAATGAGGTAATTGCGTGGTAGTGTTTTACTAACCATTTATGTTAGTTATAATCTGCTTTATAACTCAAATTTTACGAACGGAATTAGGTTCAAAACATTTTATATATGCGTCCATAATTCCGTGCTATAACCTTATTTGCTATAGCAGATTGATAGAGACGACATCCTCATCTACAATGCTCAAAATGTTTTTAAAGAACTAAATTTTCATGTATTATTTAATAACCGCGAAGTATATTATGTTATTAATTTTATTAATAATAATTATTGTCAAAAAGATTGATATTTTATATATAAGAACGCGTAAAAACGGAATATGCCGCAATTAGGGACAAGTTGGCACGGAATTACCTACATGGCAAAATTTTTGCACGGAATAACGTTCAATTGAGTGTTTTAAAAAATTATTAAAAATTAATATAAATTTAGTTTTTAAACAGATACAAATAATGAAAAACTGAGAATGATTAATTAACTTTTATGGTGCAATTGTTTTCTTGCACTTTAAGTTATTTACTAAAATAACAGAAATAGAATTCTCAGCAAGGGCCTTAACATGCCGTAATTATGTACATTTACCTTAGTTTTTTTTTAAAGTTTAGTATTTTTTATATCCTGCTTTTTCCGCCTGGGACCCTCTTGAAAATTGTCTTGAAAACTTGTAACTACAATAAATAATTAGAAAAAGAAAAAAAAATTGCTTCAGAAGTGTGAAAATAATAATTTAGTTTAAATATACCAGGATTTTTAGAAAATCTGTAAAAAAATCAAAATTACTTCTTTTCCTGCCTTGGATCCTTTTGGGATTTTTTTAATGGCTTTCATTATTAAAATAAATAATTAACAAGTGTAAAAAAACTGCTTCCGAGATAAGGAAACGTTAAATTAGTTTTTCCGAGATTCTTGAAAATTCCGTTACAAAAAAATATGTACCACTGTTTTCCCAGACTTGGATCCTTTTCCATTTATCTGTTTATATACGCTGTTTGAATTGGCTGCATACTCTATGCTGTGAATCAGTAGGCCTATAGTGAATCAATCACTTTTCGACGATTCAAATTCAGAGAATTACAAGTTAAATAAAAGCACATACAAATATTTGGAAATTAAAATTTTATAGATGGAGGAAGAAATCAAAGATAATCCAATTACATCTCAAAGTAACGTTGAGAAAGTCATCAATGAAACAGGTGTTTTAGGCAAAAGGTTGATAAAAAAAACGTGCGTTTTTCGCCATGTGAAGCCGAACAACCAAGTAAAAAAGCAGCCTCATTAGCGGTGAAAGCTAATGTTACAACAATTAATGTACCGCCAAACGAGGTAAGTTTGGTAAGTTTTTTCATTTATCTCTGTTATTTTCTATGAAGTAAAAAACAAGTGTTCTAAGTTAACCTTCAAGGGGGGGGGGTAACTTCGGAAACCGTATATTTTTCTGTGTAATTTAAAATTATTTTGGATAATTATAATATTTATGTATTTTTGTTGTAACAAGAAACTATTCCATGATTGTCTGACTATTTTTTATTATTTTTTAGAAATTACATACATTATAAATTATACATACCCAAGTGCGAAAACCAACGCGGCCCAACACTGGCCCAGTATTGGCAAAGCTGGCATCGAGACTTGGCAGACAATATTGGCCCGACTTTGCGCCGACTCTTGTGATGTTAACAACGGTTGGACGTCGGCAGCCAGATCTCGGCAGACATTAATGGCCCAATATTGGCCGCCACATCTCGGCAGACATTAGTGGCCCATTATTGGCAGCCAGATCTCAGCAGACATTAATGGCCCAATATTGGCTGCCATTACTCCCCCAGTGTTGACAAAATTAGAAAAAAATAAAAATAAACTTTTTATTTAATTAACTAATTAATTTATAACATTTATACGGCTTATTTCCCTAAATTAAACGCAAACTTACAAATATTTGAAAAATTCTTACCTCTCGCGGGGATCTTTACCTGAACCTGTCGCACCACAGCCTAACACTCTGACCACTCTGCTACTCTGACTTGAAGTCGAGGAAACAAAAGGGTTTTTATAAGCTACACTACACTGGCCGATACTGTGCCATTCTTGGGCCGAGCTATGTCCCAATATTGGCAATTATAATTTGCCATCATAGATACAAAATGATAGACATTAATGTGCCATTCCTGGGCCAAGCTACACCCCAATTCTGGCAATTATATTTTGCCATCAAAGATACAACATTTTTGCCATTAAAGTGCCACTAATGAGCCATTAATGGACCGATCTTCGTCACATCACTGGCAATTGAATTTTGCCATTAAAGATTGATCAACTTTGCCATGAATGTGCCGTTATTGGGCCAAGCTACGCCCCAATACTGGCAATTATAATTTGCCATGAAAGATACAAATTTTTTGTCATTAACCCCTTCAGTGTGTAGCTAAAATATAACAAAATGGTCCCAAAATGTGTAAGACCTTCTTGTGAATAAATTTTCATGACACTAGGTACTAAGGGGTTTTTGGGGTCGCTGATTACGATAGCGGTGTTAGTTTTAAAAAATTCAAAATGGCGGATCCAATATGGCGGACACGATTTTGAAAAATTCATTTGATTCGCTTAAAATTCGTAACTCGGGGGTTTTTGGGGTCGCTGATTACGAATATGTTATTAGTTTTTCAAAGTTTAAATGGTAAAAATTATAAAAAGAATTTATCCACTTTTAAAATTTTTCAAAATTTTTGGCGGCCATTTTGGATGAAAAATTATTTATTTTGAAAATCTGACTTCAGAATCGTGATCAGCGACCCCAAAAACCCCCGAGTAAGAGTTTTCAAAAGAATTTGTCGACTTTTAAAATTTTTCAAAATTGTTGGCGGCCATTTTGGATGAAAAATTATTTATTTTGAAAATCTGACTTCATGAATGTGATCAGCAATCCCAAAAACCCCCGAGTAAGAATTTTTAAAAGAATTTATCGACTTTTAAAATTTTTAAAAATTTTTGGCGGCCATTCTGGATGAAAAATTATGTATTCTAAAAATATGACTTCAGAATCGTTATCAGCGACCCCAAAAACCTCCGAGTAAGAATTTTTAATAGAATTTATCCACTTTTGAAAATTTTCAAAATTTTTGGCAGCCATTTTAAATAAAAAATTATTTATTTTGAAAATCTGATTAGGTATTCTAAAATTATGTATTCTAAAAATATGACTTTAGAATCGTTATCAGCGACCCCAAAAACCCCCGAGTAAGAATTTTCAAAAGAATTTGTCGACTTTTAAAATTTTTCAAAATTTTTGGCGGCCATTTTGGATGAAAAATTATTTATTTTGAAAATCTGACTTTAGAAATGTGATCAGCAATCCCAAAAACCCCCGAGTTAGAATTTTTAAAAGAATTTATCGACTTTTAAAATTTTTGAAAATTTTTGGCGGCCATTTTGGATGAAAAATTATTTATTTTGAAAATCTGACTTCAGAAATGTGATCAGCGACCCCAAAAACCCCCGAGTAAAAGTTTTTGCGAATATATGTTAAGATGTTTTCTTGTTTGTGCCATGACGTGTATACACGTCATCCACTGTTTGGGCCAGTTTTTTTCATGACGTGTATACACGTCATCCACAGTCAAGGGGTTAAAGTGCCAATAATGAGCCATTAATGAGCCGATCTTCGTCACATTACTGACAATTATCTTTTACCATTAAAGATTGATCAACTTTGCCGTGAATGTGCCATTATTGGGCCAAGCAACGCCCCAATTCTGGCAATTATATTTTGCCATCAAAGATACAAAATTTTTGCCATTAAAGTGCCATTAATGTGCCTTTAATGGGCCAATCTTCGTCACATCATTGGCAATTGAATTTAAAAAAATTTTAATATCAAAATTCATGGTATATTTTTAATATTTAATTATTATCTAAAAATTTGACTAGAATCCATTTTGAAATAAATTTTTACTAGAAAATTCTACGAGAATTTAATTATTTAAATGCAAAAATAAATAATTTATTGAATAACTAAATGTTTCTTAAAATTGAATTATGAGAATTAAATTTTAAAAAACATTCATTTATTCAATAAATTTTCTTAAGGAAATAATTTGCATCATTTCTATTTCTTAATTACAATTGCTTTAAGAAAAAATCAAAGATTTTAAAAAAATAAACGAAAAAAATGTTTATAAATTCTATTTGTCAATTGCAAATATTAATTGAAAGTGAAATTGAAAATTTCTTAATTTTTAGATAATAGAGGAAAAATTTTACTCAAAAAAAGGTTTCTGTTACATTTATTCACGAATTTCTTTAATTGTAAAATTATTTGAAAACATTAATAACTTCTTTTTTAAATTAATACTTAATTAAACTTTTTCAAAAAAATTAATTCTTTGAAATTGACAGTTAAAAATATAGAAAATTCAAAGTTTCAAATATTTTAATTTGAATCCTTTTCAAGCTTATTCAATTATTTCAATACAAAATAAATAATTTATGGAATAACTGAATGTTTCTTAAAATTAAATTCTTATAAAAAATTTTACCAAATTAAAATGCCATTAATGTACCTTTAATGGGCCGATCTTCGTCACATTACTGTCAATTGTCTTTTGCCATTAAAGATTGATCAACTTTGCCGTGAATGTGCCGTTATTGGGCCAAGCTACGCCCCAATACTGGCAATTATAATTTGCCATCAAAGATACAAAATGTTTGCCATTAAAGTGCCATTAATGGTCCGATCTTCGTCACATCACTGGCAATTGTCTTTTACCATTAAAGATTGATCAACTTTGACAATAACGTGCCATTATTGGGCCAAGCTACGCCCTCATACTGGCAATTATAATTTGCCATCAAAGATACAACATTTTTGCCATTAAAGTGCCACTAATGAGCCATTAATGGACCGATCTTCGTCACATCACTGGCAATTGAATTTTGCCATTAAAGATTGATCAACTTTGCCAATATTGTGCCGTTATTGAGCCAAGCTACTCCCCAATACTGGTAATTATAATTTGCCATGAACGATACAAATTTTTTGCCATTAAAGTGCCAATAATGAGCCATTACTGGGCCGATGGTCGGCACATCACTGGCAATTGTCTTTTGCCATTAAACATTGATAAACTTTGCCATGAATGTGCCATTATTGGGCCGAGAGCTGGCCCAGTCTTAAAAAATTTGAAATTGTGACCATCGGCGCCATCATTGGCCCAGTAATGGGACGTTTTGGACACCAATAATGGCCCAGTAACTACTGCCAATTCTCGGCAGACATTACTGCACCAATGATGGGCCGTTTTTGCAGTCTTGTCATTTCGCACTTGGGTACATTACATACATTATACATTATTGCATTATTACATTACATACATTATATATAATTTTTTATCTTTTAGTATAACAGGAAAAAAAGTGTTTAAAAAGTCCTTTGCTACTGAAGATGTTAAATTTAAAAAAATCATAAATAAAAAAACACGTATTTACTTTTTTTATTTTTCATAAAAAATTTTTAAAAAATGTTTTAATCCAAACAAAATTTTCAGTGAAAATATCACAAAGAATGACCTATATATTTAAACCTTTTAAACATTTGAAAAAAGTAAACACTGACTCAATTTAGTGTAAAAACCCCAGAAAACGTATATTTACCTATGTCCGAATTTAAGGTACTATTAGGTACACTTTAGAAGGCTCTTAAAAGAACCAATTAAAAAAAAATTTTCCTTAGGTCTTTTATTATAAATATGTAAAAAAAAACTTTTTTGACTATGTTAGTACATATTTGGAGAATAAAAATAATGGTTTGTTTTTAATTTTTTATTTAATATCATAATCTGCAGACATCATCCAGATCGAAACTTCAAAAAGTTAATAGTCCAATTGCGGACAGTTTATCTCAAGATTGACAAATCGGAAACAAAAAATCCAAACTGCTTTTTAAAAAGGAAGAACCCCACCACTTTTTTATGTCAGACACTGTTACACACATTAGCACCAATGTTTCTACTGGTCGTAATAAAAAGCTGGACCCCACCATCCCCTTAAAGACTTATTTAATTTGTCAATGGCTTTTTATGTTTATTAAATTTTTTAAAAAAAATTTACTTTTATTTTTTACAATTGGTTATGAATACTTTAGGAGGTGTGTTCTGAAGTCATAAGGAGTGTCATACAATAAAAAAATAAAATTTTCTTAAATTCTAAAGTGTTGTAGTACCTTCATCAACAAAATTACTAGAGTTGTGCAAAAAGCTCGAGGCTCGAGGCTCGAGCGAGCTTTTTCGAGCTTTTCATTTTTCGGGCCGAGCCGAGCCGAGCCTAATCAGTTCGAGCTCGAGCCGAGTTCGAGCCGAGCCGAGCTGTGTAAAAAGCTCGAATAGTTTCGAGTACTCGAGTTAATTCGAGTACTCGAATTTTTCGAGCACTCGAGGGAATTCGAGTACTCGAATTTTTTCGAGCTCTGAGTAAATTCGAGTTCTAGAGAAAATTCATAGAATTTTCGCATTTATTATATTTAGCAAATAGAAATATTGATTCAGTAATTCAAAAAAATTCGAAATTTTTTACTTATTAATAGTTTTTTTAGTAAGTCAAAAGCTTGAATCCATTCGAGTACTCGAAAAATTCGAGTACTCGAATTCACTCGAGTGCTCGAATTTAATCGAGTACTCGAATTTACCCGAGTACTCGAAGTCACTCGAGTACTCGAAAATTTCGAGTACTCGATACATCGAGCCGGCTCGGGCTCGGCTCGGCTCGGCCCGAAAAAATTTCGGCTCGGCTCGGCTCGACTTTTCGAGCTTTTTGCACATCTCTAAAAATTACATTTTCCTAAATTTAAACCATTTAAGAAATAATTTTTTAATTCAGGTTATTGAAATTAGTGTCAATTTTATATCAAGAAATAGTAAATCATATTTCAAAAAAGAAATAGCTTTTACCTTACACGCGTTCTTTTATGTAAATAAGTTCTTTCACAAAGTTCAATAACTTTTAACAATCTCTTCCAAACAATTAAATTTTTAAAATATTTTTTGTTATTATTATTATTATTTCCCAACTGTCATATAATGTTCCATGAATGTTCGGTGAAGTAATAGAAATGCGAAATCCTTATAAAAACTATTAGGTACACGGAAAGAAAAGGTCTGGAAGAGATATCCATAAAAATATTGTTGAGCAGAATATTGTTGTGTTATCCAATTCAATGGAAGAGACAACTTTCAGAATGGAAGCACATTCCATATTCAATGGATGAGGGAGCCATATTATATTGTTGAATCAAATATGAATGTGACATCCATAGACATGGTTGGGCTTACAATTCATGCTATGGATTTTTACATATGGCTGCCTCATCCATATAAACTTTGGTTGGGAGATCCATAGTTAGTTAAAAATTTCGATACATGTTGCGCGCAATTCATTATCATGGCATCCATTTAAAAATGGTCGTTTCAATTTGTCCGTCGCGTCGGTTTCCTGTCACGTCTATATAATCGCGTTGTGAGTTTATTGTGTATAAATAGTGTTACAATTGTTTATTATTTATTATCGTTATTGTCTATTAGTGTTTATGTAAATTCATTTTCATGAAATATGTGTATAGTATATAAGGAATATTATATGCTCAAATATTGTAGTTGCGTGTATAGTGTAGTGGATAGCGTTAGTGTTTAGTATGCGTTAGGTCTAGGGTTCGTGTCTCCCCCATCGGTTAATAATTTATTTCGTAAATATGCGGTTATTCAATAAGTGGTGTGTAATTATTAACAAAAATGTGTATAAAATATCTCAAGTGACATAGAATTTAATTAATTGAGTGATTCTAATTTTTTTGTTTCCCATTTCCATTACTATGGATCACACAACCATAGATCTTTTGCTGCTTCAACAATATACAGCCAGCCATAGAATATGGATGCAGCAACCTTAACTATGGATATCCCGTATTTTTCAATATAATATGGCTGTGATATCCACGTATCTGGATGTGTCAACTATTTCTTTTTCTCCGTGTAGAATAGAAATACAAAATATTTACAAAAAAATACAAAATGTTCAAAGTTACACTGGGAAAACGATTAATTTGATTGAAACAAATTTTGTTTTAATTAAACTTAAATTCTGTTTCATTTTAAAGTATCTGTAATTAACTTTCAAGTTTCATTCAAACATACAATTTTTTAACATACTTTTTGTTTAAACCTAAAAAAAATATGTTTAAATTAAATATAATTATTCAAACAAATGATGCTTTTGTGAACGCAGTAGATATTTTCTATATATTAATATTACCCAGGCGCGAAAGACCAGTGCTGACGATGGGTTGAAACTTGACTGAGTCTTGAACGCCCAGCGTGGGTAACCCAGAGTTGAAGCAGTCTTTATATCATTGTCACTCAATATTGGTTCAGCATGGGACACCAATGTTCGTCCCATGCTCGATTTAACACTCGGTCAATCTTCGTGAGTGGAGCTTCAACATCCAGTCTTTATTCAAGCTTGAATCAATCTTGATAGTTTATTTATTACCGTGTGCACTTAACAATATTAGATATAAATACTTATAAATTATTTAATATTAAAATATTATTTCTGATAATTTTTAGTAATTTTTTATACTATTTAAAAATTATTATTATTAATTATTATTAAATAATATAATAAGTATTATTATTATTGTTATTAAGATATTAATTGGTAAATAAATATTAATATTTATTTAGTGTATAATATTTATATTAATTACATAAGATTCATATCAATAAAGTTAAATTATTATATATTATTTTTTTTCTTGCACAGAGTCAAATTATTATTTCAAAGTTCAAGAGTTTCGTTTATCTGAAAAATTTTCAGTGAAAAAAATGCTCATTAGGTAGTAATAAATATTTATGCCTAGTAGTTTTACACTAGGTTTAACTGTTTACTGAATATTATCAAAAATATATTTTTCGTCAAACGCGCGCGACTAAACACAAATAACCTTGAGACGTTGCGATTGTCGTGCTCCCACCATCCCATCTACTCAATGCTTTCCCCTCATGACGTCACAGGCGGGGAGTGTATTGAGTAGATGGGATGGTGGGAGCACGACAATCGCAACGTCTCAAGGTTATTTCTGTTTAGTCGCGCGCGTTTGACGAAAAATATATTTTTGATAATATTCAGTAAACAGTTAATCCTAGTGTAAAACTACTAGGCATAAATATTTACTACTACCTAATGAACATTTTTTTTCACTGAAAATTTTACAGATAAACGAAACTCTTGAACTTTGAAAATAATAATTTGACACTGTGCGAGAAAAAAAAAAATATAATTTAACTTATAAAATTATCAGAAAAAATATTTTAATATTAAATAATTTATAAATATTTATATTTAATATTGTACAGTGCACACGGCAATAAAGGAACTGAATATTGTAGCAAGATTGACCGAGTCTTGAATCGAGCATGGGACGAACATTGGTGTCCCATATTGAGTGACGGCACTGGCATTGATATAGTAGATTAGGCGAGAAGCCTTCCAGCCTTCTGTGGCCGAGCGGTTTAAATGCGTGCGTTGAGAACTTCCGGTATGCGTTAGGGGGGCGGGGTGCGTGAGTTTCGATCCCAAATGCGAGCGAATATTTTTCATTCTTTGTTATAAGCGTTTATATAAAAAAATAAAATTGTGTGTTGTGTCGTGAATAAAAAATGTGAACATGTTTATAAATAATGTTAAAAGTATGTTAAAAATCAAGAAAAAAATGTAACGATTAACAGAAAAATTGTCTTTTTTTACTAAAATTATTTTTTTAAAATTACTATTCAAATGATATTTATTGTTAGTAATATATTCTTATTTATATGAAAATAATATAATTATTACAAATAATAACTTATTGTCATTAAATATATATGTATATATACGCACATGAATTAAAGTAATAACAATAATATTTATTATTATTATTATTAATAATTCATATATTCACATTATATTGAATAAAAGTGAGAAACGAGTAAATTTGGGAATAGTGGAAGCAGTCTTGTTTCAGTCTTGCGTTAGGCGTCCGCAGCATTGATTGAGCATTGATGTCCAATGCTGAATCAAGGCTCGCGCTGCAGTCTGGAATCGGTGTTACATTAAAGCTTCGATCATTCCTGCTCTCGCTGATTCACTCATGCTCAATCAATGTTGACCAATGCTCGGCCAATCTTTATAAAGCCTGAACTCGGCGTCACTTCGCGCCTGGGTAAGTTTACAAACTAATTCCAATTAAAAAAAATCATCTAATATTATTTTTGTGTTTTGTTCAAGTATATTGTTTTCTCAGTGTAGCCTCCTGTCCGGAGTTACCCTATTTTATGTTTGATATGTTACTTTCTTAGAACTTAGAAATATTCATCAAAAAACCTTCTTATATATATTTGAAATTTACGTTAAATTACAAACTGTATAGATTGGTGCGGAAATTACGAACACTCCGCTGACATCTCAAAAAACCTTAGAGCCACATGTCGATGGTGGTCTTGGTAAAAGAGTGATAAAAGTCAATCTGCCTTATACACCACCTGAAGCACAACCGATAAGAAGAAATGCAGTCATTTTAGAAGAGAAAGCTAAAGCGTTCAATGTATGTTAATCGTATTAAGTTTTCACTTGGAATGATTCCAAAAGAAAAGCTCTATTCTGATTATTTTTTGTAACTAAAATTGAAAAATTGAATACAATCTCCAGTTGTACTTTTCTGGTTAATCATTCCAAGTGGATTATTTTACTATATTTAAAATAAAAGATTGCAAAAAATTTGTAATATTTTAGAAAAAAGTAAGAACCAACAAAGCAAAACATGAAGAGGAAACAGACGTTCTTTGTTTATAACGTGCTTGCAGTGATGTACGTATGAAAATTTCGATGCATATTCTTTTTCCAATAATTTTAATATATCTTAGTAATATAATATTAATTGATTTGTAATTTATGAATTTTAGAAGAAGCAGAATGTAACAGCTAAAGTAACAAAATCTAAAACTCCAAAATACACTTTTCAAAAAACCGCTGAAACACAGGTTAGTTAAATATGTATGTTCTAATCGGTGTGCCCGAATTGCGTGCGGAAATCCAGGTATGATTTTTTTTGATCGAATTGCGTCCCAGTGGCTCCAGGGGGTCAATCGAATTGCGTGCCTGTCGTGTTTTGCCTATGAGTTGAGAACCACTGGCAACTGATTCCCCCATATTTTCCTCTTTCCGAAATGTAAGCAATTGAAGAAATTATTCGTTTCAAAATCAGTTGGCAATTAACGGGTGTGTGTTTATGTTGTGCTGTTTATCCTGTTCAATTCATTTGTGTCTTTTTCATTCACTATTATTATGGATACATTTAGTGTGATAATTGGAGAGAAAGGTAAGCCTTTAATAGTAATTGAAGGTTTTAAGTTTTCTTTTCAAAAAACGTTAAAAAATGATATTAAAAGATGGGCTTGTTCGAAAAAAAACTGTAAAGCATATTTAAAAATTACTTCTCAAAATAAAATTATTGAAAAACAAGTCAATCATGACCATAATCCGGACGAAGAGAAAATTTTTTGTAGACAAGGGAAAAAATGTAAAGAAACTATAATTAAAGAACAGTTTATGACAAATAAAATGTTACTTTTGTACAATAATATAATTACGACATTCGAATATATTGAACAAGTATCCAGAAAATTTTTGCCTATCAATAAATAATAAGTGTTATCATTGTAAATGTTTGTACTCTGCACCTCATTATTTCTTCCTTACTGAACTGACAAGGCACTTTGTTGCTGATTTTTATCTATTTCTTACTTAACTGACAAGGCACTTTGTTGCTGATTTTTATCTATTTCTTACTTACTTACTTACTTTATTATTTTCTTACTTAACTGCTTTTATTCATTTCTCATATAAAAGTTAATGCCAACTCACATTTTTAAACACGCCAGCAATGCTGCCAGTCCTAAGCCTGGATAGAGTGCGAAGGAAAATGTGGGGGGGATAATTTTTGATTTTGTCTGGGACGCAATTCCACATATACCTGAAATCATTGGCACGCAATTCAACTTGTACCCACCAGCCCTTGGGACGCAATTCGACCGTCCGCACGCAATTCGGGTTCAGCCGTTCTAATCAGGGACCCTCACGGAAATCAAATTTTGATTTCGTTACGTTATTCAAAAACGAAATTATCAATGTATTTTGATTTTGATTTTAATTTTAACCCTTTTCAAAATTCAATTATTTCTAAAAATTTACGCTACAATGTTTTTAATATTCAATTATAATTTAAAATTTTAATTAAAATACATTTTTTAAACAATTTTTATCAGAAAATTTCCCGAGAATTCAATTATTTAAATACAAAAATAAATAATTTATTCAGTAATTGCATGTTTTTTAAAATTGAATTTTTATGAAGAATTTTATCAAAATTTTTAATAACAATTGAATTCTTTAGGCGAATTTAAAAAAAATTGTAAGAATAAATGCAATTTTCTATCATTTTATAAAAATAATTGAAATCCTGCGATCAGTTTTGTTATTTATGAAAATAATTGAATTCTTGCAACGAATTTTATTAAAAATTTTTTTAAAAAATTGAATTCCTGTGAATAACTTTATTTTTAAAAATAATTGAATTTCCAAGTAAGAAAATAATTAATTTCTGACAAAAAATTTTATTCAAATTCTTACACATATAAATGTCCTGGGAAAATAAGAAATCTGTTCTGGAATGTCCTGGAATTTTAAGTCATATTTTCAGTAGACACCCTGATTGCTAAAAAGTAATATTCATATGATTACTAATTTGTATGTTATTTCACAGTATGAAGTATTTGTTACTGAAATGGACAATGATAATTCGCTTTCGGGTTGTTCAAATACGCATGACGATATTGTAACGGGTAGTACAATTTTTCAACAAAATGAAATACAAAATAACAATCAATTAATATCTTCAAAAGAAGTGGGAAGTAATGAAATATTAAACCAAAATATAATTCAAATTTAAGAAGAGAATGCTAAATTGCTAAGACTTTTAGAACAGAGAGATTCAGAACTTAATGAATTAAAAATAGTAAATAAACATCTCTAAAACATTAATAGTAGTGTACTTCAACATTTTAAAACAATTATTGTAAAAGAATGTGCTGAGGTAAAAGATAAAGTTGAAGAACTATCATTTAAAGTTGGAAATCCTGATGCTTCAGCTGCAGAAGCATTGGGTGATCCCAATGCAATGGTAAATGCTTTTAAAATTTTTCGAAGATTTTTAAATAGTATCCGAACAAGAAGTCCAAAACAAAAAGTCCAAACCAAAAAATTGTAAGTAAATGAAATTCAAAAAATTAAAATAACAAATAGTTTCACTTTGGATTTTATATAATAATCGAAATTCTTCTAGAAATTTTTTTATTTATGAAAGTAATTGAAATTTTGTGAAGAATTTTTTTGTTTTTGGAAATAATTGAATATTTGTAAAGAATTTTATCAAAATTATTAAAAATAATTGTATTTCTTGGAACAATTGTTTAAACAATTTTGTAGAATAATGGAAATTCTTCTAGAAATTTTTTTATTTATGAAAATAATTTAATTTTTTGTGTTTCAAAATAATTGAATTTCTGTAAAGAATTTTATAAAAAATGTTGAAAATAATTCCGATTTTATAGCGCAAAAGTAAAAATGTGTCTTTTTTACAAGTTTCATTATTTACTTTGGACGATTTTATTTATTTTTAATTTTTAGACTTTGGACATTTTTATTTTAGATTTTTCGTACTTTGTACTTTTTTTCTTAGACTTTCCGGTCTGTATTTATTAAATTGGATCCGGCGGTAATTATGCGACTTTTAGTTTTTTGATGACTATTAAATATCTCTTAACTTGAAAAATAAAATAACTAAAATTTTTTCTTTTTATTTCCAATAAACGTATAAAATTCTGCAAAAAATGACTCCTCCACAACAACAAAATATTAATTTTTCAATAAGATGTTTAAGAGAAACCCCATTTTCAGCGATTTGACTATTTTTTTTATATCTGCCGAAGAAATGGACGTTTATCAACATTCATAGAATCATTTTAATCGTATTTTATTGTAGAATTAAAATTTCTTAAAACAGGGTTACCAACCTTGAAAACCTTGAAACTTGGAAATGTCAGGGAATTTTTATAAACCTCAAAAAAACCTGGAAAAGTCAGGAAATTTTTAATGGAATCTTGGAAAATTATTGTTTTCTAAAGTTATTGTGCTTATTCTTGAAATTTAATTTTTCTTTATTTTATATTTCAATTTTCTTAATTCAATTTTAAAAGAGTTTCTTTTACAATTTTTCTTCGCAATAATTCAATTCTTTTCATAAATACAAAAACTCATCGCAAAATTTCAATTATTTTTAATACAATTTTAATGGAATTTCTCGAAAAATGTATAATTATTATTCTTAAAATTTTTATTAAAATTCATCAAAGAAATTCAATTATTTTCAAAAGTAATAAAATTATTCGCAAAAATTCAATTATAGTCAAAAGTTTAAAAAATTTATCGTTCAAATTTTAAATTATCTTTATAAATATTAAAATTTTTCTCCAAAATTCAATTATTTTCGAAAATTGTAATGAAATTCTTTTTAACAAATTCAATTTTTTATCAAAAATTCTCCTCCAGTCAATGATTTTCAATATCTACTATTTTTAATAAAATTTTCCAAAAGAAATGAATTATTTTAAAATTTTTTTATAAATTTCTTTACAACAATTCTATTATTTTTAAAAATATTTAATTTATGTTTACACCCTATTGAAAATCCCCATATGGGAAACCACATGGGAAACCACATGCGATCCTATGTCAAAAACCATGTAAAACCCTACTTCCATGAAGGAAACCACGTGGTTTACCATGTGGTTTCCCATGTCAAACCATATGGGAAATTGAGACAGGATTTTAGTTAGGAATAGACATGGGAAATTTGAATAGTTCATCCATGCATAAAACCATATCAAATCCCACATGTTTTTCCCAGTCAAATCCTAAACCGAATCCCATGTCAAAAACAGTATCATTTATTTATAATTATTTTCCCATGTCAAATCCTAAACCAAATCCCATGTGAAAAAAATTATCCGCCTTATTGAATATCCCTACATGGGAATCCACTTGGAATTTTACAAGGGATTTCACATATGATTTTATATGGGAATTGACATAGGATTTCATGCAAGATTTCACCTAGGATTTAATATGAGATATCACATAGTATTTTATTAAAGATCCAATGAAGAAATTTTCAAAGGATTAAAAATTATTTAATAAAAAATTAAATAATAAATAGTATTAGTGTTACAAGTCATCAAAAAAGTAAAAAAACGATCATTTGAAACACGTCCTCTCTGCTACAGGTTCTCAGCTTTTATATACTTCCAGAATCGTCTCAACAGCGAGAGAAGTCACTTTCGCCACCTAGCGGTGAAAGTATAGGAGCGACAGTAATCTTTAACATTACTAAGGAAACAATGTGGAATACCACGTAGGATTCCATGTGGTTTCCTACATTTTTAATCTAATTTCTCGAAAAATGTTTGTTCTTAAAAATTTTATTCAAATTCGTCAAAAGAATTTTAATTACCTATTTAAAAATTTGTTGATAAAATTCTTTAAATTAGAGTTCAATTTTAAAAACATTCAATTCTTCAATAAATTATTTTTTTGTATTTAAATAATTGAATTGTCGTAGAATTTTCTAATAATAATTGATTCAAATATGAATCTCAGTTAAAATTTTAGATAATAATTGAGTTTTGAAAAGGTCTCAAATTATAATCTTTGATTGTTTTAATTTTTTATACTTTTTAATTTAAAATTGTGTAGATTTAATTTTTTTGTAAAAGTTGAATTGAATTTTTTTAAAGTTATTTCAAGTTTTTATTTTCTAATATATATTTTATTGAAGAATTTCCGAATAATGGATGAAATTTTGTAAAATTCAGTTGTAAACAAAAGGATTTGAAAATGTTGAAAGAAATTTTGCAGAAATTATTAATAATAATTAATTTAAAGAAGAATTTTAGTCAAAAATAATTGTGGAAAACAATAATTGAATTGAAATAATAAAAGTAATTTTGAATAAGTTACAGTAACAATATTCTTATAATAGGTATAAAATGATGATTTTATCAGTCCAACATTTTTAATTATTATAAAACATGAAGATATCGATTGCTCCGAGTCGAAGACTCGGAGTGATCGTTATTTTCATGTTTTATAACAATTTTTTATAAGTTGTTTAATTTCAAAAAGGTTGGAATTAAATTTTTTGAAAAATATAAATGTAGTTTTAAAAACCTGGAAAAATTCGGTTTTTAACTTAGAAAACCTGGAAAAGTCAGGGAATTTGACATGAGCAAAAGAGTGGCAACCCTGTATAAAAGATTTTATTTACATATATTTCTTTAGTGAAAGAAGAAATTGGAAAAATTTTGAAAGTGCTTTTACAAATAAAAATAATTTTTAAAAATCACATATACGTTTAATCCAAAAGCTGACTAAAAGTTTAAACATTTTTTTCAAATAACGGATTTTTCTTATTACTTTTTTGCACCTTAATAGTAATTATAATTTTTCCAATTTTTTTTATGCAACTTTAATCACTTCCATATTCTAAAAAAATGTATGTAGATAAAATCTTTTAAAAAATCTTAATTCTACAATAAAATACGATTAAAATGAGCCTATAAATGCTTAAAAACGTTAATTTCTTCAGAAGATATAAAAAAATTAGTAAAATCACTGAAAATGGGTTTTTTTTAAATATCTTATTGAGAAATTAATATTTTTTTGTTGATAAGGAGTCATTTCTTGCAGAATTTTATACGTTTATTAAAAACAAAAAGGAACAAATTTTAATTATTTTATTTTCAAAATTAAAAGATTATAAATAGTCATCAAAAAATAAGGGTCGCTTACCGCCGGTAGTGTACTGTTTGTTCTTTATAAAAAATATTTCTTTTGTAGGTTATGTTTTCTGGAGTTAAAATAAATAATACCAATTGGAAAAGGCCAAAGATGCAAAAAGATTAAATTTACGAGTGACTTATCTTTCCCAGGGCTACTGAAGTCCCTTTTGCTGGAGCTAAACCGCCAAGAAATGTTAGTGAGTCGCAATTTATCGAAGTTACACATCAAGATGTCAAAAATATTATGCGTGAGTGATTATTGTTCATTTAAGTAGCGTATTTTTTAGTTGAAAATATGATTTATAAATTTTGAAATATTTTTATTTTTTCAGATATAATTCACGAACTTGAAAAGGATTCTAATTTAAAAATTACTGATGGTGTGGAACATTTAAATGACAAACCCTATATTAGAAAATATATGCTTGCTGTTCTTAAAAGTTTACGCGCGCAGTTGCGCACAGTCTTTAAAAAATAAAAGTTAGATTAAAATTGGTAAAAATTATAATTTTTACATATTTTTATTTTATGTGTTATATCCCAGTAAACAAAAACTAATTGAAATAAATTTAAAAGAATTCACAAAGAGCTTCAGTGAATCCCGCTTTGTGACAAATACGAATTGGAGCTATGTTGCAATTTTCCTGAATTCGTCAAACTGTATTGAAATTCCAAACCTTCTATTCTTACTAATTCAATGGACCAGTTTTAGGGCCTTCAATTTTTTTTAATTTGCCAGCACGAATTCAATGCATGCATTGGTCATTTCTTGAATGAATTGAATGAATCCCGCTTTCTACCAAAAATTTTAATTCATTTTAATCCGTTTATATTAGTTTTTTTACTGGGATTACTTCTGGTAAACTATCGACCAAAATATATGTTTTAAATTTTGTCGCTAGTACAAATTTTTATAATTACTTACATTCAAGCTTATTTATATTCATGACTTCAGGCTTCGCCCTCCTTTACTTAAACCTACTATTTACTACTTTTTTATGATTCGCTATTATTTAGAAACTTTTTTTTATTTTGTAACAATGAAAAATACTTTTTTCTTTGTTTTTAAAATTTTTTGATTTAACTACTTCAAATCCGCTAATTGTTAAAATAAAAAAAATTATTCTTAACATTTTTAATACTATTCTTCTTAGAGACACAATTTTTTTTAAACAATTCACTTATTATCGAACATTTTTCGAAAATGTTTGTCAAGAATTCAATTATTTTCAATTTAAAAAAAATGAAATTTTTCGCTGAAATTCAAATACACGGAAAAAAGTACGTGAATCCTTCCTTGAAAGTGCTTGACTTTTGGATAGGACACAAAATACAAGGCTGTATCATATACTTTTTATTAGAAAATATAGAAAAGTCCTAGAGTTATTCTAGTACTAGTATGGGCAACAGTGTTTTTTAAATTTTAACGAAAAGTCATTTGTTCAGTTTTATAAAGTACGTGAAACATTAGTTGACTGCGCTCGAAAATTCTGTAGAGCATGCGCAGTGTGCGTTGCGCGTTTCTACCCAAGGTAAATGCCAGCTGATCGTCTGTTTCCATTTGTGTTAATTTCAGATGTGAATATACTATTATTTTATGAAAAACAAATAGTGTCAATATATATGTTATGTAAGTATCAGTTTTCAGTGAAATAGCATGTCTCAGAAGTCGTGAAAAATTTTACCATGTGGTATATAAGAACAATTCGATACGTACTTTTAAGTGTTAAGTGTGTGTTTATATTTAAGTTATACGCGAATATATGTGTGTGTTATAGGTTAGTTCATAAGTGTTGACGAACGTCGAAAAGTGATACAATAATTGTTCTTTGTTTGTGTAATTAATTATCAATATATGTGAATGAATGAGTGAATTTTAGAAAAACTGTGTGAACAAGTGGAAATTATTTTTTTTAATTTACAATTTTTTTGAAAGTCAATGAAATTCTCAAGCAAGGTACTAGAATATTTCATTGACTGCTTTTGAAACTCTCATGCAAAATGACTAGACTGTTTTTAGTATTTTGTGTCGTATCCAAAAGTCAAGTACCGAGTCAATGAAACTTTCACGTACTTTTTTTTCCCGTGTACTTTCAATATTTACAATTGCAATAAACTTTTCAAAAAATTCGCAGTTATTTAAAAGAAATTAATAAAATTCTTCTCAAAATTTCAATTAATATCATGAATAATAGAATTTTTCCAAAAATTCAATTATTTGAAATATAATTTTCCAAGAAAAGTTTTGAAAAAAATCAATCGTTTAAAATATATTCAAGAAATTCTGGAAAAGGTATTAATTAAACGCAAACGGAAATGTGGTGCAAACTATGGAGCTCTTATTTGGGGTCCTCAAACTACAAGAAACTGCTTCGACTTTTCAGGTTGCACTTATGTGCACTTTTTGTACTCACCGACTGGCCTACAAAGAGATTCTGCTTTTAGAGCTTGGAAGAGAGTTGGTGGTGAATCAAAGCGAGGTGAATATAAAGTACTAAGAAACAGAGTAAAATTATTGATGAGAGAAGCGCGTGATAAGTACAACGCTGGCAGGCTAAAGGGTGTTAAAAATTCAAAAAAACTATGGGGGAACTAAGGCGTATTGGTCTTGCTAAGAGTAAAAAAACGATTCTCCTCTCCTTTTTAATGTAAATGAAATCAATGATTATTTTCTATCTGTTTGTGGAAACTCGTCCTTCAATATTACACCCTCCTTTCTCTTAAATGTAGTGGACGATGATGAGTTTGATGACACTCTTTTTTATTTTAAAGATATATGTCCTTCTAAGTTGCTTGAGGCTTTCAACAGTATTAAAACTGAAGCGCAAGGAATTGATGGACTTTCAAAAAGTGCAATTATGAAGGGAATGCTGGCGTTGTTTTCTCGGGTGCTTGATCTCTTTAATTTGTCCTTGCAGACATCTATTTTTTCGGATGACTGGAAAAAGGTTATTATTAAATCAGTGCCTAAAGTGAAGGTTCCGCAGCAGCCTGGGGATCACAGACCGGTTGCTATACTGTGTTCTTTGTCTAAGGTTCTTGAGAAAATGGTACATTATCAGTTGACAGATTATATACAGAAAAGGTTTCAGCACCCATACTCTTTTGGTTAGTTTAACGGATGATGTATGTAAAGCAATTGATCAAAGGATGGTCACAATAATTGTTTTCTTTGATTTTAGTAAGGCCTTTGACATGGTGCCTCATACTCTTTTGCTATTGAAACTTAAATCTTTTGGTTTGTCAAATTCTGTCTTAAGATGGTTTGCTTCATATCTGTCTGGGAGAATGCAGGCTGTTGTGGACCAAAATGGGGAATTTTCATATTGGGGAAATATTGGAACGGGAGTACCTCAGGGATCGGTGCTGGGTCCCTTATTATTTAACCTTTTTACGAATGACCTAAGGAATGTTTTAAAATACTCTAAAAATATGTACTTCGTGGACGATTTACAAATTTATATTCATTCTAGTCTAGATAATTTAAACGAAAATCTGGCTTTAATAAATAAAGATGTGAAGTCGGTACTAGATTGGGCATCAACAAATTTTCTTAAAGTAAATACTGATAAAACTTATTCTAGGATAATTGGATCAACTTGGTATACAAATAATATCAAACTAGATGGTAACTTATTAATTAGGATTAATGATATTACCATACCTTTTGTTGATTCAGTTAGGAATTTGGGTGTTATATTTAGACCGACTCTCTGTTGGGACAAGCAAGTTGGTAAAATTTGTAAAAGTGTTTATGCAACCTTGTCACAATTTAAGGGGGATAAAGGAGCTCTTACTGTTGACATTCGAATAAAACTTGTTACCTCGTTGATTTTTCCTCATTTTGACTACTGTTGTGCTGTTTATAATGATTTAACTGATGAATTAAATCAAAAACTTGAGAAGCTTCTTAATACATGTATAAGATTCATATTCAACTTAAAGAGGGATGAACATGTAACACCATATAGGTTAAGACTTGGATGGCTTAGTGTTAGGAAAAGAAGACTTTGGCTTGTTGGTTGTTTTACACAGGTTATCCTGTATACTAAAAAACCTTTATATTTGTATGAGAAATTTATTTTTAGAAACGATGTTACTTCGAGAGAGGTGAGGTGTCCTAATTTACTTAGGATACCAACACATAGAACTGAACGATAATTTAATTCTTTTATGATAACTGCAATAAATTTGTGGCATTCTCTTCCGGGCTCTATTACTACTATCGAAAGTCCAAAAATTTTTAAGCTTAGATTATATAAATATTTATTTTTATTGGATGAGTAGAATCTCGTTATTATGACTCTTGCCATTGTTAAATTTTTTGTGAGTGTAATATTGAAGATTGTTTATCATTGTTGAAAATATTTTATGAATATTATTTTTATGTGTGTTTTTTCTTTTGTGAACATAATGTATATTTTGAATTTTTGATTTTTGCTGAAAATTGTATTTTAATTATTGTTCCTGTGGCTTGCCTGGGACAAAATAAATAAATTATGAAATTATGAATTATTGTAAAAATGTTATAAACAATTAGCCTGCATTTATACTGTATGAGGTAGAAGAATCGTTTTTTAGGTAAAAATTTTGTTTAAAAAATTTTTAACGTCAAAAACTCTCCTAATTAAACTAATTTTGTTTAAAAAAATATTAAACTTTAAAAACGATCTTTTTACCTCATACAGTATAAATGCAGGCTAATCGTTTATAACATTTTTACAACAGTATGTCTTTTTTTGAAAATTATGTAATATACGATCTCGTAGCAGTTTTTTGCGTCAAATCGAATAGCGCTATCAGTTTTTTATGAAAATCAATTTTTCCTTATTTGTCTATAACAAATTGTTTAAAAATTTTTTTTTTAATTTTCAACGTCAAAAATTATTATTATGATCCTATGCCAGGATCCCAATAGTTACTTTTTATATTATGCGTTCTTGTGCCCATGACCATTAATGGGTTAAAAAAGGAAAATAATGTTTATAAAAAAATTAAAAATATATTGTTAAACTGTTTATAATAATAATATATACGTATATAATTAATAAATGTATTAGGGGCGAGCAGTAAAGGTCAAATCATCTTTTAAAATACACTGATATAGGCGCTGCTTAGTTAGCGAAACGCACAAAAACGCGTAGCGCAAACTTCAAAAAATTTTTTCTCAAAAATATCAAAAATCACTTCTTTAAAAATTTAACCACTTATTAAGGAAGGTTCAAATTTTAAGAAAATAATTTTTCTAGAAAATTCCATGATGTCCTTTGCTCTTTTTTTAACAATAAAAAATTTTTGTTAAACAAATTATTGAAAAATTAATTTTTCTTAACTTTTTTTTAATATTATAAAAAATTGACATTTTTTTTACAATTTTGAATAAATGACTTTTTCTTGTAGAATCAATAGTTTTCGAAATAAAAATTCTCAAAAAAAGTCATTTTTTTCAGTTTCCGATTTTTCAAATCTAAATATCTTGCAAAAAATTTTTTTTTTTGCAAAACTGTTTGGCACAGTTATTTAGTACCTCAAGTACTACAAAGTTACAAACTTTAAGAAAAATCGGTGATCCACCATTTGCTTTTCGTATGGAACTGCCCATAATATAAAATACTGATTTTATCACTCGGTCATCTTTAATTACTATAAAACATGAAGATATCGATTGCTCTGAGTCGAAGACTCGGAGTGATCGATTTCTTCATGTTTTATAACAATTTTTTATAAGTCAAACTCAAACTTTTTTCTTTAAATTTAAGAAAATTTTAAAAAATTTCAGTCGCTTTGTATTAAAAAAAAATCTTGAAAAAGTTGACTAGTCGTATTTTTCCACAAAAAAGTCGGAAAAAGTCACATTTCCTTAGAAAAGTCGGACAATCCGACAATTTGAATATATAAATATACAGTTGAAAATACAAAGTTTATTTAGAAATTTTTTTTGGTCTTAAATATTATATATTATACTATTTATGTAAAAAAGAAAATTACGATCCTCGACAATTGGTGCAGTTACCCTATTATATGAAAATTGATAAAATAAATTAACTCTCCTTGTATCGCAAAAGAATTCTTAAAAATATGCATTTTCCCATCGAATGAACCTTACCCCCTCTTAAAAACTAATAATTATATTTATGATAATATCTATGAACATTTGATTATGTAGTTGTACACATCTATTATACTTTGAACTGTATTTTCAGATCTTATCAATGGATCCATCTGAAGATCATTTATCTACAAGAGGAAGGGGAGTTTTCGTACGATGAGGATAGTCCATCAGAATCCGATTCAGAATATTCTAATGAAGAACATATATTTGAGAACGACGAAGTAGAAATCGGAAACCTATTTATTGAAGAAGATTTTGATGAAAATCTTGAAGATGAGAATTTAGAAGAAGTGGAGGGCATCAATGAGGAAAAGAGACGAAAATGTGGAAGCAGAGATACCTGGTGATGGAGAGGAAGGCGAAAGAATAATTGAAATGAATGTAGGTGCACAAGGATTTGTTTTTCAAGGTTTTCTAGAAGATCCAAGAATGAATGTGTACCTTCAAGGCCGAAACGATAAGACTGCAAGAGACCACCTGTTGGTTGCAATTGCGCACAATATGGCTGAGAGGGAAACATACAAGAGTCTAATTGGCAGTCTACGCTGGACTAAAAATTCTTATATCCAATGTAGATTGCCAACCACGATGAACCAATTGTGGAAGGTGATGGGTCGCGATAAGTCAAACTTGTTGTACTCAGTACATTGTGCATTATGCAAATGTAAAGTTGGTGATGGGCAAAAACCAATGAAAGTTTGTTATTGCGGCTCCTGTGGACCTGGTCTCAACACAAAAAATTTAGCAGCGTTCATATTAGTTCCGATAATTCCTCAATTGCAGGATATTTTAAAAGTGCCAAACATATCGCAGTCTTTACGGTACAGAGATGAGCGGGTGAAAATAAATAATAACAATTTAGAAGACATCTATGATGGCAGAAAATATATAGAAGAAAGAACAAATGGTCTACTCAAAGAGGACCAGAATATGTCCTTAACTTTGTGGGTAGACGGAATTGCGTTAGCAAAATCATCTAACGCCTCTTGTTGTCCAATTCTGCTAAGAATTAATGAATTACCACCTTTTGCACGAATTAAGCATACAATTTTAGCAGGAATTTATGTGGGACATCAAAAACCTAACATCAATAGTTTGTTGCTCCAAATTGTTGATCAGTTAATATATTTACACACGATCTGAGTTAATGAGAATGGCACCTCACAACAGTCATTTTGCTTGTCCAAAATGCTTTGCAGAGGGAACATATTCGAGACTATATTCCAAAATGGTTTATCTTGATGAACCTTCTGTCTTACGTCAGGATCAAGATTTTCGTAATGATATGGAGATTGCAGTACTCACAAGAAACAAAATAATTGCAACAATCACCTACTCAAATTTCTAGGCATCAATTTCACAAACCAATCTTATTCTAGCTCGAGCTTTCTTAATGCAGTTTACATCGCTAGCAGAAATTCATTATGGGCCAAAACAAATGTCGTTCAATTTTCATTTCGCAAAACACTCACCGGAATCAACTGCTGATTGGGGGGTCAACGTGGGGATATTCTACTTATCCGTTTGAAAGTTTTGCATGTAAGATTAAGGACACTGTTACCAGCCCGAATGGTCGAGCAGAACAAATAGTGAATCGATTTCTTATGAAAAAATATGTAGAGTATTCAATTCATAGAGATGACGTTCCTGTGCCAACAAAAAATAAAATAAAGCGACTGCTAAATCATAAGACAGTTAACATTCCAGAAGGAATGCAACAAGGGCATTATTTTGCGGGTGAAGGAAGAAGACAGCGAAGACGTCTCAATCAAGAAGAAATTAATGCTATAAGAGAAATAGAAGAAATTAATGAAGAAACTATTGTCTATCAGTATAAGAAGGCATCGATTCACGGGGTAGAGTATAGAGTAAAAAATAATATCGAGAGAGAATTTTGTGATTCAATAGTTTATACCAAACATGGATTTTTTTAATCACTAAATTATTAGAATATGAAATTGAGGAAAGAACGGTTGCTGGCATCATGGGAGAATGTTTGAAAGAAATAGGTAATCTTTATCAAACAAGATATATAAAGCAAGTGGTACTAAATGATGAATTAAGATTTATTTCTTTCCGTGATGTCATTGTACCAGGAATAAGCTTTGAGACTATGCATAAACTTATAGCAATTCCTTTGTCTAATACATCAAATATAGATTGATATATTGGAAAAAAAGAAAGAAATTAATAAAAGACAATCTTTAAACTGTTTTAATTGAAAGACTGGTTTTATTGTTTATCGCCACTAGATTTTCAAAACTTGAAATACTCTCTTCTGTGACTTATTGTAAATCACCTCAATTATACAGTAAAAACAATACTGTACAAATTTTTTTGAATTTTTATTACTTTGTATTTCCAATAATTCAATAATCTTGATTTTCCCTAAACCAGATACTGACAGTTTCTTTTTTTGTACCGGCGTATTGATATTATTACGGCCTTACACCTAAAAAAAGTACGTAAGTGACATTAGAACTTTAGGTTGAATTTCATGTGTCCATTCTATAGAACGATAAACGAAATTTATTTATAATAATAATATATTTTGAGGGTTGATTGTCCAGAACCAAGCGATATCTTATAACAAAATGGCGGACGAATTCTGTTGTAAAGCTGGAGCATACAGTTCTTTTTTAATTCTCGGGTACAATTTATTTACATAAAAAATATCAACGATCGACATTAAAAGCAATCCTAGAATATTCTTCTTTTAACGATTAATGTAACTATTGTTTATATAAAATTAGAAAGCATGTAAAACAAAATCAAAAATGTAATTTTTTTATGCTTAAGTTAAACATTTGTTACACAGAATGGGGAAAAAATTATCAAGTATCATCGTCGTGATGTTCTATCTCTTCGTTTTTTTTATAAATTTAGGAATATTTTCAAGAAGTTGACATAATAGACCAAATTTTGTTACAAGCGGAAAAAGTAAATTGTTGTCTACAATTATTATTTCAATTAGAATTTATTATTATAATATAGTTTACAACTAGTTTTTTTGTAATCGACATTTAATTTTTCTCCAAATGAAGGAAAAATTATTCTGCAATGTGTGAATTTTGTTTATAAAACAATTCTTTTTTTCTAGAAAAGAAACGAGTGTCGGCCAGCGAACCCTCAAAGTCAAACAAGTTTTATACATCTGAAAAATATGTATAGAATTTTTTGCAATATAAATTTGCAATATAAAATTTTTGCAATAAAACAAGTCAGCCACAGTTGGGCCATCAGTCGGCTAAACTGTGATTTCCAAAGTTGCGAAACAAATTTTATAATTGTCGGCCAAACCATCAGCCGCAGATGGACCAACGGTTGGGTGAACTACGGCCAAAATTAAATAAATACCAAAATTAAATTGTATCGTTCCATCCTGACAAGTTCACAATTTGAGGTGCAATTAAAGTAGGCAAAATTTTTAACAATTGTTATTTATTTGCAATTTGTTACATTTGTTTGATAAATTAATAAATATTTAATTTGTCTAATTAACCCTCGGAGAACAAACCTCTTTTTTAGACCATTTTTTAAAGTTCAACCAATTTTAAACTGATCATCTAATCAAACTAAAGAATTTTTTTAATATAGTTTAAATTCTGTAGAATAAGTCTGTATACTTGAAAATCTTTATTAAAAATATTTAAAAAAGATAAAAAGCTTTTCGTAAAAAAGCGTGGGGTCAAAAAGACCCCATGTGTTCTCCGAAGCTAAATTAATTAATTAATTAATTAATTATTCATTTCTGAGCGATCCCATGTCAAGTGATCAAGATGGACAACATTTTTTCTCTAATCGTGCATAAACTTGGGGCTTTTGTAGCACTAGTGGATAGTGATTTTTGGTAAAAATTTTTACCTAGTCTAATATTTTCCGAGGGGGAAGGGGATGAAAGTTTTACTTTTTTCACCTTCAGGGGGAAGGGGGTTTTCGGTACAATGCTTATTTTGATAATTTTTTATTTTTAAACAATTAAACATAAAAATTTGGCTAAGTACAGTTTAGAAAGGTTTTTTCATGCTCTTTCGATTGGAAATAAGCATTTTGAAAAAAAATTTTTTTGCCTAAAAAAATCAAAATTAAATTTTAATTTTTGGGGGAGAATGATACGATTTTTTTTAAACGAAAGCTGAGGTTTTTTTACTAAAAGGACTTATATATGCGAAAATGTGCCTAGAATGTTTAAACACTGAAAAAAAGAGATTTCTACCAAACGGAGCCAAAAACCGGGTTTTGAGCTCTCTGGTCAGTAGAAATCTCTTTTTTCAGTGTTTAAACATTCTTGGTCCATTTTCGCATATATGTGGACGTTCACATGAAAAGGGCCTATTTTGGCACTATTGGAGTTATCTATATGGGGGTATTCCTGGCAAAATTTGGAAATTTTTGAGTGGTCTTAGAACTTTTTTGGTTAAAAATTCGCTGAGTTACGTAATTTCAAAGTTTAGAACGTCAAAAACCTCATTTCGAGAAAAACGGAATTAAAGATTGCGACACCAACTAATTGTTATATCTCTGGTTCTTCTTGGAAGTTATTTAGATAAGATTTGTTTCCGGTTCAGGGCACCTTGAAGATAAAAAACCAACAGTTTTTAAATTTTTAAAACCATCCCCCCCTTAATTTTGAAAATACGAAAAGTCGACAATATGGGCCCTTTTCTAAAAAGGACAGTTTTTCTATTAAAAAACCATTTTCTTACAAGATTAATGATTAGGTACAATTTTATTGTGTCATTTGAAGAAAAAGAATAGATATTAAACTAATTTAAAATTTTTTACAGTCTCTATTATGAAAAAATTGACGCAATATCCAAATTTTCATTTCGCCAATTACGAAAAAATACTCTAACATCAATATCTCTGGTTCTTCTGGGAAGTTATTCAGATAAAAATTGTTTACAGTCCAGGGCACCTTGAAGATGAAAAATCAAGAGGTTTTAAATTTTTTCACACCCCCATTTTTAAAATACGGATTACTTTTGCAAATGACCGACAAAATGGGCCCTTTTCATTTTACTAAAGAACCAATGAAATCAAACAGTTAAATTATCGATAACTTAATGAAAACCGCATGATTCGACTTGTCAAAACATGTAGATTGATAATAAAAAATAAAAAAAAAATTAAGATCTTGCTCCAAAATTATTAAATTGCTATCTCGAAAACTAGAACCGACAATATGGGCCCTTTTCATGTGGACGTCCACATATATGTTCTTTTAGTAAAAAACCTTAGCTATCGTTTAAAAAAAATCGTATCCTTCCCCCCAAAAAATTAAAATTTATTTTTAATTTTGATTTTTTTTAGACCAAAAACATTTTTTTTTCAAAATGCTTATTTCCAATCGAAAGAGCATGACAAACCTTTCCAAACTGTACTTGGCCAAATTTTTATGTTTAATTGTTTAAGAGTAAAAAATTATCAAAATAAACATTGCACCGTAAGACACCTTGATCACTTGACGTGGAATCGCTCTTTTATATCTTAGTTTCAATTGTAAGCACAATTATTTGATTCGCTAGAATATTCCTTGCTATTGTAGGTGGACATCAGAGGACAAACTATTGCATCGTGACAATCTTCTTGATATAAAGATCATTCCTTGAAGGTGACAAACCACTTTCTAACTTATAAAGAAATTCCCAGAAATCTTTATTATAAATTAAAACTCTCCAGTCCTAAAAACACAAAAAAGTTAAAAATATAAATATAGAGGTGTGCAAAAAGCTCGAAACTCGATCGAGCTTTTTCGAGCTTTTTATTTTTCGAGCCGAGCCAGAGCCAAACCTGATCAGTTCGAGCTCGAGCCGAGTTGAGCTGTGTAAAAAGCTCGAATAGTTTCGAGTGCATTCTAGTACTTAAATTTTTCGAGTATTCGATTTAATTCGAGTACTCAAAAAAACTCGAGTTCTTGAGTAAATTCGAGTTCTAGAGAAAATTCATATAATTTTCGCATTTGTATATTATAATTAGCAAATAGAAATACACTTTGAAATTGAAGATTTATTTACTTTATTGATTCAGTAATTCGAATAAATTCGAAATTTTCTACTTATTAATAGTTTTTTTTTAGTAAGTTAAAAGCCCGAATTTAATCGAATACTCGAATTTACCCGAGTACTCGAAGTCACTTGACTACTCGAAAATTTCGAGTACTTGATACATCGAGCTGGCTTGGGCTTGGCTCGGCTCGAAAAATTTTCAGCTCGGCTCGGCTCGAACTTTCGAGCTTTTTGCACATCTCTATAAATTTATGAACAAATTAGAGCCCAAGTGCGAAATTACAAGACTGCAAAAACGGCCTATCATTGGTCCAGTAATGTCTGCCGAGAATTGTCAGTAGTTACTGGGACATTACTGGTGTTCAAAACGTCCCATTGCTGGGCCAATGATGGCGCCGATGGACAGATTTTCAAATTTTTTAAGACTGGGCCAGCTCTTGGCTCAATAATGGCACATTCATGGCAAAGTTGATCAATCTTTAATGGCAAAAGACAATTGCCAGTGATGTGCCGACCATCGGCCCAGTAATGGCTCATTTTTGAAACTTAAATGGCAAAAAATTTGTATCTTTCATGGCAAATTATAATTGCCAGTATTGGGGCGTAGCTTGGCTCAATAACGGAACAATATTGGCAAAGTTAATCAATCTTTAATGGCAAATTTAATTGTCAGTGATGTGACGAAGATCGACCTATTAATGGCACAATAGTGGCAAAAATTTTGTATCTTTGATGGCAAATTTTAATTGCCAGAATTGGTGCGTAGCTTGGCCCAGGAATGGCACATTAATGTCTATCATTTTGTATTTATGATGGCAAATTATAATTGCCAATATTGGGACGTAGCTTGGCCCAATAATGGCACAGCATCGACCAGTGTAGTGTAGCTTATAAGAACCCTTTTGCACAGTAAAAACAGTGTCTCAATGTAAGACGTTTTTGACCCCACTTTTGAAACATTTGAGATGTTTTACCTCAATAATTTTGAGGTATAACACCTCAAATGTTTCACGTCAGAGTAGCAGAGTGGTCAGAGCGTTAGGCTGTGGTGCGTCAGGTTCAGGTATCGATCCCCGCGAGCGGTAAAAATTTTTCAAATGTAAGTTTGCGTTTAATTTAGAGAAATAAGCCGTATAAATATTATAAATTAATTAGTTAATTAAATAAAAAAAATATTTATTTTATTTTTTTTAAATTTTGTCAACACTAGGGGAGTAATGGCAGCCAATATTGAGCCAGTAATGTCTGCTGAAATCTGGCTGCCAATATTGGGCCATTAATGTCTGCCAAGATGTGGCTGCCGACGTCCAACCGTGGTTAACATCACAAGAGTCGGCGCAATGTCAGACCAATATTGTCTGCAAGTCTCGATGCCAGCTTTGCCAATACTGGGTCAGTGTTGGGCCGCGTTTGTTTTCGCACTTGGGAGGTTATAAATTATGTAAATCGTCTTTTTCATCAAAGAAGTAATTAATTAATTAATTAATTAATTAATTAATTAATTAATTAATTTATTAATTAATTAATTAAGTAATTAATTACTGTCTTTTTAAATTCTCGATAATAAAATTAAAATTAATAAAAATTGTAGAATGCTGTAAAACAATATGTATAGGTTTTTAATTTTATTACAGTAGAATTCCAATTATCCGGATTCCAATTATCCGGACGTCCGATTAACCGGATTGTCGATTTAAAGAAAAACAGTTCTGCGGTTTTGAAATTTGCTTCTGATTTGGAATGTACGGATAGAAACCCGTCCAGAAAAGTTATGAAAACCTCTCAAAATAAAGAACTTGAGGCGTCAATGTTTAAATAGTTTTTGCAGCAGCGTTTTAAATAGCAGATTGAAATCTTATTACTTAAAACATATAAATCTTATGTTCATTTCGATTATCCGGATTTTCGCTTATCCGGATCGGGTCTGGTCCCAATTCATCCGGATAATTGGAATTCTACTATAATATAGAATAATTTTAGAAAGTAAATAAGTCCTTAAAAATCCATAACCAACAAAGCACAGTATTTTTCTGCAAGTTTTCCATGCAAAGTTCGCAAGTTTGCATCCAAGTTTGCAGCAAACTTGCATACAAATAAAAATGTCACCCTCTTGGCAAGTTTGCAATGAAAACTTGAGGAAAATTTGCAGCAAACTTTCTAAAATACTTAAAAAATTTTTTAAAAAAATTTTTTCTCAAATTGCATATATTTTGATGAACGATGCCTTCCCTGCACTGAAAAAAATTCCTAGGCGATTTGACTATGCTCCTAGTTACGAGAGTCATCCACTAAGAATTTCACGGAGAAAAATGGAAAAATGATTTATGCAGTCAGTGTAGTACTCCTTTATAGAATAATATGTGACAGGTACACACTATAGTATTAGAAGTTTCATAGCTGAACACTTTGGGACTCAACACAAGTTATCCCATTCATCAGCTTAAACAAGACTGTTTATATAGTCTAAGAGGGAATAAGAGTATAAAAAATTGGAATGAGAAATTACTTTCTCATGTAATTGTTAAAAGAACGCGGCAGTGTACAAAACACAAGTCAATAATAGAAGTGAATATTGAACAACTAGTACTCAGTCCAGTTCTTTCGAAAAATGAATGCCGTGCACATAGAGTAGATACCTACTCAAAAACCACAAGTTATTCTCTCTCTCTCACACTAATGGTCGTTCACTTATCTTACCGTTTCACTTACTCTTACTATACTCTCAACTATTATGTACTGCAGTTGAGTTCATTAAATTATTAAATATTACTGTGAGAATAATTAATTATACATTTCATTCAAGGTCAATTCACTATTTTGTACACGGAAAAAAAAATAATCAAATTTACCATGAGGAGTGTCAAACTTGAAAAAGGTTAAGAAAAAATTAATGTTTTTTATTTATTAATTATTAAATTCTAATAACCGTATCAAATTTAAACTAGCTGACAATATTATTTATTCAATATTATGAATATTGTTGACATCCATACTTACATTAATTACAAAGTAAAATCGACGCATATTCTAATTTATTTCATTGGTAAGGGATGTTTCTTAAATAGGAAATTTCCCCCATCGATTGCGTAGCCGAGAGGCTTAATGTAAAAGCGTGCGATTTATAATTATGCGTATATTTAGTTGTATGGTTAGGTAGGTGTTCAAGCCCGTATGGTTGTAAGATTTTCCGATGCATTTAGTTGTTAATTGTAAGTATGAAGATGTGGGAAGAATAAAACTTGTGAATTAATGAATATGAATATATAAAGAGTGCATTTAACATATTTTTCTTTTTTTTTAATGATTGGTTATTGTTTTTTTATATAAAATTGACGAAGTAAATAAAAGGAAACAAACTCGTTTCGCGTCGCGTCGGCCATTTATTTTGACAGGTTCCGCGCCTGCGTTCCTTTATTGTGAAAGTTTCGAAGTAGAGGACTGAGTCCATTTCTCTACTATGCACACTGCAGCGCGCCTTATAATCTTCGCCTGTGTTTCAATGCTCTTTACAGTGACATTTGGAACTAAGGCCCTCTATACACTATACGCAATACCCTAAGATGCTTGATAGAAATAAATTAATGTACTTTTACTGGACTGAGTCCTGTTTTTTCAATATTGACTCCCAGTTTTTCAAACTCCATTTTTCTCCGTGTTTGGTTACTTTAACTAGGAATCCTGGTTACTACAGCACTAAATTTGTCAATATAATCAAGATTCCTAGTTAAAGTAATATTAATGCTATAATGGATGCTCAAATCGTTTAGACATTTTTTTCAGTGTGTAGGGAAGGTGACTAAAATATAGTGCGCAGCTCTAGATTTCATAGTAAACTACTGCGAATACATTTAAGTTTTTGCTATTTGGCGCAAGTTTGCTGCAAACTTGCCAAGTGGGTGACATTTTTATATTTATGCAATTTTGCTGCAAACTTGCGAAATTTGCATAGAAAACTTGCAGAAAATTTCTGTGCTTTGTGGGAACTTAGATTCTTGACATAGTATCTGTTGTTTCGTTTTTACTTCTTATGATTTTTTATTGATTTTCTTTATAATTAATATTTATTTATTTACAGGGCTCGGATCGTCTTTAAGACTCAAAAAAGTCGCTTTAGTCGCATAAATTTACAACAAAAGTAACGAAAAGTAGCATAAAATTTCCGAAAAAGTTGAAAAAAAGTCGCATGAAATCTTAGAAAAAATAAAAAAAACGACAAAAAGAAAACACAAAATTGTCAAAATTGTAAAAAAAATTACATTTCTCGACAACAGATACATTAATATCAAACAATCAGGAATAAAATTAAAAAAAATTTAATAAAATTCATAGCAAAATTTTAATTATGTATTATTAACATTTATTTAAAAATACTCTTTAAAATGTCAATTATTTTTATAAATAATAAAAAAATTGTTCTACGAAATTCAATTATTTAAAAAAAATTTTAATAAAATTCCTCTCTAAAATTCAATTATTTTCAAAAGTAATAAATTCTTCGCATAAATTCAATTATATTCAAAATTTTATAAATAATAAAATTCATTATAAAAATTTAGTTATTTTCAAAAGTTCTGATAAAATTCTTTGCAACATTCAAATATTTTAAAAAGTAAGAAAATTCTTTACAGAAATTCAATTATTTTCAGAATTTTTTTTTAAGTTCTCCTTAAAATTTCAATTATGTTTATAAATATCAAAATTCTTCTGCAAAATTCAATTTCTTTTAAACATTTAAAAAAAATCTGTTCAAAATTTTAATTATCTTTGTGAATAATAAAATTCTTCTCTGAAATTCAATTATTTGCAAAGAATTTTAATAACATTCATCCCAGAAATTCAATTATTTTAAATTTTTTTTAAATTTCTCGTCAAAATTTTAATTATCTTTATAAATAATAAAATTCATCCTGGATATTTAATTATTTTCAAAATTTCTGTTAAAATTCTTTGCAAAATTTAATTATCTTCTAAAAGTAAGAAAATTCTTGGCAGAAATTAAATTATTTTCAGAATTTTTTTTAAGTTCTCCTCAAAATTTCAATTATGTTTATAAATATCAAAATTCTTCTGCAAAATTCAATTTCTTTTAAACATTTAAAAAAAAATCTGTTTAAAATTTTAATTATCTTTGTGAATAATAAAATTCTTCTCTAAAATTCAATTATTTGCAAAAATTTTTAAAAAATTCTTGTTAAAATTTTAATTATCTTTATAAATAATAAAATTCATCCTAAAAATTCAATTATTTTCAATTTTTTTTTAAATTTCCGTCAAAATTTAAATTATTTTCATAAATAATAAAATTCATCCTGTAAATTCAATTATTTTCAAAAGTTCTGTTAAAATTCTTTGCAAAATTCAATTATCTTCAAAAAGTAAGAAAATTCTAGGCAGAAATTAAATTATTTTCTAATTTTTTTAAAATTCTCTTCAAAATTTCAATTATCTTTGTAAATATCAAAATTCTTCTGCAAAATTCAATTACTTACTAATGTTTTATAAATTTTTTCTCAATAATTCATATATTTTCATAAAAAATAATTAAAATTTTTTTTATAATGTCTTATAATATAAAATATAATGATTTTATAACTCGGTCATCTTTAATTATTATAAAACATGAAGATACCGATTTCTTCGAGTCGAAGACTCGGAGTGATCGGTTTCTTCATGTTTTATAACAATTTTTTATAAGTTTTTAAATTTCAAATAGGTTTGAATTTCAATCTTTTAAAAAATTCTAATTCCTATGGAAAAATAATAATTAAATATTTATTTAAAAAAGAAATTATTGATGTTTTTGAAAAATTTGAAAGAAATTTGTAAATAAACGTAGCAGAACATTTTTTTGACTCAAAACTTTTTCCTTTAAATTAAAATTTTTTTTTTAAATTTCTGTCGCATTTTACTAAAAAAAATCTCAAAAGTCGATTAGTCGCATTTTTTCAGAAAAAAGTCGAAAAAAGTCACATTTTCTTAGAAAAGTCGAAAAAGTCGCACAATCCGAGCCCTGTATTTATTATTATTTTAAAAATTTGAAAGAAATTATTATTAAAAATTTTGTTATTTTCAATATTTTAATAAAGTTTCTAAAATGAATAAATTAATTATTTTTAAAAAATGTAATATAAAAAATGATAATAATTATAATAAAAAATAATTAACTATAAAAACATAAATAATATAAGAAAAGAAAGAATATTAGAAATGAAATTGAAACTAACCTCAAAATTGGGAAGTATCCATAATTATTCTCATTATTGTTTTTTATTTGAACCGTTGACACTTATTAATCCACTTAATCAATGAACACAAGCTGGTCCATTCTTTGTTGCCAATGAATAAACAAGGCTTGGAAAGTCCGGCATTTGCCTTGGCAGACAATAGTGATCCAATATTGGCTGCCAATGCTTGGCAAAGTCGTGATCATCCCAAGACTCTAGCAATAGTGGCCCAATATTGTTTGCTATTATTGCACCATCATTGGTACTGCTGGCTCCTAATATAGGCCCATTAATGCGCCAATGGTTAATTTCCAATTGGGTGGGTATTTGAAGCTTGCCACAAACTTGCCGCAAGCCACGTGTTAGTAGTATAGCTAGGCCGGTTCTGCCCCAGGTTCTGATCTCGGCTAAGTACCCTCGGTCGGTAGGGGTGTTCTACCTTACCGACCGAGTGCAGTTCCGGCTGCTACCGCTAGATGGCGTCACTTGCAAATTCCAAACCCCTTGGCGGGAAATTTAAAAATTTAATTTCAAACTTTCAAGTGGCTTAGAAGGGGTTCGCTGTTTTACCGGCCGATTTTTTTAGTTCTAGCTACCGCCGACAGATTGCGTCACCATCGAATTCAAACCTGCTTGGCGGGAAATTTAAAAATTTAATTTCAAACTTTCGAGTGGCTTAGAAGGAGTTCTCTGTTTTACCGACCGATTTTTTTAGTTCTAGCTACCGCCGACAGATGGTGCCACCATCGAATTCAAACCTGCTTGGCGGGAAATTTAAAAATTTATTTGAAAAATTTAAACCGCTTGGACAGTGAGCCACTATTTTGTTTTACTGTCCCATATGGTTCAGGGTTAATTTGTAGTTATAAATAATTGATTGTTTATACATTGATTATTGCTATTTATTAATAACTAATTATTTTATTTCCAATCAATTTACTCCACTTGTTTTAATTAAGGTAAGTTTAATAATTTATAAATTATTTTTAGTGTTTATTTTATATTAAATTTTAATACTTATAGTTTATTTGATAATTATTATTTTTACTTATTATTTATATCTATTTTCTTATATATATTTATTCTATATTATTACCCAACATAATAATAAAGAATGTCAAATTCAAATTGAATTTCGCGCCAAAGAAAAAATTCAATTGCGATACTTTCGAATCGATGTTCCTTCAGTCCTGAAAGAAGTGTAAGTCTCTCATTGGTTTATTCTTTCAGTGCAAAATTATTTAACTTCGACAATAAAAATTATAAGAAAAATAATAATTATTAAAAATTTTGATTGTAAATTTATATTAAAATTAGTATACTTGAAAAAATAAATATATAGTAAATAATTAATTCTATTTTTTTTATTTATATAAGATTGTACTTTACACAACTTTCTACTGTTTTAATTTATGGCGGGATTTTTAACGTTTATATAAAATAAATTGTAATAAAGTTTTCTTTATTTAATTTTCAGCTTAAAAATAATTTAAAATATAGAAATTTATTATTTATGTTGTTATAAATTCTTTAATTACATAAATATTTATGAAAATTTTTTTTAACCGTGCCACCCCTGAGTCGTCATGTTTATACTTAACCTAACCCCAACGATAAATAAAACGGTGTTCGGAAGTGTTACATTGTATTTTATATTAAAAATATTTTAATTATGGTTAGTATGATATAAATGTTTAATTAATATTATTATAGTCTTATTGTAGAATAATTTTATAAATAAATTTATGTTCCTTTTTTTAGAATCTGACAAATATGAATGTTAAATGCTACTGCAACAAAGAGGAATGCCACTTTCGCCGTCTGCAGCAAGAAAACGTGAGTAAAGTTCAACTGAAAGGGATGTTTAATTTATATATCAAACTTTAAATTAATGAAAACGTTTTTAAAAATTTTTTATTAATCTTATACGTTTTTTCTTTGAGACTTGTGAGTGGAAAGACTTGTGAGTGTAACCTAACCTCACATGTCAAATTCATGAGTGAAAATTGTTTTCTATTTAAAGTTTAACTTAAAGTGATTTTTTTAAATTATAAATCTAAACCTATTAATGTATCTTTTTATAAATATTTGTTTATTATAAAATATTAAAATTAATCTTAAAGTCACCAGTCAAGGTTTTATGAAATATCAGACCTTATTTTATACTATTTATATTTTATTTTTATACTATTTTTCATTCATCCAACGTTATAACTTAACGAAATTTTTTTTGAAACTTTACAATTAGTTTATAGATTTAAACAATCATATTCTATGTTTATATATTATTGTTATAAATTTCAGAATCAAATGAACGGTGTTTTGGAGAGAATGCAATATCAAACATACGACCCAGAACGACCTGACCTGTTTTTAAGACCGCCAAGGAGGTGGGATCAACCCCCCGCAGGTGAAAATTTAGGTGAAATTCCTAATGATTTAATAAACGAGGTTCTGGGAATTGACGATTATTTAATTGAGGATATCATCCTGGAAGATATTCCCATTCCAATGGAGGAGTTAGAGCAGGAGGCTCTAATAGTGCCAACTCGGCCCATTCCAGTCGTCAACGGATCAACTGAGGCCGTAGGTAATTACATCCGCACCCACACTCGGCCTCAGTTGATTATGAGAATACCACCGGTTGGTCTAAAAGATAGACCATTACCGGTGGTGGAAGAAGCACCCTTACCAGCGCCACGTCGACGCATTGCACATATTCCGCGACAATTGCCACCAGTGCCAGCACCGCGACAATTGCCACCAGTGACAGCACCGCGACAATTGACACCAGTGCCAGCTCGGCGACAATTGACACCAGTGCCAGCTCGGCGACAATTGCCACAAGTGCCAGCACCACGACAATTGCCACCAGTGCCAGCACCGCGACAATTGGCACAAGTGTCAGCACCGCGACAATTGCCACCAGTGCCAGCTCGGCGACAATTGCCACCAGCACCGCGGCGTGCTATTCACATTAATGCTCGTCCCCTTCGAGGAAATAGAGGTCGTCGTTTGACAAAGGCAAATTCAAAATTTGCAACTGCATCCTCGAGAAAGAGGCATTAATTTCTTTTTAATTTTTTTGTTTTTATTTCTGTAAGTAATCTCAGAGTATAGTTGTTTTCTTTCAATTGCATTTTCTTTAAAAAATGTTTTTTTTAGTTTCTTTCTTTTAAATAATTAAATTATTTTTTATTTTACTAGGTTTTTCAATCGTTTTTTTTCCTTAATGAAAAAAATATTTTTGTTTTTATTTCTTTTAAGTAATTTCAGAATATAGTTGTTTTCTTTCAATTGTATTTTCTTTAAAAAAAGGTTTTTTAGTTTTTTTTTTTTAAAGAATTAAATTATTTTTTATTTTACTAGGTTTTTCAATCGTTTTTTTTTCCTAAATGAAAAAAAATATTTTTGTTTTTATTTCTTTTAAGTAATTTCAGAATATAGTTGTTTTCTTTCAATTGCATTTTCTTTAAAAAATGTTTTTTTAGTTTCTTTCTTTTACATAATTAAATTATTTTTTATTTTACTAGGTTTTTCAATCGTTTTTTTCCTAAAATTAAAAAATATTTTTGTTTTTATTTCTTTTAAGTAATTTCAGAATATAGTTGTTTTCTTTTAATTGTATTTTCTTAAAAAAAAAGGTTTTTTAATTTTTTTTCTTTTAAAGAATTAAATTATTTTTTATTTTACTAGGTTTTTCAATCGTTTTTTTCCCTAAATGATATTGAAAAAAATATTTTTTGTTTTTTTATTCTTTTGAAGTATTTATATTGCATGAGTTCAGTTTATAAAAGGTTTTTTCATTTGTTTTTTCCCTAATAAAAAATATGTTTTTTGTTATGTTTTTACAAACGTTTTATAATATTATATGAAATTGTTTTATACATATATATTTTTGTAAACATTTGTATAAGTAAATAAAAAAATAAATAAGTTGTTATTGAAAATTTTCGTTTTCAGTAAATTCTTTTTTAAATGCTTTTTTTACTAGGTTTTTCAATCGTTTTTTTTCCTAAAAACTAAAAAAAAACATTTTTGTTTTTATTTCTTTTAAGTAATCTTAGAATATAATTGTTTTGTTTTAATTGTATTTTCTTTAAAAAATGTTTTTTTAGTTTTTTTTCTTTTAAAGAATTAAATCATTTTTTATTCTACTAGGTTTTTCAATCTTTTTTTTCGTAAATGAAAAAAATGTTTTTTGTTTTTATTTCTGTAAGTAATCTCAGAATATAGTTGTTTTCTTTCAATTGTATTTTCTTTAAAATAGGGTAAGTGTGGGTATTTCTGTGAATTTTTAGTGTAGGTTAACTTTGAGAAGCTCGTCTAAGTTTACGAAAAAATGAAATGCAGTTTTTTCAATTACAAATTAAAGTTCAATTATTATATGTTCCAAATGATTAAACTCAATCAAATTTCGTTAATTATTTGTATTTAAAAAAGTAAATTAAAAACTAATTGTCAACACATGTATTATTGTTGACGCGCGAGTATTATTGTGTGACATTTATGAAGGAAATACCAATTATTGTGCGAGTATTATTGCAGAAAATCAGGTGTCGCATATCGCGCTGGTTGTCAAAAAAGAGGTTATGTTTAGTATGCGTTGAGCAGTAAACGTATTTGAAAATCGCAATAATACTAACATGCAGTAAAAATTCTGCTACTAATATGGTTTTAAGTATTATTAATTGAAAATCAATGAAAGATGGGTAAATTAATATATTTTTCAAATAATAAAGTGTACTTCTTTCATTAGTAACACTGAAACTTGTATGCTAAAGTGAAGATTGGAAATATCAATGGTTTTTAATATGCATTCATGACTGACATATTTGATAATTTCACAGAATTCTGTCATAATATATTTCAAGTTTAAATAAATAAATTAATAATTGTCGGAATGCACATTTTTATGAGCTATTCTATCAAGTAAGATTTGAACTAATTTTTGTAATTATTTTGAAATAATTAGGGGTATATTTCGAAATGAAAATAATAATTTTTTAAAAATCGCAATAATTGTGTCACTCCCAGGAATACCCACACTTACCCTATGTTTTTTTTTTAGTTTTTTTCTTTTAAAGAATTAAATTATTTTTTATTTTACTTGGTTTTTTAATCACTTTTTTTTCCTAAATGATATTTGAAAAAAATATTTTTATTTTTTTATTGTTTTGAAGTATTTATATTGCATGAGTTCAGTTTATAAAAGGTTTTTTTAAATTGTTTTTTCCGTAATAAAAAATATGTTTTTGTTATGTTTTTACAAACGTTTTATAATATTATTTTTCTATTGTATATTATATGAAATTGTTTTATACATATATATTTTCGTAAGCATTTGTATAAGTAAATAAAAAAAATAAATAAGTTGTTATTGAAAATTTTGGTTTTCTGTAAATTCTTTTTTAAGTGCTTTATAATATTTAGGTTAAAAAACTGTTATATTTTACTAAAACTATTTTTTTAAAAATTAATTTAGTTTTAAAAAATATACATTTAAAACTAAGTTTAAATTAATATGAATATTTAGTTTATTTTAATTTATTATAACATAAATTTATTTACAAAATTTTTTTTACAATAATATTAATAATTAATTATCTATTAAGGTTTATTTAACTTATTTTTTTACTTGTTGCTCAGAATTAACTATTTAATATTTTTAATAATTTTATTTATTTATTAATAGAATAAGGTATATATATCATATCAATTATACCTTATTAGTAATTTGCGTTTTTCATATTCAAATTTCGCGCGTTACCGACGGAGAGTGCACGGTGGGGTGAGCGCGTAGTGGGGGAACCGCTTGGCGGGGAGAGAGCCCTACGAGGGTGACTAGCACGCAGTAGAGAGCTCATTCCAGATCGCGGAGAGGCATGGAGCGGTCTACGATGGAGAGCTGCCGGTGCTACCACTGCCTCGAGAGGATGGTATCTGAGTACAATGTGAGTATACTATAATATAATATAATATGATATAATATAATATAATATAATATAATAATATAATATAATATAATATAATATAATATAATATAATATAATATAATATAATATAATATAATATAATATAATATAATATAATATAATATAATATAATATATTATGTTATAATATAATATATTTTTCAGTTGCAGCATGAAGGTAACGAGGTGCCATTCCCCGCAACTCCTCCAGGGTCGACCCAGTCACAGTGGCACCAGGTGGTGAATCCGCTACCACCTTCGGTGGACATCAGGTCGCCGACATCGGAGGTGTCACCGCTGCACGCCATGTACCCTATGTGGCGGCCATATTCACCACCCTGGGCGTTGGTGGAACGACCGCCGACACCACCTTAACCCAGGATGGAACCGGAGTCTCCCCCACCCTTCATTCAGTTGGGGACCCCACCCAGGTCGCCTACACCGGTGGAATGGCTGCCTACAACCCCGCCAGGAAGTCCGCCACGGTGTAGGTCGCCGATACCCAGGGCGCAGTCTTCCGAGCCCAGGGTGGAGGAGAGAGAGCTGGCGGGACCTCCACCAGAGGCGCAGCCGCCGCCTGCTCACGGTCGGCGTCGCTGCCATCGACGGCGGCGCGTAATTTTAAATTTAACTTTAAATTTTATTTTTAAAAATTAATAAATTTTTATTTTTTTATAAATTAGTATATTTATTTTGCGTATCCTGTATAGAAATTAGACTGCGTTAGAGTAAGAGTATTGCGCATGCGTGAATAGGTGGGGGAAAATTTAAGAGTGGGGATGCGTGATAGGTTGGAGTGAGGGTAAATGGTCTAGTGCGCATGCGTGAAAGGTAGGAGTGGGGATTTCGGGGTATATATTCAGGGATTTTGGCGAGTTTAGTCAGTAGCTGTTCTGTTCACAGATTCAGCGGTTCCAACAGCAGCAGCATCAGCAGATTCCCCTTGCCATCACTAATTGTCTTTTTTGTTATATTTACTGTCTTTTTTGTTACATTTACTTTGTATTGGTTTGTAGGTTAAGTTCTTTAGTTTGTAAGTTCGTTTTGTTTAGTATAAGTTTGTTAGTTTGTAAGTGTGTTCTTTTTTAGTTTGTAAGTGTGTTCTTTTGTTAGCTTGTAAGTGTGTTCTTTATTCTTTTTGTTAGCTTGTAAGTGTTTAATTTCAGGTGCAGAGATGAAGCGTAAGGCGAAGACCACCGATGGACCACGTAAGCATCCAAATTACGGTACAATCCTTGATGAGAGTGACGTAACTGTTACTCTCATCAAGGAGTCAAGGTCAAGTCATCAAGGTCAATTTGAGACGTTCATTCGTTGAGAGATGGGTTGTAGAATGCTCACAACATGAAAACGTGTTATCGAGCATTCTTAAATCGATGTACTTCACACATCAAAAGAAAAGATGTGTGAGCATTTTACAATCCATCATAAGGTTTCGCGCATTATTTGAGTCCCATATTGTAGATGGCGCTGGAATTAGTGACCCAGATATCAATAAACGTGTGCGCTGGGAAGAATGTGAGAGTGCGTTTGCGTGTAGACTGTACACTAATGTGATTGTAAATCTTGTACACATTGATATAAGCGCCTTTTTAGACGATGGGTCCACACTGTTTCAAGACCATATTAGAGGTGCTTTAAATAAGAATGGACCCATCGTCGTGTACGGCGTACTCATCGCAAACTTCAAGAGGGTGGAGAATGGCGAAGAAGTTGTAAAGCCGATTCCTTTTGGAACCAAGGCCAACAACATCTTCTCTACAACCCTTTTAGATGATTGGTTCAAGCAGTACATTAAGCAGCCGATTCTACATAGTGTTGAAGAGTTTTACTCGAAAGGTTCGAATTGGAACCTTCAATCGATTATAAGGCTTGAAATCAATGTAAATAAATATAATCCAATGCGTGCAAGCTCTTACATCGGTTTACCTCCACAAATAAAAAACAAGCATGCATGCATTAATGTTGAAAATAAAGATAATCAATGTTTCAAGTGGGCAGTATTGTCAGCCCTACATCCAAATGTATCACATCCTGAGCGCGTTACCAGTTATAAAGAATTTAAAGATGAATTGAACTTTGATGGAATTGAATTTCCAGTGACGCTTAAAAATATCCCGAAATTTGAAAAGCTTAATGATGTCTCGATTAATGTCTACGGTCTATCAAAGAGCTATGGTAACTTTACGGTACACCCTCTCCATCTTACTGCGGAAAAAGAGATAAGCATGTAAATCTCTTATATGTTGCCGACATGTATGCGGATGAAAATAATGATGATAATACTGTATTGTATGACAACGATGATTTTATGAACTTCCATTATGTGTGGATTAAAGATTTGTCACGCCTAGTGTCTAAACAATTATCGAAGAAGGCACATCGAAAACATATCTGTGACCGTTGTTTACACTACTTTTCAGGTGTTGAAAGATTGAACGCACACATTGAAAATTGTAAAAAAATGAATGAGTGTAAAATTAAATTACCGACGCCTGACAAGAGTCTGATCACATTTAAAAATTTTAAGAATAAAGAAAAGGTGCCATATGTAATTTACGCCGACTGTGAAAGTCTACTTCTTCCAGCGGATGAAGATGTAGACAATTTAAGTAAGACTGAAGTCTTCCAGCGTCACAAATTGTTAAGCATCGGATATTATATCAAATGTAGCTACGACGAATCATTATGTAAATATGTGCCGTGTCCGAAAAATGAATCTGACCCTGCGAAATGGTTTGCTGAGGAGTTAAAGCAGATTGCAGAGAAAATGAATAAAGTTTTTAAAAATCCGTTACCGATGACTGCTTTAACTCCTCAAGAAATCAATGATTTTAAGCAAGCGACAATATGTCACATTTGTCATGAGAAAATACAGGCAAGCGAGAAGAAAGTCCGCGATCACTGTCACCTTACTGGCAAATATAGGGGTGCTGCCCATGAATCATGCAATTTAAACTATCAAGATTGTCAAACGATCCCCGTAGTCTTCCACAATTTAAGCGGTTACGACGCCCATTTTATAATTCACGCGATTTCTACGAGCTTTGAAGGAAAAATTGACCTCCTCCCCATTAATAAAGAGAAGTATATCTCTTTTACTAAACACGTCAAGGGGAGTGAGGTCAATTTTCGATTCATTGACTCATTGCGATTCATGGCAGCATCCCTAGAAAAACTCGCATCATACCTAGACGAGTATAAAATTGTAAGCTCCGTTTTTGCCAGTACGGTGACAGATCCGGATAAAATTAAATTATTGACGCGCAAGGGTGTATTCCCCTATGAATACTTTGACTCGAAAAGTAAGTTGGATGAGACAGAATTGCCCCCGATCGAGAAATTTTATAGTACTCTGTATGACGCTGGTATTTCTGATGATGAGTATGCGCATGCGCAGAATGTATGGACCGAGTTTGACTGTAAAAATCTATATGACTATGTCCATTTGTATATGAAAACTGATGTATTGTTACTTGCGGACGTCTTTGAAAATTTCCGAGTAGAATGTGTAAAAGCGTATGGTTTAGATCCTGCCCACTACTACACAACCCCCGGTTTAACTTAGGATGCTATGCTCAAGTACACGAAAATAGGATTGCAACTAATAACCGATATCGATATGATTATGTTTGTTGAGTCCGGTATTAGAGGTGGCATAAGTCAATGCTGCAACCGATATACTATAGCGAATAATCAATATATGGAAAATTTCGATGATAGCAAAGATACTAGCTACATCATGTACTTTGACGCCAACAATTTATATGGCTGGGCAATAGCTCAAGCGCTCCCTTATGGCGGCTTTAAATGGGTTGAAAATGTCGACAACTCTTTCAATTTTAATGTATCCGACGATTCACCTGTTGGATACATACTCGAAGTTGACTTGGAGTATCCTGAAAATCTCCACGATACTCACAAAGACATGCCATTTTGCGAAGAAAATGCGAAACCACCCCTCTCGAAACAGGAGAAATTATTAACAACTCTCCAACCAAAAGAAAAATATGTGATCCACTACCGCACTTTAAAACAAGTTGTCGCCAACGGCATTAAGCTTGTTAAAATTCATCGAGTCTTACTGTTTAAGCAATCAACATGGCTTAAACCATACATAGACTATAATACAATGATGTGAACCAATGCCAAAAATGAGTTCGAGAAAAATTTGTTCAAGCTCATGAACAACGCTGTGTACCGCAAAACAATGGAAAATGTCCGTAAACATGTCGACATTAAGCTTGTCACCCAATGGTTTGGCCGCTATGGAGCTGAAGCCCTTATTTCTCGCCCGAATTTCCATAGTCGAGCGATATTCGACGAAAATCTGGTTGCCATTGAACTGCGTAAAACCGAGGTACTACTCAACAAACCGATCTATGTGGGGTTAAGTGTGCTTGATGTATCCAAAACGCTAATCTACGATTTTCACTACGGGTATATGTTAAAGAATACGGCGACAATTGTAAACTGATGTATACCGATACAGACAGTCTAATCTACGAAATTAAATGTAAAGATGTCTACAATGATATGAAAAATGACATCCAAAAGTTCGATACGTCAGACTATCCCGCAAACAACGTGTACGGCATTCCGCAAGCCAACAAAAAGATTCTCGGTCTAATGAAAGACGAATGTAACGGTAAGATCGTTACCGAATTTGTTGGCTTGCGGAGTAAGATGTACAGCGTACGGGTTGAAGGTAAAGATTTTATTAAAAAAGCTAAAGGTATTAAATCCGGCGTTGTGAAAAAATCGATTCACTCTGATGATTATGTAAAATGTCTGCGAGATTTCGACATTCAAACTCGAACACAGTATAATATAAGATCGCGACTACACAACCTCGAGACTGTAAAACAAATTAAAGTAGCTTTAAGTCCGCAAGACGACAAACGGTATTTGTTACCGGGGAGTACCGACACTCTACCGTGGGGACATTATGCGATCCCTAAAATCGACGAATGATTTTGTAAAATATGATTGTAAAAAAATAAAAGGTTTGTTAATAAATAATGCAATTATATACAATTTCCATGTGTTTTTATTTAAAAAATCCTTCCATATATACATAATAACATATGATTAAAACTTATATTAATGTAATATAATTTAAATGTGCAAATCGCCCCCAGTAACTTAACGCAAATGCCAATCAGCCAGCAAAGCAATCAAAGATTAATGTTAGCGTAGAATCTCTTTATAAATCAAAACTACTTTCAACAACAGACCTTCACAATGCCAGTGCCAACTGATTTAATAATGATTCATTATTGATTCATTATTGATTCATTGTTGATTTATTATTGATTCATTGTTGATTCATTATTGATTCATTGTTGATTTATTGTTGATTCATTATTGATTCATTGTTGATTCATTATTGATTCATTGTTGAATCATTATTGATTCATTGTTGATTCATTGTTGATTCATTATTGATTCATTATTGATTCATTATTGATTTAATGTAAATTAAATTTGGCACTGGCAGTGTAAAGGTCTGTTGTTGGAAGCAGTTTTGATTTATAGAGAGGTTCTACGCTAACATTAATCTTTGATTGATTTGCTGGTTGATTGACATTTGCGTTAAGTTACTGGGGACGATTTGCGAATAATAGATTATACATTTGCTTTATTTTCCCACGTATTGTGAGAATTATCAAAGCCAAGCCATTTGACAAGAACTTTGTTTCCACGTGTCTTGAGAATTTTTTCCACAAGATAAATATCTGAATATTTTACTTTAAGAAGTTCCTCTTCATAAAATCCTCCGCTGATGGGTTGATCTTGGTAATCCTTGAGCTTGTAAGTCACTAATTGAGTTGATACAACTTGATCCACGGTGAATATTTCTGTTGTCCAATTGGGTGTATATCCTTTCTCGAAAACGTTTTTATATTTGCTTACTCGAACTTTGTCACCAATTTTATACTTTGGTCGTCTTAAAGGAATTTTTCTCAGTTTAAAGATCCTTTCTTCTAAAATTTCAACGTCTTCTGAAGTAACATCTTTAGGCTTCATTCCAATTGTTCTATGTTTTGTATCATTATAGTTGGAAATAAAAGTAGGCAATATATCATACCACTTGTAATTTCCTCGTAAACTAAATTGCATCCACATTTTTCTTTTTAGTGTTCGATTAAACCGTTCAACAATGGAAGCTTTCATATTACTGTATGTTGAATAAAAATTTATTTTATGCTTTTTCATTAATGTTTCAAATTGTGAGTTATAGAATTCTTTTCCTTTGTCACTATGCAAGTTTTTTGGTATGCGTTTTTTAGCAAATATAGATTGCATTGCATGAGAAACATCTTTTCCATTTTTACTTTTTACTGGAACAGCCCAAGCATATTTCTAAAATATGTCTATAACTGTTAGTAAATACTTGAAACCTTTATTTATTTTTGAATAAGGTATCATTTCTACTAAATCTTTTTGCCAGGTCTCATCAATATCACGCATTTCAACTCGCCGTCAAGGATAATTTTTTCTAGCCTGAGTATGAAGTTCATTCACTACTGTTAATTTTTTATCAGCCATCACTGTTGAATAAATTTAGCCTCTTTGATAATATAATTTTGATGTGATTCAATTTCTTTAAGTTTTTCGGTAACTCGTGCTTCAATAACTAGAATAAAATTATTCAAGTCATCAATAGCTGATCTTAAAGAAGATGTAATTTGAATAACAGGTTTTATCTCGTTTCGTATAATATGTTGAGCAAGTCTTAAATTTATTGCGTCGTGTTGCTCTTCTGCGTCAGCAAGATTAGAGAGTTTTCTTCCTTCAACGTCAAAGTTACCTTGAGAATTAAGTTTAAAACCAACTCCAGGAGGCCCTCGTCTTGCTGTTCCTCTTTGAGTGAGAGGATGTCCAAACACGTCAATGCATCTTTAGGAGTAATGACATTTTCATGCTCACTAAATGGTAAATACTCTACTCCTTCAACATTATTAACAACTTGTTCCAAGAATTTATACTTGGGTTGATGTAAAGACTTTGAGTATAAGTAAATATTATCAAATCTAAGACCATTAGGATGTAAAATTAAAGAAAGGAGTACATTTGTCTTTCCACAATTTGATGGTCCACAAAAAATAGCTCGAATACTACCGGAAAATAAACTACCATGACGCTTCACTTTCTTGTCTTGTTGTTCAACAATCGAGTCTAGATTGACGACTGGCAGCTTGTGAAGTTGTTCCTTGAACCGCATCCTGATTTAGACTGCCGCTAAAGGTATAAATACAGCGCTTATATAGCTAACAAGTCATTCTAATTTTAACTTTCACAGAGTAAGGTATGATTATACATCATCGCTCTCAAGGAAAAGGCTTAATTAATAAACTTATAAACAAGTTACCATTTGAATTACATTTGCCAGGTTATCAATATTGTGGACCAGGCACAAAGTTAGCAAAACGTCTAGACCGAGGTGATCCAGGTGTTAATCCATTAGACACCGCTTGCAAAGAGCATGATATTGCTTACTTGAAAAATCGAGAAAACGTTGAAGAAAGAAACGCTGCTGGTAGAGTATTAGCTGACAAAGCGTGGCAACGTGTATTTGCTCCAGACGCACGATATAGTGAAAGAGCTGCAGCTTACGCAATAACAAACGCTATGAAAGCAAAATCAAAATTTGGAATGGGAGTAAAGAAGAAGATAAAATCAAAAAAACGAGTAAATCTTAGGAAAATTGTGGATGTTGCAAGAAAATCAATAATTCCTGGTAATGATGCTCGATCAACAATAAAGTCAGCTATTGAAACAGCTCGAAAAGCTGTAAGGAATGCAGGTGGTAGAGAAAAGGTTTTAACACTTCGTATTCTACCTGTGCCATCAAAAGTTGGTGGTCTGTTACCATTAATTCCAATTTTTGCTGGGCTAAGTGCACTTGGAGCACTTACTGGGGGAGTTGCTGGTGTAGCAAAAGCTGTTAATGATGCAAGTGCAGCAAAAGAGCAGTTGAAGGAAGCTCAGCGTCATAATAGAGAGTTGGAAGCAGTGGCACTTGGCAAAGGTCTACATTTAAAACCATACCGACAAGGGTTGGGACTTCATTTGAAACCATACGTTAAAGGACAAGGTATTAAAAGACGATGTAGAAAAAAAATGTTTAAAGCTGCCTCAACGAGCACTTACAGATCTAGATTTACTTAAATATGCTAAAGAAATGAAAATTTCCCATTTTCGAGGAGTTTTTATGCGAAATAAACTACCTATAAGTGGTCCTCGAAAAAATGAATCCGCCATTATTAATTTAGATGATAAAGATGGTTCTGGAACTCATTGGGTTGCATATAAAAAAGTTAACAATAAAGCAGTATACTTTGATAGTTTTGGTAATCTTCAACCACCCTATGAACTTGTCAATTACTTAGGTTACAATACTTTAATACAGTATAATCATCAAAATTATCAAGATTATAATAGCTTTAATTGTGGTCATTTATGTCTAAAATTCTTATGTGGACAGCTTAAAATAAGTAAAAAATATATTCTATATAAGTGATTGTAAGTCATTCCAGCTAATCAGTTTATAAAAAGTCATCAGCATGGAAGAATCTTTTACTCTGACTATCTCAGGCAATTCATCTGTCCTGGAGGCAGAATATTTTCCTCCGATAGAATTATTATCTAATAAAAACTATGTACTTGGCTTAGTTGAATTACTAACCTTCAATTTAATTCCTAATATTGATCAAGGTAAAAATAAATTTTATATTGGTGATAAAGTGATTACTATACCCCCTGGAAGCTATGAAATTGAAGATATTGAAAAATATATTCAAAATTCTATTGAAAATGGATCTGAAATACAAATGTGAGAATCGATGGCTTACAAATAATTATCATGGTATCGATTGGGCTGCTGGTGACGTATCTTATGAAGAATTACAACCTATAATAAAAGAAGTATTAATAGGTACACCTACTGTTTATGTAAAAGGTTTAGAAAAACAAAAATGGTTAGAAAAATATACATTAAATGTGTTTAATTTAGATGATTTTAAATGTCCGTCGCTAAAAAGTTTAAGTGTAGATAGTTCATCTACATGTACAAATCACACACGTAGCTTCAGCAACTGTGCTGTGAAAAATGTATGTAATCTACGAAATTGGTTGATACAACCATCGAATGTACTACGAAATAATATAGAAAATAATGATGAAGTTGACAATGATTGTACATTGAAAGATTTTTATAATGATTGTGAAAATTTCCTATATAATGAATAAATGTATTAAATGTCTATTAATGTTTACATTAATTAACCCCTCCCCATCCTTTTATCTTTATTACACAAGTGTAAAACTATTAAACATGTTAAAACTAGTCTAGACTTGTCTTATGACGTCACAAAGTGGGTGTGGCTCAATAATAAGAGTAGAGGATAATGCGCATGTGCGGATATAATGGTGGGGGTAATGCGCATGCGTAGAAGTAATGGTGGGGATAATGCGTGATATTTGGGTATAAATAGAGGCATTTGAGCCGATTTAGTCATTCTGTTTTGTGACTTCACAAAGTATTATCTCTAAGAAAAGATGGATCTAACCAAAATTAACGCCATTGGTCGCATGGATGCTTTCCTACCTACGAAGCCGCTTTCCGAGCTGACTCCTGGACATAAGTATCCTATAACAAAGATCCAGGTTGTCAACACCAGGTATGGAGTCAAGGTCGTCGTTGAGGTGGATAAAAAGTTCAATACATTCCTACCTTCAAGATTTGTACCAATGTTCACTGATGACTCTATATGCTTGGATCAGATGCAAGAAGCTATTAGTTCTGGACAATTACGGCTGAAGTATATTGGTGGTCCATACAACCATATTGAATTTAAAATAAAACAAGTGTAAATATTGTATATTGAATATAATAAATGTATGAACTGTTATTTATACTGTATTTAATTAAATACCTTCATTAGTATTACGTTAGATAACACCCCTCTGACACGGTAATGTAATTCCAATACAAAAAGTGTGGTGAGAGGTGACTGGGACCACTAGGGGTGCTAGTAGAAAATGAGTCTACATACATGAATGTGATTGGTTATTTAGGTTGTCCATAATCATAGAAATTTCAAACAACCAATCACATTTATGTACCTAGGCCTCATTTTCTACTAGCGCCCCTAGTGGTCGTCAGTCACGTTTAGCTTACTTTTTAACTGCTCGTGTCAGTGGGGTGGATAATAAGGTATACATTTTAAGGTTATGTTTAATGAAATAGATTTTAAGGTTATGTTTAATACAATATATTTTAAAGTTATGTTTAATATAATATATTTTAAGGTTATGTTTAATATAATAGATTTCAACAACTTTTACAAGCGCCATCTATTAAAATTTTAATAATCTTATTAGTGTAAACAATATGGCGCCATCTTTGCCCGCGAAATACAAAAATTCAAACGACTAAGTTATGGCGCCATCTCTCGGGACAACACTCAAACCGCACTCGGTCAGTAAAACAAAATGGCGGCTCTCTGTTCAAGCGGTTTGAATTTATCAAATAAATTTTTAAATTTCCCGCCAAGCAAGTTTGAATTCGCTAGTGGCGCCATCCATCGGCGGCAGCCGGCACTAAAAAAATCGGTCGGTAAAACAGAGAACCCCTTCTAAGCCACTCGAAAGTTTGAAATTAAATTTTTAAATTTCCCGCCAAGCAGGTTTGAATTCGACGGTGGCGCCATCTGTCGGCGGTAGCTAGAACTAAAAAAAATCGGCTAGTAAAACAGCGAACCCCTTCTAAGCCACTTGAAAGTTTGAAATTAAATTTTTAAATTTCCCGCCAAGGGGTTTGGAATTTGCAAGTGGCGCCATCTACGGGGGCAGCCGGAACTACACTCGGTCGGTAAGGTAGAACACCCCTACCAACCACTGATAAAGTAGAAATCTGCATTACCGACCGAGGGTACTTAGCCGAGATCAGAACCTGGGGCAGAACCGGCCTAGCTATACTACTCGTACTACTAAAAGATACTCGGTATCTTTTAGAAATATGCCAATAAAAACTGTTCTTTAGTAAACACTTTAGTTTTTAGTCAAAACATCATACTCATTTCGTCGAGATAACGCTTTTTTGGTATGACTGCTGAGCGAATTCAGTATGTTTTTATAACAAAAACTCACGACAGAGGGCATGCGAATCGCGTTGAGTATTTCAATATTATTTTGTGCAAAAATTTGTCTCATTGTAGTTTGTCGTTTTATCCTGTGATTTGTCTCGTTCTGAAAGTAGGGCCTGATAATTCGATTATTGAGTCATTAATCGATTATAATTAACTGAAGGATGAGTATTTTATAATTTAATCATTGTTGTATCAAAATCATATCATTAGAATTAAATATTTAGAAGTTAGATAGTAATTGATTAACATTTATATATATATGGGACATTCCACGTCAACACAGACAGAGCTCTAAACAAAAATTGCTTTGATAAATTTAAACGTTCTAGGGCTTAAAAGATTTCTACGTTCATGTACTTTAAGATGCCGATGGGCGTTTTTTGCAAAATTCAATTTCCGATGCCAATAGAACTGTCAAAAGTCAAAAGGTCCAAAAAACTCAAAATACTTTTATGAATTAAAAGCAAAAAAATTGGACAAGTGCGAGTTGTACTCGCACTGCAATGGCGGGTTCCGTACACAAATATTAAAACAATACTTGCAACATTTATCGGTAATTAGTAGAATTAAAATAAACAATTAAAAAAATATATTAAAATCATTTGATAAAAAAGAATAACTAAAAAAATTAAAGTATTGTATATCTAATATTGTAAACAATAATAAGCAGAGGAACAAAATTTTCAAAATTATAGTTCCTCTGCTTATTATTGTTTACATTATTAGATATATACAATACTTTAATTTTTTTAGTTATTCTTTTTTATCAAATGATTTTAATATATTTTTTTAATTGTTTATTTTAATTCTACTAATTACCGATAAATGTTGCAAGTATTGTTTTAATATTTGTGTACGGAACCCGCCATTGCAGTGCGAGTACAACTCGCACTTGTCCAATTTTTTTGCTTTTAATTCATAAAAGTATTTTGAGATTTTTGGACCTTTTGACTTTTGACAGACTGTAATAATACACCAGGATACCAATTTCCAGCTCATTAGGTCAAATAATGTAACAGTTAGGGAAAACAAATTTTTTTTTTAAATTTTTTGGTTTTTCCTTGACAACGCTATGGCCATCATTACATATCAAGTTCTCTATATTTTTCCTGTAATATTCGAGTAAAAATACACCAGCATGCAAAATTTCAGCTCTCCGTGTCGAATAGTTTAGAAGTTAACGGGGGGGGGGGGGAATGGTCACTTTTTATGCATTTTTGGCCAAAAATCTTGTTATTTCCTTGACAACGCTATGCCCATCACGTCCAATCACATTCGCTATATTTTTCCTGTAATCTACGAGTGAAAATACATATCTGGACCAAATTTGAGCTCTTTAGGTCAAATAGTTTAGCCGCTAGGGGGGGGACACGATTTGGCTACGGACAACAGAGTCTCACCAATAGGGTTCCGCCGATACACCGTAGGTGTACGTAACCCTAAAAACGAGGTAAATAATTCTGTAACTCATTCTTTATCAGTTTTTAGGGTTCCCGAATATAAATCTAAAGTTTTTTTTTTAAATCCAAAATGGCGAATTCAATATGGCGGACAAAATTCAAATTTGATCAGATTCGATTAAAACTTGTTACTCGGGGGTTTTTAGGGTCGCTGATTACGAATCTGAAGTCACTTTTTAAAAATTCAAAATGGCGGATCCAATATGGCAGAAAAAATTTTCAAATTTGATCCGATTCCCTTAGAACGTGTTACTCGGGGGCTTTTGGGGTCGCAGGTTATGAAAATGAAGTTACTTTGTAGAAATTTAAAATGGCGGATCAAATTTTTTAATTTGATCAGATTTAATTAAAAAGTGTTACTCGGTGGTTTTTAGCGTATCTGATTATGAATTTGAAGTCTCAAACACAAAGTTACTTCATATTCATAATCTGCGACCCCAAAAGCCCCCGAGTAACACGTTTTAAAGGAATCGGATCAAATTTGAAAATTTTTTCCGCCATATTGGATCCGCCATTTTGAATTTTTAAAAAGTGACTTTAGATTCGTAATCAGCGACCCTAAAAACCCCCGAGTAACAGATTTTAATCGAATCTGATCAAATTTGAATTTTGTCCGCCATATTGAATTCGACATTTTGGATATTTAAAAAAAAACTTTAGATTTATATTCAGGAACCTTAAAAACTGATAAAGAATGAGTTACAGAATAATTTACCTCGTTTTTTGCTTTTAATTCATAAAAGTATTTTGAGTTTTTTGGACCTTTTGACTTTTGACAGTTCTATTGGCATCGGAAATTGAATTTTGCAAAAAACGCCCATCGGCATCTTAAAGTACATGAACGTAGAAATCTTTTAAGCCCTAGAACGTTTAAATCCATCAAAGCAATTTTTGTTTAGAGCTCTGTCCGTGTTGACGTGGAATGTCCCATATATATATATATTGGCCTCAGAATCAATCTACGAGTGCGAAAAGGACACTCACGCTTAGAGCCTAGCACTTAAATATAAGAACGAATATTTTTTTTTTAATTTAAAAATTATATCGTAGATTATTTTTCTTGGGACACGTTCTACTTGTCTTCAACGAAAATTAAATTAAAAAATCTTTATAATTCACTGGAGAATTCACTCACTATATGTGAGTGAATATAAAGTTAAATAAGTGAATTATTAGTGAATATATAATTAGTGATAATAAGTGAATAGTAAATAATAATAGAATTACCTCAAGTTACAGTTTTCTAAATTTTTTAAATCATTAAATAATTAATTGAGTTGTGTTTTGTTTTTGATGTTATTCCTTATTAATAAAATCAGATGTCTGTCTGTACATTGCTTAAAACTTCAAAATGTTAACATGATTAGTTATTTTGGACATCAGGGATTGCAAAAATATTTTTAAAAAATTTAATGTATGTACGTATGTATGTATGTACGTATGTATGTACGTATGTATGTACGTATGTATGTACGTATGTATGTACGTATGTATGTACGTATGTATGTACGTATGTATGTACGTATGTCTGTCACAAAAACTTTGTACCCTAATCACACAAAAACATGTGAATCGATTTAAGTCCAACTTGGTAGGTTATTAGGTATTGACCCAAGGAAGGTTTATAAATTTACAGATTTAAAAAATATTAATTAGAACGAGAGATATTCAATTTTTCAAAAAATTCAAAAAATCGAAAATTTCAAAATTTTTTATTTTTTTATGGATTGCTTTTAAAGTTTCTATACTTGAGTATAACATGTTATTTAGTCACAATTTAGAATAATTTTGCAAAAAATAAAGTAATATAACTAATATGTAAATATAAAAATGTTTTCAAAAAATCGAAAATTTCAAAATTTTACATTTTTTCATGGATTGCTTTTAAATTTTCTATATTTGAGTATTACATGTTATTTGGTCACATTTTAGCATAATTTTGCAAAAAATACTATCCTATAAGTAAATATAAAAATAGTTTCAATATCAAAAAATCGATACTAATTACTATGAAGTTTAATTCAGTAGTATTTTTGGAGTCTCTGATTATTATTTTGACGTAAAAATAGTGTAATTGAGAATTATTTATCAAATTAATCTAATATTTTCAAGAACTTCAGAAATATTGAAAATGCAAATTTTTTATGATTAAAATAATATTGCAGGATGTCAAAAAATTGTAAGTCACCTGTGATACAATACAAGCATATTATATGCCACTAGGCAAAACTTATATGTTAAAACGTTTTTTTTATTTTTACTCTAGATTTAACTTTTAGAGATGTTTTGAGCAATGTAAAGACAAAAGTTAATACGGTGTCTATTTTGTTTAACAAAATTTCCTGCTTTGTCCAAATTTTTCACGGTTTATCTTTTTTTTGTTAAATTTAAATTTACTTGATTTTATCCATAAATAAATCTACAAATGGCTATAAAAATTTACTTATTTTACGAAAATACTTGTACTTAAGTCCATATAAATATAGATTATATTACTAGCTGTCGTACCCGTCTACGACAGTTTTCTGTTTCTACTAATACATTTAACAGGGGATCTACCAAACGGGAAAAACTGGAAAAAGCTGGGAATTTTCCAATCAAATTAAGAAAAAGTTTCATTATATTAATTCGCTTTTAAAAAATTGCTTTTTACTTTAATTTTTATTGATGTATAATATTTATGAAAACAGACCCAGGTCAAAATTTAAGCCCTACTTCCAGTCTAAAATATAGGTCTTATGTTAGGTTTTAGCAGTCGTAACGTTTGCGATACAATTAGATCCAATTAGACTCTACTATAACTCCAAAAACTGGGTGGGAAATTTGATAAATTTTTAATATATTAATTAAAGTACTACAAATTGACAAATATTGTTCTCTGCATTTGAATTGGTTAAAATAACTAATTTGATAATAAAAAGTAAATCACTGATTCAAATAGTTATATTTTCCTACTGAAATAGCTAATGGTAACTAATTATTATTCTTTTCCGGTCAAATTAAATTCCTGAGCTATTTCCTTATTTTCCAAATTGGTAGACACACTGTTAAATGTATTGGTAGAAACTAAAACCTGTCGAAGACAGGTACGACAGCTAGTTATTAATAAAATTAAAAAATTTGTTATAATTTTTTTTATGTTTATTAATAAATTAAAAATTTTGTTATAATTTGGAAATCGTCTGTAATTGCATAAAAGGCAGAATTAGAAATTGTTTATATTGGATTAAAGGAAAAAATGGAGATTGGTTCTATTGGATAAAAAAAAAGCTGAAAATTGTTTAAATTAGATGAAAGGAAAAATTGGAAATTTATTATATTGCATAAAAACAAAGCTGGAAATTGGTAAAATTTAATAAAAGGCAAAATTAGAAATTGGTTATATTGGATAAAAGGCGAAATTAAAAATTGGTTATTTTTATTTTCAAGAGTAATTTTTATTTTCACAAAGTAACAAAAATTATAACGAATAACAATAATGAATTGAAAACTAAATTGATTTGAACACTGAAAATTTGTTACAATTATAATTATACAACGACTGACCCGTCTATATTCGAAGACTGTTAGACTTGTACTGACTTGTCTTTACCTGCTCCCTTCAGGACTTTCCGCCGCCCCTTCCCTTTTTGGGGTTTTCCAGAAACCTTATCTCACTATCCATTGTTCTGGGCCATCGCAAATACAAAATTACAAACACACTACAAGGTCATTTCGCGTCAGTAACATACTCTACCCCAGTATGGGTTGTGTCACACAATCATACTACGGCTGGCTGTATTACAGCAACTTTTACAGCAGGTCTTTTGAGCACTTGACCGTTACTCGTTCGAACATCAATCACACGGATTCGACCATCTTTCCCCGGGTATACTGTGGAAATTATTCCCTTGATCCATGTGTTTCTGGGTATTGATCCGTCCACGACTAGTACCACGTCCCCCACGGCTAAAGGTCTGACTTCCTGGTTCCAGCACTTCCTGATGAGTAATGTTGGCAAATATTCCTTGGTCCAACGCATCCAAAACATATCGGCCAATCTCTGCGCAATTCTCCATTGCTTTCTCAAGCATAAGTCTGTATCGGTGAATTTTCCTTCGATTATGCTGCCTGAGGACGACCCAATTAAAAAATGATTAGGAGTCAGACCTTCAGTATCGTCAGGAGCAATTGGTACGTGGGTTAATGGTCTGCTGTTCACCGTATGTTCGACCTCAGACATTAATGTCATTATAGTCTCTTCTTTAGGTGCTCTCTCTTTTAAGACTGCAGATAGAGCATTTTTAACGCTCCGTATCATTCTTTCCCAGGCTCCCCCCATGTGAGGGGCCGACGGGGGTATGAATTTCCATCGGATTCCGTGATTTGCTGCATGGTTTTCAATTTTCTCGACATCCATTTCCGACAAAGCCTTTTTTAGTTCCGTCTCGGCGCCTCTTAGATTGGTCCCGTTGTCACAATATATCTCGGTTGGTGTACCACGACGTGCAGACATACGTCTTATTGCCATGATCGCAGAATCCGCAGAAAGTGTGTGTGCTAATTCTACGTGGATGGCGCGAACAGTTAAGCAGGTGAAAAGTACACCCCACCTTTTTACATGTTTCCTCCCGATTGTGATTATCATCGGACCAAAATAATCGAGGCCGCATCGAGTAAATGGTCTCTCGTTCTTATCCATTCGCGCTTCTGGTAGGTTTCCCATCCTAGGTGCTTCGGGTTTAGCCCTTTTTATTCGACACTGCTGACATTGCGATATTACTTTTTTACAGTAGGCCTGATATTCAGGATCCAGTACCGTTGACGCAGTTCGTTGATAACGGCCTCCGTAAATCCATGATGCAGTTTCTCGTGCCAATGTAGGATTAACAACTTGGCGAATCTATGTTTTCCATCTATAATAACAGGATTTTTCATATTTTGGTTGATGTTGTTTGCTAATCCTATTCTGCTATCAATTTTTAGTATATCCTTATCAATAATCAGTGGCAGCTTGCATAATCGACTGTCTTTCTGGATCGGACGACCGGCTTTAATGGCTTCGAGTTCCTTTTCGAAGGAATCGTACTGAGTTTTCTGAATCCATTGATTTTCTGCTTGTTCTATATTTTCTGCAGTTGGCTTCATTTTCGTTCTTTCAATCCATATCTTCTTCCCCACATATACCCATGCGGTACATCGAATTAATCGTAACCATTTCGAAAACCGATTTATATCTGGTAATTCGAATTCTTTTTGTGTTCTCGTTACGTTTAGACAAGTAATCTTCCTTTCGACGCTTATCTCCTTTGTTGTAGTAAATGGTGGCCAATTGTCACTCGTTTTTTTTAGGAATTCAGCTCCTTGTAACCATTTCGACAATTGTACTTCTATTTTTCCACGATCTCTAGTGGCTACATCCGCCGGATTGTCTCTCGTGCTTACCCACCTCCACTCATGTGGGCTCGTTATTTCACTAATTTCACCGAGACGGTGGGCAACGAATGCTTGATATTTGTGAGGATCTGCATTTATCCAAGATAGTACATTCCTAGAGTCTGTCCAAAAATAACGTTCATCGATTTTCATCTCAAGTTCTCGAGTTACGAAGTCAGCCAATCTACTGCCTATCAGAGCACCTTGTAGTTCCATTCTCGGTATGGATATTGGTTTTAGGGGCGATACTCGGCTTTTACCTACTACGTATGATACTTCTACGTTCCCATCCGGATAGACCATTCTCCAATATACGACAGCCGAGTAAGCTTGTTCGCTAGCATCACTAAATGTATGTAGCTCTAATCTCTCGGGTTTCTCACGCCTCATTCTATAACACCTTGGTATTTTCGCCTTTTTGACTCCTTCTATATCGTTTATCCATAGTTTCCATTTTTCGAATTCTGGTATTTTTAATCTTTCGTCCCAATCGATCCCACTTCTCCATACGTTTTGGAGTAGAATTTTAGCTTTAACGTGGTATGGGCTCAACATTCCCAACGGATCGTAGACAGACATAATAGTCTGTAACATTTGACGCTTCGTTGGTATTTCCGATCCATCCAATATATTCCCTGCTATTCTTTTAAAGCTTAGATCAAAGGTTATCATATCTTCTCGTGGGTCCCATATCAGGCCAAGAGTTTTATGTGTGTTCTCATCAAGCATTACCAGGTTGATCGATCCTTTCGTTGGAGCCGTAGTTCCCATTGTAGCCAATACCTTGTCGCTGTTGCATGCCCAGTTTCTTATCTCGAATCCTCCATTTTTATGTATTGTGGTTACTTGATTTATCCTTTCAATGGCCTTTTCTTCATCTTCGACACAATCCAGATAATCATCCACATAATGGTTTTTTATAATGGCCTTTACCGCTTCCGGATATTTTCCTTCCAGCTCTTTTGCATTTTTATTTTTTATATACTGAGCCATGTGAGGCGATGACGCTGCTCCGAATATCATGGACGTCATCACATACGTGGATGGTTCTTCTTTTCTATTCCACCCTCGCCACAAAAATCGCTGAGCGTTCTGGTCTTCGTTGCGGATCTTCACCTGCAAAAACATTTCTTTAATGTCTCCTTTGAATGCAATTTTTTCAATTCGGAATCTCATTAATACGCTTAACAGCGGAGTCACTAAGTCCGGCCCAGTCATTAGTTGATCGTTTAATGAGATTCCATCCACTTTTGCTGCAGCGTCAAATACGAGTCGAAATTTTCCAGGCTTATTTGGATTCTGAACGCCGAAGTGAGGTAAATACCAAGTGCAATCACTTGGTTTATATGAATCGTCTATCTTTTTTGCGTACTTAGATCGAATTAAATTTTCTATTTCTCGAGTATATTGTTTTCCGTAGTCAGCATCTCGATCCATCTTACGTTCGACAGCCTCTAATCTTTTCTTCGCATATTCCTTACTGTTTGGCCTTTTATATAGAGTCTTTTTTCCATAAAAGACCAGCTTCCCATTTATTTCCAACTCTTCGTGTAGTATCATGTAAGATCCTTTCAACACGTTCAGAGTCTTTATCTTTTCGACATATCAATTTAATCCCAATAGATTCGAGATTAAAATTTAACTTCACAATTCGATGAAGATCATTTATAGTATCTTTTTCATCGTAGCCGTTTACTTGTTTTAGAGACAACTGTCCAACGTGTTCTTCATTTTCTTTAGGGTTTCTTCGTTTCAAGTTGCCGTGAATTGTCCAGCCGAGTTGTGTGAGTGATCCCACTGGTTCATATACCGATGTGATTCGTATCTCTTTTGGTGTTATTAAATGACTATTATCTTGACCAATTAATATTTTCGGTCTGACGAAGTGATAATAATTGATATCTATATGTCTCAGATGTTTATATGTTTCGACATCTTCTGCGTGCAGACTTTGAGGAGGTAACCTTAGATTTTTAATAGTCTGTGCATCTCTTATTTCGTACCTGTTCTTTTGTTTATCTAATGGGTTCGTAATATCAAAATTAATCATTTGACTCTTGCTGTCAACTATCTCGGTTCCCTTTACAGCTTGTAATCGTAATATGGTATTTGTTCCCTCTGCTCCTATTTGTTGTGCTAATTTCGAGTCTATTAATGTTACCGTCGCCCCATCATCTAACATAGCGTATGTGACGATACTTCCTTTTGGTCCGTGTACTATAACTTGCATTATTTTCAACAGTACTAGTCACATGGAGGACCTTGCTCCATCCTTTTCATGATCAGCAGTTGTAGTTGTACGTGTTTTCCCTTTTGGAAATCCGCCGTGAAGCAATGAGTGGTGACTTTTGGTGCATCCATCTTCTTTACACCCCGTCGCATGGCAATCTCGGTTATAGTGTGTATTTGATAAACAACGGTAGCACAATCTTTTTTCCTTTACCCATTCCATGCGATCCTGTTTCGATATTTTTGTAAATTCTCCACAACCAGTGATGTGATGACCAAATATTTCGCAATACGAACACTCTTTTTCAGATTCTGAAACCGTTGTTTTGGCTCGTTTAGATTTTTGCGATGTATCTGTATGCAATACTGTACGTTTTTTAAAGGTATTACCACGTGTGCTTGACTGATGGCCTAATCTGTTCCTAACGTTGCTTTTCTTAGCGACATCATCCAGATCCTTTTGTGTTTGGTAAAATAGCTCGCTCGTACCTGCCTTGCATGCCATCTCCGCTTCCCGGAATAGAAAATCTGATAGTGTTATTAATGACGATTGTACATCGTCATTTCTATCACACAAGAATCTGTGGTAAAGTTGAATCATACTGGGTGGCAATTTTTTTAATATTTCGTTTGTTAGATCAGGACTGTACAAGTATCCAACGTTATTCGCCGATTGCATGGCCGCTACGCAGTTCTTAACTTTGGTGGCGAATATCACGATCCCTTCTCCCCTTTCGTCCATAATAGGGGGTAATTTATTCAAGTCCTCAACTACTCTTTTTGACACAATGCCTGGGTTTCCATAGCGCATCTGCAGAATCTTTATTATTTCGCTTGTATTTTCGGCTGTCATCATTACAGCAGCTACGGCCTCCCGGGCTTGTCCCTTGAGAGATTCATGTAACCTCAAAAGGTTATCCTGCTCAGTTAGTCCTCCTGTTTTAGTCGATTGCTCGAATGCTCTTCGGAATGCAGGCCATTCCAATACGTTACCATCAAATTCAGGGAGTTTCTTGCTCATTGTCATGTGTCCTATGAGTCTCTTCGTTGCCGCTTCGGCATGCCTGACGCCGATATTTTCCTCTACATGAGATAAAGTTAGAGGTCTTTCGTTATTTCGAGTTGGACCCCATCGTTGGTGATTTTGAGTCGCCCACTCTCGAGTTCTGGCGCGTTTAATTCTCTCTTCATCGCTGCAGTCGCTATTTTCTGATACATAAGTAGCATAATCTCTATCGATTTCACTTAGTTCGTCTAAATAACGTTGATGAGCGATCATCAATGCGTCCACACTACGTCTACTTCGGTTATCCGATTTGCTGCCACGTGTTCCCGACTCTCCACCCCGTAGAGATTGGGAAACTGTATCCTTGTGCCCGGTTGCAACATTCCGCGAGGCCCCGCCTCGACCACGTGGTCGACCACGTCCACGACCTCGTGCCATCTAATTTTCACTTTTCACTGTTTCAAATATATATATACCCGGCGCCTCCACCAATTTTATTTTCAAGAGTAATTTTTATTTTCACAAAGTAACAAAAATTATAACGAATAACAATAATGAATTGAAAACTAAATTGATTTGAACACTGAAAATTTGTTACAATTATAATTATACAACGACTGACCCGTCTATATTCGAAGACTGTTAGACTTGTACTGACTTGTCTTTACCTGCTCCCTTCAGGACTTTCCGCCGCCCCTTCCCTTTTTGGGGTTTTCCAGAAACCTTATCTCACTATCCATTGTTCTGGGCCATCGCAAATACAAAATTACAAACACACTACAAGGTCATTTCGCGTCAGTAACAGGTTATATTAGATAAAAATAAAAATTGGAAATTGGTTCTATTGGATAAAAACAAAGCTGGAAATTGTTTAAATTGGATGAAAGAAAAAATTGGCAATTGGTTATATTGGATAAAAACAAAGATGGAAATTGGTTAAATTGGATAAAAGGCAAAATTGAAAATTGGTTATATTGGACAAAAAAGCTGGAAATTGGTTAAATTGGATAAAAGGCAAAATTAGAAATTGGTTATATTGGATAAAAGGCAAAATTAAAAATTGGTTATATTGGATAAAAACAAAGCTAAAAATTGTTTAAATTGGATGAAAGGAAAAATTGAAAATTTATTATATTGGATAAAAACAAAGCTGGAAATTGTTTAAATTGGATAAAAACAAAGCTGGAAATTGATTAAATTTAATAAAAGGCAAAATTAGAAATTGGTTAAATTGGATTAAATAAAAAAATGGAAATTGGTTCTGTTAGATAAAAACAAAGCTGAAAATTGTTTAAATTGGATGAAAGGAAAAATTGGAAATTTATTATATTGGATGAAAACAAAGCTTGAAATTGTTTAAATTGGATAAAAACAAAGCTGGAAATTGGTTAAATTTAATAAAAGGCAAAATTAGAAATTGGTTATATTGGATAAAAGGCAAAATTAAAAATTGGTTATATTGGATAAAAGGAAAAATTGGAAATTGGTTCTATTGGATAAAAACAAAGCTGGAAATTGTTTAAATTAGATGAAAGAAAAAATTGGAAATTGGTTATATTGAATAAAAGCCAAAATTGGTAATTAGTTATGTTGGATAAAGACAAAACTGGAAATTGGTTAAATTGGTTAAATAAGCTGGAAATTGGTTAAATTGGATAAAAGGAAAAATTGAAAATTGGTTATATTGGATAAAACCAAAGCTGGAAATTGGTTAAATTTAATAAAAGGCAAAATTAGAACTTGGTTAAATTGGATTAAATAAAAAAATGGAAATTGGTTCTATTGGATAAAAACAAAGCTGAAAATTGTTTAAATTGGATGATAGGAAAAATTGGAAATTTATTATATTGGATGAAAACAAAGCTGGAAATTGTTTAAATTGGATGAAAACAAAGCTGGAAATTGGTTAAATTTAATAAAAGGCAAAATTAGAAATTCGTTATATTGGATAAAAGGCAAAATTAAAAATTGGTTATATTGGATAAAAGAAAAATTGGAATTTGGTTATATTGGATAAAAAGAAAGCTGGAAATTGGTTTAATTGGATGAAAGGAAAAATTGAAAATTGGTTATATTGGATAAAAACAAAGCTGGAAATTGGTTCTATTGGATAAAAAAAAAGCTGAAAATTGTTTAAATTAGATGAAAGAAAAAATTGGAAATTGGTTATATTGAATAAAAGCCAAAATTGGTAATTAATTATGTTGGATAAAGACAAAACTGGAAATTGGTTAAATTGGTTAAATAAGCTGGAAATTGGTTAAATTGGATAAAAGGAAAAATTGAAAATTGGTTATATTGGATAAAAACAAAGCTGGAAATTGTTTAAATTGGATAAAAACAAAGCTGAAAATTGTTTAAATTGGATGAAAGGAAAAATTAGAAATTTATTATATTGGATGAAAACAAAGCTGGAAATTGTTTAAATTGGATAAAAACAAAGCTGGAAATTGGTTAAATTTAATAAAAGGAAAAATTAGAAATTGGTTATATTGGATAAAAGGCAAAATTAAAAATTGGTTATATTGGATAAAAGAAAAATTGGAAATTGGTTATATTGGATAAAAAGAAAGCTGGAAATTGGTTTAATTGGATGAAAGGAAAAATTGAAAATTGGTTATATTGGATAAAAACAAAGCTGGAAATTGGTTAAATTGGAAAAAGGAAAAATTGTAAATTATTTATATTGGATAAAAACAAAGCTGGAAATTGGTTAACCCTCTATCCGTCGCATGGTGAGAATTTTCCTCACCCAGTTTCTTTTTTTATTTATAACTTTTAAAATACAAAAAATTATAATTTCATATTCTCATTACCTTTCACAACACTCTTCTTCTTTACATTAAAACAATTTTTGTGTTTTTTTTTATTTTAATTTCTTTGTTATTGAATTTTGAAAGCAGCAAATGTCGAGGATTTTTGACGCGAAGTGAGGGAACTTCTCAGTATGCGACTGACTGCGTATACTCGATTTCATTTGTCATTAATTTTTTATTTAAATAATTAACAGAAAATAAAAGTTAATTTTACTGCCAATAGGTTGTTTAGAAATTCTAATGAACATTCAAAAAAAAATTTGGCATTTTAGAACAAGTTTGGACTAATTAGGGTGAGAATTTCTCTCACCTGCGACGGATCGCGTTACAAAAAAAGGTGCGACGGATGGAGGGTTAAATTGGAGAAAAGGAAAAATTGTAAATTGTTTAAATATTGGGTAAGAGAGAAAATTTGTTAAATTGGATAAAAGGCAAAATTAGAAATTAGTTCGATTGGATAAAAACAAAGCTGGAAATTGGTTAAATTGGATAAAAGGAGAAATTAGAAATTGCTTAAATTGGATAAAAGGAAAAATTGGAAATTTGTTATATTGGATAGAAACAAAGCTGGAAATTGGTTAAAAAAGCTGGAAATTTGTTAAATTGGGTAAAAGGCAAAATTAGAAATTGGTTATATTGGATAAAAGGAAAAATTGAAAATTGGTTATATTGGTTAAAAACAAAGCTGGAAATTGGTTAATTTGATTAAAAGGCAAAATTGGTAATTAGTTGTATTGGATAAAAACAAAGCTGGAAATTGGTTAAATTGGATAAAAGGAAAAATTAGAAATTGTTTATATTGGATAAAAGCAAAGCTGGAAGTTGGTTGAATTAGAGAAAAGGAAAAATTGTAAATTGGTTAAATATTGGATAAGAGACAAAATTGGAAATTAGTTAAATTATTTAAACTGTTAATTTGACTACTCATGATTTAAGTACTGTTGTCACTGAAGGAGCAATGCTAAATAATGATCATATGTATGAATTTCAAAAGCTATTGGGAAGCCAATCAAATTTTTTTTATAATATGCAAAATACTTTGTGTTTACAAACAATTGATTTGATAGTTCCAATCGAGAAAAGTAAGCAGCACATTCAAATACTTTTTAGTGGATCTTATAAATCTGGTCATTGGATTTGTACTTATTATGATGGAATAAGCCTTTACATTTTTGATAATCTTAATAAAAAATGTTTAAATCATGATCAAAGAGATTGTTTAATTATAGATTATATCCTTTTGAACCACCAGTAGTTTTCACAACTGTTGATCAACAACCAGAATACAGTCTTTCTTATGGAGTATATGGAATAGCATTTGCAACATTGTTGTTTTCTAATATTCTGCCCCACTCTGTCAATTACTATTATTGTAATATTAGAAATCATTTAATGTTAATGTTCGAAAACAATAGTTTATGTAAATTTTCCTCTGTACAACTTTCTAATATTAGATCTTGCATAGTTGTGTATGACTATAAAAGTGCCTTTTAAATGAAAAAGATATTCAACTTCAGTATGGAGAATCAAACTTTTCTAAAAACTCTATTAAAAAAGAAATTTCTTTCTCGAGAATAATAAATAAAATAAATGCAGGAAATATTGCATCAACAACACTTAAACAAAGTAGGGCTGAAATTCAAAAAAGTTATCGTGAGAGGCAAAAATTAAAACGTACAATTGATAACGTAAATTATTAAGTGAAAAACACACTTCAACTAAGAAAAAACTTCATGTCGAATCCAAAATAGAATATGCTGAGAAACTTAAATTAAAAAATAAAAATAGTGATACAAGTTCTTTGTCAAAAACAAAGAATACTCGATGTCAAAGAAATTATTGTGGAAGAGTATTAAAGCATCAAATTCAAAATGAGTTGAATGTTGAAAATTATCTAGGTCCGATTAAAGATGAAAAAGTTACTGATAAAAAAGTTAGTTTTAATGACTGCTGTAGTCATGGAGGTGTTGTGTTAACTTTAATACAATATCCAGATGAATTAAGGAACTTTTCCTATGTGACAGCCGAAATTGCAGGCTTTTTTCAGGAACTTTTTATTCACAGAAAATAAAATATAATTTAATCACTTATTTTACATGTTATAATTGGTGTCTAAAAATATACAAAAAAAAATTTTTTTAGTGATTTTTCAAATCATTTAATAATTATTTTTATGAGTCAAAGGTGACTCCTCTGAAAATGCACGGGTGAACGGTCACAACGATAACTTTCTTCAGTATTGTCTGAAATAAAAAAATCAAACGTAGTTTTACTCAGTAGGCTTACTGTTATCGTGTGAACCTCAATAAACAATTTATCTTAATAAATAACAAAATGTCGGACTGTTAAAAAAAATTTCAAAAATCGCTTGTTTTTTCGTAAGTAATTGTTTAAAAAAAATAGGAAAATGTTTATGTAAAATCATTACCGAGGTTCACACGATAGCCACTCATGTGTAGAATAATGCCTCTAAATTGCAGACCGATCAGTTAAATAGATTTTCAGTAATCCTTGTCACCAGTTAGAAAAAAGTGGTTTTGAGAAAAACGCGTTTAAAGTTTTGGTAGCTGTAGCTCGCGCCCGTTACAAAATTCAAGGTCAAATTTACCATCAAATTAATAGTGCTTTATATCCGGATAAAGGTAAGGATCCATGTTTTGGTCAATTATTTATTTATGACCCCGAGGAATCAATCAGATACAGATTAAAAAGTAACGAAAATTTGGATGAAGAGGGTTTAAAATCTATAGAAAATATTATGAGAAATTCTAATGCATACACAAAATCTCACTTGATGATGTCAGAGGTAATTCAAATAGAAGCTAAATTAGCAAGACAAATAATGAAGAAATTCCTGAGTTACAATTATTGTTCACGTTGAAAAAAGGTTTTGATAAAAATAGATACAATTATCAAAGTTTTAATGAAGTTGCTGCAATTTTTAATACAAACTCTGAAGGAGAAACACCAGAATCTTATGAATAAGATAAGATATTTTATCCACTTGGAAATAAGGGTTATAATATTAAATATGATTCGTAGTGATAGTGATTACAGAATTAAATCTTCTCTGAGCCAAATATTCATGAGAAGGTATTTATGCTCACTCATTTTTTGACATTATCGTTTGATACCTTTGCGCCGCTTCACTTATCTAATGTTAAAAGAAGATTTTCTCCGTGGATGACCAATGAAATACGAGAACTAATTAGAGAAAGAAATAAACTTCGGAATAAAGTCAGGAGAACGAAACGTGACATTGATCAGGCAAACTTCAAAAAAATGCGTAATTTAGTAAAAACTAGAATAAGAGATGCGTATAATAAATATAACTTAAACATTATTAAAAACAAAAGTAAATCTCAAAATATTTGGAATATTTTAAAAAAACTAAATTTAATTTCATCAAATAGGAATAAAACTGACCATGGTTTACAGGCGCATGAGTTTGTAAGTGTTTTTGCACAAAAATCTACTAATACATCTACTTCTAATCAATTATTATCCACTAACACTTCTCATTTTAATTCTGATGCATTATTTTACGCTCATAACTCATTTAACGAAAATAATTTCTTTTTTGATGATATCACATATAAAGACTTAATTGATAGTTTATCTCAAGTTAAAACTAATGCAATGGGGCCAGATTTTGTTTCTATTAAAATGATTAAATTAGCCCTTCCTATTATATACCCTGTTCTCCTTCACATTTATAATTATTCGCTACAAACTAGTACTTTTCCTAATATATGGAAAACTAACAATATTCGGCCAATTCCTAAAATGAGTAATCCTAGAACTGCCAACGACTATAGAGCAATATCTATTATTTGTGCCTTATCAGAGTCTCTGGAAAAGATAGTTTGCAGTCAGGTTACATCTTATCTGTCTGCTAATTGTTTATTTGAACCTTTTCAATCGGGATTTCAAGCTAAACACAGTACTTGTACTGCTATGCTTAAGTTCACTTCTGATATAAAGCTTGCGATGGAATCGAAATTTATTACAGTCGTTGTCTTTTTTGATTTTTCGCGAGCTTTTCCATCAGTTGACCATGACTTACTGATTGACAAACTAAGATCCTTCAATATGATAGATAGATAGACTTGAGTGTGGTGTTCCTCAGGGTGCAGCACTTTCATCTCTTCTATTTAATCTTTTTATTTCTGATCTTGGTAAAGACCTAAAGTTCTGTAAATTTCATAAGTATGCAGACGACTTTAAAATTTATTTATCTGGTCCGCTGAGTTCACTTTCTGACTTACTTAAAATGGTGCAAATGGATATTGATCTTGTTGCTAAGTGGGCGAGAAATAATGCACTTGTTTTGAATTCGAGCAAAACACATGCAATGGTGTTTAGTTATTCGGCTTCACCTACAATTGATACCCTTCTAGCCTTTCCTCCTCTTGTAGTAGAGGGAATTCCTATTTTATATAAAGAAAATGTGAAGGATCTTAGTTTGTTTTTAAACCGTACGTTGACGTGGAAAGAACAAGTTGATCATATTTCGCAAAAAACATTTATAACTTTACAGCAGCTAAACAGAAGTAAAGATTCTCTCCCATTTTCTACTCGATTGATTTTAATAAAAGCACTTGTTCTTCCCAACTTCGACTACTGCTGTCAGGTTTATGATGATATTACGGATGAGCTTAATAAAAAACTAGAAAGAGCACTGAACGCCTGCATTCGTTTCGTATATAATTTACCTAAGACTTAGCATATAACTCCATTTAGAATTAAATCGGGTTTATTAAATGTTGCTACTAGAAGACAATATTTTATTAGTAACTTGTTTTATTCAATTATTAATAATAAGACTCCTTTATATCTTTTCGACTTTATAAAATGCAAGAATGTTAATCATTCATGTTTTGCTAAACTCCGAGAAAGGAAAAATATTTTAGATATACCCTTTCATCGCACATGTTTTATGCAGAGATCATTCATTGTTAGAAGTGCAAGATTATGGAATAAACTACCAAATGTAATTAGGGAATCAAATAATCAATTTATTTTTAGAAAACTATTTTTCGATTTTTTGTTTAAAAAAACTAGTGGGTTTTTTGACATTACTTATTGGTAATTGTTTCTTTTTCTCACTTTGTTTATTTTTGAATCATTTTTGTCAGAAGTTATAATTGCTTTAGAATTGTTATTTACTTTTAATATATATTTTAGTTTTAAGTTCTACATTTTTGTTATATAATTTTAAGAATTGTATAAATATTTACTTAGTTGTAAATTTATGTACACAGTTCCTTAGTGGGCTCCAAGCCCTAGGAACTTGATCTAATTAAATAAATAAATAAATAAATTAGAAATCATACTATTTCTAGGTCTGCCTACATTAAATACAAAATTGCTGTAAGAGATAAAGAATTTAATCAATTTTTTAAAGGAGGTAGATTTTAGATCAACAATGGGTAGTTGAAAATGATGTTAAAATAGAAAAAGATAGATTAAGGTTTTGTGCAAATAATCAAGCTCAAGTGAGAAGTGAAAGATATAAAGGACTGATGGATTATTTACACAATCATGTGTTGGAAAATGATGTACACGTGTGAAAAACGCTTATATTGCCTTCTACTTTTATAGGATCACCTCGCAATATGATGCAACAATATCAGGATTCGATGGCTATTGTTGCTCGTCATGGTAGACCAGATTTATTTATCGCAATTACGTGTAATCCAAATTGGAAATAGATACAGGAAAATTTATTCCCCTATCAAACTGCTGCTGATAGACCTGATATAGTAACTAGGGTTTTCGCATTAAAAGTTAAACATCTACCTATTGTTGATAATATATTATTTGGAGAAGTCAAATCTTATGTTTATGTTATTGAATTTCAAAAGCGAGGATTGCCACACATTCATTTGTTAGTTATATTAAAAGAAAATTCTAAAATATTAACAGTTGAAAGTGTTGATCGTTTTATTTCTGCAGAAATTCCTGATGAAAATATTAATCGTTTTTTACATAAAATAATAATGCAAAATAATATTCACGGACCATGTGGAGATTGGTGTTTAATTGATGTGAAATGTTTAAAAAAATTTCCAAAAAGTTATCAAGAAGAAACTACAATTGAAGAAAATTGCTATGTTCATTGTCGTCGAAGAAATAATAATAAAGCGTATGAACGACCAAATGGATTTATTGTTGATAATTCTAATGTTATTCCGTATTGCCCTAAACTTTCAGAAACATTTAATTGACATATTAATGTAGAAATAGTTTCGAGTATCAAGTCTGTTAAATATTTATATAAATATATTCTCAAAGGGCATGATGATGCATCTATTGTTATCACAAATGCGAATGGTGAGGTAACTGTTAATCATAATGAAATACATCATTATGAATAAATTAGATATGTTGGTCCAGTTGAGGCAGTTTGGAGAATTCTAAATAAACCTTTAGAGAAAAAGAGTCATAGCGTTAATCGCTTACCCATACATTTGCCAAATGAACAGAATGTTATTATTCGAGAAGAAAAAGATAGTAACGGAATTTCTTTCGATTTAAATACAAATACTTTTGGATTATTTTAAACTTAACCAACGAGATAGTAATGCTCAAAAGTATTATTATTTAGATATACCAGGGCATTATACATGGGTAACAAAATCTCTTGAATGGAAACAAAGAATTCGTAAAGTAAAAGTATAGGGAAGAATGTATTCAGTTAATCCACATCGATTGGAGTTATTTCATCTTAGATTATTGTTGCTTACAGTAAAAGAAGCAACTTCTTTTGAAAGTTTGAGAACAGTTAATGGAGTTGTTCATGAATTTTTACAACTGCTTGTTTGGCATTTGGACTTGTAGAAGATGATAGTGAGTGGATTAGGACAATCGAAGAAGCTGCATTATGGATGATGCCTCATTCACTTCGCCAATTATTCACAAGAATTTTAATTCAATGTCATCCTGTACATCCGGATAAACTATATATGGGAACAATTTAATGGTCAAATGTCAGAAGATTATTAAAAAATAAACGACATTGAAGCTGAACAAAAGGCTTGTAGAAATATTAAAACAATGTTATTTAACGAAGGATATAATTTAACTGACTTTAAGGGGTTATTAGATATACAAGATGAAATTTTTACTGAACAAGTTAATGATATAAATATTGCAGAACATATTAACATAGGAGAACAGAATTATGCTAAATTAAATGTAAAACAAAAACTTGTAGTTGATTATGTACTTGATGCCCTAAAGGATTCTTTTGATGGTTCTATGGAAATTGTTAAGAAGTAAAGGAATAAATGTTTGCAACATGGCATTTACAGGTATAGCTGCGACTCTGCTTCCTAATGGAAAAACTGTTCATAAAGTTTTAGGCTTACCCGTTCCATTATAAAGTGATTTATCTTCAAACATTAAAGTTCAATCTTTAGAAGGCCTCTTTTTAAAAAATATAGATGTTTTTATTTGGGATGAAGCACCAATGGCTCCAAAATATGCTTTAGAAATTATGGATTATCTATTCCAACGAACCTTTTGGTAGTAAAATTGTAATTCTAGGCGGAGATTTTCGACAAACTTTACCAATTGAAGAACGGGGTACTAAATCAAAAATAGTAAATTTATTAATAAAAAATAGTAAACTATAGAAATATTTCAAAAAATACACATTAACAGATAATATGAGAGCTTTACCTAAAGAAACGGAATTTGTAGATTTGTTACTTAAAGTTATCAATGGTGAATTAAATTAAAAAAGGGAATAAATTCAAAAAGGGAATAGGTACACAAAATTTAAAATAAAATTTAATCCTTTAAAGATAAAATGTTTTTAATAACTATGTGTGTATCTTTAGAGTAATATTAGAAACTTTTCGGTGTAAAAACAATTCCATTTTTAATAGCAAAAAGAAAAGGGGCGTGCGTAGCGCGCAAAAATAGTGACTAGTAAGAAATAATTATAGAAATATTGTAAGAGCGAAATTTGTAAAGAGACACTTGTATAGCCAAGTATGTAAGGCTGAAGACAGGTGTATAAACAAATTAATAAAAAATATCAAAAAAGTTATGTAAAAATTTTAGAAAGAGCTCAGCACTTTAAATATATTATTTTCGGTGCTATTTGAACGCGTACAAGGGCTTTGTACTTACATAGTTTTTGTGGTATATTTATGCAACAAAAACTTTTAACGCATTTTTCTTTTTTATTCTTAAAAATAATTATTCATAAAAATAATTCACCAATAGTGATCCACTATTAGTTGTCAATAATAAACCAAAAGAGAACAATTTGCTACAAATATTAGGCCGATTAATATGCGAATGATAATGACATTTTTCCATTGGGCACTTATTTAGTATGAAAAATTCGCATAGGGTAGTTGCACCAGTGAAAGAATTGACACCTGTAAAAGACCAAATTGATTATTATTTATTACGATATTTCACACAGTAGGTATAACTTTTAGCACTATAAAAAAATATTTTTTAGTTCCTTATTTCTTTAAAAGTTCTTTCACTGAAAAATACAACTGTTGTTTTATTGGTCAATATTCTTTTACTGCCAAATGGACATTTTTCAATATTTGATTAAAATTTGATATTTTATGTTATATTTATAAAATTTTGTATCATAGGCTTTAAATTCTTTAGGAATTTTGCCATTCATTGCATATGTTTAAAACGAAATTCAAGAATGTCAATAAAAATAAAGAATTACGAAAGTATACATTTCCTTAAATGTTCTTTCACTGGTGCCACTACCCTATATATGAATAATAATTAGATAGGGGAGACTGAGGCGAAAAGTTAAATTTTGCATAAAAGATTTTTTTAGACAATATAATCCGCTTAGATGCAAATATTTATACATCAATATTGTAGGGCAACTTGTCCCCTACAACTTTCAATAAAAAAGTTTCTGATATTTTCGCATACAATACATGTTTTGTCCTTTTTTGAAAATTTTGTTTTGCCCCATGCTGGGGCGAAAAGTTAAATGGCTGGGGCAAAAAGTTAAATTCTATTTTTAGCCTACCAAAACTGTTTTCTGATAGGTGTTCAGTAGTAGATAAGTTAAAGTATACGTAAACATTTTTTTTCATAACGCGGTGCTAAAAAGGGCACTTTTTTCCACCTTTTTATGAAAAATATCGTTAGTAACTTGTAGTAAAGTTTGGTTGTGAGCACTCAAATTAATTCGGTTGTGGACACCACTATTATTCTTGACAAATCGTGAAATATCGTCGTCGATATGATCGTAAATAATTTCTTATAATATTTAATAGTGTTTTATGAATTTTAAGAGTTTCGTGGTCCAGCACGGAAATTAATATAACAAGACTTTGATTTTTATGCGTCGTTCGTAGCTAGTAACTGTGCTGCTGAGGTTCAGTGTTAGAAATCTTATATATCTTTACATGCACGGAAAGAAAAAGTCTAAAGAATATTAAAAAGTTGGACAAGAGTCACTTTTTAAAAATGTTTCAATACTGTATCTCTAATTAATATTCATAACAATTACAATACAGGTTAAAGAAAATAAAGACAAATATGAATAAAATTTGGATCAATATGAAATAAATTACAATACTGTTTTAAAATACAAAGCCTTTCTATGAAATATTTAATCCTTACATTCATTGAAAGATTCTTAATACCGTATATTAAATATATTGAATCAATATAAAGTAAATTACTATACTGTATATAAATGTAAAACCTGACAATGAAATGTATAATAACTTATCATACAGAAAATTTATTTTAAAAAAATTTATATAGTTTACCTTTTAGTTTTTAAATTTTTTTAAAGCACCACGTATCTTGATATTGCACCCAGAATTCATATACTATAAACTCTGAACATTTATTTGAACTTAATGATAGCCTACCTAACAGAAAATCTACTAACGACTGGAATCGAATGCACAACCCTAATATTAATAGAACGCAACCCTAACCAACTAGCTACGCAACGCACGCTGCAGGTGGTCCTTCGATACTAGAAGACATTCTCACTGTGAAAATGTATGCGCAGCAGACTACTGCGCAACTGATGCGTGCGCGATTCTTCAAAATATTTCATACAGTATAGTAATTTTTTAAACTTGTCTGGAATACACATCTGAACTCATCTTTCTTATAAGTATTAAAATAATTTTACTTCTGTATATTGATAGTTTCATAAAATATAATAATAATTTTACGACAATTAAAAACATTTTTTCTATTATATGAGAATATTTATAATCTATAATTTTTTTAATACATTTCAAACGTTTTATCATACGCAACATAAAGTTTCTTAGACATCTTGAAATAATTTTCAGCAAATCAAATAAATATTATAAATTGTTCATCTTGTCAAACTTTTCTATAATATATTAGAATATTCTTTAGACTTTTTCTTTCCGTGTGGGGAGGAGGGGAGGTCAAAATTTGAAAAAATGATTCTTACGTAGTTAATGAATGGTTAGGGGAGAGTAGGGTAAGTTCGGTTGTCGGGTAAGTCCGTTTTTCTTAATAGCTTTTACAAAAATAATTTTTTTTGTAAAATTCTTTTTAAGAATGTTTTATTATAAGGTATCTATGGTTCATACAAAATTTCGTATTAATTGGTTTGTTATTAACGAAAATATTTAACAATTATGAAAATGATGGTTCCAATCGATAATTTTTTCAATTTTGAATTTTGGAAAAACAATACTTGTCATTCATAGATTTCGATATTTTTTATAATTATAATTGTGGAACATTCCTCTTTATGAAAATTGTTTTTTAAATATTGAAAGAAATCTGTAAAATGAAAAATGTTTGTAAATATATCTGAACTGAATATGGGGTAAGTTCGCCTTTGTATTGCGCATCAGCACATGCGCAATATAATACCAAGAAGGTTAATGGGGTGCTCACCCCTCAATTCTTCTCATGATTTATAGGGCTTTAATAAGAAGTTGTATGGAATACGGCTCACACATTTTTAATTTTAAAAACCATACTCTCTTTAGCAAACTCGAAAAGCTTAGAAATCAAGCTATCAGATTGGCCCTTGGCTACAGAATGTTCACACCTATCAATGTTATGTTGGCGGAATCATGTGAACCCCCCCTCAAATTTAGATTTAATTTTCTGGCTAAAAAATATATTATTAAAACTCTTTCGAATCTTAACCACCCCCTAATAAACAGAATTGATAATTTACTAAATACAACTTCTCAAAGAAATCCTTTCGGAATGCGAAACACCTTTACTCTCCTTATAGCTTATCGAAGTGTTAAAAATTTTGGTGAATATATAAACAAATCTCATCGTCATTCTTATTACGAATTTCCTTACAGTGATCACATTTTCAAACCTCAAGTAGATATTGAAATAGGCTTTACCATTCAAAATTCTGTCAACCCTCCTCTCCTTTTCAAGGATATTTTAAATAACAATTTCAAGGACTTTTTGTGCTTTTACACTGATGGCTCAAAATCCAAAAATGATGGGTTGGCAGGATGTGCCTCTATTTGCCCATCAGAAAGTCTCATACATTCATGGAAAATAAACGAACATGCTTCGATTTTTTCCATCGAAGCTTTCGCAATTCTAATCACGCTGGATTATATCAGAGATAATAACCTCAAAAAAGTAGCCATATTTTCAGACTCTTTGAGTGTCTTAAAGAGTATTTCAAGTCCTAATCCTAGCATTATTAAATCTCATTTAATTTTATTAATAAAAAATAGATTAGCTATCTTACCTTCTCTACAAATCGAAGTAATACTCGTTTGGATTCCAGGTCATAAAGGGGTAGAGGGCAACGAATTGGCCGATGAAGCCGCTAAATTAGCATCGACTAATTTTCCCCTCTTAAACTTTGGTCTTCCTCACTCAGATTTTGTAAGCTCTTTTCGAGAGCAATTGAATGACAAATGTCATGATTATTTCACAACAAGAGGAATGAATTTTGGCTCTTATTATACAAAACGCTTTTACAAACTTCGCAATAAACCCTGGTTCGCTTCTCTTCAAATCAATAGACAACAAATAGTTTCAATCTGTCGAATGAGAAGTAATCATCATTCTCTTAAAGAAAGTTTGTTTAGAAAAAATATTGTCAATTCCCCTGCTTGTCCCTGTAATCCAGAAATGATTGAAGACATAGAACATGTTTTCTGGAACTGTTCGAGATTTGACCAATTTCGCCCTAAACTAATTCGACGTCTCTCGAGGGCATTCAAGTGTATTGGCCCGTTTAACAGTGATATTTTTCTTTCTGACCCTTCTCCAATAATTATCTCTTATATTTTCGACTTTCTTAAAGAATCCAATTTAACAATTTAATTTAATTCCTTTCCTTTTCATTTTTCCCGCTCTACGCAACTCAGTTTTTGGAAATACTCTATCTACCAGATCATGGCGAGATATACAGGAACCATTCCAGTATAAAGCCAACGCATGCGTTCTAGCAACGCATGAACTCAAACCTACCTACCTACCTACCAAGGAGGTTAAGGGCATGTCCAAGGTGTAAAATGTAAACAAACCAAAAGGTAAACAAACCAAGCACTAAAATCGCACTTTTGTAACAGACGTTTCTCTTACAAAAATTAATATTTTTTCACATTCTTTACAAAAATGAAAAATTAGAGTGTCAAAGTGTCCAATAAAATCATTTTTGACTATAAGAAATAAAAATCAATTAGTAAATTAACTAATTAAAATTACCTGTAAAATAGCATTTTTGACGCGTCGCGAAAAATAAACTGCTTGAGTATATCAACCGCACTGACGATGAAGAAGTCTCATGTCAGCGATTGGACCTTCAACATGTGGAAAGGGAAATTTTTCCCTTTCCTCCTTGAAATTACAAGAGAAAGGGTAAAAACTTCTTCATCGTCCGTGCGGTTGATATAGTCAAACAGTTTAATTTTTCGCGACGGGAACTCTGTTGCTCGCTGCGCGTGCGCAGGCTGTACCAAGGTCGCAATGATATCACCATGCGAAAATGCACATTTTGTTTTCGACTATAACTTTGTTGTTTTCTCATGCTTTCAGCTATGCTAGGTATAGTTACCAAACTCAATACTTTAGTTAACCATTTCCATAAAGAAAATATGAATTTATATAATTATTTATGCAAATGAGATGATCGAAAAAATGCTTCTCTATTCGGTCTATAGTGAAGCATTTTTTCGACCATCTCATATGCATAAATAAACATAAATTCACATTTTCTTTATGGAAATGGTAAACTAAAGTATTGAATTTGGTAACTATACCTAGCATATCTAAAAAAATGAGAAAATAACTAAGTTTTATTCAAAACAAAATGTGCATTTTCGCATGGTGATATCATTGCGACCTTGGTACAGCCTGCGCACGCGCAGAGAGCAACAGAGTTCTCGTTGCGAAAAACTAAAGTGTTGACTATATCAACCGCACGGACGATGAAGAAGATTTTACCCTTTCTCTTGTAATTTCAAGGAGGAAAGGGAAAAATTTCCCCTTCCACATGATGAAGGTCCAATCGCTGACATGGAACTTCTTCATCATCCGTGCGGTTGATATACTCAAACAGTTTATTTTTCGCGATATTTTACAGGTAATTTTAATTAGTTATTTTACTAATTGCCTTTTATTGCTCATAGCCAAAAATGATTTTTTTGGACACTTTGAAACTCTAATTTTCCATTTTTGTAAAGAATGTGAAAAAATATTAATTTTTGTGGGAGAAATGGCTATTACAAAAGTGCGATTTTAGTGCTTGGTTTGTTTACCTTTTGGTTTGTTTACATTTCACAACTTGGACATGCCCTTAAGTTTTCATCGTTTATCAAACTTTTTTTTAAATCACAATTTAATTACAGTCCTAGATATTTATATACATTAAAAATGTTGTACTTTCTTGTTTTATAAATATTTTCACTCGCTGAGGCGTCTTTTATTTTTATTTATGCCTATTTTATTGCAAAAACGAACTTACCCTCCAACACTGTCGAACTTACCCGCAGCTTAAACAACTTTGACAGATTTACCATCAATACTTTAATTATGAATTAATCAACGTTTTTATTAATAACTTATTCAAACAACTATTTCATTTTATTTTCAAAGGTTGTCTTTTTAGTATAAAATGTTTTGTTTCCTTACAAACTACCATTGTGTAACTTATTTTTTTAAATAAACTTTTTTTTGTGCGAACTTACTCGACTCTCTCCTACTTAGTTAATTTTTTGCATTTTTAGTAAATTTTTCAAGAGTGCTCACAACCGAACCAAAATTTCAGAATCAGTTCAGTTTCTTCACCAGTAATATCTACTTGGCCACAAGTTATAAGTCAATGTTCTCAACGTTTTAGAAAGTTCGTTCAAATTCTATTAGAAAGAGAATTTTATAAAGATTCAATACCCGTTTCCAAATTTCGTGAGCCGCAATTAGAAAAGAAGTAGCTACATTTTTTCTGGCGGGCAGTACGTCTTTTTACCGCGCGGCACGTTAACTGACAGCGCGTCCACACAGTGTCACAGTGCTTTTACAATTTACTGTTAAAAATTGTCTACAGACTACAATTTTTAACTGATTTGAGTGTTCTTTGTTTTAAATTAAAGGGGAATAAATTCTTAAGACATCTCTCGAGGCCAATTTTTCAGTTTTTAATTGTTTATAATTTTTTATTTAATCAAAGTTAACAAATTAATACAATTTAAAAAAATGTAATTACTTCTTTCCTAATTGCGGCTCACGAAATTTGGAAATGGGTATTAAATCTTTATAAAATTCTCTTTCCAATAGAATTTGAACGAACTTTCTAAAACGTTGAGAACATTGTTCATTTTGCAATTAAACAATTAATTTTGCAATAACAATTAGTAATTCTTAACAATAATTTTTTTTATTTTTTCAAATAAATCTATAATATTTAAATTGAAGGAAGTGAATTTATCATTCGGTGATTAAATATTAAATTTGAAGAAGTTAACAATTTCCCCGAATCAATCTACACAAATAAATTAAATATCTTAAATAAATCTCGATAAGCCCATGGGCTTCAATGTATCGACAGCACAGCTGCCCTAATACATAAACCTGCTTAATTTGAAAAATATTTTCGAAATTAATTAATAATTTCAAAATTATCAAAGAACTCAGAAAAAACGGTAGCATGGTGGGATACGAGAAAGGTCGAGGGATCGTATCCCACCATGCTACCGTTTTTTTCTGAGTTCTTTGATAATTTTGAAATTATTAATTAATTTCGAAAATATTTTTCAAATTAAGCAGGTTTCTGTATTAGGGCAGCTGTGCTGTCGAGACATTGAAGCTCATGAGCTTATCGAGATTTATTTAAGATATTTAATTTATTTGTGTAGATTGATTCGGGAAAATTGTTAACTTCTTCAAATTTAATATAACATTTAAAGTTTACAAAAATGCAACGTTCATTAAAATCCATTGATTCTATTACGAGATATGAATTTTTTAATTAAGCATTGTAAAAAACTTTAATTGTTTATAACTTAGAGAAATTTTAATTTTTTAAAAAACCCTTTGAACTGTTTAATAAACTCATAATGAAGCTTGCATTTTATGTGTTTTCAATACAATTCAGTAAATTTGAAATTTGCTGGTACACTTCACGTATTTTGACTCATACACTACCGTCGGGAATTATCGGTACGGCTGCACGCGCACAACCCAAAAACATGCCAATCTTTAAATCACGATTATTTTGTAAATACAAATGTCAGAAAATTAACAAATATAGGAGAGACTGGGGCGAAAAGTTAAATTGTGAAAACAGTTCAAATTCACTATCTTTCAAACGGAAATAGTCAGAGCATTGCAATTTTAATTATGGGGCATTCTCCGTCAGATTTTCACTCAAAATTTTTTTTGTATTAAAATAATTTTTTTCGAATTCTATATGAAAAATAAGTAATTACGTGTTTTTTTATTTTTTTATTTGATCAAAATTATAAAAGTTATGATTTTTTTAAATTTAACATCTTCGGAAGCAAAGGATTTTTGAAACACTTTTAACTCCGTTATACCAAAAGATAAAAAATAATGTAATATATGAAAATAACTTGTTTTTTCTTGAATATTTCAAATATGTAATAAAAAATAACTTTAATAAAGCGAAAACATTAAATAAATTGAAATTTCGTCTAACATGTGACTTTTCTCAAAAGCGAAGTAATCGATTTTCGATTTTTTTCTTTCATTAGAACCACTGATAAATAAAGAAATTTTTCCCACTTATGCCAAAGTGGTGTTCTTTAGGGATCAAATTATATTTAAAATTATATCAGTCGTTGCACAGATTTTACAGAAGGAAATTAAGAAATTAACCACTAAACATTCGTTTTCTTTTGTTTTTGAAGGCTAAATTTTGAAAAAGTGTAAAATTCGAATAAAACTCTGTGCAACTACTGACATAATTTTAAATATAATTTGAACCCTAAAGAACACCACTTTGGCATAAGTGGAAAAAATTTCTACATTTATCAGTGGTTGTAATGGAAGAAAAAAATCGAAAATCAATTACTTCGCTTTTGAGAAAAGTCACATTTTTGAAGAAATTTCAATTTATTTAATGTTTTCGCTTTATTAAAGTTATTTTTTATTACATATTTGAAATATTAAAAAAAAAACAAGTCATTTTCATATATTACATTATTTTTTATCTTTTGGTATAACGGAGTTAAAAGTGTTAGAAAAATCTTTTGCTTCTGAAGATGTTAAATTTAAAAAAATCATAACTTTTATAATTTTGATCAAATAAAAAAATAAAAAAACACGTATTTACTTATTTTTCATATAGAATTCGAAAAAAATTGTTTTAATCCAAAAAAAATTTTGAGTGAAAATCTGACGGAGAATGCCTCTTATAGAAGGGTGTTATCACCCTGAATAAATGTCCGGAGTAATGTGACATTCTGCTAATTTTTGTGGTGTCCATATTTAAATTTTTTTTTCACCCTACTTTAGAAAATTTTTTCGTAAAAGAAAATATCAACTTTTAAGTATATTTTTTGCATTTATTCTCACCGCGATTTTTTTACTTGATTATTTGGGTCCCCTGAAGAGATACCTAAAGGTATTTGCTAAATAGAGTAGAACGGGGTGAAATAGCCACATTATTACATTTTAATTTATAAAATCTGAATTTAAAACTTTTTTCTCAAATTTCCAATTGGCATTGAAAGTTTAGTTATTAAGATTGAATATTCTTGACGGAAATATTTTTTATCCCATGAAAGGATTAAGTTATAAGAGTTTTACGAAAGCTCTGCAAATGGCTTTTTTGTACCACCTGGTGGGGGGAGAAAGCCACCTCGCGATTTTATCAAAATATGTTATTAATTTTGGTATTTTTATAGTTTTCCTTTATTTACATGACAAATAATCTTATTTTTAAAATATTTTAATAAATTTTAAAGAGCTTTTATCAAGGAAAATTGAATATAATGTTAAGTTTACCTGTTTTCGATTTACACTGCCAAGTTTTTGTACCTTTTTTTAAAGTCTTCCTTAAATTTCACCACAGATGCCATATTTTGTTGCAACCGTTTTTTGGTTGTTTATTTTTTAACGCACTTTATACTATTTTTTCGTCGTGTTTAATTAATTTTATTAAGTAAACACGCGAAAATTTTGTAAAATTAGAAGGTTAGTTTAAGTAGAAAACAAATGAATTTCACATAATATTCAATGGATTTTTGTCCCTGGCTTTTTCACCCCCAAGACCAGTTTTTCTAAAAGCTAAAATAAATTTTAAATTCAGTTCAATTTCCAAAAATTAACATTGTTTACGTTTTGAGTATAGTTTTCTCCTTATGTACAAACATTTACTTTTATTTCCCGTTCACTTAAACAGGTTGTAATATGTTCGAACAGTTCATCGAAATATTATACGCAGAGCAACTAAAAAATTAAAATTACAATAAAAATTATATTAATATAGGTACAACATCCAAACTTGTATAAAAAGTTGCGTATTAACTGATAGTATTTATATTCTAAATAGCTGATAAATCGGTTTAATACTTTTCAAATAGCTTTTTTGCACCATGACTATTTCACCCCGTTCTACTCTATCTTTAGTCAGATTTTTTATATTTGTTGTTAAAGCCAAAAACGCACCCTGGGGCGAAAAGTTAAATGTATTTTTACATGTTATTAAATTTTTTTTTTATTTTTCGTTTTTTTTTGGTTTATTTGTTTAAAAATGATTTATTTGACATTAGGTAGGTACTCTATCAAAAAACAAGACCGCTCACGTGAAATAAACCAAAAAAATTTTTTTTTTTTTTGAAATTTCAATTTACTAACTTTATAACTATTCTAAAGCTTTTGTTAAGTAAACAAAGATCTTTTATTAACTAAATTACTTGTTTACGTATACTTTAACTTATCTACTACTGAACACCTATCAGAAAATAGTTTTAGTAGGCTAAAAATAGAATTTAACTTTTTGCCCCAGCCATTTAACTTTTCGCCCCAGCATGGGGCAAAACAAAATTTTCAAAAAAGGACAAAACATGTATTGTATGCGAAAATATCAGAAACATTTTTATTGAAAGTTGTAGGGGACAAGTTGCCCTACAATATTGATGTATAAATATTTGCATCTAAGCGGATTATATTGTCTAAAAAAAATCTTTTATGCAAAATTTAACTTTTCGCCTCAGTCTCCCCTACCATTCGAAAGATTATTAAATTCTACGATTAATAATACATAAATGAAAATTTTATTAATTTATACAAAGATTGCAGTAATCGACAAATTTGACAAAAAAATGGAAAAAATAAAATTTTTTTAAAAATTTTTCAACTTTTGCATATTTTTTAAAAAGTTACAAAAAAAATTTAAAAATTATATAGATGTGATCATTAAAGTGTCATCTTTAATTTAAGACCGAAAGAGTTAAAAAATCTTAAACGGTTAGCGAGATATCATTATAAACGACCGAGCATTTTCAGCCAAAAACCGTTTAAACTCGAGTAATTCAATGCATTTGTCAAAAAACATGCTCGGACGTTTATAATAATCATATCTCACTATGAAGGAGTTTACACCGTAAGCCTTAAATATAAGCCTCCGCGAGCATAAACGGATATGCCTCCACGAGGATATACTTGCGTCTGCGCAAAGTGTTTGCCTGCAGCTGTGTTGTGAAAGAGTTTGCCTTGACCACGTGTTCGCGCAGGCGCAAATATATGCTCCTGGAGGTATATCCGTTTATGCGCGCAAGGGCTTATATTTAAGGCTTACGGTGTAAACTCCTTCTAAGCTAGATCTACACTAAGCGAATAAGATTTTTAAACTCTTTTGGTCTTAAATTAAAGATGAGACTTGAATGATCACACCTATGTAGGTTTCAAATTTTTTTCTACAATTTTTTAAAAATATGCAGGGGTTGAAAAAATGTGCAAAAAATTTTTATTTTAAAAATTTTTTGTTAAATTTGTCGATTGCTGCAATCTTTGTATAAATTATTAAAATTTTCAGTCATGTACCATTAATCGTAGAATTTAATAATCTTTCGAACGGTATATTTGTTAATTTACTGAAATTTGTATTTACAAAATAATCGTGATTTAAAGATTGGCATGTTTTTGGGCTGGGGCGTGCAGCCGTACCGATAATTCCCGACAGTATCACAGTGCGATTTTTTTTACAATTTACTGTTCAAAAATGTCTACAGCTTACAATTTTTAACCGATTTGAGTTTTCTCTTTAAATTAAAGAGAATTAAATTCTTAAGAGATCCCTCGAGGCCGATTTTTAAATTTTCAATTGTTTATAATTATTTATTTTAGTCAAAGTTAACAAATTAACACGATTTTTAAAAATACGTTTAATTTTTAATTCTATTACTGCAGATGACCAGAATCAATTAAAAATCATGTAATATGTTCTCTAGACGAAAAATAAAAAATACAAATTTTTTTTCATTTGTTATAAACAATATTAGTTAACAAATAGTTAACTTTGGTTCCTCTCAAACAAAAAATTTTTTTTTTACATTTATATTTTAATTTAGTCTTATTTTACGAATATATGTCCCTTTTTAATAAAAAAATTATTTCAATTGTCATAAACAATATTAGTTAACAAATTGTTAACTTTGGTTCCTCTCAAACAAAAAAATTTTTTTTTACATTTATATTTTTATTTAGTCTTATTTTAAAAATATATGTCCTTTTTTTAAAAGCAAATTATTTCAATTGTTATAAACAATATTAGTTAACAAATTGTTAACTTCGGTTTCTCTGAACCAACAAATTTTTTTTTTCACATTTATATTTTAATTTAGTCTTATTTTAAGAATATATGTCGCTTTTTTTAATAAACAAATTATTTTAATTGTTATAAACAATATTAGTTAACAAATAGTTAACTTTGGTTCCTCTCAACCAAAAAATTTTTTTTTCACATTTATATTTTAATTTAGTCTTATGTTAAGAATATATGTCCCTTTTTTTAATAAACAAATTATTTTAATTGTTATAAACAATATTAGTTAACAAATAGTTAACATTGGTTCCTCTCAACCAAAAATTTTTTTTTTCACATTTATATTTTAATTGTTATAAACAATATTAGTTAACCTTGGCTCCTCTCAACCAAAAAAAATTTTTTTTACATTTATATTTAAATTTAGGCTTATTTTAAAAATATATGTCTTTCATATATTCATATACTTTTAAATCTAGAGGCTGAGTCCCCACTACTTTCCTGGGCTCATGTCTAGTTTTTGCAGAAAGGTGTTCATATATTAACTTGCAAGGTTTTCAGCTAGTCTTGTAGCTTTTAAATAATGATGATAGAGGGTTACGCTGGAGTTGAAGCTTCTCACTAAAGACTTGTTCACGGTGCAGTACATGTTAAACATTACACTTGGGTAAAAATCTTACATTCTTGAGCCTAGCTAATTTTTTATTTTCATCAGCCTGTGTGTACTAAGTAAATTTTTTTTGTTACTTCAAGAAAAATGAATACTCTACAAATATCGAAAAAGACTTTGTGCGATTTTTTAACTGTAAATGCAGATAAATGTTTTGATGATTTAAGGCGTAGGGGAGCGTGGGGTAATGGGAGCTTTTAAATTTCACGTACTTAAAAGCCTTCAAATTCGCTGTCTAGAAAATCTTCTACAACCTTTGTTTATATCATTCCAAAACAAATGATCACATTCTTGACAAATTTTTAGTAAAGACAAGGGAAAATGTATTTTTTGAGTTTTCGTTGTAAAATGCAAAATATTTCTAAACATCACCATAAGTAGTTAAAATCGTATTATTTAGTTCTGTTTTTTCATTATATTATAGGTGAATATGTGTGGATATGTATACTTGTATAAAAATCGAGATAATAATAAAATTTGTTAATGTTTTTATTTTTTTATTCAAATTTTGTCCTGTAAGAATTCTGTGGGGTAATGGGAGAATTAGTGTCAGCATAAAAAATTTACGTTACTATGTTACGGCTTTCGTTATTTCTTTGAAAATTGTAAAAGATATCACCTTATGAACAAATTTTTAATTAAAAAATAATTTTTGGTAGAAAAAATGAAAAATTTAATTTTTTTTCAAAAATTTTTTATTTATTTATAATTTAGGAAAAAAATTATTCTAAGTCTAAAGTTTTGGCTTTATTGTAAGTATTAACACTTTTTTCTATTAGAAAACAAAAAATATTCCTAAAAAATAAAAGTTTTTTAAATTTCAAGTGAAAGCTCCCAATACCCCAGAAATTGGGTGATGGCAAAAAATGTATTTTTTTTTGAAAATTTTTTTTTTTCAATTTACTTTCTCTTTTTAAGTTTCTAATTAAACATAATTAAAGATAAATAACGAAATGAGTAGAAAATGATGAAAACAATGTATTATTATAAAGATAAGTTGGTTTTTTTAATAATTTTCCTTAAGGGGCTCCAATTCCCCCACGCTCCCCTACTTGCGTTTGCGAAGGCAAAAAATAGGCCCCACTTTAATGTTTTTTTTCACAGTTATTTTATTTAAAATATTAAAAAAGATTTTTGTACCTTAAAGTAAATTATAAAAACTAAAAAAATTGTTTCGTTTTTTAACCGTTATTTACGATTCGTAGAGGGCCCCAAAAATGTCGATCTCAAATTTGTAAGAGTTTGCGGTGCCCCGCATAGAGCCTCTCCTGACTGTCTAAAATCAAAGAAACAAAATTTATTCTTTAGTATACATTAATACCTATACCGGACGTATATGATGAAATTAAAAAAAAGTTGAAAAAACGAAAATGCGGTACTTTTAAAGTCAATTTTTAAGAAATGATGATTTTGATCTTTTGAATTTTTGACTTTAAAAGTAACGCATTTTCGTTTTTTTTTACTTTTTTTTAATTTCATCATATACGTCCACTAGGTATTAATGTATACTAAAGAATAAATTTTATTTTTTTGATTGTAGACAGTCAGGAAAGGCTCTATGCGAGGCACCGCAAGTTCTTACAAATTTGAGATCGACAATTTTTGGGGCCCTCTACGAATCGTAAATAACGGGTAAAAAACGAAACAATTTTTTTCTTTTTGTAGTTTTTATAATGTACTTTAAGGTGCAAAAATCGTTTTTAATATTTTAAATAAAACGTCTGTGAAAAAAAACATTACAGTGCAAAATAAAGTTTTTCTACGTCGCCAAAAAAAACCATTTGTACAGTCTTTTAAAGCGTCATCTCAAGATTCAAAATCAATAAATATTAAAATCCCAGCTGCTCGTCCTAGCGTTTTTTCAAAAAAATAAGATTTTCATAAAAAAAAATTTTTAATTTCTAAAATTTTTTCTTTCTGTTTTAGTAAATTTATATATCAATTTAATTCGAGTTAGATTTTATAATTTGAACATTTTTTAATAATTTGTTATATAAAAAAATAAAAAAATTAGCAATGGTGAGCGCATATAAAAATTAATAAAGAACAACTGGTCGCAAATAAGAGTGGTATTTTGTTAATAAAATAGTTACAAATTTATATGATTAAACAATTTATACTTTTTAATACTTTTTAATTTTTTCACAATTAATAAAAAGAATAATTACCGGTGGGTAAAAAATTACCGACAGGAGAACATTTAGTACTACGTTAGTGGCGCTAATGTCAACAAGTATGGCTGACAAAAGCTGTCACTGTCGACAAAACGAAAACTGTTTCCAATAAAATAATTTTGATTTGCTGATTTATGTTCAGGGTAAGTTCATATTTCATTCTTCATTGTGTATTATATGCAATTATATATTTTTGTTTGTCATTTATCTAACACAGCTTGTTATTTATTGTTTTAGTAAAATAGACAACGGCAATAAGCCAAATCATAAGTTGTCGCACGAAGAAAATCGTAAGAAAGTATGTGCACCATGTGGGAGAAAAATTATCGTTGGAAAACAAAATTATGATGCATTTCGAATTACAAACATAATTGAAATCCAGATTCAGAGATTTCTCAATAAAAATTTTACTTTGTCAAACAGTAAGTTTCCATCCAGCATTTGTGGAACCTGTCGAAAAAAATTATCAAGTATTGATAAAAATTTACTTGACGAGGGAAAAATTAAACAAATGCCAAATTATGAGGATATTTTATTAACGAAGGAGACTCGAAGTTCTAATGAAGTGTCGTGTTTTTGCTACGTTTGTTCGACTGCTACAAATTTCGGCCATTCACAAAAAAAGAAAATAGTTGGTGATTCGATTGATTCGCCACCTAGAATCAATGCGTCAAATGGCATGTATGGAACTAAAAACAATGTCAGTATCAGTAATGTTGATTGTATTTAAAAAAGTGATACTATTCAAACCGCTATAAAAATTTGTACAAAATGTTCTCAAATTGTTGGTCGAGGTATCGATCATTGTTGTCGCAATACGCCGTCTTGCAAAGCTGAAAATATTAGTAAGCTCGTTCATCAGCTTCCACAACAACAACAAGAACAAATAGCTTCAAGTATATTATCGAACAAAACAAATTCTTCAAACAGTAACCAAGATGAAAAAATTGAATTATGCACAAAAGGTCGAAAAAGAAAATTGACTTTGAAAAATGAGCAAAAACAAGAAGTAATATTTTCCGCTGAAAGTTTAAACAATTTTAAAGTCAGCAACGGAATTATTTCAAATGGATTGAAAAAATTGACAAACTTTATCAGATCTAACACTGGAAGAAAATCCGTAGAACCAAATTACGCTAATCAGTTATCTGAAAAAATTAATTCTTTAAGCAAATATTACAAAGCTGATTACAAACTGTTTGACGTTGATAAAAAGAAAGCCAAAGAATTAAGGCCAGTTGTTTGGGCGAACGCAGAGGAAATTTTAAATGCTGTAATAGAAGCTCGAGGTCTTATTGGGATTCCGGAAATTAAAGTAATGGCTGACGGTGGTCAGGGTTTCTTTAAGGTCTCTATATCTGTATTTGAACGAAATTTCTCATCAGATTCAGTTGATGCAGACAATGAAAATTTTACTGACGAAAGAAAAAAAAGAAAACTCTATAAAGATGGAGGAACCGCCGGTCATATGTCAAAGCTTACTAGTGTAAATAAAGTTATTATATTGTGCATAGTGCCCAATATAAACGAATCATATGATAATGTGAAACTTATATTTACTTTAATTAAGTTGAATGACATATCCTTCAAATTTGTTTCCGACTTTAAATTATTATTAGTCGTCAATGGCCAGCAAACTGCGACAGCTACTTGTCCTTGCCCTTACTGTTTTATCGAGCTGAAACATTTGAGAACTCCAAACGAACAGAAAAATGTTGACGAAACTTTTTTAAAGTTGAAGACTTACAGTGACCTTCGAACAGACTACGCAAATTTCGTTTCTTTGGAAAAAAATGAAAAGAAAAACGCGGCTGCGTTCCACAGTACGATAAACGCGCCTTTATTTAATGAAGAAGATGAAATGTATGTTCTTGAAAAATGCATAATTCCTGAGTTGCATATCATGCAAGGATTCGTGAACCATTTGTTTTTTGACTTTTTGATACCACTACTTGGACGTGAGAAAGCATTCCTTTGGCCAAATAAATTAGGAATTGTTTCCAAGCACTACCATGGTGAATAGTTTCAGGGTAATGATTGTCGCAAGCTTCTAAAAAAAGCAGATAAGCTTTTGGATATAAATATTTACAAAGACATTGGATATTTTGGAATATTACCCTTTGTAAATGTATTAAAGTGTATGGATAAGGTAGTAAACTGCTGCTTTTCATCGAAAAATGTTGGTTCGAATCTGAATCAATATATTGATGAATTCCGAAGAGCCTTCGCAGCCACAAAAATATCAGAGACTTTGAAAATACACGTCATTAAAGAACACATTCAACAGTGCTTAGAGTTTCTCGGAAATAATTCTGGCTTAGGACTTTTTTCGGAGCAAGCAGGTGAATCTATTCATCGACTTTTTTTTGGAAACTTGGAAAAGTTATAAAGTTAACGATTTAAATCATCCTGCATACCTAGAAAAATTGAAAAGTGCTGTTACACAATTTTCTTCTCTGAATATTTGAATTACAGTTTTGTAAATATACATTTTTTTTATTGTTTATACTCCTGTCCTATTGGCCTTACGCACTTCGACAAGAGTCCCCGAGAAATACTTTTTTGGATTAAGCATAACCATTCTACTTTAGAAATTTTCTATATATTAACCTAATTTTGCGTCTACAGCCGACTTTATTAGGAGTACTCGCATTACGCCTGGACCACCCGTCAATGGGTTTTCTCGCCAGAGAAGAGGGAAACTGTAGAAAACCTCTCTGAGTACAACCGGTTTATCGACAGTCGAGTTCTAATGGTGTGTACTGGACAATAATCGACGGTGCACATCATTATACCTCGACGTCAAACCTCCCGCTCAGATTGTCTCACGTGCCGGAAAAATACCAAGCCAAGTGGGCGCGAACCAAGGGTACTTATACCCTTGGTCCTTAAACGACGACCAACGCCAGGCATCTATCCGACTGAGCCAATCTGTCGGTTGTAAATATACATTAAATGTGTATTATATTGTGTATTATTGTACAAGTAGTTCTATCGTATTAAAAAGTATAAATTGTTAAATCATATAAATTTGTAACTATTTTATTAACAAAATACCACTCTTATTTGCGACCAGTTGTTCTTTATTAATTTTTATATGCACTCACCATTGCTAATTTTTTTATATAACAAATTATTAAAAAATGTTTAAATTATAAAATCTAACTCGAATTAAATTGATATATAAATTTACAAAATAGAAAGAAAAAATTTTAGAAATTAAAAAATTTTTTCAATGAAAATCTTATTTTTTTGAAAAAACGCAAGGACGAGCAGCTGGGATTTTAATATTTATTGATTTTGAATCTTGAGATGACGCTTTAAAAGACTGTACAAATGATTTTTTTTTGCGACGTAGAAAAACTTTATTTTGCTTCAAGACCACCGTGCCACACTTTCAGAAGAAATGGAAAAGTGTAATCCTTATTAATAAAATCAGATGTCTGTCTGTACATTGCTTAAAACTTCAAAATGTTAACATGATTAGTTATTATGGACATCAGAGATTCCAAAAATGTTCTTAAAAAATTTAATGTATGTATGTATGTATGTATGTATGTTTGTCTGTCACAAAAACTTTGTACCCCAATCACACAAAAACATGTGAATCGATTTAAGTCCAACTTGGTAGGTTATTAGGTATTGACCCAAGGAAGGTTTATAAATTTACAGATTTAAAAAATATTAATTAGAACGGGAGATATTCAATTTTTTCAAAAAATTCAAAAAATCGAAAATTTCAAAATTTTTTATTTTTCATGGATTGCTTTTGAAGTTTATATACTTGAGTATTATATGTTATTTAGTCACATTATAGCATAACTTTGCAAAAAATAAAGTCCTATAACTAATATGTAAGTATAAAAATGTTTTCAAAAATCGAAAATTTCAAAATTTTACATTTTTTTATGGATTGCTTTTAAACTTTCTATATTTGAGTATTACATGTTATTTGGTCACATTTTAGCATAATTTTTCAAAAAATACTATTCTACAACTAAGATGTAAATATAAAAATATTTTCAAAAACTTGAAAAATGGAAAATTTCTAAATTTCACAATTTTTAATGGATAGCTTTTAAACTTTCTAAAAATGAATATTATATGTTATTTAGTCAGATTTTATCATAATTTTGCAAAAAATACTATCCTACAAGAAATATAAAAAAATTTTCAATATATCAAAAAATCGATACTAATTACTATATGAAGTATAATTCAGTAGTATTTTTGGAGTCTCTGATTAATATTTTGATGTCAAAATAGTGCAATTCAAAATTATTTATCAAATCAATCTAATATTTTCAAGAAGTTCAGAAATATTGAAAATGGAAATTTTTTATGATTAAAATGATTTCGCAGGATGTCAAGAATTGTAAGTCACCTGTGATACAATACAAGCATATTATGCCACAAGGCAAAAACTTACATGTTAAAACGTTTTTTCATTTTAACTCTAGATTTAACTTTAAGAGATGTTTTGAGCAATGTAAAGACAAAAGTTAACACGGTGTCTATTTTTGTTTAACAAAATTCCCTGCTTTGTCCAAACTTTTCACGGTTTATCTCTTTTTTGTCAAATTTAAATTTACTTGATTTTATCCATAAATAAATCTACAAATGGCTATAAAAATTTACTTATTTTATGAAAATACTGTTTCTTAAGTTCATATAAATATAGATTGTATTACTTGCTGTCGTACAGTTTTCTGTTTATACTAATACATTTAACTGGGTATCTACCAAACGGGAAAAACTGTAAAAAGCTGGGAATATGCCGAACCGGGAATTTTCCTATCAAATTAAGAAAAAGTTTCATTATATTAATTCGCTTTTAAAAAATTGCTTTTTACTTCAATTTTTATTGATGTATAATATTTATGAAAACAGACCCGAGTCAAAATTTAAGCCCTACTTTCAGCCTAAAATTTAGGTCTTATGTTAGGTTTTAGCAGTCGTAACGTAGGGTCTACTTGCGATACAATTAGTTCCAATTAGACTCTACTATAACTCCAAAAACTGTATGGAAAATTTAATTTTTTTAATACATTAATTAAAGTACTACAAATTGATAAATATTGTTCTCTGCATTTGAATTGGTTAAAATAACTAATTTGATAACAAAAAGTCAATCACTGATTCAAATAGTAATATTTTCCTACTAAAATAGCTATAATGGTAACTAATTATTATTTTTTTCCGGTCAAATTAAATTCCCTAGCTATTTCCTGATTTTCCAGATTGGTAGAAACTTAAATGTATTGGTAGAAACTAAAACCCGTCGAAGACGGGTACGACAGCTAGTATATAATAAAAACGCATTTGACAAGAAATTTGAGAAATGGTTACGGAATGATATTTTTATTTAATTTACAGAAATGGGTAAAAAAGACGTGGAAGGCCAAATTCAAATAAATTTGTTAAAAATTCAGTTTCAACTAAAAGACGAAAGTTATTAGAAATTGAAAACTGTTTTTCTGAACTAGAAATTCAAGAGGCTTTTCTACGATCTTTGCGTAAAACAGGAAGAAAGACTTTAGCATCTAAAATTAATTTGCTTCTTTTAGATGACAAAAAAGAAGCTAAAACTGAAAATTTTTTTGTACCTTATTCTCGAGAAGGAGCTTTAGATTTAATTGAAGACGCTCAATTAACAAAAGGTCAGTATCAGATAATTCAAATGCAAGCAAAAAAAAGAAATGCCAATATTTATCCAACTTACTCGGATGTAACTCAGGCAAAAAATGACTGATATCCAAAAGAAATGATAGTAGAAGAAGAAGGAGTTAAAATTAGTACTCAATCACTTATTGATCACACAGTGTTAAGATTATTTATGCAACCTAATCTGAATTTACCAGATGTAAGAAACAAACGTCCTCGTCCAGCAACAATACTTATAAAGTATGGTGTTGATGGTACTTCCGGATTAGATCCATTGCAACAAAAAACAATTAATTCAAAAATTTTAGACACATCTCTTTTCATTGCTTCAATGGTTCCTCTAGAAGTGTCTGTAGATCCTGTTCAAAGTACTGATAAAAAACACATTATTTGGAAAAATCCCACTCCAGGATCTACACTTTATTGTCGGCCAATGCAATTCGAATGTGCAAAAGAGACAACAGAAAAAACACGTTGTGTTGTTTCATCTCTGAAGAAAGAAATTACACGGAGAAAAATTTATTCGTACTGATTACAATAGTCTATATTACTGTTCGGATATGTGACCACTTTTTGTGATGATTACTATAGCTGTTGTAAGGAGTACAAACATGAAGGTATCCCTTACAACAGGTATAGTAATCGTTCCTACTCAATTCTTAACACATTACATAGTCTTCGTAATCATTCCAAAAAGTGGTCACATATCCGAGTTGTATTGTAGACTATTGTAATCATTAAAAAGAATTTTTCTCCGTGTAGATAACTTCGGCCAACAAAAGTCGAAACGGAAGGTGGTACATTCCTAGTTTCAGTTAACATGAAACTGACTATGATTGACGGAAAAGTTTGCCAAGCCATAACAGAAACATCATCTGCTGACACTTGTTATATATGTGGTGCAACACCTAAAAACATGAACAAGTTAGATTTGATATCTAATATGCAAGAAAATGAAGAATATTTCCAATATGGACTGTCAACTTTACATGCCTGGATCCGCTTTTTCGACTGCAGTTTGCATATATAGCTTACCGTCTTGACTTTTGCAAGTGGCAGGCTAATACAAAAGAATGCAAAGAGTTAATAAAAAATGCGAAAAAGCGGATACAAGAAGCATTTAAAGAAAGAACAGGCTTAATTATAGATACACCAAGAGAAGGTTCAGGAACTTCGAATTGTGGAAACACTGCAAGGAGATTCTTCACAGATCCAGCCTTAGCATCTGAAATTACTAAAGTGAATCAAGAATTAATTGAGAGATTTGCAAGTATCTTAAAAACACTGGCCAGTAATGAGACAATTAATGCAGATGAATGCAAAAGTTATAAAACACTTTCATTTGCCCATCGGTCAATTTACAGAAGAACTTGATTCATAAGTTATTAGTAAGCTCTGATCCACTGATTGTTTCTAAAAGAAATAGACAAAACTTAAGTTAATGACTAAGAATTAATGCAGATTGCAAATGGTAAAGTTTCAAAAAATATTAACAATATTAAAGTCCGTATTCCATTTCCATATATATATATTTTGTCTGTTCGCTTTTAGTATGTCTGTTCGCCGTTAGAGGGAGCAAAACGCCCCCCGCTGATAGGGCTACTTGGAATTGAGTCCCGAGCAACCTTCACAGCGGGGGTCTGCGAGGGCTACTTGGAATTGAGTCCCGAGCAACCTTCACAGCCGGGGTCACTTGGACCCTCAAACCCTCATTAGGAAAAACTGCTAATGACTTTTTCTATAAAATATAAATTTTTTAAATAGTACCATTTTTTATTTTTCATTAACATATTTAAATTCCTTACTTTCTCACGATTTTATACATATGTTGTTTACCAAAAAAATGTTAAAATTTAAAGATTAAGTTAAATATTTATTTAATAATAGGTATGGTTTTTGGTAGAGTTAACTTCATTCTATGTATCTGGAAAAATAATAAATTTTTTTAATTTTAACATTTTTTGGTAAACAACATATGTATAGAATCGTAAGAAAGTAAGGAATTTAAATATGTTAATGAAAAATAAAAAATATTACTTTTTAAAAAATTTGTATTTTTATAGACAAAGTCATTAACAGTTTTCCTTAATGAGGGTTTAAGGGTCCGAGCGATCCCCACTGTGAGGGTTTCTCAGAACTCAGTTTTGACTTGGTGTGCCGTATGGTGGGGGAAGGCTTCTTTCCCTCACGGGACTAACTTGGACATCACTCCTTGTATGTAGTGTAGAGAGTTAACAATCGTGCTTCGTGAGTGGTATATTCATTTTTTGAATATATCACATTAATATTTGATATACTTTTTTTTATTTTGGATAACATTAGATATTTTCTTTTCTTTTTTTTGTATCATTTCTCTACAATTTGTAGAGAGTTAATAAAAGTGTTTTGTGAGAGGTATAGTTATATTTTTTTAAATATTATATTATCATTTGATATAGTTTTTTTAATTTTGAATTTAAAGGATAAAGAAATTGACATTTTTTTCTGTTTTAAATAAAATTTGATATTTTTTCTGTTTTGAATAACATTTGATTTTTTTTATTTAAAAGATAAGAAAAGAAATATTGGATAAAATTGAAATTTGGATATTGGATGAAATAAAAGATAAGAAAAGAAATATTGGATAAAATTGAAATTTGGATATTGGATGAAATAAAAGATAAAAAAAGAAATATTGGATAAAATTGAAATTTGGATATTGGATGAAATAAAAGATAAGAAAATAAATATTGGATAAAATTGAAATTTGGATATTGGATGAAATAAAAGATAAGAAAATAAATATTGGATAAAATTGAAATTTGGATATTGAATGAAATAAAAGATAAGAAAAGAAATATTGGATAAAATTGAAATTTGGATATTGAATGAAATAAAAGATAAGAAAAGAAATATTGGATAAAATTGAATTTTGAATATTGGATAAAATAAAAGAAAAGAAATATTGGATAAAATTGAAATTTGGATATTGGATGAAATTGGAATTTAAAGTATTTAAAATTTAAAATGGATTAAAGAGAAATATATATATTGGATGAAATTGGAATTTGATGCATTTAAAATGATGAAAGAGAAATATATTGAATGAAATTGGAATTTGACCTATTTGAAATGGAATAAAGGGAATATATTGGATAAAATTGGAATTTGACAAATTTGAAATAGATTAAATAGAATATATTGGATAATATTGAATTTAGGCTTATTGGATATGTAAATTGGATGAATTTGGCATTTGACGAATTTGAAATATATTAAATAGAATATATATTGGATAGAATTGAATTTAGGGCTTATTGGATATGTATATTGAATAAAATTGGAATTTGACATATTGAAAATGAATTAAATAGAATATTGGTTGTTGAATTCAAAAACATTGTTTTATGGGTTAAATATGATTTGATTGGTTAAATATTGATATGTTGGTTAAATAATTAAATATTGGATAAAATTGGAATGTGGCTTATTTGAAATGGAGTAAATACACTTTATTAGTTGAAATCTTAAATATTGTTTTATGAGTTAAATATTGGTTGGTTTGTATTATTGATATAGGAGACAATGATTTTGTAAGAATTGATGAAATTGTGATGTAGAAAATATAAATTGGGAAAACGTAATTATTATTATCAAAACCTACAAATTGGACTTAAAATTAGATTAAGAAGAAAATATTGATTAAAAAATGTCGAGAATAGAAGGCCATGTTAATAAGAGGGGTCATTGGATTTGTACGTATTATGATGGAGTAAGAATTTATATTCCTTGATAAATTTTACATCCGTTTTCATTTATTTTGTTGTAATAAATTTTACGAGGCCTTATGCGGTTTAAACAATTTTATTTATTTTGACGACGTTTCGATACATTGAGTATCCTGTTCAGGTCAAATAATTGAAAATAAAAAACAAACAGTCGTTTAGTCATTTCATCGAAAAAACAAAAGAAAACAGAAACACCTCATAAAGAGGGTTTCTATTAATTTATTATTATTATTATTTTTTTTTCGATGAAATGACTGAACGACTGTTTGTTTTTTATTTTCAATTTATTTGACCTGAAGAGGATACTCAATGTATCGAAACGTCGTCAAAATGAATAAAATTGTTTACACAGTATAAGGCCTCGTAAAATTTATTACAACAAGAATTTATATTTTTGATAGTCTTAATGAAAAATGTATGAATGGAGATCAGTTGAATTATTTCAGTAGATTATATCCTTTTAAGCCACCAGTAGTTTTTGTTACTGTTGATCAACAACCAATGGGTAGTGTTGAATGCGGAGTATATGCAATAGCATTTGCAACATCATTATTTTATAATGTTATGCCAAACACTGTTAATTACGAAAGCATAAACAACAAAATGAGGCAGCATTTAAAAAATGTTTTAAGATAATCGTCTATGTCAGTTTTCAGAGATGAGAAGATCGAATATGAGACATTCGATTGTAGAGTGTGATTAAAAGCGTCTTTTGAAATATGAAAAAACAAATTCTTATAATTTTTTGAAGACACACCCTTGGAATAATGTAAATAATAATAAAATTGTAACAATGGAGCAGTCAAAGGATAAGTGTTCTTTGAATAAAAAAAATTATAATAATTTTAATTCAATTAGTAATAATGATAATAGAGGCTGTATAATTGAGCACTCCAAAAGTAAATTAACAATATTAAAGTCCGTATTCCGTTTGCATATATATATTTTGTCTGTTCGCATTTAGTTTGTCTGTTCGCCGTTAGAAGGGACATAGAGCCCCCCGCTGCGAGGGCTACTTGGACTTGAGTCCCGAGCAACCTTCATAGCGGGGGTCGCTCGGACCCTTAAACCCTCATTAAGGAAAACTGCTAATGACTTTTCTATTAATAATGAAAAATATAAATTTTTAAATAGTAACATTTTTAACTTTTAAATTAACATATTTAAATTCCTTACTTTTTCACGATTTTATACATATGTTGTTTACCAAAAAAATGTTAAAATTTAAAGATTAAGTTAAATGGTATTTGCTTCAAATACTGCAAATATTGGGTCAAATAGCATTAAAGTGATTTAGATAAAACCTATGTGAAACAGTAAATATTTATTTAATAATAGGTATATGGCTTTTGGTAGAGTTAACTTCATTCTATGTATCTGGAAAAAATAATTAATTTTTTTAATTTAAACTTTTTTTTGGTAAACAACATATGTATAGAATCGTGAGAAAGTAAGGAATTTAAATATGTTAATGAAAAATAAAAAATGTTTCTATTTAAAAAAATTATATTTTATAGAAAAAGTCATTAACAGTTTTCCTTAATGAGGGTTTAAGGGTCCGAGCGATCTCCGCTGTGAGGGTTGCTCGGGACTCAGTTTCAACTTGGTGTGCCGTATGGTGGGGGAAGGCTACTTCCCCTCACGGGACTAACTGGGACATCTCTCCTTGTATGTACACTGAAAGAATTTTTGAAGAGGCTGCTGACTTTTAATGTCCGAAATTAGTGCCCCTTGCTCAGGGCTCGCAGCTCACCTCAAAAAAGCGAGCATCTACTCCCGAAAGGTGAGCTGCTGCCCCTGAGGAGTTGCTGCTTACCTTTTGGGAGTAGATTCTCGCCTTTTTGAGGTTAACTGCGAGCTTAAGGCAGCGAGCTCTAGCGGCACTAATGTAAAGCCTGCAGCCTCCCAAAAATTCTTTCAGTGTAGTGTAGAGAGATAACGATAGTGCTTCGTGAGTGGTATATTTATTTTTTGAATATATCACATTACTATTTGATATAGTTTTTTTTTTATTTTGGATAACATTAGATATTTTCTGTTTTTTATATAATTTCTCTGCAATTTGTAGAGAGTTAATTAAAGTGTTTTTTGAGTGGTATAGTTATATTTTTCTAAATATTATATTACCATTTGATATAGTTTTATTCATTTTGAATTTAAAGGATAAAGAAATTGACATTTACTTTTTTCCTGTTTTGAATAACATTTGATTTTTTTATTTAAAAGATAAGAAGAGAAATATTGGATAAAATTGAAATTTCGATTGATTGGATGTTGGATGGAATTTGAAGTATTTAAAATGGATTAAGGAGAAATATATTGGATGAAATTGGAATTTGACGTATTTAACCCCTTGAAAAAATTTTTAATGCATTTTTATGAAACTTGGTACCCTAAGGTTTCTGGGATCGCTAATTACAAATCTGACATCAGTTTTACGAAATTTAAAATGGCGGATCCAAGATGGCGGAAATTTTTTTCAAAATTCGTCGAATTTGCTTGAAACTTGTTACTCAGGGGTTTTAAGGGTCGCTGATTACGAATCTAACATTAGTTTTCCAAAATTCAAAATAGCGGATCCAATATGGCGGACAACGAAATAAAAAATTGATCAGATTGGCTTGAAACTGAATACTTGAGGATTTTCAGGGTCGCTGATTACGAATCTGAAATCAGGTTGAGTCGCGCAACATGAATCGAAAATGTGCTGCAACGCGCCCTCTTTTCTCTCAGTGCACTTACGAAAAAATACTTAAATCGCACACTGGGTGTGCGACACCCGGGGACTTTTAAGTGTGTTCTTTAAGCTGGAATAGGATATTATCTTTTTGAAAAATTATCTTATATTGCTCAGTACATCTATTTTGAAGGAAAATAGGTTTCATAATGATTTATTTAATATTAATAATTAAAAAAGAGTTTTTTTAAACTACTGGAATCACCTTAAACCAAAAACTGGGTGTCAGACAAGCAGAAATTTTTCGCCGTCAACTTAATAAAGTTATCAAATACACAAAGACACTTGACAGACTAATATCAATCACGAAACATGAAGTTAAGTACAAAATGTACTGTCCAATATCAACACATGTTCAATTTTTACGAATTTAAATGAGATATTAGAGTAAAAAGCTAGAATATGGGTGTCGCACACCCAGGGTGCGGTTTAAGGGTTAATGTTAATATTTCCAAGCATGTGAGTCCTTAGAAGCATTTGGGATAAATAATAATTAATTATTTTACCCAATTAATGGTATATTAGTCTCAAATAAAATAATGATTTATTATGAATATTTGATACAAACAAATCTGTAGTTTTTTGGAAAAATTATTTTCTTGATTCAAATAAATATTTGAATTAAAAGAACATGAATTACTGAATCAAGCAATTTTCATAATAATTGATTTGAAGCAAAATTTATTAATTTGAATTATTCCATTTATTTGACCTAAGTAATGCAAATTTGGTAAAAATAACTAAGTAATAGATAATAGACAAATAAAATATTTAATTGAATCAAACAATTTTTTCCATTTTTATTATTAATATTGATAATAATAGTTTAATATACCGACAGATTAGCTCAGTCGGATAGATGCCTCGCTTGGCGGTCGTCTTAAGGACCACGGGTAAGTACCCTTGGTTCGCGCCCTTTTGGCTTGGTATTTTTCCGGCACGTGAGACAATCTGAGCGGGAGGTTTGACGTCGAGGTATAATGATGTGCACCGTCGATTATTGTCCGGTACACACCATTAGAACTCGACTGTCGATAAACCGGTTGTACTCAGGAGAGGTTTTCTACAGTTTCCCTCTCCACTGGCGAGAAAACCCATTAGACGGGTGATCCAGGCAAATGCGAGTACTCCTAATTTTTAAGTCGCTCTGTAGGCGCAAAAATTTAGTATTAAGTAAAATTTAAGAAATGTTTGTAACAAATGTTCTACGGTTGTAAAAACACTTGTATAGCCAAGATTGTAGGCTTAAGACGGGTGTATAAACAAAAAAATTTAAAAAAAATAATAATAATTTAATATTAATAATACTATAAAGAAAAGGGCCCCACGATGGTCAGGGTTTTAATTTAATTTTCTACAATTTGAACTGTATAAAATATTTTTTGAATTGTATGTTGAATAAAAGTAGGGGAGGATGGGGCAAGAATAGTTAGGTAAGAATTCGTCTGAACTAGAACCTGAAAGTTAACCAATTTTCTTCAGACGACCACCAATTTCTTGGTCAATAAGCTTCATTTTTCCGTATATGTGACCTGGTCTATGAAAAGGGACCTTACGTGTCAAAAAATCATTTTTTACTTTTTTGTTGATTCGGATAGGGTTTGAAATGCTCTTTAAGATGGTGAAAACCAAAAAATCATAAGTTGATTAGAAGTTTTTAAAAAAAATTTTAAAGTTAAAAAAAACAAGAGTAAAAATACGAAAAAACTGATTTTTTTATTATACAAATTAAAATAACGAAGACGATAATTTTTTTATTATTTAGAAAAGTTGACAGTTTCTTTGACAACTGTCAACAGTTAAAATTCAAATTTGTTATCATATTCGTAATCAGCGAAAAAAAACCCTTACAAACATGTGTCACTTATTTATACTTATTGTTGCAAGTTAGAAAACTTAGATTATTTTTTCTATGTTTGGGGAGTTTGTTATTAATTTATATAAACAATTAGTGAAAATAAAATTTCATTACTTGTATGTTATTTATTTAGATACTGTGATTCACGGTGAAGAAAATAAGTCTAAATTGATTAAAAAATATTAATATTTAAAAAAGTTACAAGGGTTTTTCTAAGTTAAACTTTAACTGCTGTTTTCTCGAAAACTTGTTTTCGCACGTAAGGTCCCTTTTCACTGTCCAGGTCACATATAATTACGCACCATTGTGTATATCAACCTAAAAAGAACAATTAAACATTTTTTTATAATTTCCAGTCGCATTAGCAGGATTTTTCCGTGCCAAACTAGCTCTAACTATTCTTGACCCATGGGGGAGTACGGAACCCATATTTCAATTTTTTTAAAATTTTGTGAAACAACGTGAATTTAATTGAAAATAAATACGATATTCATGTTCAGCAAGAATATAATAAAGCGTGATTAAGATTACGTTGACATTTTAGAAAAATAGGTGTTTTATAAAAATAAACTCCTAACTTCGCAAATGGTGGCAGATTGACTTCTAATTTTTACTATCATCTGTTAGGGGTCGTCCATAAGCCACGTAGCCCCATTTTTTGGGAATGTTGACCCTCCCCCCGTAGTACGCTATTGCATGTAGGGGAGAGTGGGACAAGACGGGATACTTAAGATTTAAAGCGCAAAAAAACGAAAATTATCGAATATATACTTTATTATTATTTTTAATTATCATTTTTGGAAATCAGTCTTTCGTAAAAAAGGCGTACAAAGGCTATCTGTTTCTTAAAAAAGCTTATAATTAATAATATTGAAATAATTGCAAATCTCCCCATCTTGCCCCACCGGCTGGTAAGATGGGGTACTAACAAAAAACAACCTATTTCTGTCGACAAATTTTACAAGTAAAAGTTGCATCTTCATCTTCATGCATAACTGCAGTGAGCCCATTGGCCGCAGACAAAAAACCAGGCCAGCCTTCATTTGAGTCTAAATAATAACCATTACAATAGAGACAAGGTGTATTTTCCACTTTACCATCGCTAATTGATGATTTAACCTGACAAGCTTTTTTCTTTTTGGTCACTCTTATTTTATTCAGTCTTGATTTTAGTAGTTTTCTTAACTTCTCTTATTTCTCTTTTTTTTTTGCTTAATTTGTGAACCCCGTCTTGCCCCACTCTCCCCTACCCCATCTTGCCCGCACCTACGAAATTTAATAAAACAATTAATTACTGTAATTTACGATTCAACAAAGAAAAAAAACATATGCTTCTCTTCTTATGTAACCCTTGACAGTTAGAAAAAAATTCATACAGTTCATTAACTGTTATGATTAAATAATAAACGCCTCCTAAAATAGTGAAAAAATGACAAGAAAATCGTCGAAAACAGTTTTTTTAGTAAAACAGATAAAAGATTTGTTCTCATGGCTTTTAGGTTTTATAAACAAGAAACTATCGTCTCGGTGCAGTATTGTGTAAAATATAAGCGCGATTGGTTAATTCGTTTGTTAAATAGGGCCGGTACCCCGTCTTACCCGTTACCCCGTCTTGCCCCACTCTCCCCTATTAGCGCCATTTTTTCCCTTTGTCGTAGTCAATTGCTTGACCCCCCTCCCCTTCAAGAGGTTACATGGTTTATGAATGGCCCCTTAGTGTTAAGACACGAAAATATCATGAATGTTTTAACGTTTAACATATTTCTTAGAATTGTTAAAATTTCGACATCCATTCTTACATTTGTAAAACGCTATCAGATTTAATTTTCTAAATATTATTAAAAAAAAGAATAAAATTAGTGTGAAAAATACTTAATTGAAGTATTATTGTTTCTGTTTGACGATAACTGTTACTATTTACAAATATGATACAAACCTTTTTAAAAAAACGGTTTATGAGAAATAGTATTCTATATTATGATTTGTTTATTTTATGAAGTAGACAGAAAATTTTCGAATAATTGTTAAGTAATTACTATATAAGACTATGTAAAAATTATGCATAATTTGTTAATTTTTTTTAAATGATATTGAATGCATTGGGTACTATTAATTAAAATTATTGCAAAATTTATTTATTTTCTTACATTATTTTTAAGATAATCAGGGTTCTTTTGTTATGGCAGTTGCGCCCAGCAAGTATTCACGCGCGTTTGTTTTAGCTAGTTAAAATATTAAAACACAAAAAACCGAAGATAATTTATTCATTGATTGAATCATTGATTAAAAATATACACAAAAGTTTAAAGTTAAAAAAAAGAAATTAAAAAAAAATTACAAAAAACCCCAAAAAAACAAAAACATTTAAAAAACTAAAAAAAAATTAAAAAGATGGAGTCATTTTCCGCCATGTCCTCGTTCATGACTCTGGGTTCGGCTGAGAGCGGAATTATAAAAATTTGCTTTTGTAAAATATTTATTTTTCAAACAATTGTTGTTTATAACAATTGAAATAATTTGCTTTTAAAAAAATGGACATATATTCTTAAAATAAGCCTAAATTAAAATATAAATGTGAAAAAAAAATTTTTGGTTGAGAGGAACCAAAGTTAACTATTTGTTAACTAATATTGTTTATAACAATTAAAATAATTTGTTTATTAAAAAAAGGGACATATATTCTTAAAATAAGACTAAATTTAAATATAAATTGTAAAAAAAAAATTTTTTTGGTTGAGAGAAACCGAAGTTAACCATTTGTTAACTAATATTGTTTATAACAATTGAAATAATTTGCTTTTAAAAAAGGACATACATTCTTAAAATATGCCTAAATTAAAATATAAATGTGAAAAAAAAATTTTGTTGAGAGAAACCAATGTTAACTATTTGTTAACTAATATTGTTTATAACAATTGAAATAATTTTTTTATTAAAGAAAGGGACATATGTTCTTAAAATAAGACTAAATTAAAATATAATTGTAAAAAAAAAATTTTTTGTTTGAGAGGAACCAAAGTTAACTAGGGTAAACGTACCAATTGTCGAGGATGTTTCCTGTTGTCAAGTAAACAAACTTTGAATTTTATTTAAACATTGTAGTACATTGTAAATGGAAAAAAGTGATAAATATTAATTTTCTTTATGCGTTATAAATGTGAAAAGAATATATTAATATTATATCCACAAACAAATGAGACATTATAGACAATATTTTTTGGTTATTACCATGGTAACATCGACAAATGGAACACCCTCGGCAATTGGTACACTTACCCTATTTGTTAACTAATATTGTTTATAACAAATGAAAAAAAAATTTGTATTCTTTATTTGTCGTCTAGAAAAAATATTACATGATTTTGAATTGATTCTGGTCATCTGCAGTAATAGAATTAGAAATTAAACGCAGTCGTGTTATATAAATATCAGGCATGCGCAGTAGTGCGCATATATCTATCAATCCATTCTATTATATTAACCCATTAACGCCTGAATGCACAGAATTTTTAGTCTGATTTCAAACTTAAGTATTTTTTAATAAACATACTATTTTCTTTTCGGACAAAATTTTTTTTATGTATTGGAGTGTCCTCTACCCGAATATCACGTTAAAAAATTATTACAAAATTGTTTAACAATATTTTTTTGCATATAATTGAAAAATTACACAATTTTTAATGATTTTTTTTAAATCTTAAATTTAAATGTCAAAACAAATTTTTTAACGGTTCACATTTCCATAAATCGTGCACTCGATTGTTACACTTTCTAAATATACATCGCCCTTTTGTAAATAAACTTTTGCTTTTTAAAAATGGCGCCTAAAAATTAAAAAATTTAAAATTTATTGTTCGATTTAAATTTTTTTTTTAAATTTGTCTTGAAAATGCTTACTTGCGGGTTTTTGGGGTCGCTGATTACGAATCTGAAATTACTTTTTGAAAATTTAAAATGGCGGATGCAATATAAAAAAAATATATAATATTATATTATAATATAATTGTGAGAAGATGGCACATTAAAACAAATAATTAAAATGAATATATAATTTAATGTCAGGTAATTTCATAAAGTACAACCGTTCGCACGCACACCGAAGTACAGACTACTCTTTTCTCTCCTTTTACAATTTTGGTCACAATCACACACACATCAATCAGACAAACACACAAACAATCATTCTGTACACAAACAAACAGACAACACACATTACCCATGACTGTATCCTTACAGTTCGGCCAATCCTGACAATTGTTCGCCCTCGAACACTGTTTTCTCTCTTTTTTACACAGGTAGAATTGTCAATAAAATTTAAATAAGTTACATTTTTTAATCTAGTCCCCTTCTCCACAATCTCATATTCGCGGGTTCCCAGATTCCTTCGTATTTCTTTTGAGTTGCTTGACACCCAGGAATATCTGCTATAACGTACCTATTATTTCTCAACACTTTTATTATTTCGTAAGGGCCTTTAAATCTTGGTTTTAGTTTAGGAGATATTCCTGTTGTCGCATCGAAATTTTTTAACATTACGTAATCGCCAACATTGTAATTAACAGGATTTTTTTCTTTTTATCGCCCTGAGCTTTTATTTGTATTTGTTGCTTAGTAATATTTTCACTCGCTTTATCACGTACCAAATCTAGACACCTACTCTTACTATTAACGCAATCATTCATAAATTCAGATATGGGATCGTGTACTTTACCTCGTTGAGATATTCCAAATAAAAGAACACTCGGAATTTCCTTTGTGGTCTTATGTACCGAATTATTCAAAGCAAATTCAATTTCAGCAATAGTTTTTGTCCAATTTTTACCGATATCTATTTCTGACAATTTGCCAAGCATAGGAGCTATTGTTCTATTAAATCGCTCCACTTGCCCGTTTGCCTGTGGAGAACCCGTGGCTACCTTAACATGCTGAATGTCAAATTCATTCAAAAAATCAATAAACTCTTTAGAGGTAAAACACGTGCCCCTATCTGATACAACAATCTTTGGTTTACTATAGTAATGGAAATAAATCTTTAGTTTTTCAATCGCTTCTTTGGATGTAGTCGTCTTTGTAGCATACATTTTTACAAATTTCGAAAAGCCGTCGACTATAACCAAAATATATTTCTTACTTGGAACGCGTACATCAGAAATCGTCACGTGGTCAATATGAACCATTTTAAAGGGTTGATTACCTTTAGGGATGTTTTGAATTTTTCCCTCGCTTTTTCCACAGGGTGGATTGTAAGCAATACATTTAAAACAATTTCTCACGTGATCAACTACTTTTTTTCGCAATTCCGGGAACCAGTAACTCTTGTGAATTATTTCTACAACCTTTTCCACACCAATGTGACCTAACTCATCATGGTACTTGAACAAAATGCTTTTCTCCATTTCTGAAGGTACATAAAATAATAATTTTCCATTATTTTTTCTATAAATGACTCCATTTCTCATTTCAAAATATTTACCTTCGGCTTTCTCGAGTTGCAATTTAACTACCTTAATTTTCTCGTCAAGATTTTGAGCAATCATTAAATTAGATTCAAAAGTGTTATCATGAACTATCGCGACAAAATCACAACGACTGAGTCCGTCAACGTGAGTAATTTTCGTTCCCGATCGGTGTTCAGTAGTGTAATTATAATTTTGCAATTCGAGTACCCAACGCGAAATTATTGTATTAATTTCATTCTTTTTTAAAGCCAAAGCAAGAGAATTGCAGTCTGTTATTATTTTAAATTGTAAACCGTGCAAATAAATTCGGAATCTTCTTAAAGCATAGATAATTGCGAGCATTTCTAATTCGAAACTGTGATAACGGCTTTCACTGTCCGTAGTACGCTTCGAAAAATAAAAAATTGGGTGAAACTTACGATCGACACCTCGCTGCATTAGAATCGCACCAAAACCGTGTGAACTCGCATCGCAATGAAGCTCGGTTTCTGCGTGCGGATCGTAAATTGCGAGGATTGGCGAATCTATAAGTTTCTCTTTTAACTCATTAAATGCTTTAATTTCCTCTTCTCCAAATCCAAATTGAGTTTTATTTCTTAGTAATTCATATAAAGGTCTTGCAATCAACGAAAAGGATTCGATAAATTTTCTAAAATACGATGCTAAACCTAGAAAACTTTGAACCCCTCGTATATCCTTTGGGACCGGAAATTCTCTTATCGATTTAAGACCTTCGTCCGTTGGTTGCACGCCCGTTTCTGAAATTTTGTACCCAAAATAATCAACTTCTGTTTGAAAAAATTTACATTTTGCTAATTGCAACTCGAGGCCATTTTTAACTAAAAGTTCAAAAATTTTTCGTAAAATAATCAAATGGTGTTCAAGAGTCTTTGTTACAATCATAATGTCATCCAAATATACACTTACATCGCCAGCATCAATTAGCTCTTTGAGGACCATGTTGACGAATCTTTGAAAATACTTCGGACCCACCTTCAATCCAAACGGCATTTTCAAAAATTCGTACTGCCCAAACGGCGTAACGAAAGAAGTATTTTGGATATCTCTGGGATATCCTAGGGACGTCCATGGATATCCAGAGGATAATCCAGGGATATCCAAACTTCCGAAAACAAATCGATATCCCCAGGACGTCTCTGGGATATCCTGAATATCCCGGTGCTGTGAGGGATACTTAACTGAATCTTCAGCCACATTGATATGGAAAAATCCATCTTTTAAATCTAATAGGGTGAAATACTTTTTTCCTTTCAAGACGTCAATCTGGTCCTCAATTAATGGCAAAGGATAATTATCTGCTTCTAAATATTTATTTAAAATCCTATAATCAATGCACATTCGAATTTTACCGTTTTTTTATAACAAGAACAATGGCTGACGAATATTCGGCGTTACTTGGTCTAAGAACTTTTCGCTTCAATAAATCATCGATTATTTTTTTTAATTCAATTTTTTCCGTATAAGATAATCTTCGTGGCGAACAGTGAAAAATTTTATGACTTTTTAATTTCAAATGAAGGGTTGTTTCTATTTCTGGCATTTCAGGTCTTTCGGATTGTAAATAAATTTCAAAAAAATCATTTTTTAAATTTATGTGGAATATTCGGGTTAATACTTAAACTATCTTCTATTTTTAATTCATCGATTTCAATATTCATTATTTCCATTAAGTGGTTATCTTTTTCCTCTTCAAAACACTGCGAACTTGAAATACTTAATCCAAAAGCCCTGAATGCGTCACGCCCTAGGATTACTGGTGACGACATTGTTTCGTCCTTTACTACTAACAATTCAATTTGCCTAACATTTTTTATTTCACATTCGGCTTTTGTTTTCCCTAAAATATGTAATTTCGAATTATTAACGCCATGATGCTCAAGCTTCGATTCACCCAACGGTACTACAATATCCGGGTTTACAAATTTATTTTTTATAAATGAAATTGGACTTCCACTATCCAACAAAGCGACAAGATGAGCCTCAAAACTGCCCTCTTAATTTTCGAATTTCAATAAAATATCTGGGTAAAATTCCGAATTATCTAATTTTCTAACGTCAACATTTGTGATCTCTATATTACTCGTTTTTCTACTACTACTTTCCGGACACTTTGCAATCGTATGTTCCATCGAGCCACAACGATAACATGAACCTCTCTGCCTCGGCTTTTTTTACACTCATTATTACTTGAATCATTTTTATTTTCTTTATTATTTTGATCAAATTTACTTGCTTTGTAATTATTCGAATCTTTTTGATAATCTTTACTTTTATTTATTTCAGTTGATTTTTTATTTAAATAAATTTTTTCAAACGCTTGAAGTAAATTTTCTTTAGAATTGAAACGTTGCATGCGAGCTTGATCTCGTAATTTTGATTTGATGTAGGTCCCCAAACTATGCATCTAAATTTTTAATACAATTTAAACAATAGCAAATACTTTTTTACTAAATAGCAATCTATATCATTTCTTACTTTATTTATTAGTCAGTTGATGACAGGGTTTAAATGTTTATCTATGTTTAGCTTAAAAACTCTTATTTGATGCAGGTCACCAAAGTATGCATCTAAGTTTATTAATAAAATTTGAACTTTAGCAAATACTTTTTAGCTAATTTGCAATTTATAACATTTGTTACTTTATTTATCAGTTAGTTGATAAGAGAGTTTAAAAATTTAGCAAATATATTTCTATCTTAAAAACTCTTATTTGATGCAGGTCCCCAAAGTATGCATCTAAGTCTTGTAATACAATTTAAACAATAGCAAATACTTTTTAGCTTAATTGCAATCTATAACATTTCTTATTTTATTTATTAGTTAGTTGATAAAAGGGTTCAAATATTTCACAAATATATTCTTCGCTTAAAAACTCCGATTTGATGCAGGTCCCCAAACTATGCATCTAGCTTTTTTAATACAATTTAAACATTAGCAAATACTTTTTAGCCTAATTGCAATCTATAACATTTCTTACTTTACTTATTAGTTAGTTGATAAAAGGGTTCAAATATTTAACAAATATATTATTCGCTTAAAAACTTCGATTTGATGCAGGTCCTCAAACTATGCATCTAAGTTTTTTAATACAATTTAAACAATAGCAAATACTTTTTAGCTAAATTGCAATCTATATCATTTCTTACTTTATTTATTAGTCAGTTGACGACAGGTTTTAAATGTTTATCTAAGGTATTTTAAGCTTAAAAACTCTGATTTGATGCAGGTCCCCAAACTATGCATCTAAGTTTATTAATAAAAATTGAACGTTAGCAAATACTTTTCAGCTAAATTGCAATCTATAACATTTCTTACTTTATTTATTAGTTAGTTGATAAAAGGGTTTAAATTTTTAACAAATGTATTCTTCGCTTAAAAACTCCGAGTTGATGCAGGTCCCCAAACTATGCATCTAGCTTTTTTAATACAATTTAAACATTAGCAAATACTTTTTAGCTAATTTGAAATCTATATAGTTTCTTACTTTATTTATTAGTTAGTTGATAAGAGGGTTCAAATATTTAACAAATATATTTTTAGCTTAAAAACTCCGATATGATGCAGGTCCCCAAACTATGCATCTAGCATTTTTAATACAATTTAAACAATAGCAAATACTTTTTAGCTAATTTGCAATCTATAACATTTCTTACTTTATTTATTAGTTAGTTAATAAGAGGGTTTAAATATTTAACAAATTAATTCTTCGCTTAAAAACTCCGATTTGATGCAGGTTCCCAAACTATGCATCTAAGTTTATTAATAAAATTTGAACTTTAGCAAATACTTTTTAGCTAATTTGCAATCTATATCATTTCTTACTTTATTTATTAGTCAGTTGATAGGAGGGTTCAAATATTTTACAAAAATATATTTGTAGCTTAAAAACTCTTATTTGATGAAGGTCCTCAAAGTATGCATCTAAGTCTTTTAATACAATTTAAACAATAGCAAATACTTTTTAGCTAAATAGCAATCTATATCATTTCTTACTTTATTTATTAGTCAGTTGATGACAGGGTTTAAATGTTTATCTAAGATATTTTTAGCTTAAAAACTCTGATTTGATGCAGGTCCGCAAACTATGCATCTAAGTTTATTAATAAAATTTGAACTTTAGCAAATACTTTTTAGCTAATTGGCAGTCTATAACAATTCTTACTTTACTTATTAGTTAGTTGATAAAAGGGTTCAAATATTTAACAAATATATTTTTAGCTTAAAAACTCCAATTTGATGCAGGTCCCTAAACTATGCATCTAGCTGATTTAATAAAATTTAAACATTAGCAAATACTTTTTAGCTAATTTGCAATCTATATAATTTCTTACTTTATTTATTAGTCAGTTGATAGGAGGGTTCAAATATTTTACAAAAATATATTCGTAGCTTAAAAACTCTTATTTGATGCAGGTCCCTAAAGTATGCATCTAAGTCTTTTAATACAATTTAAACAATAGCAAATACTTTTTTGCTAAATAGCAATCTATATCATTTCTTACTTTATTTATTAGTCAGTTGATGACAGGGTTTAAATGTTTATCTATGATATTTTTAGCTTAAAAACTTTGATTTGATGCAGGTCCGCAAAATATGCATCTAAGTTTATTAATAAAATTTAAACTTTAACAAATACTTTTTAGCTAATTTGCAATCTATATCATTTCTTACTTTATTTATTAGTCAGTTGATGACAGGGTTTAAATGTTTATCTAAGATATTTTTAGCTTAAATACTCTGATTTGATGCAGGTCGGCAAACTATGCATCTAAGTTTATTAATAAAATTTAAACTTTAGCAAATACTTTTTAGCTAATTTGCAGTCTATAACATTTCTTACTTTATTTATTAGTTAGGTGATAAGAGGATTCAAATATTTAACAAATATATTTTTAGCTTAAAAACTCCGATTTGATGCAGGTCCCCAAACTATGCATCTAGCATTTTTAATACAATTTAAACAATAGCAAATACTTTTTAGCTAATTAGCAATCTATAACATTTCTTACTTTATTTATTAGTTAGTTGATAAGAGGGTTCAAATATTTAACAAATATATTTTTAACTTAAAAACTCCGATTTGATGCAGGTCCCCAAACTATGCATCTAGCATTTTTAATACAATTTAAACAATAGCAAATACTTTTTAGCTAATTTGCAATCTATAACATTTCTTACTTTATTTATTAGTTAGTTAATAAGAGGGTTTAAATATTTAACAAATTAATTCTTCGCTTAAAAACTCCGATTTGATGCAGGTTCCCAAACTATGCATCTAAGTTTATTAATAAAATTTGAACTTTAGCAAATACTTTTTAGCTAATTTGCAATCTATATCATTTCTTACTTTATTTATTAGTCAGTTGATAGGAGGGTTCAAATATTTTACAAAAATATATTTGTAGCTTAAAAACTCTTATTTGATGAAGGTCCTCAAAGTATGCATCTAAGTCTTTTAATACAATTTAAACAATAGCAAATACTTTTTAGCTAAATAGCAATCTATATCATTTCTTACTTTATTTATTAGTCAGTTGATGACAGGGTTTAAATGTTTATCTAAGATATTTTTAGCTTAAAAACTCTGATTTGATGCAGGTCCGCAAACTATGCATCTAAGTTTATTAATAAAATTTGAACTTTAGCAAATACTTTTTAGCTAATTGGCAGTCTATAACAATTCTTACTTTACTTATTAGTTAGTTGATAAAAGGGTTCAAATATTTAACAAATATATTTTTAGCTTAAAAACTCCAATTTGATGCAGGTCCCTAAACTATGCATCTAGCTGATTTAATAAAATTTAAACATTAGCAAATACTTTTTAGCTAATTTGCAATCTATATAATTTCTTACTTTATTTATTAGTCAGTTGATAGGAGGGTTCAAATATTTTACAAAAATATATTCGTAGCTTAAAAACTCTTATTTGATGCAGGTCCCTAAAGTATGCATCTAAGTCTTTTAATACAATTTAAACAATAGCAAATACTTTTTTGCTAAATAGCAATCTATATCATTTCTTCGTTTATTTATTAGTCAGTTGATGACAGGGTTTAAATGTTTATCTATGATATTTTTAGCTTAAAAACTTTGATTTGATGCAGGTCCGCAAAATATGCATCTAAGTTTATTAATAAAATTTAAACTTTAACAAATACTTTTTAGCTAATTTGCAATCTATATCATTTCTTACTTTATTTATTAGTCAGTTGATGACAGGGTTTAAATGTTTATCTAAGATATTTTTAGCTTAAATACTCTGATTTGATGCAGGTCGGCAAACTATGCATCTAAGTTTATTAATAAAATTTAAACTTTAGCAAATACTTTTTAGCTAATTTGCAGTCTATAACATTTCTTACTTTATTTATTAGTTAGGTGATAAGAGGATTCAAATATTTAACAAATATATTTTTAGCTTAAAAACTCCGATTTGATGCAGGTCCCCAAACTATGCATCTAGCATTTTTAATACAATTTAAACAATAGCAAATACTTTTTAGCTAATTAGCAATCTATAACATTTCTTACTTTATTTATTAGTTAGTTGATAAGAGGGTTCAAATATTTAACAAATATATTTTTAACTTAAAAACTCCGATTTGATGCAGGTCCCCAAACTATGCATCTAAGTTTTTTAATACAATTTAAACAATAGCAAATACTTTTTTGCTAAATAGCAATGTATATCATTTCTCACTTTATTTATTAGTCAGTTGATGACAGGGTTTAAATGTTTATCTATGTTTAGCTTAAAAACTCTTATTTGATGCAGGTCACCAAAGTATGCATCTAAGTTTATTAATAAAATTTGAACTTTAGCAAATACTTTTTAGCTAATTTGCAATTTATAACATTTGTTACTTTATTTATTAGTTAGTTGATAAGAGAGTTTAAAAATTTAGCAAATATATTTCTATCTTAAAAACTCTTATTTAATGCAGGTCCCCAAAGTATGCATCTAAGTCTTGTAATACAATTTAAACAATAGCAAATACTTTTTAGCTTAATTGCAATCTATAACATTTCTTATTTTATTTATTAGTTAGTTGATAAAAGGGTTCAAATATTTCACAAATATATTCTTCGCTTAAAAACTCCGATTTGAAGCAGGTCCCCAAACTATGCATCTAGCTTTTTTAATACAATTTAAACATAAGCAAATACTTTTTAGCTTAATTGCAATCTATAACATTTCTTACTTTACTTATTAGTTAGTTGATAAAAGGGTTCAAATATTTAACAAATATATTCTTCGCTTAAAAACTCCGATTTGATGCAGGTCCTCAAACTATGCATCTAAGTTTTTTAATACAATTTAAACAATAGCAAATACTTTTTAGCTAAATTGCAATCTATATCATTTCTTACTTTATTTATTAGTCAGTTGACGACAGGGTTTAAATGTTTATCTAAGGTATTTTAAGCTAGAAAACTCTGATTTGATGCAGTTCCCCAAACTATGCATCTAAGTTTATTAATAAAATTTGAACTTTAGCAAATACTTTTTAGCTTAATTGCAATCTATAACATTTCTTACTTTATTTATTAGTTAGTTGATAAAAGGGTTTAAATTTTTAACAAATGTATTCTTCGCTTAAAAACTCCGATTTGATGCAGGTCCCCAAACTATGCATCTAGCTTTTTTAATACAATTTAAACATTAGCAAATACTTTTTAGCTAATTTGAAATCTATATAGTTTCTTACTTTATTTATTAGGTAGTTGATAAGAGGGTTCAAATATTTAACAAATATATTTGTAGCTTAAAAACTCTTATTTGATGCAGGTCCCCAAAGTATGCATCTAAGTTTTTTAATACAATTTAAACAATAGCAAAAACTTTTTAGCTAAATAGCAATCTATATCATTTCTTACTTTATTTATAAGTCAGTTGATGACAGGGTTTAAATGTTTATCTAAGATATTTTTAGCTTAAAAACTCTGATTTGATGCAGGTCCGCAAACTATGCATCTAAGTTTATTAATAAAATTTAAACTTTAGCACATACTTTTTAGCTAATTTGCAGTCTATAACATTTCTTACTTTATTTATTAGTTAGTTGATAAGAGGGTTCAAATATTTAACAAATATATTTTTAGCTTAAAAACTCCGATATGATGCAGGTCCCCAAACTATGCATCTAGCATTTTTAATACAATTTAAACAATAGCAAATACTTTTTAGCTAATTTGCAATCTATAACATTTCTTACTTTATTTATTAGTTAGTTAATAAGAGGGTTCAAATATTTAACAAATATATTCTTCGCTTAAAAACTCCGATTTGATGCAGGTTCCCAAACTATGCATCTAAGTTTATTAATAAAATTCGAACTTTAGCAAATACTTTTTAGCTAAATTGCAATCTATAACATTTCTTACTTTATTTATTAGTTAGTTGATAAGTAGGTTCAAATATTTAACAAATTTACTCCTCGCTTAAAAACTCCGATTTGATGCAGGTCCCCAAACTATGCATTTAAGTTTTTTAATACAATTTAAACAATAGCAAATACTCTTTTGCTAAAGAGCAATGTATATCATTTCTTACTTTATTTATTAGGCAGTTGATGACAGGGTTTAAATGTTTATCTAAGATATTTTTTAGCTTAAAAAATCTGATTTTATGCAGGTCCCCAAACTATGCATCTAAGTTTATTAATAAAATTTGAACTTTAGCAAATACTTTTTAGCTAAATAGCAATCTATATCATTTCTTACTTTATTTATTAATCAGTTGATGACAGGGTTAAATTTTTATCTAAGATATTTTTAGCTTAAAAACTCTGATTTGATGCAGGTCCGCAAACTGTGCATCTAAGTTTATTAATAAAATTTGAACTTTAGCAAATACTTTTTAGCTAATTTGCAGTCTATAACATTTATTACTTTATTTATTAGTTAGTTGATAAGAGGGTTCAAATATTTAACAAATATATTTTTAGCTTAAAAACTCTGATTTGACGCAGGTCCCCAAACTATGCATCTAAGTTTATTAATAAAATTTAAACTTATCAAATACTTTTTAGCTAAATTGCAATCTATATAGTTTCTTACTTTATTTATTAGTTAGTTGATAAGAGGGTTCTAATATTTAACAAATATATTTGTAGCTTAAAAACTCTTATTTGATGCAGGTCCCCAAAGTATGCATCTAAGTCTTTTAATACAATTTAAACAATAGCAAATACTTTTTTGCTAAATAGCAATCTATATCATTTCTTACTTTATTTATTAGTCAGTTGCAGACAGGGTTTAAATGTTTATCTAAGATATTTTCAAGCTTAAAAAATCTGATTTCATGCAGGTTCCCAAACTATGCATCTAAGTTTATTAATAAAATTTGAACTTTAGCAAAAACTTTTTAGCTAAATAGCAATCTATATCATTTCTTACTTTATTTATTAATCAGTTGATGACAGGGTTAAATGTTTATCTAAGATATTTTTAGCTTAAAAACTCTGATTTGATGCAGGTCCGCAAACTGTTCATCTAAGTTTATTAATAAAATTTGAACTTTAGCAAATACTTTTTAGCTAATTTGCAGTCTATAACATTTCTTACTTTATGTATTAGTTAGTTGATAAGAGGGTTCAAATATTTAACAAATATATTTTTAGCTTAAAAACTCCGATTTGATGCAGGGCCCCAAACTATGCATCTAGGATTTTTAATACAATTTAAACAATAGCAAATACTTTTTAGCTAATCTGCAACCTATAATATTTCTTACTTTATTTATTAGTTAGTTGATAAGAGGGTTCAAATATTTAACAAATATATTTTTAACTTAAAAATTCCGATTTGAAGCACGTCCCCAAACAATGCATCTAGCTTCTTAAATACAATTTAAACATTATCAAATACTTTTTAGCTAATTTGCAATCTATAACATTTCTTACTTTATTTATTAGTTAGTTGATAAAAGGGTTCAAATATTTCACAAATATATTCTTCGCTTAAAAACTCCGATTTGATGCAGGTCCCCAAACTATGCATCTAGCTTTTTTAATACAATTTAAACATTAGCAAATACTTTTTAGCTAAATAGCAATCTATAACATTTCTTACTTTATTTATCAGTCAGTTGATGACAGGGTTTAAATGTTTATCTAAGATATTTTTAGCTTAAATACTCTGATTTGATGCAGGTCCGCAAACTATGCATCTAAGTTTATTAATAAAATTTAAACTTTAGCAAATACTTTTTAGCTAATTTGCAGTCTATAACATTTCTTACTTTATTTATTAGTTAGGTGATAAGAGGATTCAAATATTTAACAAATATATTTTTAGCTTAAAAACTCCGATTTGATGCAGGTCCCCAAACTATGCATCTAAGTTTATTAATAAAATATGAACTTTAGCAAATACTTTTTAACTTAATTGCAATTTAAAACATTTCTTACTTTATTTATTACTTAGTTGATAAAAGGGTTCAAATATTTAACAAATATATTCTTCGCTTAAAAACTCCGATTTGATGCAGGTCCTTAAACTATGCATCTAAGTTTTTTAATACAATTTAAACAATAGCAAATACTTTTTAGCTAAATTGCAATCTATATCATTTCTTACTTTATTTATTAGTCAGTTGACGTCAGGGTTAAAATGTTTATCTAAGGTATTTTTAGCTTAAAAACTCTAATTTGATGCAGGTCCCCAAACTTTGCATATGAGTTTATTAATAAGATTTGAACTTTAGCGAATACTTTTTAGCTAAATTGCAATCTATAACATTTCTTATTTTATTTATTAGTAAGTTGATAAAAGGGTTCAAACATTTAAGAAATATATTCTTCGCTAAAAAACTCCGATTTGATGCAGGTCCCCAAACTATGCATCTAAGTTTTTTAATACAATTTAAACAATAGCAAATACTTTTTAGCTAATTTGCAATCTATATCATTTCTTACTTTATTTATTAGGCAGTTGATGACAGGGTTTAAATGTTTATCTAAGATATTTTTAGCTTAAAAACTCTGATTTGACGCAGGTCCCCAAACTATGCATCTAAGTTTATTAATAAAATTTAAACTTATCAAATACTTTTTAGCTAAAGTGCAATCTATATAGTTTCTTACTTTATTTATTAGTTAGTTGATAAGAGGGTTCAAATATTTAACAAATATATTTGTAGCTTAAAAACTCTTATTTGATGCAGGTCCCCAAAGTATGCATCTAATTCTTTTAATACAATTTAAACAATAGCAAATACTTTTTAGCTAATTTGCAATCTATAACATTTCTTACTTTATTTATTAGTTAGTTAATAAGAGGGTTCAAATATTTAACAAATATATTCTTCGCTTAAAAACTCCGATTTGATGCAGGTCCCCAAACTATGCATCTAAGTTTATTAATAAAATTTGAACTTTAGCAAAAACTTTTTAGCTAAATAGCAATCTATATCATTTCTTACTTTATTTATTAGTCAGTTGCAGACAGGGTTGAAATGTTTATCTAAGATATTTTTTAGCTTAAAAAATTTGATTTCATGCAGGTTCCCAAACTATGCATCTAAGTTTATTAATAAAATTTGAACTTTAGCAAAAACTTTTTAGCTAAATAGCAATCTATATCATTTCTTACTTTATTTATTAATCAGTTGATGACAGGGTTAAATGTTTATCTAAGATATTTTTAGCTTAAAAACTCTGATTTGATGCAGGTCCGCAAACTGTGCATCTAAGTTTATTAATAAAATTTGAACTTTAGCAAATACTTTTTAGCTAATTTGCAGTCTATAACATTTCTTACTTTATGTATTAGTTAGTTGATAAGAGGGTTCAAATATTTAACAAATATATTTTTAGCTTAAAAACTCCGATTTGATGCAGGTCCCCAAACTATGCATCTAGGATTTTTAATACAATTTAAACAATAGCAAATACTTTTTAGCTAATCTGCAACCTATAATATTTCTTACTTTATTTATTAGTTAGTTGATAAGAGGGTTCAAATATTTAACAAATATATTTTTAACTTAAAAATTCCGATTTGAAGCACGTCCCCAAACAATGCATCTAGCTTCTTAAATACAATTTAAACATTAGCAAATACTTTTTAGCTAATTTGCAATCTATAACATTTCTTACTTTATTTATTAGTTAGTTGATAAGAGGGTTCAAATATTTAACAAATATATTCTTCGCTTAAAAACTCTGATTTGATGCAGGTCCCCAAACTATGCATCTAAGTTTATTGATAAAATTTGAGCTTTAGCAAATACTTTTTAACTTAATTGCAATTTAAAACATTTCTTACTTTATTTATTACTTAGTTGATAAAAGGGTTTAAATATTTAACAAATTTATGCGTCGCTTAAAAACTCTTATTTGATGCAGGTCCCCAAAGTATGCATCTAAGTCTTTTAATACAATTTAAACAATAGCAAAAACTTTTTAGCTAAATAGCAATCTATATCATTTCTTACTTTATTTATTAGTCAGTTGCAGACAGGGTTTAAATGTTTATCTAAGATATTTTTTAGCTTAAAAAATCTGATTTCATGCAGGTTCCCAAACTATGCATCTAAGTTTATTAATAAAATTTGAACTTTAGCAAAAACTTTTTAGCTAAATAGCAATCTATATCATTTCTTACTTTATTTATAAGCCAGTTAATTACAGGGTTTAAATGTTTATCTAAGATATTTTTAGCTTAAAAACTCTGATTTGATGCAGGTCCGCAAACTATGCATCTAAGTTTATTAATAAAATTTAAACTTTAGCACATATTTTTAACTTAATTGCAATTTAAAACATTTCTTACTTTATTTATTACTTAGTTGATAAAAGGGTTTAAATATTTAACAAATTTATTCGTCGCTTAAAAACTCCGATTTGATGCAGGTCCCCAAACTATGCATCTAAGTTTTTTAATAAAATTTAAACTTTAGCACATACTTTTTAGCTAATTTGCAGTCTATAACATTTCTTACTTTATTTATTAGTTAGTTGATAAGAGGGTTCAAATATTTAACAAATATATTTTTAGCTTAAAAACTCCGATATGATGCAGGTCCCCAAACTATGCATCTAGCATTTTTAATACAATTTAAACAATAGCAAATACTTTTTAGCTAATTTGCAATCTATAACATTTCTTACTTTATTTATTAGTTAGTTAATAAGAGAGTTCAAATATTTAACAAATATATTCTTCGCTTAAAAACTCCGATTTGATGCACGTCCCCAAACAATGCATCTAAGTTTATTAATAAAATTTGAACTTTAGCAAATACTTTTTAGCTAAATTGCAATCTATAACATTACTTACTTTATTTATTAGTTAGTTGATAAGTAGGTTCAAATATTTAACAAATTTACTCCTCGCTTAAAAACTCCGATTTGATGCAGGTCCCCAAACTATGCATTTAAGTTTTTTAATACAATTTAAACAATAGCAAATACTTTTTTGCTAAATAGCAATGTATATCATTTCTTACTTTATTTATTAGTCAGTTGGTGACAGGGTTTAAATGTTTATCTAAGATATTATTAGCTTAAAAAATCTGATTTTATGCAGTTCCCCAAACTATGCATCTAAGTTTATTAATAAAATTTGAACTTTAGCAAATACTTTTTAGCTAAATAGCAATCTATATCATTTCTTACTTTATTTATTAGGCAGTTGATGACAGGGTTTTAATGTTTATCTAAGATATTTTTAGCTTAAAAACTCTGATTTGACGCAGGTCCCCAAACTATGCATCTAAGTTTATTAATAAAATTTAAACTTATCAAATACTTTTTAGCTAAATTGCAATCTATATAGTTTCTTACTTTATTTATTAGTTAGTTAAGAAGAGGGTTCAAATATTTAACAAATATATTCTTCGCTTAAAAACTCCGATTTGATGCAGGTCCCCAAACTATGCATCTAATTCTTTTAATACAATTTAAACAATAGCAAATACTTTTATGCTAAATAGCAATCTATATTATTTCTTACATTATTTATTAGTCAGTTGCAGACAGGGTTTAAATACTTATCTAAGATATTTTTTAGCTTAAAAAATCTGATTTCATGCAGGTTCCCAAACTATGCATCTAAGTTTATTAATAAAATTTGAACTTTAGCAAAAACTTTTCAGCTAAATAGCAATCTATATCATTTCTTACTTTATTTATTAGTCAGTTGATGACAGGGTTTAAATGTTTATCTAAGATATTTTCAGCTTAAAAACTCTGATTTGATGCAGGTCCGCAAACTATGCATCTAAGTTTATTAATAAAATTTAAACTTTAGCACATAATTTTTAGCTAATTTGCAGTCTATAACATTTCTTACTTTATTTATTAGTTAGTTGATAAGAGGGTTCAAATATTTAACAAATATATTTTTAGCTTAAAAACTCCGATATGATGCAGGTCCCCAAATTATTCATCTAGCATTTTTAATACAATTTAAACAATAGCAAATACTTTTTAGCTAATTTGCAATCTATAACATTTCTTACTTTATTTATTAGTTAGTTAATAAGAGGGTTCAAATATTTAACAAATATATTCTTCGCTTAAAAACTCCGATTTGATGCAGGTCCCCAAACTATGCATCTAAGTTTATTAATAAAATTTGAACTTTAGCAAAAACTTTTCAGCTAAATAGCAATCTATATCATTTCTTACTTTATTTATTAGTCAGTTGATGACAGGGTTTAAATGTTTATCTAAGATATTTTCAGCTTAAAAACTCTGATTTGATGCAGGTCCGCAAACTATGCATCTAAGTTTATTAATAAAATTTAAACTTATCAAATACTTTTTAGCTAAATTGCAATCTATAACGTTTCTTACTTTATTTATTAGTTAGTTGATAAGAGGGTTCAAATATTTAACAAATATATTTTTAGCTTAAAAACTCCGATATGATGCAGGTCCCCAAACTATGCATCTAGCATTTTTAATACAATTTAAATAATAGCAAATACTTTTTAGCTAATTTGCAATCTATAACATTTCTTACTTTATTTATTAGTTAGTTAATAATAGGGTTCAAATATTTAACAAATATATTCTTCGCTTAAAAACTCCGATTTGATGCAGGTCCCCAAACTATGCATCTAAGTTTATTAATAAAATTTGAACTTTAGCAAATACTTTTTAGCTAAATTGCAATCTATAACATTACTTACTTTATTTATTAGTTAGTTGATAAGTAGGTTCAAATATTTAACAAATTTACTCCTCGCTTAAAACTCCGATTTGATGCAGGTCCCCAAACTATGCATTTAGTTTTTTAATACAATTTAAACAATAGCAAATACTTTTTTGCTAAATAGCAATGTATACCATTTCTTACTTTATTATTAGTCAGTTGGTGACAGGGTTTAAATGTTATCTAAGATATTTTAGCTTAAAAACTCTGATTTGATGGAGGTCCCTAAACTATGCATCTGAGTTTATTAATAAGATTTGAACTTTAGCGAATACTTTTTAGCTTAATTGCAATGTATAACATTTCTTATTTTATTTATTAGTTAGTTGATAAAAGGGTTTAAATATTTAAAAAATATATTCTTCGCTAAAAAACTCCGATTTGATGCAGGTCCCCAAACTATGCATCTAAGTTTTTTAATACAATTTAAACAATAGCAAATACTTTTTAGCTAATCTGCAACCTATAATATTTCTTACTTTATTTATTAGTTAGTTGATAAGAGGGTTCAAATATTTAACAAATATATTTTTAACTTAAAAATTCCGATTTGAAGCACGTCCCCAAACAATTTATCTAGCTTTTTAAATACAATTTAAACATTAGCAAATACTTTTTAGCTAATTTGCAATCTATAACATTTCTTACTTTATTTATTAGTTAGTTAATAAGAGGGTTCAAATATTTAACAAATATATTCTTCGCTTAAAAACTCCGATTTGATGCAGGTCCCCAAACTATGCATCTAAGTTTATTAATAAAATTTGAACTTTAGCAAATACTTTTTAGCTAATTTGCAGTCTATAACATTTCTTACTTTATTTATTAGTTAGTTGATAAGAGGGTTCAAATATTTAACAAATATATTTTTAGCTTAAAAACTCCGATATGATGCAGGTCCTCAAATTATGCATCTAGCATTTTTAATACAATTTAAACAATAGCAAATACTTTTTAGCTAATTTGCAATCTATAACATTTCTTACTTTATTTATTAGTTAGTTAATAAGAGGGTTCAAATATTTAACAAATATATTCTTCGCTTAAAAACTCCGATTTGATGCAGGTCCCCAAACTATGCATCTAAGTTTATTAATAAAATTTGAACTTTAGCAAATACTTTTTAACTTAATTGCAATTTAAAACATTTCTTACTTTATTTATTACTTAGTTGATAAAAGGGTTTAAATATTTAACAAATTTATTCGTCGCTTAAAAACTCCGATTTGATGCAGGTCCCCAAACTATGCATCTAAGTTTTTTAATACAATTTAAACAATAGCAAATACTTTTTTGCTAAATAGCAATCTATATTATTTCTTACTTTATTTATTAGTCAGTTGATGACAGGGTTTTAATGTTTATCTAAGATATTTTGAGCTTAAAAACTCTGATTTAATGGAGGTCCCTAAACTATGCATCTGAGTTTATTAATAAGATTTGAACTTTAGCGAATACTTTTTAGCTTAATTGCAATCTATAACATTTCTTATTTTATTTATTAGTTACTTGATAAAAGGGTTTGAATATTTAAGAAATATATTCTTCGCTAAAAAACTCCGATTTGATGCAGGTCCCCAAACTATGCATCTAAGTTTTTTAATACAATTTAAACAATAGCAAATACTTTTTAGCTAATTTGCAATCTATATCATTTCTTACTTTATTTATTAGGCAGTTGATGACAGGGTTTAAATGTTTATCTAAGATATTTTTTAGCTTAAAAAATCTGATTTCATGCAGTTCCCCAAACTATGCATCTAAGTTTATTAATAATATTTAAACTTTAGCAAATACTTTGTAGCTAAATAGCAATCTATATCATTTCTTACTTTATTTATTAATCAGTTAATGACAGGGTTAAATGTTTATCTAAGATATTTTTAGCTTAAAACTCCTGATTTAATGCAGGTCCGCAACTATGCATCTAAGGTATTATTAATAAAATTTGAACTTAAGAAAATACTTTTTAGCTAATTTGCAGTCTATAACATTTCTTACTTTATTTATTAGTTAGTTGATAAGAGGGTTCAAATATTTAACAAATATATTTGTAGCTTAAAAACTCCGATTTGATGCAGGTCCCCAAACTATGCATCTAAGTTTATTAATAAATTTGAACTTTAGCAAATACTTTTTAGCTAATTTGCAGTCTATAACATTCTTACTTTATTTAATAGTTAGTGATAAGAGGGTTCAAATATTTAACAAATATATTTTAGCTTAAACAACTCCGATTTGATGCGGGCCCCAAAACAATGCATCTAGGATTTTTAATACAATTTAAACAATAGCAAATACTTTTAGCTAATCTGCAACCTATATATTTCTTACTTTACTTATAGTTAGTGATAAGAGGGTTCAATATTTAACAATATATTTTTAACTTAAAAATTCGATTGAAGCACGTCACCCACACATGCATCTTAGCCTCATCGTAAATACAATTCCCACCACCCCCCCATTTTAAACATTATCAAATACTTTTAGCTACTTTGCCATCTAT